>NC_139146.1:109038045-109638045 GCF_964270905.1 Leucopleurus acutus | reverse complement strand
GCAGGGAGGGCTCACTTTTTACAGTAATGTAAGATCATAAAAATGACTGTGCAAGCTGAAACAGTGCCATGTAATCTTAATAATCAATGGGGGGATATTACATTTGCTCAACGACCTTTAAAAATTTTTTGTCAAAACACTAAAAACTCTCTTACTGTGGTTTACAAATGTGTAGAGAATTGAAAATTATAGTAAAACTAGTATTTATTTATTATACCATAATTTAAACATTAGAAACATTGAGAATCCAAGTGTTTTCTTTATCTGTAAAAATCTTATGAAGAGTAGTTTGAATACTGCTTTTCTTCCCCTGGTCGTATACCTTATAACACAGAGCTAGTACCTCTTTTATGACTTGATGAATTGTCAGATTCCTTTCTAAGTTTGGATCCACTTCCAACATTTTGTCTTTGCCCTTTCTTATGTCATGAAATATCTCTGAGAGTTCCTTCAATGTAGAGTTTTATGCCAGTGTCACTTCCTCTGGGACACTGGCATCCTTTCAGTAACAACCACTTTCCTCATTTATGTCGATAAGTTCATCTGGCTGTATATCTAGAGTCTCAAATGGCAAACAGTGGCACTGTCAACATCCCATGGTCAGCTATTTCAAATTTCACTTTCAGAATTATCACTTTTCATTTCTTTGCTGGCAATTCTCTCTTTGCATGATCTATTTCTGCAAAATGTTACGTGGTTTACCACAGTCAACAGAACTACACACTTTGCTGTCTGAACTGAATAACAGATGTGCCATGACCAATCGCCCACAGACTTTGAAAGAAGTGGTATGATTGGTCACAGATCATGATGCACATTTGTTACTGACATAATGATGTGTGCCCCAAAGAGCTAGCAGAGAAGTTTGCACTTGATGCAATTACTAACTGAAATTCACATCACTCTATTGGGGGACTGGTGTTATTTAGCTAATCCGTGGTAATCGAAATTTGTGTATATCAGAACCATGCAAAGTGAGGACTGTTGTACACCAATACTGTTGTTTAGGCACTTTAAAACCTGCTATTATACATAAGGTGGGCGGGGGATAAAAGAAATAATTCAACGTCCTGAAAGGAAAGTATTAACCAAGTGAAATATAGGATAGTCGAGAAAATAGAGGGTAAAAATGATGAGTGGCTACAAACCCACAGTGCCCCCTGTGCTATGTCCTCTCAGGCAAGATGCCCAGGCTTTGTGTGCCTCTGCAAAATGCGGCATAATAACTGTCAACTGGAAAAAAAATAAACAACGTGAGAGTTGTGAGTTAAGTTTTATTTGGGGCAAAATGAGGACTATAGCCCAGGAGACAGAATTTCGGAAAGCTCTGAGAAACTGATTTAAAGAGGTGTGGGGGGGAAGGTCAGTGATTCTGGTGAAGGGGGAGTACATGCAATCAAGCACATATTTTTTGCAGAAGGTTGCTGCCAGTCTCGTGAAGGTTACTGCTAGTCACGAGCAGGCATCACCATGAAGGGTTTTAGTGCTTCTCTAGATACGAGGAGATGCAAGAATTGGGCTCATAAAATCTTCTCCTGCAAATCTCTATCTGAAGACCTGTTCTGCCAGTTTTTCCCAGAGTACAGAGTGCCTCATTCCTGATCTCCACCCTGAACTCCTCTCAGCGGGTGTTGAAGGTCAGCAACTGCAGCAGCTCTTGATTTAATCCTTTAGAGGCAGATGGCAAGTGCCAATTTGTAGTTGGCATAACAATACCTACCTTATAGGGTTGTCATAATAACTGAATCAAAATTAAACAATTATAGGGTTATCATATGTAAAATGATAGGGTTATCAGAGGGTTATAGGGTTATGATATGTAAAAGCCTGAGAACAATACCTAGCATACTGTAAGCACTACAGAAACACTAGCTATGAGAGCAGGAAGTAAGAGCAGGAAACCCTAGCAGATGAAGGAAGAGGTGGTTTAGAGGAAATTATATCTCAACCAAAACAAAAAACCTGTCCTTAAAGTCAAAAGGAAATATTTAGGGTGTTTTTTTGTTTCCTTTTGTCAAGAACTATAGTAAGGGTGATGCAATCTTCATGTTGTATTTGATATAAAGTACCACTCTTCTTAGAGAGAAGACTGATTTAAAATTGAAGCTAAAATATCTAATAATGAAGAACACAAATAGGCATCTATATTTTCTTAGAAATAAAATAGATTAAATGACTCCTGGCTTTATAAATCATTGAATTTGTAAAATAATTTGCAGTTATTTACATATTTCCAACAGTGCCCAAATGAGGTCATGGATGAAATCTTTCTTTAAAAATCATTCCCATCCAAGTAATCTACTTGAAATAGGCCATGTTGTTTCCTTTATTAGTGAGCTAAAGATTTCTGCAAGGACAAGTTACTTCAGCACTGGATTTTACCTGTATCTGTTTTATCTAGCTTGGCTATGGTTATAGTGAAACTTTCACTGATACTCACAAAGCAGCCACACTCCCTGTGGCAATTTACAGCCAAACACTACCTGTAAGTTCTGCATCAGAACCCACGTGAAAGCTCCTCCCTCTCAGCTGCAGGATCATCCCACACCTCAAGTTAAGTCCTGATCAACGACCTGAAGAGCAGCATGTCAAAACCTATCACTTGCGTGCTCCTCTGGGTGGCTGAGTCATGGCCTCACCGACAAGGCTTTCTTTACCAAGTCCAGGTCTTCCTTAGGGCTCTGGTTCCATAAACCAGCAGGGCAACAAGAGTAATATTATCAGTCACATGGGCGTCATTTATGATAGGGTCAGAAAAACCGGACTTTCTGAAAGTTTCCGTGTTTTTACACAATCATGTGGTAGCACTCAGCTGAATGTCCCAGATGCACCAAGTGTTAGAGCTGGAAGGAGCCGTTGCCAACACTGTTATCATTTAACTGATAACAACACTGATGGCCAGAAAGGTTGCAAAATTATCAGGTTGCCATACTAGGTCTAAGAGCGTCTCTTCAGCCTCCCAGCCCAATGCTCTTTCCTGCTCATCTTATATCTTTGTCTCTCATGGTCATTTCCTTTTTTGTTTCATTATATACTTAGATACACATAACTGAAATTTAATTGAATAGATACTACCAAGAGATTGCATATCCATGTGTGACTTAGCATGTGCACCCACCCCAAAATGCTCATTTTTAATGTTTTCATAATACCCTTACAAGCAAAAAAAAATTCTTAGCTAAACATAAGAATGCATGGAAATGATCTGAGACCAGTGAAACATCATATAAGAGAAGGGTCTTATAAAACATTGCCAACTGCTGAGTGAGCGTGCCCCACAAGCACAGTCAAGGTTGTGAGCTGTTAACATCCCTGCTTTTCTTGCCTCGAGCTGGTTATTATGTGCTGTCTGTGCCATCTGGATGCATCATAAGTGTGTGGCGATTTTGCAATAAACCTGGTAACTAAAATGTAATCATGAAGCAGAACGACAGTGCAAAAGAATAAGAAGTAAGGTCAGAAATAAAATACATTTTAAAATGAAATGTACCCTTACTCTTTCAAGTTGAGAAATTCAAATATATTATTGACATCTGACATTAGTGATTGAACATGAAAAAATGAAATAAAGAAAAAAGGTCATTTCCAAAAGAGTTCAACACGTACACATAACACACGCACATACATACAGACATGCATGTTCACTTGGAGAGCCACCCTGCTAGGCTGGCAGCGCCCTGCGAATGACAGCCTATGAGGGCAGCAGATGATAAGGTCCATCTGTACTTTGCTCTCTTCACCATTCTGTCCCCAGAGTATTTTGTTCTCAGGTTTTCTTTTTTTTTTTTTCTTTTTAGCACCAGGCTCACCTTGCCTACCTGGACCTGGTCCCTGATGCACCCTGGATTCTCACATACATGGGGCCAATACCTTACTCAGAAGGACACTTCTGAGTCCCTGCATATTCATTTGTATTCCACACCATGCTAGGACTCAGGCAAACCATCAGCTGATGACTAGATTCCAAGAGAAAATGTAAAATTTGAATTATTTTAGAAAGAGCACCATTGTTCCTTTCAATTTGTCTATAAAGACACACCTATAACTTAAGGAAGTTCT
Organism: Leucopleurus acutus; assembly: GCF_964270905.1. Lineage (NCBI taxonomy): Eukaryota > Metazoa > Chordata > Mammalia > Artiodactyla > Delphinidae > Leucopleurus > Leucopleurus acutus. Next base: position 109,633,986 of record NC_139146.1, on the reverse strand, counting down.
CGCATGGCCCTGATTTTTTGGCCAGAATGATCAATCGAATATATAAAATATTTCTAATATGAAAATATCTCCACTTTATTATATGCCTGTAGTATTAGACATCTAAGATTCCTAGACTATACTGAAAACCTGAATGCAGGTAAGTATCTGACAAAGATATTGGAAGTAAAATTGGATTGGGGGATCAGGCATCTAAAAATATATCTATCTTGCAGTTGGTTTCCTCATCTGTAGAGATACGGCATCGGGTTGGAAATTTTTTTATTACTACACAGTGGGTGCTTTATCTCCTTCATTGGCCATGGAAATGTTAGCCTAGCTCCTTTTTCTCATCCTCTTTAAAACACAAGTGAAGAATGTTGACTTGAATTATCCAGATAACTGTCTAGATCTGAAATATAGAGTTAGCAAACACACCCTAAGATGTCTTCTCGCTCCGAGAGTGAATGGCTGAGTATAGAGCATGGATGATGAAGTATAGAGACACACTCCCAAAAGTCAAAATAATGCTCACTATAAAAGGTCGGCTGAATTGTTTCATTTAAAAAATGCACTATAAGGAATTTCATCTTAAAACTAAATAATAATGGTACAATTATATTTTTCTCCCAAGGAGGGAAAGAAGGAGGAAAGGAAGGATAGAAGGAAGGGCTGAAAGAAAGGGGGAAGGAAGATAGGAAGAAAGCAGTGAAGGAAGGAAGTCAGGCAGAAGGAAGGAAGGAAATATGTAATTGTCATTAAACTCTTTTCCCTCAGAGGAAAGATTAATGTAATCGTTGATAATAATGCCCCAATCGAAGGGAAGGTTTCTCTTTCTACTATCAAAACATGCAGCATAGAATCTTTGTTTTTCTTCACTTATCAAAAGAGATATAGTTTACTACCTTCAAAGTCCACGTCTCCAACTAATTTTGTCTTTCCTGTCATTGGGTCATGGACATAGTTGATACCCACATCAATTACAGCAGCACCTTCTTTAACCATATCAGATGTAATCAACTTTGGAATACCTGAAAGCAAAACAGAGTTGTAAAACACTGGAAAATACTTAAGCTTTGTCCTTGAGTATAACAAAATTTATACATTAGTTTATACATCTAATGTTTTTATTGTCATGGAAAGGTAGCACATGGGGGCATCTCTGGGTGAAATCCTGCCAGGATTTACCCTTTCACCTTAGAGACTGCTTACCAAAGCAATTTCTTACCAAAGCATTTCTCCAAATGGACACCCACTTGAGCAGCATCCTTTTGTATTTCATGTACTATAAATAGCATGGGAAGATTATGGAGATGAAACAGGCTCCCGCTGAGGGTGAGTGGAGTGAAAACAACTTGGAAGATGGAGGTGGAGAGAAGGAAGAGAGGGAGGGAGGAAGGATAAAAAGAAAAAAAGTGAAAATGCTAATAATTCATATTCCTCAGGGTTGTGGTAAACTGTAAAGTGCTGAATACAAGGTATTATCTCATCCACTCCAAACATGAAAGGCTATCTTGAGCTTTATATTTATTTTTTTCTTGGTTTCTTTGATTCATTATGTCTGTATATGACTTGGAATGGTGTAAGAAACAGTTCTCACTATTTCTCCATTCAAGTTTGAAAGATAGCTCTACAGAGATGTTATGTCATCATCTATATTTTATAACTCTTTTCAAATTTTATTTCAGGCACAACAGTACCAGCTAACAATGGCTAGTGTTCCAATTTTTTTGTTATAAATTAACAAACCATTCCCAAACTTAGTGTCTTAAAACAACAACTAATTATTATGTTCCACAGTTGTGTGAGTTGACTGAGCTCAGCTGGATGGATCTTCTTGTGGCTGCGGCTGAAGTCATCTAAAGCTGTGATGCAGCTGGTTGTCCGAGGTGGCGCACTCACAGGGCTACAGCTGATGCTCATGGTGGCTGAGCTCAGCGGGGGCTGTCCAATGGAGCACGTGGGCGTGGCCTCTCCATGCAGCTTGGGCTTCTCACAACCTGGCAGCTGGCTTCCAAGAGTGAGTGTTCCAAGTGATAGGAAATAGAAGGCGCCCGTCACTTAAGACTGGAACCTGGAAACTGGCACAGTGTCACTTCTGTCATATTCTATTGGGCAGGCAGTGACAGAATCCACTTCGATTTAAAAGGAGGGATGGAGATGCCATTTCTCAGTGGGAGGAGAATCAAAGAATTTGAGTGTCCATCTTTACTCCACCAGAATGCCTCTGGTGGACATTTTGTCTGGTGGGTGATGTACTCACTTTCACTTGCTACATCCCTTGCTGGAAAAGGGTTACCTGTTGTTGTGTTGGCAGACGCTTTCTTCTAGCATCTGAATATTCATTTAAGCATTCCAGATGGTTTAAATGTCACCTTGTGGCATATGATTTTTACTACTAGTAAGAATTGAAAGGCTATAAAGAAACAGTGCCAAAATAGTTGTAGCTAGCTGATAGGTTCCTCAGCCACAAAATGATACAACCAAGATGGCATCAATGTTTGAGATATATTTTTTCTCTTGCTTTCCTATCTTATCCCATAGAACTTCTTCCTTTTTACCAGTTCTAGCATCGATATTGAGTATTGCTCTAAAGATAGTCATAAAATCCTGTTTCTTCTTGGCATTCAATAGAAAAAGAAACCATAATTGATTATGACTGCAGGAAATATTTTTAAAATCAAAATGTTGATGAAATAGTTATTAAAATCCAGCTACTATGCTTTTGAGAAAGATCCAGATCTCCCTCTTAATTAGAATTGTTCAATACAATATCTCAGAAAATATCAACTGGGAATGGTCAAGTGCACAATTTTCAGAAAAGAGGGGAATGTGGGCTTGATTTTAATTCCCAGGAAAATTACAAAATGGAAAAAACCTGAATGCATTTTTTTCTGATGATGATGTTACATATGTCCATTGCAGAAAATCTGAAAAATATTTAAAAGTTTAAGAGTAAAACAAAAATCATTATAATCTTGCCATCCAAAGACAAGAAGTATATTTTTATTGTATTTCTTTCTAGGATTTCAAAATACTTCTACATTAGATATAAAAGCCTGTAATTTTTTTGCACCATGCTTCATTGTATATCTTACCACTTTGCATTAAAATTAAACTGTGAACTTTTTCCTATTTTATCAATTATTTGAAATTTTAAAACTACATGAAATAATTTATTATATGAATTACCATAAGTCATTCATTCCTGCACACTCTTTCCAATATTTTGCTATTATAAATAATGCAGTGATGATCATTTATGTTCAGAAAACTATGATGATTTCTGAACTGCAGCATCACATTTGACAGAATTTTTCATTGAACCCTTATTAACATGACGGAAAAATGTGGGCTGTATAAAAGCTCTCATTGGTACAGTCATGCCTGTTTAAATAACATATTCTGAAATGGTTTATCAATGCATCCGTTAAAAAGGTCTATTGAGGTCTTCCATGAAAACTATTTTTCAGTGCCATTTTCAAATTTTGTATGAAGAACTTCGAAGAACACACTGGCATTATAATGTTTGCTTTATCTTTGTCTTCCTCCAGGTCCATTTTCCACCTTCCCCTGCTCTACTTTATGGCAGAGATGGGACTGATCCTCACAGAGGTCTTGTGTGCTTCCTGTCTTTTTTGGAACCCTGTCATAGCCTTGAGAACAAGTACAAGCTAACCAACTGGCAGGTTCAAATCCTGTGAAGAGAGCTGAGTTGTTTCAGTGGAGGCCATTTTCAATCAGTCAACTAGCCAACCACCAGCTGAAGGCAGATGCTTGAACAAGCCAAGTCAAGGTCAGAAGAAATGAGCCAAGGTCACCATAATTGACCAGCCGAACCAGACTCATGAGAAATTTTTTTTAAAAGGTGGTTGTTTAAGGTAACTGAGTTTGGGGTTTTTTTTGTTTTTTGTTTTTTACACAGCTAAAGCTGCATAGCCCATATTAGCAAATGACACAAAATTGGACAGAATAGCTAATAGGTAGCCACTTTGGAATAATGGACTATAAACAGCAATAAGAATTAGAAAGGGGTTACATGTACAATTCTGATCAGTTGCTTTACTTGACTAAAAACTCATTAAAAACTATTAGGCTATGCTAAGACAAATAGTGTCCAGATACAGGGATGTAATGTTTTCTACTATATGTTCAGCAGATACTCTCTGGAAATGTTGGTTGTATTCTAGAGGCTGATCTAGAGAAGAACGATTAGAATGGATCTAGAAATCATGTCATATGGAGCCAGTGCTATCAGATTAACTGGTTCAACTGTTTACCGTCAGTCTTCGATAAGATGAAAAAGTTTGTGCCACAATGTAAAGCAACTGTATCACTAAACAAGCTGTTGAATTCAGCTAGCTTTATTTTTTCATAGCAAGACTTTCTCAATGAAGAAAGCAGTATGTTGACTTATATTCTGCCACATTTCCTTATCTTGTTGTGGACCTATGATTATAGTTCCCAGAGGGTAAGAAACAGTCATGGATCAGTACTGGTCCACACGCCGAATATCTCTGAAATAGAGGAATGGTTGAATAAACTCAGGCTGCCTATCTCAGGGGAAGAAAACCAAAAAAACTAAAAACAATCAAAACCCAATGATTGCGGCAGTGTCTCCAATATGTTAAACTGAATAGGGAGTAGATTTACTTTGTATATTTTCAGAAGGAAGAATGAAGGGACAAAGGAAGGGAATAGATTTTAGCTCAATATAGAGAATTTTAAGAGTAATAAAATAAGCCACAAAGAGAAATACTGTCCTTATTCCTCATTAGAAATATTCACAATAGGGTAAGGAAGAGATTGAATTGGTAAGGTTAATGAGGCTTTCCAGTTCTATGATTTAAACATTCTCTTTTGTCTAGAAAAATTTTTTTTAATTTTTTTCTTTCTTCTTTAACATTCATTTCTGAACCCTTGTAGACTTCTGACCTTTTATTCTACTAAAGAAAAGAAAGAAATAATGCAAATTGTACTTAGTTGAAATGATAACAAATAGGCATGTATGATGTCTACTTCAGATATGTTAAATACTCTAAGTTGTCCACTTATATTGTTGTCTTCTAGAGACAAATGCTTGGACGTGTAAAGTTGCTCTTTAATTGTGTCTTTAAGGACACTGAAAAGAAATTTCTTAGACATGATGTATTTATTTCCCCAAATATACAATTGCAACATATTTAAATTATCGTTCGATAAAAGTGAAATATCATTAAAAACTATTCATATACTTGGAAAAGACATTAGATACCAGTAGAATGTGAAGTCAGAAAAAAAATTTTTGCTTTTTGTTAAAGTTGAAAATGAATAGTACCTTCAAGTGAACATTTCCTATGAGCTTTTTTTTTTGATGTGATAATTCCATAGAAATCTATCCTTAATTCTTATATAATTTGAAGGCTCAAGCATTATATGTGAGAACTGAAACCATCCACACCCACACAGCTTACTGTATACATTAATATGATTTTACTATTTCACTGTCTTCATCAACATGACTTTATTATTCCAGGAAACTCGTGCTCAGAAAGATAAAAGTTTCAAGTAATTTTATTGTCTCAAGAACATATTGAAAGACTCATTTTAATTAACATCAAACTGTTTGACTTTTCAACAGATAGTATCAAAATTTTCAAGACTCTTGGAAATCCTTGCTTTAATTAAATTCTCTCCTTGTTGTGTCTGCCAATCCTAAACTTTTATATTATGATCCTTACCTAATCCTAATCAAACTTTCACATTAAGAGACTTGCCTTAAAACAAACTTCAACATCTCTTAAATATCCCAACTTTGCTTCCACACCCCGAGATGTTACTAAGGTAAAGTGGCTCCCTGGGGGGTGGGGGGGAAATCCCTGATTTGTGGAATTTGATGATTTCTGTGGTATACGTACTCCTACCATGGCTGACTTCAAGCTACCGAGGTGACATCACTGAACACAGAATTGGGAAGAGATGTTCAGGATCCTTCACAGGCTGATAGAAGCTAGCTCCAGCACACCACTGCTCCTATGCGACTGTCAAGACAGTGTTCTCCCATGCTTCTGTAACCTAAACTCAGATTTCTTATCAATGGATTGTTTGGGTGATATTTGGGAGAAGCCAAGTATTCAACAATACTGGGGACCTGTGAAAATCTAGTCAAGAACTTCTCTTGGCCATGGTCCAGGACCTCAACTTGGAAACCATGGTTGCCTCTGTGGTCCCTTGAGCCTCTTGCTGGTAAAGGGAGCTGCTGGCCTCTGTGACTGGGATGATGAGGTAAGTTTTGCATTGAGTCCAAACTCTGACTTCTTTTCATTAAAGCTCCTCAAATGCTGAGTTTATTTCGTCTTCTTTAAATAAGAAATTCATTTTAGGAATCCTTTGATTATTTGTTCAGTTAAATAACTTTTGTCCTTGGTGGAAATCAGTGTTATTACTTACAGCACAATTTGTCTCTGTCGCTGTCATCTTTTTCTGTATATCTATAAGGGAAGAGTTCACAGGGAGGGGATGGGAGTAAGCTGGATAAATCCATTCCTCAAAATGACCCTGAGGACTGAAAAATTGAGAAAGTGTCTCTTGAATTTTGGAAAATCCTGTGGAAAATCTTTGCCTCAGGTCACTTAGCAACATTTTATGAGAACTTGGCCTCAGTCTTCTCTTGTTTTGTTGGTGAAATCTCTCCAAATCTTTCCATCTGCAGGGAACTGTAAATTAGTCATTTGCAGCTGGAAACTGGCCAGCTACTAGGCCAAGGTGGGGGCAGGGTGCTGAGGGACCAGGGAAAGAAGCGGCACTTTCAACCTCTGATGTAGACTCCTGTTTCTTACATGTATTTGCACAATATCCCAAATTCTTATCCTTACCTTTGTAAATGGCATCATTTAACCAAGGATAATTTAGAATTATAATAGACATTTTGAGGAACTTCTGATGTGAACAAGTGTTCTTTTGAGAGGTGCCATAGAACATAATGGAATATTATTCCAAACATCCAATGGTCTGCATTTTATATATATATATATATATATATATATATATATATTTTTTTTTTTTTTTTTTTTTTTGCGGTACACAGGCCTCTCACTGTTGTGGCCTTTCCCGTTGTGGAGCACAGGCTCCGGACGCGCAGGCTCAGTGGCCATGGCTCACGGGCCCAGCCGCTCCGCGGCATGTGGGATCTTCCCGGACCGGGGCACAAACCCGTGTCCCCCGCATAGGCAGGCGGACTCTCAACCACTGTGCAACCAGGGAAGCCGCATTTTTTATATTTTTGAGGAAGTATCCAAAGGCATTTAGATTCCAAAATTGTTCCCTTAAAAGATGTCTTGGCCAAGGCAAGCAAAAGGTGAAAAACTAAAAATAGTCTCTCTTTTAGATTCCTCCAAATCTCAGTACAAATCTAATAGCTTTTATCCTATTATTTCTCTTCCCCCAGCCTATGTTTCTCCATTTCCTCTGGCTTGTTCCTTTTACCTCCTGGCTGGCTAGAAAAATCCCCAAAGTGCAATTACTTCATAAAATTAACTAGGCCCCCCCCACCAGAAACATGGAAAGTTGAATTGGTTTTAAGATCTAGTCTCATACTGAGCCGAAAGCTGTGTTAGATTTTTTTCAAAGCCTAGAAAGATAAAATTTGCAGAGGAATTAGGAAATTTCTAGCTTACAAATAAAATTATATACTAAAGCCCAAGGCAGGTTTATAGAGGTAGCTTGTGGTTTTTTCCCCCAAGCCAATTAATCCATCTATGAAGTTATTTCTAGCAGAAGAAAAAGGTCTTTATTAATGCAGATTTTCAAAAATAATTGGGATAACTATTTTAGAGTGAAATATTCTCATCAGAAAATTTAGTAAGAAGATTTATGATTCATCTAAGATTTCTCTGTTGTGGATGAAATCTCTTTGACTGATAAGTAAACTAACCAATAGATGGTCTATACAGAATCACATTACTTCAAAGGTTATGACTTTCTTATTAAGCGGATGCAAATCTGTTATTTTGTGATCACTTATATGACAAATATGAAATAAATCACCAAAGCTGTCTTAGCAAAGTATACTGAATAGACGTAATATTTAAAAAACAATATCAATACTTAAAGTACAAACAGGACATTATTCTAGACCTTGGGAGCTAAGTTTACTTTTATATGAAGGTATAACCAATACCCCCTGAGCACATAGAGTCTATATCCTTATTCTTATCAATTAGAACACCAACTAGGTATTTTCATATGCTTCTTTGACAATCTCAGAACTCAGTTCACATGAATTTTTTTTAAAAGTAATCCTTTCCCTATGAATCCTCCTATCATAGTCATCTTTCTTTATGAAATGGCTCAGTCAAGGCATCCTGATAAAAGGAAGCACCACATTTACACAACAATTTAATTAGTAGAGTTCAAAGGGCTGTGAAAACATCTAATTAAACTTCACAACAATTCAGTGAAGCAAGAGAAGGTTTACCCATTATCCTCGTTCACAGAAGGGAGATTCTGAGGTGCTGAGAGGCTAAATGATTTCTTGGTTTCACAATGATGAGTCAGAGGTGAGGCTGGGAACAAAACCAGAACTCTTGCTCAGATATAAAAGTAACACCACGGAAATGCTTTTTCAGGTGGATCACTCCTTCAGCTGGAAGTTGTCCTACTACATAAATAACAAGAGTAATTGCAATGGAATTCGTATGAATGTATATGTTTCTGTCTAGATTAGAAAAACTTTCTTCAACAGTATTTACTTTGGAGACAGTCATATGATGGCTAAATGGATCCTAGCTAAATAGAACCAACATTAGTAGTAAGAGTACTTCAGTGTCTTCCCCAAAGTGTCCTCCTGTTACTTCTAGGAATCCTGAAGAGATGTTTATAAACCAGTGAGTCAGTGGCAATGACCACAGAACATACCCTCTTTTTTCTCTTTTTCTCTGGCTTCCTTGATTCCTATCTGATACGTGTTTGACTATGATGCCTGTCATGAGAGTAATGTCTATACGTAGGACAACCTCCAGCTGCTTCCAAAGCTTGTAGTCCTTGGGGTGCCAGACCAGTACTAAGTTCCTTACAGAGCTGAGGGCCAGCAGGGCCCTGCTCTGTGCCCTACTTGATCATTTAGGGGTATGGAATCCTTTGTTTTCAGAAATTCATAGGATCACTCTTGAGTAGTTCTTTCAGCTTCTTCCTTGAACCTTTTCTCTGCAAAGTCCAGTGGACCTTTGGGGCAAGATGCATGTTTCTCTTTTCTTCCTCCCATTAACAAAACTATGTTCCCTTCAAATAGACACTGGTGCACTGGGGGCATCGGTGGAGGTTGGAGGCCAGTGGGGGTGATAGGTAAGGGTCTACATTATCAATCACCATGTTATATACAGAGAATATATATACAGCATACAAATGGAATGGGATTCAAACATTTTTTCACCCTTTCTTTAAAGGAAAAACGTTTACCAAGCTCAGTATGTAAAATGATCAAAGCAAGGACAGATGTATTAGTTGAAAAGAGAAGGTAGGGTTGGGGGAGCTCTGCAGGCAGTCAACAGCTCCTTAGGTTCCCAAGAGTCCAGTTTGAAAACCAGTGAGTCTAATTCCTTTTGCTTAAAAATATAGCTCCTGAAGGCCAGAGAGTCTAAATAATGTATGCAAATAAGGCCGATATTTAGGAAATACAAACTATTTTTTCATAATTCTCTTATTTCCTTTGTACTTATTCTTAGACCTTCTCTTCTTCCACCTTGTTGCCTGCTGGTCTCAGCCTATTCATAACCAATGCTGTGGCTGGACCTGCCCTGGTGATTCTTATTATGATTGCAAGATGCTCTCAGCAATAACCATCAAGAAACTTTTAAAAAAAAATCCTTATTGATCACAGGACCTGGAAATTAAATGGCAAACCTGGGGCCACAGAGCAAGGTCACAGGTAGAGAGAGAGAGAGAGAGAGAGTGAGAGAGCATGGGACTGGGGTTCTGCTTTTTATTGGGGTTGAGGGGTGTCTAGGGTTTCAAAGGCTCACTCCTTACTGGTGAATTTAAAACATAAGAATGGGAATTAACAGCACAGGAAGAGAGAAAACAAGCAGCCCAAATCATCAGTTATCAAAATCAACCAAGATCTCTAAAACAGAGAAGTCTGTTTAGACTTCTCTAAAGTCTAAAGAGGGGATGGGTAGCTGGGGTCTTTACTGGCTGACAATGTGTTTATTCAAGATAGCCATCTTTGAAGTGGATGCCTCTTTGAAGTGGATGGTTCCACAATTTAGGCACTTGCATTATAAAAAGAAAAGCCAACTGTCAGGGCTTGCACTATGCACCTCCTTTAAGTATTCAAGCATCAGCTAAGACAACCTGTGTTTATTGACTTAGAGAAGTGACACAGACAAGAAAGAGAAGCCGAGAAGAAAGAATTTGCTCCCTGGCTCCTGGATTTCAAAAGACTAGCACTTTAGAAGTGGTGGGGAGGAAGAAATTTTCCTTTACCCTTCTAAGTTCATCTGGCTGGTCTAAGAATTAAATTTACATGAGACAGATTAGCAGAAGTAAATCACACAAAAGTTTAATAACTTGTATACATGGGAGAGACCCAGGAAAACTGAGTAACTCACGAAAATGGCAAAACCCCTCACTTAAATACCATCTTCAGCTAAAGACAAAAGTGGACGCTGGGAGTTTGGGACTTCAAAGAAAAGAAAGGCAATTCACATGGAGATGGAAAAACAAATGTTTGGTAAACAAATGTTTGCTGGGCCATGCACAGATGATGGGACAGAGTGGACTCTGATCTCTAGGCCCTGCCAAGTTTCCCCCATCACACCTAGCCCATTACTTTTTGCTGGTGATAGCTCTATTCTGGGAACAGGCCCTTCAACTAAATTCTTTTAGGCAGTTAAATAGGAGGTAACAAGAAAAACTTCTTGAATCTTCTGTTTCTTAAAAATAATCAACCTAAATGAATCCTCATGCCAGAGAAACACATTTTGGGGTGGCAAATTTTGCTCCCCTGCAGAAGAGTAGAGAGACTTAAACTAGAAAATCGGAGTGCTAAATATGAAGAGTCAGGAAATTTGGAAGAAGTGATGAGAGCTTAGACTTAAGAGGTTCCCAGGGACAGGTTGCTAGTCAAATTGCCTAGAGCTGTGTCTTGGAGAACTGGCAAAAAAATCCAGCATTGGTTTGGGATATCCAAAAACAAAGGGACATTTTCCTCATAGCCTGTGTAGAAGTTGAGGAGGTGTCATGGCCCCAAATAATTAAATGGATGCAAGGAGGGCCTAGGAAGACGCTTTAGACACTTTTTAAGAGTTTCCTGTAGCAGAGTGATAAAGCCACTAGAAAGAAATTGACCAGCATCTGTGCAGATAGCTGGCAAGGACCAAATAAGGTGAAGGACATCTTACTGGATACCAATTTAGAAACATAATATCGAGAACTAAATACCCCCACCATGCGTTGGTACTTACATGGCAACCTCAGGAAAGAGGGAAGTGTTTAATAGATGCTTAAGTATACAGTGGTTTGGATAACTGGCCACCAAATAACAGAAATGTTTTTAGAATTAAATCAGGTCTACAAATATCAGAATCTCAAGCATAAATAACTGACTTTAACATGTTTAAGTACTTTGGAAGGACAATTTAACAGTGCTTTGCTTGCTAAAAGAAAAACAAATAATGAAGGCTCCGTATGTGCAAATTAGGCAAACTGTATTTCTTCATCTACCACACAACGTATTGCTCTAGAAATCTTGCTGTACAAATCTGGATATAGAGAATATTAAACTTAGCAGATTGTACGATACACCAAATTACTATTTTACTAACTTATATATTTAGAATTATCCATAACAAAAATACTAGCCATGGAAAATTTTAAGTGCTTGTCTAGTGTCCTCTGTTCCCTGGCCAATATCTAAGACTCGGATTCAGACTCAGGCTTTATAGTTTAGTGCCTGGGTTACCTTGAAGAATTACCTGCCTAAGCCTTAGCTTTCTTACCTACATATTTAGAATAATTATAATAGTTACTTCATAAGAATGGCTAGAGAGGTGAACGAAATAATGTATATAAAGTGCTTAGCACACTGCCTGCTGCATAGAAAATATCCAATACATACTGAGGATATACCAGTTATTCATATATTATCCTGGACAAAACATTTGGAAAAAGAGAAAGTTACTGTACATGCATATATTATGTTATAATCTACTATTTTTCAAACTGTGTGGGTTTGAAACAATGCAGTAGCAATCAGCATTTTTTTCAAAGGAATAGCACAGCATAACGTCTATGGCATAAATCAAAGAGCAAGACATATGGTAAAGGTAAGTATTCTTCTGTAAAAATTTGTCCTAATTAAACTCAAAAGCTTTTGCACAGCAAAGGAAACCATAAACAAAACGAAAAGACAGGGAGTTCCCTGGTGGTCTACCGGTTAGGATTCAGCGCTTCCACTGCCGTGGCCTGCGTTCAATCCCTGGTCGGAGAACTGAGATCCCACAAGCTATATGGCATGGCCAAAATAAAAAACAAACAAAACTAAAAGCCCACAGAATGGGAGAAAATATTTGCAAATGATGCAACTGACAAGGGACTAATCTCCAAAGTTTACAAACAGCTCATGCAGCTTAATATCAAAAAAACAAACAACCCAATCAAAAAATGGGCAGAAGACCTAAACAGATATTTCTCCAAAGAAGACATAGAGGTGGCCAAGAGGCAAACATGAAAAGATGCTCAACAGCGCTAATTATTAGAGAAATGCAAATCAAACCTACAATGAGGTATCTCCTCCCACCAGTCAGAATGGCCATCATCAATCAGAAAGTCTACAAAAAATAAATGCTGGAGAGAGTGTGGAGAAAAGGGAACCCTCCTACTGTGTTGGTGGGAATATAAATTGTTACAGCCACTATGGAGATTCCTTAAAAAACTAAAAATAGAGCTATTATGTGATCCAGCAATCCCACTCCTGGGCATATATCTGGAGAAAAACATGGTTCAAAAGGATACATGCACCCCAATGTTCACTGCAGTGCTGTTTACAATGGCCAAGACATGGAAGCAATCTAAATGTCTATCGACAGATGAATGAATAAAGAAAATGTGTTACATCTATACAATGGAATATTACTCAGCCATTAAAAAGAATGAAATAATTCCATTTGCAGCAACATGGATGGACCTGGAGATTATCATACTAAGTGAAGTAAGTCTGACAGAGAAAGACAAATATTGTATGATATATCCTCATATGTGGAATCTAAAAAAAATTATAAAATGAACTTATTTACAAAACAGAAACAGACTCACAGACTTAGAAAACAAACTTATGGATACTGAAGAGGAAAGGTGGGGGGAAGGAATAAATTGGGAGTTTGGTATTGACATATACACTATCATTTTAAAAGAGATAACTAACAAGGACCTAATGTATAGCACAGGGAACTCTGTTCAATATTCTGTAATAACCTAAATGGGAAAAGAACTTGAGAAAGAATAGATATAAGTATATGAATAACTGAATCACTCTGCGGTACAACTGAAACTAACACAATACTGTAAGTCAACTATAGTCCAATATAGAATAATTTTTTTTAATTTTGTCTTATTTTATGAACATATATGTAAGTATATATAACATTATGAAATATGTTATATAATGCATTAAAGGCTAATTTTTATCCCCATTCCCCTATATTCAAACTCCTTACCATGTGACTGTAAAAAATTAATAAACAGAAACATTAAATAAATAGAGTCAGGAGACCAGAAAGGGGAGTTCCCATGCCCTATGCTGATAGCAGAGTCCAACAGGAAGGGGAAAGACCTCCTCTTCTTTCCTGGCAAGAGCTCAGCCAATGAGAGACTGTCACAAATCAGTCAATATAAAGCCATTTATATTACTCAGTCTTCCCAACTTCCTTTTCCCCTCTATAAAAGAGTTCTCTCTGTTTTTTTTGCTGGGGATTTGCACATGGCTCACCATGGTTGCAGACCCTGAATTGCAATTCTTTGCTGACCTGGAATAAATACATTTTTGCTGGAGAAATAACTGTCAGTCTATTTGTTTTAGGTCAACGTGACCTTGTAGTTCCTTTATTTAAGAGGTGGAGTCTTTTTTCCAGTGCTTTGAATCTGAGCCTGGCCATGGAAATCAATCTAACCAATAGAATAGGGCAAAAATGACAGAGTGCCAGGAAAAATAGAAGAAATAGTTGTTTTCTATGTTTCATCCTTAAATTAAAGGGAATAATTCTAGTATTTAAAAATTGATTATATTTTTTCTATTTATTTTCAATTGATAACTTTCATTAGATTAAGAAAATTTCCTTTATTCCTAGCTTTTAGGATTATTCCTGATTTTTTAGAAATTTGTTTCTTTGTTGTTGTTTTATTAAATCATGAATAGGTATTGACTACTATAAATTGCTTTCTCTGCATCCATTGAGGTTATAAGAGTAATAGTTATAACAGTTTTAAAAATTTGAATTCTTGTCTTCCTTTAGTACTGTTGTTTTTAATTTACTAATATTCAGAAATAAGACTAGGCTGAAGGCTTTTTATTCCCCTGTCACCTTTGTCCTGTTGTGATATCATTATAATAATCTTATAAATTAAATTGGGTAATGTTTCTTCTTCCTTTCTGTCACCCTTCCTCTACCTATCCCTCTCCTTGCCATCCCATAACTAAGTTTGTATAAAGCATAATTATTTATGTTTTAAAGAATTAATAGAAATTATCTCCAAATCATCTATTACTTATGTCTTTTAATATGAAGAACTCTGTTTACCATTTCAATTTATTTTATACTTAGTAGCTTAATCAGATTTTCTATGTCTTGGGCCAATTTGGTCATTTTTCCCCCCTGGGTTTTAAAATGTTATCCAGGTTTTAAGTTTCAATCTAGGTTTTAAAATTTAATGGCATAAAATTATTTATATAATTTTAAAGTGTTCCACTGTCTCAGTTATATTTTCTGATTTTACTTTTTGTGCCATCTCTTTTTCCTTTTTTCCCCTAATTTTGATCCTAATGACTACATACATCCATGAAAATTTTGGTGTATTCTAATACCGATTATGAATTTATCCTATTGAAAATATGAACTCCATCAAATGATTCATACCATTAACTGAGCTATTCCAAATTTTAATTATAGAATTTAAAAATTAGATGTGTATACAGCTTTTGATAGCTCACATTTAATTTTTTCTATTTATTCTTTGAGTCATAAAGCTATATTTCAATAAATTAAGGTTTGTAATAAATGCAAATAAGTGCAATAAAACCTGCAGAGTCTTGGTATTCCATTCATTGAATACTTAGATTTGAAATTTCCAATTGATTTTGAATAAAATGCAAATAAAATTTAGATGATTCATTTATAAAATTTCAACTCCACTCTAGTACACTTAGTTTGACTAAAATATTATTTAAAGGTTCAAAATTTCTATAATATCAATGATGAGGAGAAAAGAAATATATACACATATATGTATGCATATGTGTATGCATATTTTTAAAAATTGCAAATTTTGACAATGACTGCTTCTGATTCAACTGATACAATATCTCATCTCATTTGGAAGAAAGTCTGAATTATGTGTGTACCACAATTAATCCCAAGTCATTTCTGTCCATAGCATTATTTTCTTAGCAGCTTTATTGATATATGATTCACCTATTTAAAATCTACAATTCAGTGGCTTTCAGTATTCATCACCACAATCACAAAGTTGTGCATTTATCACCACAATCAATTTTTTACTATTTTCATCATCCTCAAAAGAAACCTCTTATCCATTAGCACTCCCCATTTCTCTCTTCCCCTAGTCCAAATCACTAATCTATATTTCTATATTTATGGATTTGACAAGTCTGGTCATTTTATATAAATGGAATCATACTATGGTGCTATATTTGTGTACTAGCTTTGTGTGGGGTTATGTGTTCTTTTTCTTGGGGTATATACCTAGGAATGGAATTACTGAGTCATATGGTAACTCCATGTTTAACATCCTGAACTGCAAAATAATTTTCTGAAGAAGCTGAACCATTTTATACTTCCATCAGAAATGTATGAAGATTCCAATTTTTCCACCTCCTTGCAAACACTTGATATTATTTGCAGTTTTGATTACAGCCATCCTAGTGGGTGTGAAGTGGTATCGTATTTGGTTTTGGTTTGCACTTCCCTAATGATAATGATGGTGAGAATCTTTTCATGTGATTTTTATTGACTATTTGCATAACTTCTTAGAGGAACCTCTGTTCAAATCATTTGTCCATGTTTTAATTAGGTTGTTTTTTCACTGCTGAACTGTATGAGTTTTTTGTATATTCTGGATAAAAATCCCTTATCAGATATTTGATTTGCAAATATTTTCTCACATTCTTTGGGTTGTCTTTTTACTATCTTGAAGATATATCCTTTGAAGCACAGCGTTTTTAAAATTTTTTATGACCTTCAATTTATCTATTTTTTTCTTTTGTTGATTGTGCTTTTGGTGTCATAGTTAAGAAGGTTTTGCCTAGCCCAAGGTTATGAAGATTTACTGCTATATTTTCTTCAAAGAGTTTTATAACTTTAGTTCTTATGTTTGGTCTATGATCCATCTTGAGTTAAATTTTGTGTATGGTATGAGGAAGCAGTCCAACTTCATTCTTTTGCATATGTGGATATCCAGTTGTTCCAGAGCTATTGGTTTAAAGAGACTTAATATCATTGAGATGGCAATACTCCTCACATGTTCTACAGATTCAGTGAAATTCTTGTCAAAACCCCAGCAGACTTTCTTCAGAAATTGACAACTTAATCCTAAAAATCATATGGAAAATTATGAACATGGGATGAATGAATATGGGACATCTTTCTTTTTATTTATGTTGCCTTTAATTTTCTTCGAAAATGTTTTGTTGTTTCTCAGAGTAGGATATTTTCTATTCTTTTTGTTAAATTTATTCCTGAGTATTTTATTATTTTTGGAATTGTTTCTTAATTGTGTTTTCAGATTATTCATTGCTAATGTATAGAAATACAATTGATTTTTATATATTGATCTTGTATCCTGAAACATTGCTAAACTCATTTATTAGTTCTAATAATTTTTAGATTCTTTAGGATTTTGTATATACAAGATAATGTCATCTGCAAATAGAGATCATTTTACTTTTTCCTTTCCATTATGAATGCTTTTTATTATTTCTTCTTGCCCTGGCTAGAACCTCCAGTATAATATTGCATAAAAGTGGTGAGAATGGTCATCTTTGTCTTGTTCTTCATCTAAGGGAAAAACATTCACTCTTTCACCAATAAGTATGATTTTAGCGATGGACTTTTTAAAAATGCCTATTATCAAACTGAGAAAGTTTCTTCTATTCCTAGTTTGTTGAGTGTTTTTATCTTGAAAGAATGTTGCATTTTGTTGAATGCTTCTTCTACATCTATGGAGATGATCACATAGCTTTTGCCCTTTATTCTCTTGATGGTGTGTATTACATTAATTGATTTTGTATGTTAATGCAACCATATATTTCTAGTATAAATCCCACTTGGTCTTGGTATGTTATCCTTTTTACTTATAGCTGGATTAAGCTTGCTAGTATTTTATTGAGGATTTTTGGATCTATATTTATAAGGAATATTGGTCTGTACTTTTTCTTTGTCTGTTTCGATATCAGAATAATATTGGCCTTGTAGAATGAGTAGGGAAATGCCCCCAACTCTTCCATTTTTGGAAAGGTTTCTGAGGAAGTGGTATGAATTTGCCTCTAAATATTTGGTAGAATTTATTAGTGAAGTTGTTTGGGCTTGGGCTTTTCTTTGTGAGAGGAAGCTTTTAAATTACTGATTCAATCTCCTTACTTGTTAAATGTCTACTCAGATTTTCTATTTCTTCTTGTGTCAGTTGTGGTAGTCTGTGTCTTTCTAGGAATTTGCCCATTACAGTTTTTATAGTATTCCCTTACAATTTCTTTTTATTTTGGTAAGGTTGGTAGTCATATCCTCTCTTTCATTTCTGATTTTAGTAATTTGATGTTTCCCTTTTTTTTTTTCCTGGTCATTCTAGGTATCAATTTAGTCGATCTTTTCAAAAAAAACAAATTTTGGTGTTGTTTATAATCTTTATTGTTTTGTATTCTCTATTACTTTCATTTATGCTGTAAACTTTATTATTTCCTTCCGCTTCCTTTGAAGCAGCCAGCTCTTCTGTTTCTAGTGTTCCAAGTTGGAAGGCTAAGATATTGATTTGATACATTTTTTCTTTTTCAAATACAGACATTTGCAGCTATAAATTTCTCTCTAAGCACTGCCTTAACTGCATTCCATAAGTTTTGCTGTGTTATGTTTTCATTTCCATTCAGTTTAAAGTAATTGCTAATTTTCCTTGTGATTCCTTTTTTGACCCATTAGTTATTGAGTGTGCTGCTTAATTTCCACACATATGTGAATTTCCCAAATTCCTTTCCATTATTGCTTTCTAGTTTCATTCCATTGTGGCTGGAGAACGTACTTTATGTAATCTCAATCCTTTAAAATGTATTGAGGCTTTCTCTAAATCCTAGCATATAGTTTATCCTGGAGAATTTTCCATGTGTTCTTGAGAAGAATGTGTATTCTGTTGTTGAGTGGAGTGTTCTAAAGATGTCTGTAAAGCCTAATTAGTTTGTAGTGTTGTTCAAGTGTTATATTTTCTTGTTGCTCTTCTGACTAGTTCTGCTATCCATTGTTGAAAGTGGGATATTGAAGTCTTCAACTATTGTTGTTGAATTGTCTATTTCTCATTACAATTCCATCTGGTTTTGCTTTATAGATTTTGGGGTTCTGTTTTTAGGTACATAAATGTTTATAATTGCTATATCTTCTAGATAGGTTGACAGTTTTTTCATTATAAAATGTCCCTCTTTATCTCTAGTAACATTTTTGTTTCTTAGTTTTAAAGTCTACTTTGTCTATTAGTATAGCCACTCTTGTGGCTATACACAATATACAAAGTCTATTTTGTCTATTAGTATAGCCACTCTTGTTTTTTTTTTTTTTTTGTTTTTGTTTTCATTGCTTTTTGCATAATGTATCTTTTTGCATCCTTTTTAAACTATTTGTATTTTTGAATCTAAAGTGTGTCTCCTATAGACAACATATAGTTAAATCTTGCTTTTATACCAGTCTGACAATCCCTGCCTTTTGACTGGATTGCTTAATCAATTCATATGTAGTGTTATATTGGTAGGGCTGGATTTATGTTTGTCATTTTACATGATTTTTTGTATATATTTCATGTGTTTTGTCTTCCTCTGTTTCTCCTTTACTGCTTTACTTTTTAATTAAGAGAATATTTTCTAGTGTAACATTTTAATTTCTCTATTTTTTTTCACTTTATTCTTTATTTTCTTAGTGGTTGCCCTAAAGTTTACAGACTAACTTATCAGAATTGACTCTAGATTTATCTTAATTTAGTGCCAATGAGATATAGAAATATTAATCCTAGTATCTCTATTCCTTCCTCCCTTTTTTAGTTTTTTTCTTTTTCTTTTTTTTTTTTTTTTTTTGTGGTACGTGGGCCTCTCACTGTTGTGGCCTCTCTCGTTGCAGAGCACAGGCTCTGGACACGCAGGCTCAGCGGCCATGGCCCACGGGCCCAGCTGCTCCGCAGCATGTGGGATCTTCCCGGACCGGGGCACGAACCCGTGTCCCCTGCATCGGCAGGCAGACTCCCAACCACTGCGCCACCAAGGAAGCCCCTCCGTTTTTTAGTTTATTATTATTATACATATTGTATCTTATTACATCTTTATATGTTACAAACTCAACAATATATTGTCATAAATATTATTTTATATAACTTTATGTCTTTTAGAATATATGAGAGAATATATTAGAGCAAGAACTAAATGTCACTTCTGTTTCTATTCATCTGTTCCTGTGGATTAAACTTACCACCTGGAGTCATTTCATTACAGTTTTGTTCTCATCTGCCTCCTTTGTATGTTATTATCAAATATATTACATTTGTATATGTTATAAGCCCATCAATACAATTATATACATATTTTGTATGTATTTACTATTTAAATAAGAGAAAAAAAAAGAAATATACAGTTATATGTCTCTTATAATTACCTATGTAATTACCTTATTGGAGCTCTTTGGTTTCTTGGCATGTGTGCATTTGAATTATTGTCTGGGGTCATTTGCTTTCAACCTAAAGAGGCTTCTTCAGTATTTCCTGTAAGGCAGGTCAGCTGGCAATTCTTTTAGTTTTTATTTATCTAGAAATGTTTTTTGCCTTCATTTTTGAGAGATAGTTTTACTAAATGTAAGATCCTTGTTTGACAGTTCTTCTTTCAGCACTGTAAATATGTTATCTCACTGTCATCTGGCCTCCATTGTTTCTGATGATAAATGAACTGTTCATTTTATTGAGGTTCCCTTATATGTGGTGAGTCATTTTTCTCTTGCTGTAAGGTTTTCTCTTTGCTTTTCAACATTTTAGGTGTGATATGTTTGAGGGTGTATCTATTTGGGTTTATTCTAGTTGGAGCTTGGTGAACTCCTTGCATTTGTACATCAATGTTTTTCATCAAATTTGGGGAATTTTCAGCCATTTTTTTCTTCTAACATTTTTTTCTGCTCATTTCTTTCTCTCCTCTCGTTCTGGTAACTCCATCACACATATGTTGGTGTGCTTAATAGTTTTCCACATTTCTCTGAGGCCCGTTCATTTTTCTTTATTCTTTTTATTATCTATTCTTCAGATGGCACAACTTTATTGATCTGTTTTCAAGTTCCCTAATTGTTTCTTCTAACAGCTCAAATCTACTATTGAACCTCTGTAGAAAATTTTTTCATTAGTTATTTCACTTTTCAACTTCAGAATTTTCATTTAGTTCTTCTAAATAATTTATATCTCTTAACTGATATTCTTTTTTACTAAGACATTGTTATCATGGCTTCCTTTACTTCTCTAAGCATGGTTTCCTTTACTTCTTTGAAAATACTTACAATCGCTGCTTTGAAGTCTTTGTCTGCTAAATTTGACATCTGGGCCCTCTCAAAGGCATTTTCTTTTGCCTGCTTTTTTCTCCCTCTCTATATATTGCTGTCACACTTTACTGTTTCTTTGCATGTCTCAATATTTTGTTGAAAACGAGACATTTAAATAACATATTATAGCAAATCTGGATATTGATCTACTCTACTTGAATTTCTTTTGTTGTTTTTATTCTTTATTTGTTTAGTGACTTGGCTATACTACTTCAGTGAAATCTATTTTACCTGTAGTGTGCATCCTTTGATATCACTCCTCAAAGAGCACAGCCTTGGGCATAAACACAGTCACCATGGGATGACAGTGGTTTTTAACAAAGTTCTCTTTAACGATATCTTTCTCTGATCCCTCTGGTAAGCTAGTCTCTCTCTTTTAGCTACTCTTCCTCTATTGGTATCACACCCAGCTTTTAGACTCCACTAATTGTCTATTGATTGCTCTATTATTTCAACAATACCTTGGGGAACAGACTGTTCTACAGTCTGATTCAGTTAGAGTCAAGCTTCTTTACAGGGGTAGTTTTCGAGGCCAGTCTTTTGTTCCAACCACATGAGGTGTTTTCTTAGCTTTATCTTTCCTTGTTTCTCTCTGTTAAACATATAGCTGATCTGTGATTTAGCTTGTAGCTTTCATGGACTACCAGCCTCTTCTTCATTGTCTGCCACCAAAATCTTCATTGTATTTGACAGTGCCTTTAGGCTCGAACTTCCCTATACTCTCTCCAAATAAAATCATTTCCCTTAGGAAGAGTTATGGGGCTTTCTATTCTTGCAGCCTGCCTGTCCCCCTGGGTAAGAACTCTGAGCAACCTCTCCAGATCATTATTCTGCACAGATATTTATGTTCATATTATCATCACAAAACTATTTCATTTCAATGATGAACTTTTAAACCAAATTTACTATAATATTCACTATAATGTCAGATGTTTAATATTTTATAGAATAAAACTCTAAAAGCTTTACATTGATTCCATGAATTCAATAAAAAAATCAAACCATTATTAAAATTAATTGAGTTTCTCTGCATGTCTGATATATATATATATTTTTTTGTGGTATGCGGGCCTCTCACTGCTGTGGCCTCTCCCGTTGTGGAGCACAGGCTCCGGACGCGCAGGCTCAGCGGCCATGGCTCACGGGAGAGCTAGCCGCTCTGCGGCATGTGGGATCTTCCCAGACTGGGGCAAGAACCCGTGTCCCCTGCATCGGCAGGCGGACCCTCAACCACTTGTGCCACCAGGGAAGCCCCCATGTCTGATATTTTTAAGCACACTTTTATTTTACTCAGCAGGTACCATGCATGCTGTTCAAAGGGAGGTGTCTTTGTGTCAGGAAAGAAGAGGGAAAAAAAGATGGCTTATCTCTGTCTTTCAAATTTAATCACGAATTAAAATTAAAATAACCATTCTTTTCACTGCAAAGATGTGTCACATTATACTAGATGAGATGATGGTTAAGTCTGGAATTACAATATGGAAGTCACCATGTCCATTCTGGATTTTCAATACAATAATAACAATGCATACTACTACTACTAAAAATAATAAAATACATGATATATATAACATTGTATATATAATGTTTTATATATATATATACACACATATGTGTGTGTGTGTGTGTGTGTGTGTGTGTGCGCGCGCTTGTGTGTATATTCCAGCACTAAACTAAACGGAATTCCAGATATGGAATAAGCTGGAACTATTCTGGGAAAACTGGAACATACAGACAATACTCGCCATGTACTGATTTGATTAAAAAGTGACATATTCACATGGTATCTCTCTCTGTTTATTTGGGTCCTCTTTAATGAGTTTCAGAGAAGAGCCAGAACTCTTGAAAATTTCAACTGATGAGGTTTTCTTGTCCCACACTTTTACTCACTCTCCATGGTCTTCCTCCCCACAAATCCAATACTATTATTGACTGGAAATTTTATTCCCAACTTACCAAACATTACATTGAATTATTAATATTTTATATAGTCAGCACTCAGATGATGTATAATTTTTTTGGCAGGGGGACTTACCTTTAGATCTTGTCTTCTACTTCTGTTTTAGGGACTCATTTTAAAGGAGATAAACTTTATGAGTCCTTATGTATCTGGAAATTTCTTTGTTTCATCATCACTTCTGAGTGATAGTTCAGCTAGGTACAAATTTCTAAATTAAAATGTTTTTTCCTCAAAATTTTGATGATATGACTCCATTGTCTTCTGGCACCAAAACCATTGATAAGTAATTAATCTTCACTGCAGATTCTTATTTGTGTGTAGACACTCTCTTTTTCCATTGTATATTTTAGGATTGTCAATGTCCTGAAGTTTTCATCTTATGTACCTAAGTATAATTATTTTATTGTAATATTTCTCAGCACATGGTAAATTTTTTCAAACTCAGGACTCATATCTCTCTTTAGCTTCATAAAATTATCAGTGATCTTTCCTTAAAATGTTTTGTTTACATTTATCTTTAATATCTCCTTCTGGAGAAATTTCTTAATTTATCATCCATATCTCAAGCCATATATTCTAGCACTTTATCTCTTTGTGTTTAATTCTGGAATGAGTTCATTTTATTATTCCAGTGGATTTACTTTTCCTCTGTGTTAATTGTATTCAGCCTGCTTTAAAGTTTTATTTTTTTAATTTCAATAACAATTCTTCATCTACAATGTTTCTAATTAATTATTTTTCATAATTATCTGTTCTTGCTGCATAACCTCCTTTTTCTTGTTTTTAAAATTTCATTCTTCTCTCATGGTTGTAATCCCGTCTTCATCTTGCTAATGAAATCAAAATAACTTTTTAAAAAGTCCTTTCTGGTTGTACTAGTATGCTTATTTTCCTTAGTCAGCTTTTCTGTTTACTAAGTTTGTTGTTTGTCTTTTGTTAAGTGATTGTATAGTCATTTTCCACAAGATATCTCCTCCTAGAGCATCCTGGTCTCTTACAGCAAGTTTGCGGTGGCCTCAACACAGGCTCTGCTGGTGGTCTGGCTCCAGAGCAGGCCTGGCACTCAGGGTTGCACTCTTCACAGATCCACTTCCAGATTTGTTCCTGCTAAGGCACAGATCCAGACTCCCATAACTGTACAAGCTGTGCTGCAGGAACCCCAAGCTATATGGCAGGAGGTACTGCTGTTCTAAGCTCAGCCAGGAGAGTAGAAAGCAGGTGGCACCTTTCCCAGAACCCAGTTTTACTCAAGCTGTGCAGATGTGATCCTGAGCTATGTGCACAACTTGTGTGGGCATAAAGATGCCAGCACTTTTTTCCAAGCATTCACCTGAGTCTCAGCCCTCTCCTACCCGTGGGCTACTTCACAGCTTCAGACTGTTCTGAATTTTATTTGTTCCTCATTGCTTTTTTCTTTTAGTGGAATATCCTTATTCTACTCTACAGAGACCTACCTTATTTTCTAGAATAACTATGTTTATTAATTTAAAAAATGTTTTGCCATATTGTCAAATGATATACAAAACATTTTATTTCCCACTATTCACTTAGGAGAAGAGAAAGGCTGATTCAATTTCAATTGATTAACATTCCAGTTCAGGTGTATCCTGAATTTTGAAACTTGGTTTCTCCACTGAAAAGGTCAGAAACATCTAGTTTTATATTACATTCAATTCTTGGAAACACTATGGCTGGGTGTACCCAATGATGTGGAGGGATGGGCATGAAAGAAGTACCTGTGGGGAGGACAGATCTTCCAAATGTCGTGACATATCATTTTACAGTATTAAAAAATCCTATTCATTAATATCACCACTGCTCTCATGAGAAAAAACATTAAGTATTTGGAAACTGTCAAGCTCACAGTGGGGACACTGCTTTTGCAAAATTCTAAGTTTGCTTGAAATCAAACTATAGCCTAGCTCACACATCTAGTACAAGTCCACCACAACTCGCCTGGGTGCCTTTTGTACCTGCTACCAGTCTTTGCTTTCATATTTTCCTTCCCACTGACAAAAACAGACCAGTGGGCACTCTGATCCATTTCCTTCAAGCCCAACAGAAGGATCTGTCTTTAGCGCCAAGCAAGATTTTTCCACCCCATTCACCTTTCTGATCTGAGGGTCATGCCACTTTCCAGCACATTGGAAAGACTGTGGTGATGAATATAATGAATGATTTCATTTGTCACTTGAGACCCCACCCTCCACAAACAGAGAGTGTCACAACCTTAGCATATAATCATCCCATGACAACAGTTGGGACAAATAGTAACAAGAGGATTGTTCTGTCACACCTATCAACAAACCGAAATGGTGTTAGTTCTAAGTTTGGTCCTTCATAAAGCATAACAATAATGTTATTAAACAATGTTTGGAGCCAAACCTTACAGAGTCCACTACCATAGATGGGGTCAGTATGCAAGCCAAAGTCAGGAAAGAATGGGCACCTTGAAAGAACGAAAAAAACTCTCTGTTCTCTTAGGGATTTAATGGGTGGGTCTGTTACCTTGCCTACAAGCTTTGTTTTGGGAGAATAACTAGTTGTTTATATCATTATCTGTGATGCAAGGACCACAAAATTAAGGGCAACACATTCATATTCATTTGGAAACATTAAAACTGTCCAGAGCATGGAACTCTGAAGAGGCTTGAGATGAAAGGCGGGAAATCAAGGGAATAAGTTTTTGAGGTTAAAAAAAAAACGCTTATTAAAAACAAACAAATGAAACTAAATAATAAAACTAAATACCAAAAAAAAAATCCAATGCTTGTTATAAAAAATGAAGAAAATCCACACAAAGGGATTTGAGAAAGCTTCTCCATTAGGAACTAGTAGTTACCCAGTAGGGTAATCAGGTTTGTCACTTGGTCTGCACAAGCATGCAGTCTGAGTCATTGGAAAGAACCTGGGCTTTGGTGGCAAACAGATCTCCACCTTGACAATTATAAACTGTGTGTTCTTACACTAATGGTAAGATTATATTCCACATTTATAAAAATAAACACAATGACATTTCCCGAAGCCCTAAATTTCTTGTAAAAATAAAATTAAGTAGATGAAAGCACAGAGCATGGTGCTTGGCATACAGTAGCATTTGATGAATGACAATTGCCTTTGGTTTCTTCGTTTTCTAACTGAAATCTCAAACACAATATGAATATTGTGTTGTATATAGCTTTAATGACATTAAGTTACCATAAGTGACCTTATTCCTAGGTAACTAAAATGTCTTTCTTTATATAAGTTGCTTTCTTTATAAGTTGCTTCAAACTTTTTTTTAAAAAAAGTCAAGGTATAATTAAATATCTTTAAATAAATGTCATTGTTAACTTCCTTTTGGCAATTTTAGCAATTCAATTTATTTTGTGAATATCCCTAGTTATTTGTTTAGGGTAAAAAACAAATATAGCTTAAAGGACCACATATAAATAAACCAAAATTGCCCCAGTTTTACCTGTTTTAGCCGCTATTGTTATATGACTATGACCTCCAGCTGATTCCAGGAAAGCAATGTCATAATCAGTGAGGCATTATTTTTGTCTCTTTGGTCAGGGGAGGGGAAGGGAGCCTTTCCCTTACATAATTATTCTAGGATTAGTGGTGCACCAACCATTTTCCATGTAGCGTTTACAGGCCAGAATCCCTAATGAGGCACATTGGATGATGAGAGAACATTTGATGAATATATAAGAATAAACAATAGGTAAAAAAAGATTTTGATTTGAGTTCTAAATTAATTCCTTGGCCATGAAAACACACAAAAAATGTACAAGGAGTTAAAACTTCTCCAGTTGGAGCACGTATTTTGCTAGAAACAAATATGGGTCTATGACAAAAAGAAACGGAGATGAAGGGATAATTTTTGTCCCCTCAACAGATTATTGATTCCTAAAGAATGTCAGCCTCACTCTATGAGATTATGCTCTTTAGCACTGCCATGCATTATGAATGGGACACATATGGCAGGCTGTTTTGTAAAAGCAGAACTGGAATAAAGATGTAGCAATACTCTACTCAAATAAGGAAAATGCCAAGTGTTTTGCTATTTGAATATATGAATGGGAAATATTCTTAATTGGCAGAGAGTTACAGAAGTGTAGATATAACTCTGGAAGCTTTGCAAATTTAAACTCATGCTTGTTTTTTGTCTTCCTTAAATATGCCCCTTGGGTTCTATTAAAAAGTGTTACTAATAAAATGTGGAGTGTGACCAACATAGCTGTAAATTCTTGAGAAACAGTTATGCATGCTTGATGCCTGCTCCTTCAGTTATTATAACACTGGCACTTAAGAAAAAACAAATAAACAAGGAAAATAAAAGCACATCCCCACTTTCCAAAATTATGGCAACAATAGCCAAAAGCAGAATGAAGAATCAAGATCAGGGGCTTTAGTATAAGACAGGGTTCCAAGCGCTGGTTCAGCTACTCCATTATATGACCATGGCAAATCAATTCACTATAAGCCTCAACTTTTTGCATCTATAGTGTAAGGATAATAAACTAACTAACCTCATAAGGGTGTTGTGAGATTTAAATAAGATGATGTTTCAGAAATGCTCAACAACTATTAGCCCTTATTACCATAATAGATAAACATTATGAACACTAATATTTAAATAAAATGATGAAAATCCTATACTGAAACTCTCTATTCAAAGATTATTTTCAAATCTGCTTGATAACAACCACTATGTTTTAAAAAATAATGTTCCATAAAACCGCGGTGGGGTGGGGATGGTGGTGTGCTGAATTGGGCGATTGGGATTGACATGTATACACTGATGTGTATAAAATTGAGGACTGATAAGAACCTGCAGTACAAACAAACAAACAAACAAACAAAACAACTAATACTAAACTTCCTTTGGGTTATTTGTATGGAAATATGTTAATATAAATGTTTCAGACATTACATGAAATTTCTAAAAATCTTATATGTTCTGGTATATGTTATAAGTCATAATTCTAATTATTACTTTAAAATGTATATCTCAGAAATAACTAAATTTCCTTGTCAACTGCATTATTATGAACTTTCATCAAATCTTTAACCATGGTCATTTTTAAGTCTTTTGTCATTTACAGACAGTTCTGGGTGTACTCTGATGCTTTTGCAAAAATATTCCTATAAAAGGGTTTCATCTTCAAGGAATTCATGGAAAAGACTCTGACAAGTACAGCTTTCTGGTAACTGACTATACTGCTGAACTGAATGAAGAAGCATTTTCAGAACTCTAATGGAAAACTGATGAATTCATAAAAGTGCTAACAAAAGATCAAGATGAAAAAAAGAATTAATTACATGGGACTGAGTGAACTGATGAGGATGATTATAATTTTTGAGACTTTCTGTTTGAATAAAAAAAAATCCCACAAGGACTCAGAGGCAAAAAATATACAAATCAATTTTCACTGCAAAGTAAAGAAGCTGTTACAGTGGAGGACTGAATGTCAATATCATGACATAGTATAAGTGTGTTTCATGTTTGGTAATTGCAATCATTGTTGCTTTTGTTGTGGTCATCCATTTACAATGCTTGGTGTCAGTTTATTTATCTCTTGTAAAAATGAAATACAGTGTGTATGTGTGAAAACAAAAAAATAAAATGGTAAAAAAAAATAATGTCCCATAATACTCAAATATAAGAAGGTAATAATTATTTAATTATTTAATACCTCTCTTTTCTTCTAAGAGTTATTGTTTCAGCTAATACATTTAGGTGTTTAATGCATTTTAATTTAGTTTCTCTATATGATGTGAGGAAGGGATCCAATTTTATTTACTTGTATGTGGATATCTGCTTGTCCAAATAAAATTTTTCAAAAACACTGTTCTTTCCCTATTGAATTATCTTAGTACATTTCTTCAAAATCAATTGACTATAAATGTAAAGGCTCATTTCTAAACTCTCAATTCTATTCCACTGAGGGAAATACACACACACACACACACACACCCCTATCTTTATGCTTGTACCACATAAACTATAGTACTATGGATACCATAGTTCTGTAGTAAGTTTTGAAATCATGAGTTGTAAGTCCTCCAACTTTCTTTTTGTTCTACGATAGTTTTGGCAATTCTGGGTTTGCTGCATTTCTGTATGAATTTTAAGATAAACTTGTCAAGGTCTACAAAAAAGGCAACTGCAATATTGATAAGAATTGCATTGAATCTGTATAACAGTTTGGATAGTGTTTCCATCTTAACAATGTTAAGTCTTCTGATTTATGACTATAGGATATTTTCCCATTTATGTTGGTCTTCTTTAATTTTTTTTTTTTTTTTTTTTTTTTTTTGTGGTACGCGGGCCTCTCACTGTTGTGGCCTCTCCCGTTGCAGAGCACAGGCTCTGGACGTGCAGGCTCAGCGGCCATGGCTCATGGGCCCAGCCGCTCCGCGGCATGTGGGATCTTCCCAGACCGGGGTGCGAACCCGTGTCCCCTGCATCGGCAGGCGGATTCTCAACCACTGCGCCACCAGGGAAGCCCGGTCTTCTTTAATTTAATACAAGTTATATCGTTATTTTGTTAGATTTATTCATAAGCATTTTATTCTTTGCTGGTGTTACTGGAAATGAAATTGCTTTCTGATTTTATTTCAGATTTTCCATGCTAATACATAGAAATAAAATTGGTAATGTGTATTGATTTTTGTATTCTGCAAAAAAACCCCAATAATAATGTCCCATGATACTCAAATATAAGAAGGTATTAATTATTTAATCACATAGAAAAAAACTTAATGTCCCTATACATGCTTTTTTTCAGAAATGTCAAGGACTAGCTAGTGCTGGAGATGAAGCAGATAAATTTGAAACTAAATAGGTTTTTCTAAGGTTTAAAATAACACAGGGGTAAAAAATGACTGTGCCTCTATTCATCACAAAGCTTGCTTCAGTTAAAATCTGGATTTGTCTGTGACTGACTATAGTAGAATGAGGTATTAATGACATCTGGATAGCTCTAGGGGCTTGAGGCAAGAGGAAAGACCTTCAGCAGCAAGGAACATTCAAGACAGAATGGCAAAGGTAGAAAAAAGGAACCCAAATGAGAGCAGGTACAGGTTTTCCTTTCCTACCTCTTTCCCTCATATTCTTGCCCCACTCCTTCCTCTTGGTGCTAATTGAAAACTAGATGACTTCTTTCTACTTCTTTCTACTAAATTAATTTAAAAGCCAAAATTACCCTCAATTTCAGCATCCCTAGGCCTTTCAGTTTTCCATCTGTTTTGATAAGCTTCATTGAGATATAATTTATATCCCATATAATTTAATTATCCATTTAATTCACATGTCTTTTCATTTCTTCTTTTCTCCCAAGAAGAGTCATTTAATTAGCACTCTTGGTACTTTGCAGGAGACAAGCCATTTCAGCTTAGTACACCACTCCCACGCTCTTCTACCTTAAAAGGTTAATAGTCCCAGAAGACAACATGGACCACAGGCAGAATCTTGCCACAGACTGGGAATGGATCATCTTAATATTTTTTATTTCATTTTATAATTGTGAAATCAGTACATCTTGAAGAATTTATTTGGAGAAATCAGAGAAAGATAAAGAATATTTATCTATCACCTATTAGCCATTAGCCTGAGGTAACAACTCTTCTCAAGTTGTATTTTTTCATCTTTATTTTCTGTTGTCAATGTGTGTGTTGTTTTTATTTATTTTATTTATGTGTGTGTTTATTTTCTGTTGTCAATGTGTGTGTGGTTTTATTTAGATTTCTAGCATGTCTATAACCTAATATAATTATTTTTCAAAATATAATTGGTCGTAAGAATTCCTTCTTATAGCTACACCATCATTTATTAAATATTCCCATGTTGTTGGATGTTTAGGCTGTTTCCAACTTTTTGCTATGATAAATAAATCTGTGATGGATATCTTTGAATATTTCTCTGAAAGCCTCCTTGTATTGCTCTTTAGGATAAACTCCTGGATGTAGTATTTTGAGACCTAAGATAATGTCTGTTCACAAGCTTATATCTGAAACAAGTTTTAAAGTCTATTTATTTGTGTTTGAAGAAATGTACTCAGGCTTACGATCTCATCTAATGCCCACAGTAAACTAATGCCATTTTCTAAGTTCTTTTCAAGCCATACAGAGCTTCCACTAAAAAGTCAGAAAATGTATCGTAAAGCAGAAGAGGGGGAAACTCCTTCAAGTAGTTTTTTATTCAAAAAAAAGTAAATTTGGGGTGGCATCTTAATGACCTAAAAGAACTTATGTTACTCTTAATGTACAAAGAGGAATTCTCATTCACTCTGACATGGTGTATCACATTATTTTTATGACTATCCTAAGTATCCTGTGAAAGATGTATGTTATGTGTCCTTTGGGTTTTTTGTGTGTGTGTTTTACAGAGACAAGGAGTCTTCCTGCCTATCTTTAAAATAACTGTAAGTATGAATTATGAGACACATACAACAGAAACATGATGGAAATACAACTGCCCTTTTTTTGCAACGTAATATGTGATCCCTGATATTGATTTCTATCTTGATTGAAAGGGCACACATTAGGAAGATACTAAGAGCAGACTGGCTGCAATCTGCACACTTAGAGAAGACCTATGACTTATTTAAATTTGTTCCAACCACAGTCATAAAGCCCAGACCCATGCATAGTTACTCATTAATGCTCAAGTTTTGTAACAAAGGTACGTCATTCTAAAATAATCAATTATTAAGTAACCAAATCAGAAATAAATTAGGGAGGAAACGGAGGAAACGCACTTAGGTGAAAGATGGAGAGCCAGAGCCTGAAACATTTCTCTGAATACGTACGTGGGTGAGAAGAAAGGACTTTCACAGAAACCTGCCTGAGGAGATCTATGGCAACACAGTGATTCCTTCCTTCTCGTTGCCCTCCTTCAGAACCAAAGCCACACCTAAAGCAGGTAGCTAGTGCACAGTCAGATTCTCCATAGCCTATTTCAAACACCACCTCTGTATAGATTATTACACAAGCGTTGATGTGTGATATTTCATCCCTGAATTTTTTTTAAAAAATAGCTTCCTGAATTTTAATTAGATGTGCGGTGTTATTGCAAAGCCACAACTAGTAATGACTGACTCTAGCTCTAATGAAATAATTTCACTTTCTGCCAGTCATCACACATTTGGGAGAGACGTTCATCAATACCACAAATCTGAATGTACCGCAGGAATGATGACTTCACCAAAGAAGGGCTCATACTGCTACCCACACGAGAAAGTAAAGCAATGGTATTTTCTCGTTCTTTCACTGAGGACAGTCATCACCTCTCAGCCGTTTCTCTGCCTTCTCCCTACCTTACCTTTGAATTCTGCACCTGTAAGCTCAGAGTCAATGGTGTTGATGCAATGCTATATTAAGCTTTCGGGAAGTGGAACAGCCCTAAATAAGGTGTTAAGGAGAATCTAAGTTTGAATGGATCCTGAAGAGATCATCTGCCCCGATGAAAGCTTTTTTCAAGTTTTAGGAAAAAACCTTAAACCAAGATAAGCACCTGACTTCTAAAGAAGGAAGTTTATTCATTTAACAGTGAGTTTTCTAGTTTCCAATGTAAGGTTCTTCACGAGGTACAAGAAATACAACGATAAATAAGACACGGTCCTCTGGCCACTGGAGGTCACAATGCAGTAGGAGTAACATCAATACTATCCCCTAATGTGGTCACCTTCAGTGCTGTCCCACTTGCAATCCGTACTGTTCTTTACTCATCACATATCTCATCTAGGTCCTCTGTATTGCCATCCTCCTTTTCCTCTGTCACTATCTTGTTACACTTCAAAATTTGCGATGTGATGCTTGAAAGAAGACTTTACTACTTTAAATAAAGGCACCCACTGTCACCCCATGTTAGCATCATGTATTTAAATTTTACATAATATTAAGGCATATTTTATGCCTTACATGTGTCTTGTTAAACAGCTTTGTTACAGCTATAAACAATGACTTGATACAGTCTCATATAAAGTAAGGGCTACTAAAAAATTAATAAACTAGAAAGAGGTAAGTCCATTGAAGGCATGGTAAAAAGAAAATGCCTTAAACCTCCTCTTCAGTGTAGTCCAGATAGCATTTATTGGAGTCACTTGTTGAAGTGAGTCATAATATTCAAGGGACATATTCAAAAGGGCACAGAAGCTGTAGGGTAGATTTTAAATCATCTGCTGATAACCAAGGAAAATATCATGGCTTTAGGTACCACTCTTTATTCAATATGGATTAGATACCCTAGAACCTATTGGGTTTTAGTGCAGAGAGAATAATTTGCTAACAGAGGGGTAGAGGGCTTTTAATCCCTACTAGCATGTAGACTCTGAATGTCATACCCATGTCTGCCTTGACCAGACCCTCCAGAGAGTTGAATAGACAGCATAGGGGTAATAATAAATAGAAAAAAATAGACTGGATGACCAGGAAAAAAATAGCCTAAATGGCCAGGAAAAACTATAGAGCATATCCAAAGTATGTAGAACTTTTGTTTCAGGTCCTAGTTTTTAAAAAGCAAGAATGAATTTAAGTCAATAGATGGTTCAAGCAAAAATTAAGCAGCCCAGCCTCAGAAATCAGATAATCAGACCATAAAGAACTGAAAAAATAATTTGTTCTCATTTTACAAAGCATTAAAATAATTATATAATAAGCATGAGAAATACATGGTTACTATAACCAGGCTCTCTGGTGAAAAAAATTATATGAAGATACAATAGTCTGTGAGAATTGAGGCCGGAAAAAAAGCAAGTCAACTGGGAAACCTAGCCAAGCCATATAATGGAAATCAAATGCATTAAAGGATAAAGGATGATCATGACAAGTCCACTAGGCACATACCAGAAACGCAAGCTCAAACAGAAAATACAAGCTGTGAGAAACATTTATTAATGATGCTTAAGTTTATATGTGGAAAAATTCAACATTTATGAAGTTAAGACAATCATTCTATTTTTAGAGCATAATTTTGCCTCTACTATATGGTGTATTTTGTTTTCCCAAAGATGTTTTCTCATGTTACTCAAAAAGTACTTTCAAAGATGATAAAGAGTGGAGTTACAAGGGAACAACAAATATGAAACAGCAAAGCTTCAGGAAAAAAAACCCACAATATTTTTCCTACACAATTATTCAAAGTGGATGCTGCAGCAAGAATAGGCCATCCTTCATTAGCACTGGTTACGCAGAGGCAAAAAGGAAACATATGGAACTTACACCAACCAATAAGCGTCAGACATGACAGGACTGCTCAATCCACACAGCTTCATTCTTAAAAAAGCTATTTAACAACACTCATGTGAGGCATAAAATATACCTTAATATTATGTAAAATTTAAATACATCATGCTTACATGGGACAATACTGGGTATCTTTATTTAAAGTAGAAAAGTCCTCTCAAGCACCACATTGTGAATTTTGAAGTGTAACAAAATAATAAAAGAGGAGGCGAATGGCATTGATTGTATAAACAATTGTTTTGTAGAAACAAACTCACTCTCATGGTTCTATCCATGCCTCAGTGTCCGGTACCATTGATGCTAATGACTTCCAAACCTATCACTCCAGATTAGAGCTTTCTCCCTCACCCCAAATCCATATATCTCAATCCTCTACTGGACTTCTCCACCTGAATATACCATGAGTGTTTCAAATTTAACAAGTTCAAATGGGATTCATCATCACCTCCCACGCTCTCATCTTCTTCCGCCACCCCCCAAACCTCGCTTCCTTTCTGTATGCTCTTCCTTGTTACTGGTAACACCATCTGCCCAGGATCCAAAGCCAGAAAGTCTTTCTAGTCTACTTTCTGTTTCTCTGTTTGATTTTCAACTATTCCTGTATTAGTTTTAGAACCACATCAATGCTACTTCCAGTCTCATCCTTGCCCAGGGGCTACCAGAGTAACCGTTCTAAAATTTAAATATTATCATGTTATTCCAACGTTTACAACTATTTAAAGGTTACCCATAACCTACAGGATAAAATCCAAATCTTTTCATTTATTTTGCTGTCTGGTCCTTCTCAGATGCTCAAATTCATTTTTCACCACTCGCAGACAGGCATCTATCATTTTGAAATAGTTAAAAATTTTTTGATATATGCATAGTGTTTTATAGCTTTAATCTACCAAAAGTCCTCTTCCCTTTCATTTTTCCCAGGGAGTTTCTCTTCATTCTGTGGGATGGGACCCACTCAATCATTTCATCTTCAGAGTCAGTGAAACACAGCTGTCACTCCTCCTCAGTGGCTCTTTCTCTCTGTCTCTGTCTGTCTCTGTCTTTCTGTCTCTGTCTCTCTTGGACTCTGCCTCTCTCTCTTCTCTCTGTATTGTCTCTGTTTCTCTCTTCCTAGATGATAGATAGCCAGACATATATATATCTACACACACAAACCTCTAATACTATGTCAGTGAACTGTATTACCCTAATTTGTTTGTACTTCTTTCTCCTCTGCTAGGCTCTAAATTTCCCAAGAGCTGAAACTATAATTTATGTATCTTTGTTTTCCAGAACCTGATGTAGGCCCTAATATACGTAGTGGCAAAATTAGTATCTGTTCAAAAAATGAATGAACCCAAGGAAATGTGTACAGACTTCTACACCACAGCACTGTTTATAATAGCAATAAATTGGAAATAACATTCATATCCATCAACAGAAAATGGATACTTAGTCAACTGTGTATTATACAACTAGTGCTACATGTATTTACATGAGCAAATCTCCAGAACGTAATGCTAATCAGAACAAGTTGCAGAAAAGTACAGCACGTAGAATTGAAAACATACATAATATTCAGATCTAACAAATCTGGTTGATGGTTGTACAGGTGTTAACATTGTTTTCTTGCTATTTTTAGGCATATTTTAAATATTTCACAATATAAATTTCTTAAAGACTTGGCCATAAAAACATAACAGAGTAATAATAACAATGGCCAGAGACATTTCTTGAAAGGGCCTTTCCCCTTTGTTATATACATATATGTAACCAAGTAAAATTAAGTATAAACAACATATCATTTAACAATATAAAACACGGTTCAAAGGAAATCTGTATTTCTTCATAATAAAGAAAGGTCTTTGATTTAATTGCTGTTTACCTAAGAAGTTCTTTCGGATACTGCTATGGACACTTATTCATGAAAATTAGGAAGTATATATATGTGTAAGAAAAGAATCTCCAAAGAAAAAAAATCAGTCTCTGCTTATCATGTACTGATACTATCAAATGAAAACACTTGGAGATGAAAGATTGCATAAGTCCATGCAATTATAACAAGCTGAAATATATATATATATATATATATATATATATATATATATATATATATATATATGGGTCTCAAGTAAATGAAGAAAAAGAAATTAAACCTTGGGATGCTTCCAGATGCTCATTCTGGGGGGAATGTTTTTGATTAGGATAACATGGGTCAAGGAAAAATATAAGAGTAAAAGTTTATATACACCTTTCACAGCATATATATCAAGGTACCAGCAACTTAAATAAGCCCTTTAGTGCTAGGTGATAAATTTTTGTATATTTTCATTTAAAGCATACTGTAGTATTAGTCATAGAATCATAACATGACAAACTGAAGGGAAGAGAAACTACATTCATTTAGTACCAATCATGTGCTAGGCACTTAATTCCTATAGCAGACTATACCACTAGTATTATTACCTCCATTTTATAATAGTTGAAAATGAAGTCCAGAGAGTTAAATCTGATTTTTAAGGTTAAAACTGAAATTGAACCCAGATCCTCCTTACTTTAAAGGCAAGCTTCTTCTACTACAATACCCTGCCTCATATTCTAGTCCCTTTCTCTTTACCCCACAGAATACCATCTTCTTGTATGTGTATCCTTAAAGCCTCATAGTGTACCTATTTGTAATAATAACAGGCCTAGCGAATGGGTTACAAATGATACCCATATATCAATTTTGTATATGTTAAAGCTGTTTAATTATACACAGGTAAGGCATGAAATATTATATACACATATATGAATACTATATACAGCTTTTGTTATTCACAAAGGTTTAAATGTTAATTTTGGTTTTGAGAATACAAGTAACCATTCATAAGCAAAGAAAAAACTTAACACCAATATAATAAATATTAAAGGTTCCTTTTGCAAATAATCTTAGGTATTTACAAAGATGATTACAGTTGTTTACTGCAATATTCATAATAGTAAAAAACTGGGAACAATCTAAAAGTCCAACAATCAAGAGCTGAATAAATAAATTACAGTATGCTCATCATACAGAATACTATGGAGTCATTAGAAATCATGTTTTGGGGACTTCCCTGGTGATGCAGTGGTTAAGAATCTGCCTGCCAGTGCAGGGGACATGGGTTTGAGCCCTCATCCGGGAAGATCCCACATGCCGCGGAGCAGCTAAGCCCGTGTGCCACAACTACTGAGCCTGTGCTCTAGAGCCTGTGAGCCGCAACTACTGAGCCCGTGAGCCTAGAGCCCATGCTCCGCAACAAGACAAGCCACCACAATGAGAAGCCTGCGCACCACAATGAAGAGTAGCCTCTGCTCGCGGCAACTAGAGAAAACCCGTTCGCAGCAACGAGGACCCAACGCAGCCAAAAAGAAAGAAAGAAATCATGTTTTAGAATAATGCATTTTATGAGAAAACACAGTGTGGAGCCCTAAAATACAAACTGTACACACCAGGTGAAAGAACTTTTGTAAATATTTAGATTTCCATACGAATACAAAATAGCGGAAGGCCGAACAGCAAATTGTTAGCTGTGGCTGGCTTTGGCTGGGATTATGGGTCTTTCCCTCTTATTGTCCATGCTTCCTAGGTTTTTACCTTAGGGATATGTTACTGACATCAAGGGAAAAAAATCAATAAGCAAGCGCCCTCTTATACATTGATGAAGCTTACTTATTGTAGACCAGGGAGGCTTTGCCTATGTGGTATCTCATTTGGGGATGGATTGTGGGGACTGGAGTGGGGACGGGGAGGAGGCAGAAGGAGAGAGAGGGAGACTGGGAGGGTGGGTAAAGGCCTGAGATAACAAACCCCTTAGCCGAAGTGCCTCCACCTCCCCCAGCTCCTTGCAAAGTCAGACTCTTCCAAAAGAGAGAGAGGCAACAAGGGACTCATCCAGGGACAAGAGTACACAGCTATGAGCAAAGGCTCATGGTATCATGAGAAGCCACAAATCTTAAGTGAAAATAAAGCTTTTATGAAGTTGGTCTCATGCATAAGTCACATCTTAGATTAATTTATTTACATTTATGATGACTAGTAAACATTGATACTATGTTAGTATCAAAAGTAACCAAAAAGTACATTGATTTAGTTATATAAAAGTTGTAGCTTAGGGCTTCCCTGGTGGCACAGTGGTTGAGAGTCCGTCTGCCGATGCAGGGGACACAGGTTCGTGCCCCGGTCCGGGAAGATCCCACATGCCGCGGAGCGGCCGGGCCCGTGAGCCATGGCCGCTGAGCCTGCGTGTCCAGAGCCTGTGCTCCACAACGGGAGAGGCCACGACAGTGAGAGCCCCGCGTACCGCAAAAAAAAAAGTTGTAGCTAATAATCAACTGATTTATTATTTCTAAATTATTGTTCATATATATATATGTAATGGCCTGAGAAGGACTAGCATATAAAAATTAGCATATAACATTTATTATTTGTAATTTGCGAGTCACTGTGCTATGTTCTTTACACAGACTGGCTGGCTTAACAACACTATTGCTAGAGGTTATCATATTTTTCACACTGAAGAGATTGAGGCTCAGAGAGATGGGATAACTTGACAAGGTTATACGATTAGCAAGTGGCAAAATTGCGAGTTAAATTCTGGAATTCTTACTCTAGCAAGGCCTGTGCTTTCACACTACTCTATACCATTGAACATAATTGACAAAAGTAAGATAAATGACAAATTTGGGAAGGCAGGAAGGAATTCTAAATGGAGAAGCAGAGGCTAAAGGTGAGAAGATGGAGAATGAGAAATAGGATATGGGAGGAACAATAGCTTTAGTGAGACCATGAAATGTGCTGGCATCCACTCAGGAAGCACCCAGGGCTGTAAGTGAGCAAGTTCCACTCCCGACTTGCGTGAGCTGCCTATGGTGGAGTTGAGTATTTCCACGCCCCGCCCCTTGGAACTTCTCAGTGTCCTGGCATCCTGCAAATTACTAACCTGGCTCCAAGAGGAGGAAACTGATCAGAGGGAAAACTCCGAGTAGGATGATGTGTAATGGGAGTGTGTCTAAAACTTGATAATGTGATGGGAGAAGCAGTGAAAAGAAGTTGGTTGGTCACCTTGCATTTTATGACAAGTAAGTAAGAATATCCCACATTACTGAATTACCCATTTATCCTGTTTTATATTACAATGTCTATCATTAAAAGTGTTGCAATAGAGACGCTTCAGTTATGATTGTGAAGGTTCATTCATCATGCTGGTAGGGAGAGCTTAGTGGACAAAACATCACCTATCACTATGACATTCTGCATTCAGAAGTTAATATGCCAGTGGCATTGACTCAACAGCTTATCTTCTGAATGAAGCCAATTCCACAGAGTTTACTCAGATGGGTGGAGGGTCCTTTGGACAATGTCTGGGAAAAAAGTGCCTATCCTGCCTGGATAATCAAGATTCCTAGAAGTTTTACAAACTGAAGATTTCCCCCAGTTTCCTGGAAGCATGAGATATAGGCCAACCAAAGGTCTTCCACCACACTCTCAGAATTAGTGCCTTATTCTGGCTAGTTTCCCCTGCTTTACCACTAGCCTTACACAAAGCCAATTTAGCCTTCCCCTATTTTATTTTTTTAATTTTTATTTTATATTGGAGTATAGTTGATTTCCAATGTCGTGTTAGTTCCAGGTGTACAGCAAAGTGATTCAGTTTTATATATATATATATATTTTTTTTTTTCAGATTCTTTTCCCATATAGGTTATTGCAGAGTATTGAGTAGAGTTCTCTGTGCTATATAGTAGGTCCTTGTTGATTACCTATTTTATATATAGTAGTGTATATATGTTAATTCCAACCTCCTAATTTATCCCTCCCCCCACCTTTCCCCTTTCTTACTATATTTTAGATGTCTATAATAGTCGCTTTACTTTCTTCATCCTGCTCATAATTTCTTAATCTTCCAAATCAAATCAGTCCATTCATCCACTTAATGATAAGAACTATTCTTCTATAAATAAATCTTTCACTTTTATGGCTTTATCAATTTACTTTACAATGACAAAGTAGGTATGCTTAGTAGTCATAAAAATAATGCTGTCACTAAGTGAATCAACCAATATCTCAGACGAATGATTCCGTCTTTATAAAATTATGCTTAAAAATTTATCATCTAAGTTTATATCAATTTGAAGAAATCCTTGCTCCAGTCGTAATCTCAAAATGAATACAGCGCACATTTATTGAGCACCCACTGTGTGTCAGATATTGTTCTAAGCACTTGGCTTAGAAAAAAAGCTAAAACAAAACAAACAGTCCTGTTCCTGCTATAATCTAGTGAAGGTGACCAACAACCATAAACAGGTGTTAAGTGCTATAACCATGATACAGGAAAATGTCCTAGAAACAGATTCATGCTCTCTGTGAACTCAGAAGTAGCTATAAGTAGAGACTTGAAGCTCCTTATTTCTAAATACAGTTTGATAATCTGATTTTCAGATTCAAGCTTCTAAATAAGCCCAATTTTTGATTTTTGAAAGTAGATGCTTAAAAAGTAAGTGATACATAGTTAAATCTATAAGCATAGGACTCTGGGAATTTGAGAAACTGAAGGGGTGAGATTAATATAAGTTAATTTTATTAATGCCCCAGGATCTTCATACAATGATTTCCTCTTTTACAGCTTTCTTCTTCAAGCCCATTCTGAGATTTCGTCATTACATTCTGTACTGTCATCTATCAGACATCATTAATCTTTCTGATACATCACGCACTGCTCCTCCTCTACTCTTCCTGACTTCTAGATGGGACTGCTTCCATATATGCTGACATCCTAGTTATGACAATGATCCAGCCCTCCCTGTTCCAGCTACCTCTGCCATTAGATCGCTATCTCCTCCTTTTTTTTTTTTTTTTTTTTTTTTTGCGTTACGCGGGCCTGTCACTGCTGTGGCCTCTCCCGTGGCGAAGCACAGGCTCCAGACGCGCAGGCTCAGCGGCCATGGCTCACAGGCCCAGCCGGTCCACAAACACGGGATCCTCCCGGATCGGGGAACGAACCCGCGTCCCCTCCATTGGCAGGTGGACTCCCAACCACTGCGCCGCCAGGGAAGCCCCCTCTTTCTCCTTCTTTAATACCCACTGCCAATTGTATTTGTTATTTCCCACACATAATGCACGATGTGATCATTTTAGTAATATGTCATTCCTATTGTCTGGTTATATAGAATTCCTTTTTTACATTAACTCCTGCTTTCTATATAATTTCACTGTAATTTACCTTTACGTATTTTACGCTTAAGTTCTCCAGGTGATTATTAAGGAAGTGGAAATGTAGCAATCTTTAGTTATTTCTTATAAATTCTCAATTTTCTACCCTGAAATTTCCCATTATCCAAATATGTATTTCTTCAGCATGACAGCAGGGCTTTGTGCAGGGCTGTCTTCCAGCATTCAGAATACCTTTGTATCTAGTTAGAGGCTTTAGAGCTAGAATACAAGATGGGAGTAAGACCTGTTTGCACTACTTTTGTTCAAAATGTCTTCCAGGTCAGGATTAGGATGGTGTGCAGCCAACTGGCTGTCTGAAGTAGCTACACACCTGACTGGTGCACTCTGGTGGTAAGAGGATACTCTGAGCAGGATGGCTGCTGTACAGAGCCTCCATGCTGTCTCTACCCCTAGGGGCCTGAGTACCTCCGGACTCATTTTCTGTTCATTTTATATAGCCTTGGTCCTTCCTTTCCCTTCTCTTCCTTTATTGTCCTTTTTCTTTTACCTGTCTTATTTTTAACACCTTGTATTCAGTGCTGATATAGACCTTTACAAAGGAGCACACAATGAGTCTATAGGAGGAACTCAAGGATGATGATAGTATTCGCATGCATACTTGGGACCTAAGGTTTGATTTAGTCTCAAAAAAATGTCATTTGTTCTTGAAAGAGGATTTTAATCACCCATTTGTCATTTCTTGTCAAAGAAAATAACATGAGCATGAATGTACACTGAGGGATTTTTCCCCACTAAAAGAAAATATTCATTCAATGTTATAATTGATAAATGGGAACTAAGGTCAATTGTGAAATAGTCCTTACAAGTTGGTAACATTGAAGTCAAGTAGCACCTTTTAAAGACAGTGTAAATTTCATTCTGTCTAAAGTTAGAGATGAACAAGGACGACCACTCAAATTCCTCTCTACTCACCAAATACTGAGACGGGTGTGTGAATCCAAG
This sequence comes from Leucopleurus acutus, assembly GCF_964270905.1. Lineage (NCBI taxonomy): Eukaryota > Metazoa > Chordata > Mammalia > Artiodactyla > Delphinidae > Leucopleurus > Leucopleurus acutus. The sequence goes on along the minus strand of NC_139146.1, from coordinate 109,591,613 downwards.
TGTTTCTAAAAAGAACTCAGCAGAGGGCAGACAGCAGAAGCAGGAAGAACTACAATCCTGCAGCCTGTGGGACAAAAACCACATTCACAGAAACATAGACAAGATGAAAAGGCAGAGGGCTATGTATCAGATGAAAGAACAAGACAGAACCTCAGAAAAACAACTAAATGAAAAGGACATAGGCAATCTTCCAGAAAAAGAATTCAGAATAACGATAGTGAAGATGAACCAGCACTTCGGAAAATGAATGGAAGCAAAGATTGAGAAGATGCAAGAAATGTTTAACAAAGATCTAGAAGAATTAAAGAACAAACAGAGATGAACAATACAATAACTGAAATGCAAACTACACAAGAAGGAATCAATAGCAGAATAACTGAGGCAGAAGAACGGATAAGTGACCTGGAAGACAGAATGGTGGAATTCAGTGCTGTGGAACAGAATAAAGAAAAAAGAATGAAAAGAAATGAAGACAGCCTAAGAGACCTCTGGGACAACATTAAACGCAACCACATTCGCATTATAGGGGTTCCAGAAGGAGAAGACAGAGAGAAAGGACCCGAGAAAATATCTGAAGAGATTATAGTCGAAAACTTCCCTAACATGGGAAAGTAAAGAGCCACCCAAGTCCAGGAAGCACAGAGAGTCCCATACAGGATAAACCCAAGGAGAAACATGCTGAGACACATAGTAATCAAATTGGCAAAAGTTAAAGACAAAGAAAACTTATTGAAAGCAGCAAGGGAAAAACTACAAATAACTTACAAGGGAACTCCCATAAGGTTAACAGCTGATTTCTCAGCAGAAACTCTACAAGCCAGAAGGGAGAGCCATGATATACTTAAAGTGATGAAAGGGAAGAACCTACAACCAAGATTACTCTACCCAGCAAGGATCTCATTCACATTCGATGGAGAAATCAAAAGCTTTAGAGACAAGCAAAAGCTAAGAGAATTCAGCACCACCAAACCAGCTCTACAAAAAATGTAAGGAACTTCTCTAAGTGGGAAACACAAGACAAGAAAAGGACCTACAAAAACAAACCCAAAACAATTAAGAAAATGGTCATAGGAACATACATATCAATAATTACATTAAATGTGAATGGATTAAATGCTGTAACCAAAAGACACAGGCTTGATGAATGGATACAAAAACAAGACCATATGTATGCTGTCTACAAGAGACCCACCTCAGACCTAGGGACACATACAGACTGAAAGTGAGGGGATGGAAAAAGATATTCCATGCAAAAGGAAATCAAAATAAAGCTGGAGTAGCAATACTCATATCAGATAAAATAGACTTTCCAATAAAGAATGTTACAAGAGACAAGGAAGGACACTACATAATGATCAAGGGATCAATCCAAGAAGAAGATATAACAATTATAAATACGTATGCACCCAACATAGGAGTACCTCAATACATAAGGCAACTGCTAACAGCTCTAAAAGAGGAAATCGACAGTAACACAATAATAGTGGGGGACTTTAACACCTCACTTACACCAATGGACAGATCATCCAAACAGAAAATTAATAAGGAAACACAAGCTTTAAATGACACAATAGACCACATAGATTTAATTGATATTTATGTGACATTCCACCCCAAAACAGCAGATTACACTTTCTCTCAAGTGCACATGGAACATTCTCCAGGATAGATCACATCTTGGGTCACAAATCAAGCCTCAGTAAATTTAAGAAAATTGAAATCATATCAAGCATCTTTTCTGACCACAACGCTATGAGATTAGAAATCAATTACAGGGAAAAAAACATGAAAAACACAAACACATGGAGGCTAAACAATACGTTACTAAATAACCAAGAGATCACTAAACAAGTCAAACAGGAAATCAAAAAATACCTAGAGACAAATGACAATAAAAACACGATGATCTAAAACCTATGGGATGCAGCAAAAGCAGTTCTAAGAGGGAAGTTTATAGCTATACAAGCCTACCTCAAGAAACAAGAAATATCTCAAATAAACAATCTAACGTTACATCTAAAGGATCTAGAGAAAGAAGAACAAACAAAACCCAAAGTTAGCAGAAGGAAAGAAATCATAACGATCAGAGCAGAAATAAATGAACTACAAACAAAGAAAACAATAGCAAAGATCAACAAAACTAAAAGCTGGTTCTCTGAGAAGATAAACAAAATTGATAAACCATTAGCCAGACTCATCAAAAAAAAGAGGGAGGGCTTCCCTGGTGGTGCAGTGGTTGAGAGTCTGCCTGCCGATGCAGGGGACACAGGTTCGTGTCCCGGTCCGGGAAGATCCCATATGCCACGGAGTGGCTAGGCCCGTGAGCCATGGCTGCTGAGCCTGCACGTCCGGAGCCTGTGCTCCACAACGGGAGAGGCCACAAGAGTGAGAGGCCGGCGTACTACAAAAAAAAAAAAAAAAAAAAGAAAAAGAGGGAGAGGAGTCAAATCAATAAAATTTGACATGTAAAAGGAGAAGTTACAACAGACAACACAGAAATACAAAGCATCCTAAGAGACTACTACAAGCACTCTATGGAAATAAAATGGACAACCTGGAAGAAATGTACAAATTCTTAGAATGATATAACCTTCCAAGACTGAACCAGGAAGAAATAGAAAATATGAACAGAGGCAATCACAAGTAATGAAATTGAAACTGTGATTAAAAATCTTCCAACAAACAGAAGTCCAGGACCAGATGGCTACACAGGTGAATCTATCAGAAATGTAGAGAAGAGATAATACCCATCCTTCTCAAACTCTTCCAAAAAATTGCAGAGGAAGGAACACTCCCAAACTCATTCTATGAGGTCACCATCACCCTGATACCAAAACCAGACAAAGATACTACAAAAAAAGAAAATTACAGACCAATATCACTTATGAATATAGATGCAAAAATCCTCAACAAAATACTAGCAAACAGAATCCTACAACACATTAAAAGGATCATACACCATGATCAAGTGGGATTTATCCCAGGGATGCAAGGATTCTTCAATACACACAAATCAATCAATGTGATACACCATATTAACAAACTGAAGAAGAAAAACTATATGATCATCTCAATAGATGCAGAAAAAGTATTGACAAAATTCAACACCCATTTATGATAAAAACTCTCCAGAAAGTGGGCATAGAGGGAACCTACCTCAACATAATAAAGCCCATATATGACAAACCCGCAGCCAACATCATTCTCAATGGTGAAAAACTGAAAGCATTTCCTCTAAGATCAGGAAGAAGACAAGGATGTCCACTCTCCCCACTATTATTCAACATAGATTTGGAAGCCCTAGCCACAGCAATCAGAGAAGAAAAAGAAATAAAAGGAATAAAAATTGGAAAAGAAGATGTAAAACTGTCACTGTTTGCAGATGACATGACTCCATACATTAGAGAATCCTAAAAATTCCACCAGAAAACTACTAGAGCTAATCAATGAATTTGGTAAAGTTGCAGGATACAAAATTAATGCACAGAAATCCCTTGAATTCCTATGCACTAATGATGAAAAATCTGAAAGAGAAATTAAGGAAACACTCCCATTTACCACTGCAACAAAAAGAATAAAATACCTAGGAATAAACCTACCTAGGGAGACAAAAGACCTGTATGCAGAAAACTATAAGACAGTGATGAAAGAAATTAAAGATGATACAAACAGATGGAGCGATATAACATGTTCTTAGATTGGAAGAATCAATACTGTGAAAATGACTATACTACCCAAAGCAATCTACATATTCAGTGCAATCCCTATCAAATTACCAATGGCATTTTTTACAGAACTAGAACAAAAAAATCTTAAAATTTGTATGGAGACACAAAAGACCCCAAATATACAAAGCAGTCTTGAGGGAAAAAAACGGAGCTGGAGGAATCAGACTCCCTGACTTCAGACTATACTACAAAGCTACAGTAATCAAGACAATATGGTACTGGCACAAAAGCACAAACATAGATCAATGGAACAAGATAGAAAGCCCAGAGATAAACCCACACACCTATGGTCAACTAATCTATGACAGAGGAGGCAAGGATATACAGTGGAGAAAAGACAGTCTCTTCAATAAGTGGTGCTGGGAAAACTGGATGGGTACATGTAAAAGAATGAAATTAGAACACCTCCTAACACCATACACAAAAATAAACTCAAAATGGATTAGAGATCTAAATGTACAACCGGACGCTATAAAACTCTTAGAGGAAAACATAGGAAGAACACTCTTTGACATAAATCACAGCAAGATCTTTTTTGATCCACCTCCTAGAGTAATGGAAATAAAAATAAACAAATGGGACCTAATGAAACTTCAAAGCTTTTGCACAGCAAAGGAAACCATAAACAAGACCAAAAGACAACCCTCAGAACGGGAGAGAATATTTGTAAACGAATCAACGGACAAAGGATTAATCTCCAAAATATATAAACAGCTTATGCAGCTCAATATTAAAGAAACAAACAACCCAATCCAAAAATGGGCAGAAGACCTAAATAGAGATTTCTCCAAAGAAGACATACAGATGGCCAAGAAGCACATGAAAAGCTGCTCAACATCACTAATTATTAGAGAAATGGAAATCAAAACTACAATGAGGTATCACCTCACACCAGTTAGAATGGGTATCATCAGAAAGTCTACAAACAACAAATGCTGGGGAGGGTGTGGAAAAAAGGAAACCCTCCTGCACTGTTGGTGGGAATGTAAATTGATACAGCCACTATGGAGGTTCCTTAAAGAACTAAAAATAGAACTACTGTATGACCCAGCAATCCCACTACTGGGCATATACCCTGAGAAAACCATAATTCAAAGAAATACATGCACCCCAATGTTCATTGCAGCACTATTTACAATAGCCAGGTCATGGAAGCAACCTAAATGCCCATCAAGAGACGAATGGATGAAGATGTGGTATATATATATAATGGAATATTACTCTGCCCTAAAAAGGAATGAAGTCAGGTCATTTGTAGAGATGGAGATGCATCTAGAGACTGTCATACAGAGTGAAATAATTCAGAAAGGGAAAAAAATATCGTATATTAACTCATATATGTGGAACCTAGAAAATGGTACAGATGAACCGGTTTGCAGGGCAGAAATTGAGACACAGATGTAGAGAACAAACGTATGGACACCAAGGGGGGAAGCGGCAGTGGGTTGGGGGAGTTGGTGTGATGAATTGGGCGATTGGGATTGACATGTATACACTGATGTGTGTAAAATGGATGACTAATAAGAAAATAAATAAATAAACATTAAAAAATAATATAATACATAAATAAATAAATAAAAAGAAGTCAACATAACATTGGGTTTGCCAAAATGTTCGTTAGGCTTTGCCGTAATGAACTTTTTGGCCAACCCAATATTTGTCTTCTGTGAATATTTCAGCTGCTGCAGCAGTATTTTACTTAATGTTGACCTGTGGTCTGAAAAATTGTATTGCCTCTCTAAACATCTGATGTCTTACTTATGTCAACCCGGTTCAAAAATTTGCACTTGATATATCATCTGAATATAATTTCTCAGAAAAATGGGAAATGTGCTTAGCCTTACCAGCTTACTGGTGACTTCTTGAAAAGGGAATATTTCTATTTTTACTCTATGAAGAGGCAAATTACTCCACCTGGAATCATCACATATATATTCTGACTTTCAGAGAAGGGCCTATATTATAATAAAAAGTGAATTAAACTTGGTTGAAACTAATTTAAACTATTATTATTCTCTTCATCAAACTCAATTTCTTCTGGAACTTTTACCCTCCCTTCATAGTTTGTAAATACTCAGCAAATCAAGTGTAAAGCCTAGAAATTACCAATAACATCTAATTGATAAACAAAATGAAAAACGCTCCCATTCTAGTCTTGGATAAAACAAGAAGAGTCACAATTGTCTGCAATGTAGAAATGCTATGTGGCAAGAGTAAAGATAGAAATGAAGGGTAGAATTACTTTGTATGTTTGATTATAAAACAAATTAAGGAAAAACCTAGATCCATTAAGTAGAAGTGCAATAACTGTTCTGTTTCTACTCCTGCTCTTCTAGACTCAATTCCCCTTGACACAGTATGAATAATATTTTAAAAACATAAGCCAGATCATGTCAATCTCCTGCTCACAGCCATCTTTGGCTTATATGAAAGTCCTTACAGGGTCTACAAGGTCCTATGTGAGCTAGCCCTGGCTACTCTTTCAACAGCATTTCCTATCAGTCTCCCCATAACTTATTCATGTTTAGAACCAATCATGTCTGTCAAAGTAATTGTAAAAGTACACATTTATTCTTGTGCTTAATCTGTCATTCCAAAGGCTGTTTTGTTTTTCCACAATGAAGTGATGAATGCTAACATAGGTATAATGGACCAATACGATGATTGCCAAGAGACAGAATGGAAGTCAGTCCTACGTATACCTAAGTCTCCCAAGAAGCTCTTCTTATAGACATGTCAGCAATTAGGGCAGGAATTAGTCTGCTGATGACATTTCACCAAATAACAGCCACTAAAGACTTACCTGCAGCTACTACGATAACATCTGCCAGCAGAGTATGGATCTTCAGTTGTTCTTTGGGAGTATATCTGTGAGCTATTGTCACAGTTGCATCACCTGGAATGCAGAATAACTTCCATTAATGATTACTGAGGTTTTTTTTAATTTGTGAATGCTCCAATTCTAGAGGACTTCTAGTTACATCCTAAGAATAGGAGAACTGCTTTGAAATTATCAAGTCACTTAACAAGCAAAAGCTAGATAATCTAGATGACTCAAAATATTGTACCCCTCAATTGAACAGTGGAAAATCAAATGAGATAAATGAAGGTATGTGCTGACCATCATAGGAGAGTTGTAAGTAGAGTCCTAGAAACCCAGGATTTGAAAGTTCTGTATTGACAGGTCAATACATAGATGCAGGGGATACTCACTGGCTTGATAATATGTAAATATTGAAAACAACAAAATAAGTGCACTAAAAATGGCACAATGTACTGTGGAAGCATAGGTGAGAGATTAATTCTGCTTCATCCTGAGGAGGTGTCAAGGAAGGTTTCCTGAAGGAGTTAATATACATTTTTAGGTCATAAAGTATGAACAAGACTATACTAATCAGGGAAAGAATAAAAGAGCATTCCAAGCCAAAAGGATAGCAAGAAAAAATGGACCAACTTTGAAATTATATGTTTAGAAAATGATGACGAGGTCTAGGATATAACAGGAAGTATTCATACATGATTTAATTAAGAGATGTAGGAATAAGAGAGGTTAGCAGTATGAGGGATTCCAGTGCTTAATGTGTGAGCCAAGGAAGGGGAATAAGGGAAAGGCAGTGATGAGGGAAGTCAAAGGAAGGACTTGCAGTAAGAACAGGGCTGCGTGAGACAGTATTGTCTCTCTTCTCCTCCCAGATAACGTGCAAATGCTACACAGTTAACAACAAAAACTGCACAATTTTTAGCAAAACTAGAAGACATATTGTACACAGACTCCAAAAACATGGAAGAGTTACCCAGGATCAGCAGAGTTAGTAGATACCACACAGGGAGAAAGGCAGAAAGAAGTTCAGAGAATAACAAGATGGCCAGCAGTGGCAGATCTCTGGAAATGACTACAAAAATATACATCCTGAAGGTGAAGGGATCACATAAAATGCAATATATATCCCTCTTATTTGTAACAGAAAATGTGGGAATAAGGGCAGAAGAAGCCCTCTTGGACCTAGCATAGTTCACAGTGGGTAGTAACACAAAGACTCAGAGGAGCCATTCAAACAGGAAGCAGTTTGACTCTGTGAAAGTGGTGAAGGAAGAATCTGAAGGCTGCTCAGCATGTCCTCCCCAAACCCTAACACAAGCACCCTGCAAAGATAAGATCCAAGAAAATCCAGCTCATTCCATGATAAGTAATTTTAAAAAGGATTTTACACAGCATCAATAAAAGGATACTATATAAGAATCAGCCCAGGGGAACTTTGATTCTAGTGGTAGTTACATGACTATATGCATTTGTCTAAAGTTACGGAACTATACACCAAAAAAGAGTAAATTTTACTATATGCAAATTTTTAAGTAAATAAAAGGATACATTTTAAAAGTGGCAGACCCAAGGAAAAAAAACAAAGAAAATTTTAAATTTAACAACAAAGTAATAAACTCAACAGAAAAATGTTGTTATGGAAAAGTTGAACATTATGGCCAAACACTATGCCAAACACTTTAAAAATAAGAACTCAGAGTCATACAAAATGGAGAAAAAAGACTTGAGTCCATACAAATTGACCTATAATAGTCAACAGTGAGACACATATCAGTAAAGTTGCTGGATTTTAAAGACTAAAAAAGGAATCCTATGAGCAACCAGGCAAAAATTCAGATTTTTACATTCAATTCCAGAAAACAGCAGAGCAATACCTACAAGAGACCCATGTAAAGAAAATGGGAGCAAGGATTTCATATCCAGTCAAATTGTCTTCCAAGATTAAAGTTTGCAAACAATTTTGAAATTGTAAGAACACAGGAAATATTGTTCCCATGAGTTTTTCCGGAGGAATGAGCTAAAAGATGAACTTTAATGAATCAAAATGTATCTGAGGAAACTGGCAAAAGGACTATTGGAGTGTTTTGAATATATTTAATAACAAAATTAAGGCAAAAAAGTGTGAGGATTGGGGTGACAGACAAAATGTTAAATGCTATTTGCTCTGATTAGGTAGAATTAGTGCAACTAACAAAATTAGAGTAGGAAGGACAAAATTGAGAAAGTTTGCTGATTGCCTTATATTTAATGACTAGAATGAACAGATATAATTTAAAGCTGACCAATCAAATAATAGAAATATGAGAATATTTAAAAGTATAAGGTAAACACACTACAAAGATAATTTTTATTGGCAAATATCAGGTAGGAGACAAAAGAAATGGAATCATGGAAGGAAAAGGAAACATTTTATCATTTCTTCTAATAGAGTATCAATAGATACCGTATAAAGAAATAGAGAACTAAGAGTACTGTATAAAGTTATAATTATTAACTTCCTAAATCTTCCTAAATAATAAAACAACTATATACAAAAAAGAAAAAATATAAAAAGTAAACAAAAACCATAAAAACAACAAAACAGAAGATAATATGACATTTCAGACTGCATATATTTACCATAATAATAAATATAAATTTTTCTGTTATCTATTAAAAGAATAATATATTAAAATTGACTCACAAAGTAAAGTCTAGTTCTACACTTTATATAAAACACATCTAAAACAAAGCTGTTCAGAAATGTTGAAAATAAAAGGTGGGCAAACATATAACAGGAAAATGACTAATCAAAAAAAAATGATGCTCTTATTATCAAATAAGGAGAAGTTCAGCAAATTTATCAAATAGGATAAAAAGGTACATATTATAATGCAAAGGTGTGATTTAAATGAAGACACGACAATGATAAATATATAAGTAACAAATAAAAAAGAAATCAGTTCATAAAACAGAAATTACAGGAGATACACGGAGAAATAGAAACACATTGAATTTGTTGAATTCAATTAACCTTTCTCAATCCATTACAGGTCAAAGGTATAGAAAATATAAGCAACATAATTAATGATATATATCTGATTACAATATATTAAACTCTGAAAGTAGATCATATATTTTCCTTTCAGGTGCCCAAAGAATATATTTTTAATGATATGACTTTGGCAACAGCAAAAAAAGTAATTAATACCAAAAAGTAGATAACTAGATAAGCTATAGATATTTTCTCTGATCACAAATCAATAAAGTTATAAGTATTGACAAAATCAGAAATTGAAAAACACTTCCATTGGAAAAAATTTTTAATACTGTTTTGAACAATCCTTGAGGCAAAAGGAAAACACAAAACAACATTGCAGAATTTCTAGAAACATTTATAATAATAGTACTACAGATTAGATCCTATAAAATATAAATAAAACAAAGCTTAGAGGAAAATTCACAGACTTAAATTATTATATAAATAAAATAGAAATTAAAAAATGAGTGAATCAATCATTTAACTTAAAATGTTAGATAAAGAACAATAAAATAAATAAAAGATATTAGAAAAAAATTAATAAACATAAATGTTAAAATGTTTATAATAACTAAGCCTAAAAACTGTAACATTATAAGCAAGGAGAGAATTCAATAAATTAGCCAAGTAAAAATGAATATATAGAAATAAATATGAAAATTAAAGAAAACCTCAACTAAAATTGGAGTTGAGGAGCACCTGTAGAAGGTGCTCTCACTACTATCACTTTCCATTGTTTGCATGCACTGGCCTCTATTTTCATGCCGCGTGGGAAGAACTGTATCTTGCTTTACCAAACAAGAGGAAGTCTTCTATTTCAGGAAGAAAGATTTTCCTTGCCCAGCAACAGACCAGCCAATGAGAAGCCATTGCCACCCTGAACTCTTACTTTCCTCCAGTAAACTTTTGTTTAGAACAGTCCCTCCAAACTATCCCCCCACTTTTCTCTATAAAAGTAAGCTCCCCTCCTTTGTTCTCTGGATTTGCCTATGGTCCACCATAGCTTGCATCTCCCAAACTGTAATTCCTCTGGCTATTCCCAAATAAACTCATCTTGCAGGTATGGTAACTGGCTATTTTATTTTTAAAGTTGATATAAATACTATCATATACAACAACATGTAAGATGATATAATGAAAGAAAAGACCCCATTATAATAGCAATACAAAAATAAAATACTCAGAAGTAAACTTAACAAGAAGTGTGTAAAATCTATATGGTAAAAGAAAATCTCTAGAACAACACCAAAAGATTTAAGTAAGACTGAGGAACTAGTCATGGTTTTAAGACAAACCATATTCTTGAGTAGGATTCAACATATACAGATGACAGTTCCCCCTATATTCATTATACATTGAATACAACTACAAAAAAAATGGTTTTTTTCTAGATGAATATAATTTTATTCTAAAGTTAATATGGAAAAATAAAAGAGAAAACCAGGAAATCTTTGAATAGGAAGAACAATGAGAGGGAACTCTTTGTACTTGATACAGCAGTCTTTTTCATTTCAGATAATGTACCACTTTCTGCCCAGATACTTAGAGTAAAAGTCTGAGTTCCCCTTGTTTTTTCTCTTTCTTTCATTTGCTATAAACAATCAACAAATGTAGAGTATATGTTTAGAACCATCCCAAGCCACCAAAATTATGAAGCATCCTCCCATCTCTATCTTAATACAATTCTCCTATATTTAGAAGGTTCCCCTTATACATTAGCAGCCCACTCAAGCATTCTCTTGTTCCAAATGAGAGCCTCCCAAATTCCTGCAAAAACCAAAATTAAAACCAAACCTTCCCACTTCATCATTACTGATGATTTCATCAAGGAACTGAGTGATACATAATCCAGTGAGTTATATACACATACAATTAACAATCTGTAAAGCTTCAAGCAAAAGAAAAAATATTGAGATGAATTTCAATCAGCACGGAAAGATCTTTTAGATAACTCCACTCCTTCAATAATAATATCTAGTTAAATTGTTTTTACTCCTAAGTGAGTTTGGCTAGGAATACCCATGGAAATATCAAAGTCTTATTTAGACTTGATTGATCAGTTTCTGACTATTGTGCTATCAAACAATGGGAAGGGTTTTAGCCTGCTATTCATTAAAATGGATGATGATAGCAAAAGAGAGTTGAGCCAAGGGAGTTAAGAGCAAATGTGTTCAAATAATGCCTCAGACGCTTCTGCCTTTTCCCCTTGATACCTGTTCCTGGTTCTGAGAACTAGATATCCTAACTGTCTTACTTGGCGTTGTGAAAATTCTTGTCATTTCTGTTTTCAATTCTGGCGCCCCGTTACTTTTGTTCAATGAATCCTATGACTTGCTGCACCTAGTCATTTCTAGCACCTCAAATTTTTCCCTAGGGTAATCAGAACCAACAGGTTACAGCAGCTACTCCATAAAATGATGTATATCTCTGACCCTCAGATGACTTTTTCCCTCACTCAGTTTTATCCTCATATTGTGAGTATGATAAGAGCCTGGGCTCAGGCTTAATTCTTCTATCACACAAACCCAGATAAAAATGCTTTGTGACCACCTACAAGGGTGGGATAGGGAGGGAGACGCAAGAGGGAGGAGATATGGGGATATATGTATATGTATAGCTGATTCACTTTGTTATAAAGCAGAAACTAACACACCACTGTAAAGCGATTATACTCTGATAAAGATGTTAAGAAAATGTTTTATAAGAAGTATTAAGCAACTTCACTGTGCCCAGTGCTTTACATCATGTTTGTAAGATATAATAAGAATAAAAGACTTAGAACCCATCTCCCAGAATCATAGAGTTCTGTTAGAACTTAATAAATTAGCTGCTGGGCAAGATATGCTTCTTACTATATAAAAGTCCACAGTCAATCAAGACTTGTTCACTGGGAGCCACCTGCACAGTTTTCTAGGCTATCATTACCTCTGTCATTTATGCAAAACTGCAGATTGTAGCAAAGAGTTGTTGGCAATTAAAATTTGAGGAAATTAATATTTTCTATTTAAAAATATTAAGACAAACAACACACTATGATTCATTTTAGACTATCATTTTTTTGTTAAAATTACCTAAATGAGGAATTCACTTTTGTCAGACATTTCCAGCCATTCCCTACATTTATTTACTCGACAATCAAGAAATAATCCCAGGACGATGCCAAGTGATGGAGATACAAAATTCCCTCCTCTCACATGGAAAACAGATCTGTGAATCAGAATTATAATACAATGTGGTAACTCCACACTAAAAGGAGGTATAAGTTACAGTGTTGGCACAGAGAACCATTATCTACTCTAGCTAAGAACAGCACAGGGGCACTTAAAGGTCTAAGAGAGAGGTTCTTGATGTGAGTAGGAATTTGGTTTGCTTCTGCTTCAATTCCCTTATGCTTTTCCTATCCCTTCCAACTGATAAATCATTTTCCATAAAAATAATTACAGGCATATTATTTCGCCCAGACTTTTGGAAAGTTCTTTCTTACAAGAGCTAAAGTCTCCCTTTTGGCAAATTTTACTAGGATCCTAGATCTATCTTCCACAGCAACGCAGGACAAGTCTCATCTTCCTTTTCCATGAGGCAAATCTTCAAATACATACTTGCTTGTGCCTGTATAAGCAGATGAAGCCAAATGGCAAATCCAACAGGAGCTAGAATCTCACATGTAGGGTTTTGCTTTGTTACTTTTTAAGGGAAAAATGAGTCATTCCCAATATATTAATCCATACCATGGTCTGTTTGAAAGGGAAAATCACCAGGGAAATCGCAAGAAGGAAAACTCAGTATTTGTCAACAGAATAGCACTAGATGGATAAGAGAAGCCTGAGTTCTGTTTTCAGACAAATGCCTCGAGAGGCCTAAAGATTCTGAATTTGAACATGTATTTCTTTCTCTCTCCAAAAGCTGCAATTACATCTTTAAGCATAAAACAGACAAAAAACAAAATGCACAGAGCCAAAACATATGTGATGAAATAGCTCTTATATAAGAACTTACTACACGTCTAGCACTGTTCTAGTACTTTACACGTATTAACTCACACAATCTTCAGCAAACACTGTAAGTGTATTTTTTATGAGGTAGAAACTAATATTATTTACATTTTTATAAATAAGGAAACCGAGAAAATACAAAAAGCCCATAATTTGTCCAAGGTCATCAAACTATATAAGAGTCAGAATTCAAATTTATTTAGTTCAGCTCTAGTGGCCAAGCTGCTAGTCACTTCACTACACAGCCTCCGCCCTAAGCAGAAAGGAAAGGAACCATTGGAGTTCACAGTTGTAAAATCAGAGCTGAGAAACACTATGTTTTCACTTTGGTCAGCAGAATAGCATTTCTGGGATTATCATCCTGACTCTTCCAGGAGGCCAGTGGGGGATCTTGGATGACACTTCTTTTTCCTTAGGGATAAAGTCTGCCTTTAGATCTCACCTGGAACACACTGGTAGTACTAATAAGACAGCATCTGACAGAAAACACATGTGTCTCTAACACAAAAAGGACATTTTCAGCTTTAATTTTTACCACTTGTAAAATAATCAAGAGCTAATTTCCCCAGATCTTAAAACAATACTGTACTCTCTTGGCTCCTGAATTCCATCTACTATAAGTTTTCTGTTTCAACTTGAGCTGTTTTTTCTTTGTTTAAATAACTTTAGATACAGTTACAGAGTACTCAGATCTAAGCCTTCTTTTCATGCTTAAAATGGGCCAGACTTTAATCTCGTATCTGGTCAAGACCTGGCTGGTTTGATTTGCTGTTTATCAGTCTTTCAGTTATCTTCCAAACACCTTGGGTCACTAGGTGGATGACAACTAAGGAATATGGTTTCACGTTTAGTTACTCAAATACCGTTTCAATTCCACTCCTTTTAAACATCTATCTCAATCTATCTCTTTTGTGAGAAAGAGTATTAGGAAGGACTTACTGAATCTTGACCACCATTGTCTCTAGATAGTTAAAAGATCTTCCCCTTGTTTCAGCCAAAAATTATTGAATCGAAATCATGGATTCATTCATTTAACATAGACAATATATAAATGAGCAAATACATATATAATAAAAAGTTTGCATAGAAATAAGTGCTATGAAGAAAAAAGCACAGAGTAAGTAAACAGAGTAATAGCATAGGTGCTACTTTGATAAGGTGGTCAGGGACAGCCTGGAGAGATAACATTTGGACAGAAACCCGAAGGAAGTGAGGAAATAATTATGTAAATAACTTCCAAAAAGAGCATTCTAGGCCGAAGGAAAACCAAGGGCAAAGATCCTGACACGTGAGCATGTATGACATGTTCTAGGAAAGCAAAATGCAGGTGTGGCTTGGAGGGCAGTGATGAAGGTGAGAATGGTAAAAATTGAGTAAGGAGAGGCAGCCCAGGTAGGATCATGTAAGATCTTGCATATCGTACTAAGGAATTTGGATGTTATTCTGGTGTTTTATTGTTTTGAGTGTTATGGGAAGCCACAGATGATTGAGACACACCAGTTAGAAAACAGACTGCACGCAGGAGATGAGACAAGGGTGGAGGCAGGAAACTGGTTTGTAAATTTTATAGTGTGAGATAACGGCTGTCTGAACTAAGGTCTTATTAGTGAAGATGGTGAGATCATGGGTATATTTGACACAGACTGTTAATGGATAAGACATGGGGTGTGAGAGAGAGAAGTCAAGGATGGCCTGAGCAACTGGGTGAATTGATGGCGACATTTACTAAGACAGGGAAGACTAAGGGAGTAAAATTAAGAGTGAAGGTTTGTATATGGTAATTTTGAGATGCCTACTGACCATCCAAGTGGAGTTGTCAAGTGGACAGTGGTTATATGGGTCCAGAGTAAGAGGTGACACAGGCGGTATTTAAAGCTATGAGGCCGGAAAAGATTGACTAGGGAATGACTCTGGAACAGGAAGTGAAGCCCTGGGCTCATTCCCATGCTTTGAGTAGTCTTCCTCAGTTACCCTCCCTGTACACATTCTTCTGTGGAGCTTCCTAAAAAATACCGATATTCAGATCTAACTCATAAAGATTCTGATATGATTGTTCTGTGTTGGGCTTAGGTGGCTACATTTTTAAAAGCCCCCAGATGATTACAGTGGACAGTTAAGTTTGAGAAACACTGGTTTAGAATTTGGGAAGAAGGGAATGACTCAAAAACTGAGAATGAGAAGAAACGTCTAAGTGAGATCAGAGAAATGTATGCCAATGGTAGCTTTGATCTATGCTAAACAATAAGAGAAACAACCCTATAAAATATGGCTGTTTCATTAAATTAAAAAGCATGTTATAAATATTACTCAGTCCATTACATAGTTCCCTGCTTATAAGTAACTTTAGGAGAAAATATTTTTTGGTCTTAATATCAGAAAATATTTTATTTATCCTGAGCATGTGTTTCCTTTTTATTAATCTTTATTGGAGTGTAGCTGATTTACAACATTGTAGTTATAGTTTCAGGTGTACAGCAAAGTGAATCAATTATACATATACATATACCTACTCTTTTTTTTTAGATTCTTTTTCACATAGGCCATTACAGAGTACTGAGTAGAGTTCCCTGTGCTAGCAGGTTCTTACTAGTTATCTATTTTATATATAGTAGTATGTATATGTCAGTCCCAATCTCCCAATTTATCCCTCCCCATCTTATCCCCTGGTAACAATAAGTTTGTTTTCTACATCCATGACTCTATTTCTGTTTTGTAACATGTGTTTATTTTTAACTCTAAAGATACTTACTTGGGTAACTAGTCATCTTTTTTTCCTGCCTAAAAGCTCACAGGATGAAATTAGTAACCCTATCACAGAAAGTATAGTTTAGACTCAATTAAATAAATGTACCAAACACATATTCAGTGTGCTTGGCAGGGGAAAATATCCATGAAGATTTAATGATATGCCTATTTTTAATAGTAGCTTTATTCTTGGCTCCATTTTAGTTCCAGGCCTTGCTTCCCCTTTTTCTTAACTAGTTCTCATTTGCATTGTGCTTCATATATTGTTGTGGACCACCTTAAATACTTTTTAGAATAAATGCAGTATAATAGCTTATATGAACTGAACACTGAGTTCTAGGGAAATGCAGGAACAGAGTGTGTACTCGGGCAATATGATAAAGAGCCTATTCTCATTAACACTGGGCTCTCCTGCTCCAGCAGTCAATCTTCACCCATCAAGACTCCAACTATGGTGTAAACAAGTTGCCAGTTATAAAGGAAAATATTGGCTTTGGAGCCTTATATTTTTAGGATTATTTTCCTATTAATAGTGATAAAATGTGTTAAATCATCCACATGAATCAATTCCCAGGTGACGAAATTCCTCATGGTATCAAACAGCTAGGTCAGTATTCCTGCCTGTGAAACAGATTTTAAGCTATATATATATATATATATATATATATATATATATATATATATATATATAACTAACTAAATTTTAAAGCGATCAGACCCTCCCAAATCTTAGCCAAAATGAGGTAGTCAGCTCAGTCATGGGATAAGGGGCATGAGCCAAAGTATTGCCCTTTCCTTTCTAGTTGTTTTGGCTGGGAGATGTATGTATGAGATCTATTTGTTAAAGCTTTATATAATTTTTACATTTATTTTTATTTTTTTCTTTCCAAGATTAACAGATGAAAAGAAACTCAGGAATCTTATTACAAAGTCTTATTCTGCAAACTTGCTTAAAAGACCATAGACTAAGGCTAAATAAGTATTCTCAAGGCTCTGAATTCATTCTCTGTATGGAAAAAGGCTAGACCTCTAGGGTGTATTAGTACAAATTTAGCAAATATATAGATACAAATATGGCAACTATAAATACAAATATATATACACACACACACATATATATGTATATGTGTGTGTGTGTGTGTGTGTGTGTATATATATATATAATAGTTTTAGGGGGGATAAAAACAACTTTCAGGGTTAAAGACTTTTACTCTCACAGATTCACAGTACTTACTATATTAAAGGTTATATTATATTACTATATTCACAGTCAAGATATATGTTTGATTTTGTTTAACCCAGATTTCCCAGACTTATTTGACTAATTTTTGTCCCTTTAAAAAAAAAACTAAACCCATTTAGAGAAACACACTCCACAGGGTGTGGGTCATCTCAAGAGGTGAGAGGCCCCGAAATACGGGGTGGTTAGTTTTTATGGGCTGGGTAATTTCATAGGCTAATGAGTGGGAGGATTAGTCCAACTATTTTGGGGAAGGGGTGGAGATTTCCAGAAATTGGGCCACCTCCCACTTTTTGGCCTTTTTAGCTGGCCTCAGAACCATTTAAAATCTTGTGGTACATCCGTGCTCCTAAGAATACAGCTTATGAATAGCCATATTAAAACTTACATGATATTCTTGGTCTACAAATAAAGAGAATTTATTCATTCATTTATTGAACAAAGACTTTTTGGAGAGCTATTACGCTAGATGCTGGAAATAAAATGGGAAGATAAAGAGATATGGTTTTCCCTCTTGTGGAGTTAATAGTCCAGTGAGTATGATGAAAATTAATCAGATAGTGACATAATAAATGACAATCACAAACTGATAAATGTTGTGAAGGAAAAGTTCTTCAATGTGTCTATGGTGGTGTGTGTGAGGGGGTGGGAGAGATTTTCATAAGTTCTATCTGATGTACTTACTGTATATGTATAATAACACTGCTTGGCATTGAACTGATTTTGTTTTAAATCATCAAATCATCATTTACCATTATGGTATGAATGATTTATTTTGTACAGAGTGAACTTTTTCCTTCTAGAGATTTTAGAAATTTTTAATAACTTCAAGTAGAATATAGTTTTAGTTTTGTCTGTGAGGTGGGATTTTTTAGTTTGAAGTGAAGAACAGTGACAGAAGGTAGACAATAAAAACATTCCATTGCAATAGTACAAAAGATAGGCATAAAAAGGTATAACATTAATGTATAACTATAGCTAGAAATCATCCACTCCTTCCCACAACCAAGCTTTTTATTACAGAAAGCTCTCCTCCTTTGCAGCATTTTGCACAATTATAATAATTAATCATTCATACCTAATTGTTTGATCACTGTCTTTCCTACTAAACTGTAAGCTCAAGAGGACAGGGCAATATCTGATTTATTCACTATCATATTCCCATGCTTAGTGACAAAGAAATCAGCTCCTCTGTAAGAAGGCAGCATTGTATGCCAGCAGCTCAAGAAAAAAAAAAAAGTCTAAACAAAATGATAGATTTTAAATGTTTTACTGGAAAAATGCTGTGACCTCTTTCAATTAATGCTGTCAGCAATAATTTTCCTTCCCTTCCCAGTATCCTTAGGTCTCCTCTCCCCTTCCTGATGGTTGTGAGGCATTCTCCTCTCCTGTGATCTGACTCTTGGGCAAAAGGGGAGTCATAAGTTATACTTTTATGTAAATGCCTATAATGTTAAAATATGAAGGAGTTATAGTAAGTACCTAGCTACTTCTGTTCCCTCCTCCCCACTATATAGGGATTTTTTTTCCCATAAACGGCAGTATTTTATTTTAAATCCCTAGCCTGCAGTATTATTTTCTACAATACAGGCACACAGGAAACACTAAATAAACTGTTATTGATTCACTGACTAGTTGCATTATTACATGCCAAGCCCTGTGCTAAATTTCAGAGATACAAAAAGCCTAAGACAAAATATTTGTCATTGAGCAGTTCATATTTACTATGTCTGTGTAGAAAAGGGGACCAGGTAGACAATCAATATGCAACAGGATTAGTACTGGGATGGCAGCACATATAACATGTAAAAGTTAGATTTGCTGCACATCTTGAAAGGTGGGCTGGAGGTGAGAGGAAAGCAGGCGAGTGAGGGGAAACAGCATTCCCTGCAGAGGGAACAGGGTATGTAACGGAAAGGAGGCCTGGAAGAGATGGTGTGTTTGGGGAACAATATGCAGTTCTATGAAGCTTCAGCATAAGGTACCAGGGGGAACTCGATGGGATGAATGGCTGAAAAGGCTGGTGGAGCAGAAATGAATATCCTAACAAGTGATGCTTTGAATAATCGGGCTTATAGACATCAGAAAAGGGATGCTTTGTGTTGATAATTATGAAAAAAAAAATGCCTGGTACTTTGAGGTCATGAGGAAAGAGGGAAAATGAAAGGGGGAAAAAAAAAGATTTGGACTTCACTTTATATTTTAAATAGTGTTTAATGTTATTTTCAATAGGGCAACTAATAGTTCCAGCTGCCTGATGTGAGAATATGTGACATTTTTCCAAGTACACTGCTTTCCAGATACTAGCTGGCTGAATTTCAGAGATGTTGAAAATGAAACAGTACTCCGACTATTCAACTTAGAAAATGAGACTACGACAAGCATTTGTTCTTTTCTATTGCTTTCCACTATGCAAACTCAAAGCTGTAATTCAGTAAAGTTTAGTCAACACAGAGGCGTCATAAAACATAATACCCTCAATATCTTACCACGAGTACTTCTACCTTAGGAATAGCGGAATGGGAGGAGAAAAGACTATAAATGCCTGCCGTCCCCCTGCCCCCATTTGACAATGGTTCATTCCACAGCGGCAGCAAAAGTCCCACTCCATTCCACTGGCAACAAGACTAAGAATCTCCGTCCGGGAGGCGTGATTGCTTTGCGTGACTCCTCTCTCCTAGGTGTTCCTTTTTGTCTCCTCTCTTTGAAACTTGAGAGCACCTGGTCCAACCTCACTGTGTTGAGCTTAATCACACATAACCACTCATATTACACTGCACTGCCTGGAACATCCATTCCTGTGTTACTACCTGAAGGCCCCTCCTGTAGGTGAGAGAGAATGCTCCCAGGCTAGCAAAAATGTTCATTTTCACAACTGGAGCCAATTTTCACTGACAAAATATCTTGTGGTTTTCCATTTAGATAGGATGTCCCCTTGAATGAAAAATACCTGACATATAGAAGTTGCAGCAGGTGGGCAGCTTGAGTGCAAAAGCTGAACACCAATGCGGAAGCTGTGCTTTGAGAAACACAGTGTCCTGAAGATGCAGTCTGTCATCTTCTGGAAACAGGGGGCCAAGTCTTCTTCACCCCTGTACCACACCCCCACCCCAGTGTTTCACAGAGAATAAGTACTGAACGCCTATTACCTGAATGAAGTCAAGAATATCCCAAAGGACTCTAAGCAAAATCAGCTTAGTTGCTGACTCTTCCAAAATGCTCTTTTAAAAAGTCCCAGCAACCAATGCCACTGCAATAGTACCCCAACCTTTTAGTTAAAAGGAGGAGCATGTCGTGGCCATTTAGGGGGATCTATTTAGATGACATGCCCTATGTAAGAATATAAAATAGGCAGAAATGAATTTACTCTAAAAGAATTTGAAATAAAATCAGACTATGTATTCCTTTGGTTATAATTAATACACATAATGCCTGGTCATTATGGCACTTTGTTATCTTAAAGGAAAAAAAAAAAACTGTTTCAGAGAAATTAGAGAACTCTGTTTTACTCCATCAGGGTAAGCTAAACATAAAGACATTGTGCTAAAGCCAATAGTATTCAGTTTTCATTCTGAAAACTGAAAGGTTAAGTTACCGGGGTAGGTTACTACATACAAAGACGTTAAAAGAATACCAGTGAATTATAGGTGATCACAATGATATTAAAACATCCTAACAAGTAGTGGGGCTCATGAGAAGAGACTCCGCTGTCAATCTCTTTACGTTTCCTCAATTAACCAAGGGCTTCCCTTAGCAAATTGAATGCTTTCTTAGGGATGCTGAATTTTATTTTGTGCCACTAAATATTTATCATTTAAATCACCCATACTTGCATATCATGCCCCCTCTGTACTCTGTCCCCCCACCCTACCACCACCAAGACTATAAGCTCTTGGAAGACAGGAACTATCTCTCACTCTCTATAAAGTACACAGTGGCTTGAATGTCATGTCATCTTTAAAGCCTCCTGTGATGACATGTCCTCAGCAGAAGGTTATCTCCCTGCAGCATCCTGCTGTGTTGAGTATCAGCACTAATTCTTTACCTCAAGATTTTAGCACATTCTCAGTCCTCTAAATATTTTAAGCCCTTGAAGAATTAAAAGAAGCTCTTTCTCACAAAACAGCCGGGATCCATGTCCTAAATAATCAAGACTAAAAGCCAGCCCTGTGTAGACACATATTAATCAAGCTAAATTACAGTATCGCCATTTTTCTTCTAGTGCAATTATCTTTGGCTTTAAGACACAAATGAATCATTTGGGCTCTGAATCTTTTCTGGCAAAGAAGTACAGTGTGAGCTAAATGCTCAACATTCTGAGTGTCATCAGAACAAGTTCTATAGATATGAATTTGCCCAGTTAATCCTCCTTCATTATGTCCATAAGCTAACAATGCACATGTAGTCACTGCACATCATTACTGCTCTAGCAGACATGGACATTTGAAATATTAACTTTCCCACAGACTGCAAATCTTCAGTAAGCGGCTCTCAACAATTCATTATACTAATCATATATGTCACCATACTCCTATTAAATATGCATGAGATTAATAAACACCACCCATGTTGCGAACTATCCAACATCATTTTTAATACAATTTATTACCTTTTAGATACTGTAATTATAACGGCACCTGTATGCCACTATAACTGTAAATTTAACCACCTGGCGTTTAAGTAACTAGTACTATATCTAATTCCAATTTTGTTCAATTTCTAACATGCATTCAAGTGAAAATATTTTGTAACACAAAGTATAAAATATTTATAAAGTAAATGTGTTTTATGACATAGGACTATCTAATTTAAAATTGCATAAATAAGAGGTAAATTAACTTACTTAGACTTAGGTATTTTATAGAAAAATAATTCAAAATTGAAATTTATCAAGAAATTAGCACACAATATATTAATATCCACAAGAAAAAGTGCAATGTAAACTTTGGAATATTACGATGTCATATTTATAATCTAATATTAACTTTATAAATTCTATGTTTATGCAAATTATTACAACAAAGATTAGATTTGATCCAAATAAAAGTAAATATAAAACCTACAGAAAAAGAAAATAAAATTTCAAATGAAGGTGAAAAATACATCATTGACCTTGGATTATGTTATTCTAAACTTTTTAGTTAGTATGGCCACAGATTATTATCTAAGCATAATAATGGAAATAACAGTAATAGTCACAGTTCACATGTACCAAGGGCTTACTTAACTTACTGTGTCAGGCACTGTGAAGAGTGCTTTACATACAAGTCTCATTCAATTTTCATAATAACCCAATGAAGGAGATATTAATATTATCTGCACTTTACAAATGAGGGAAGTGGAGACTTACACAGATTAAATGACTTACCCAAGGATACAGGGCTTGGCAGGGGAGGGGTCTGACTTCAAGTCTATCCTCCTAACCAGACAGTCAGCACCCAGCTCCCAGCTTTGTACACCACCTCCTTGAATGGCCTTGGGTAAGTCACTGAAGTCTCTAAAGCTCACTTCCTTTAGCTGCAAAATGTGAATATGAATATATTCCAGAATTATTGAGAATGAAATAAGATAGTTCATGAGAAAGTGCTGTGCAATTAATAGAGCTGCATAGTGCTGCTTGTTATGTTATTGATGAAATAAGAAAATAATATGTTGAAAATGAAGAAAAAACTGCCTATTTTGGCTCTTGGTCAAAATCTTCCAACAAAAATGGTACACCTAGGTAAATTTTCCTGGTTGTTTTTCCTTGCTTAACAGAAACTATTAAATAAAGGTAAATATGAATCAATATCTTTATTATACCCTAAGAGATAGATGAGCATTAACAGATTAAGTTAGAAGTGAATAGTTAAGCTAGAGATGCAACTTTGTAGATGGTTACCATGAAAACTATGTTGATATTACCAGATTTGGCCTTTCAAAAAGCTCTTCAAAACTAAGGCTTTTTAAAGTTTCTTTGAGTCATTATCAGGCCCTAGTTTACTATGATCCACATACACATTTTGATTCGTTGCAATATTTAAGTCCTTAAGTCCAGGCAGGCAAAAACAATTCAAACTCTAATAATTTATAATTTTATATAAGTGATATGTTATCATTGGGCTTCTTTTTCCTAAGGGCTTCATGGCTTAAAAAAATATTTCATATGCATTATGTCAACCAAGATCATAAAATTAGTACGGTTGACCCTTGAACAACGCGGAGGTCTGGGACACCCACCCTCTGCACAGTCAAAAATCCTCCTGTAACTTTACAGTCAGCCCCTGGATTTATGATTCCACATCCATTGATTCAACTAACCACAGATTATATAGTACTGTAGTATGTATTTAGTGAAAAAAAAATCTATGTATATGTGGACTTGTGCAGTTCAAACCCGTGCTGTTCAACAGTCAACTGTATTTGAAAATTTGAGATCAGGAAACTGGAATTCACCAAGGTTAATAATGGTAAAAAAAAAAAAAAAAAACACCAAACATATCTATATATTGGTGGTGTGTTTTAGGGGGGTAGTGTGTATGGGTATACAGATATCTATCAACATGTGATTTTTATGTATCTAGTATGTATCTAGCCTTTCTACCCTTCTTAATGTCTATATTTTTAATGATATAAAGGAAGTATATATAGCCAAAGGATAAAGTAGGAACAAAGGGGCCACATTTTTCCAGTAATTCTTTTATTCATTGTCAAGGTGCTCATGTCATTAGATAGGGAATAAAGGGAAACCTTTATTTGCAGAAGCCCATAAATATTCTATGTCACATTTTCAAACACATTTATTTGACGATTGTAAGTGAGAAAACTGTAAGAGTACATAGAATCTCCAGGTTGCCCCTACCTCCTGGCCGTTCGTGCTCTCCATCAGTGTGTAAGAGCATGGCGATGGGCATCCCTGCATTCTTGGATCTTCCAGCCACAACCACATTTTTTCCAAATGTTTCAATTCCTTAAAACACAGAGTTTGGTTTAAATGAAGAATAAGCAACAAGAAGCAAAGTAAACATCTCAACAGCCAACTGCAGTATTCTTTAAAAAGTTCTAATTTAATTTGAATTATTTTGTGGCTTGTCTATAATGTTCCCACTATTTATAAATATTTCTTTTCACTATTTATAAATATTTACTATTTATAAATATTTATAATCTAATCTAATTCACTATTTATAAATATTTCTTTTTATAATTCTTGGATCTGTCATGTTCCCTCTCATTATGGCCTCATTAAAAAACCACAGACATTTTCAAGCTTCCATTAAATTAGTTTTAAACATTAAAATTCATATGAAGTGTTAGAAGAGTGGAGACAAAATATTAACTACTAATCACAAAGCAAGCAAAGTGCAAGGTCAAGTTTAATTGGCAATCAAACTTGGAGCAAATCTAGGACAAAATGAAGTGGGGGAAAAAGTATTTTTCACAAAACTCATGCACTTTATTCTATAGGAGAGAAGCACTAAATTTATGGACTTAGAAAGGTCTGAAAGATAAAGCTTCCAGATTTAACACACTTAATCTCTTTGGGGCATAGTATCTTCATAAGTAAAATGAAAAAATTAGAATTAAGGCTTTTCTAAGTACTAACATTCTAAGAGTATAATTCTAGGATCTGCTTGCCCTTGGAAGTTCTCTCCCTCAGTTAGAAAAGAGAAGATTAGCAGGAGGAGATGCTGCCAAAAATGTAAGAGACAGTGATGAAGGCAGGAGAACTATCGAGGGTCTTTGAGAGCATTATTGAATTTAGAGCACAATTCA
Source organism: Leucopleurus acutus (assembly GCF_964270905.1). Lineage (NCBI taxonomy): Eukaryota > Metazoa > Chordata > Mammalia > Artiodactyla > Delphinidae > Leucopleurus > Leucopleurus acutus. The sequence continues at coordinate 109,566,313 of NC_139146.1, read as the reverse complement.
AGGGCAAGTGTTTATAATGAAAACCTAGCTCATTAGAGATGGTGCAAAATGTTCGGCACATTTTTTTAAAAATAAACTTATTTTATTTATTTGTTTATAAATTTATTTGGTTGCGTTGGATCTTTGTTGTGGTGCAGGGGCTTCTCATTGCAGTGGCTTCTCTTGTTGTGGAGCACGGGCTCTTAGAGCACGGGCTTCAGTAGTTGTGGCTCGCGGGCTATAGAGCGCAGGCTCAGTAGTTGTGGTGCACAGGCTTAGTTGCTCCACAGCATGTGGGATCTTCCTGGACCAGGGCTCGAACCCGAGTCACCTGCATTGGCAGGAGGATTCTTAACCATTGCATCACCAAGGAAGCCCAGCATATTTTGTTTTTAAAGGTAAGGAAAAACATAATACATTTTGAAAAATGTACATGAAAATACCTTCAGCTTATAGTTTTAGAGTAGGGAGATAAACTTTCTATTTGGAAAATTCACTCCCTGAAAGGTGAAACAGCAGTTTCTTGTAACCTGGCATGTGTTCTTCATTTTATCTTATTTCAGATTATTCTTTGACTTCTGTAACTTTGTATATTCCTGTAGATTGAAGTTTAATGCTTATTTTCTTTCACTCTCTTTCAAGACAATGTGAAAATGCTCATTTTGGTACTTAGCACCCATGTCCCATAGACCAACCTGTTCGTTTGATAATTTCCCAAACAGCACTAGCAGTGGCAGGTATGAGAGAATGCTGATCCAGGCATAGTCTTCCAATGTTAATAATATGAAATCCATCTACGTCTTTTTCCGGGGCAATTCCATTGCATACTGTCCGCTCATCCACATGGTCTGAAAAGTAAATAAAATTGATATAGTTTTACAATTGTTATCTATTTGCAAGTCTGGAAAATTAAATTGGAGGGCCAACAGTCACAGCTCTTATGGTTCAGCTTTAGTTAAGATATAAAATCATTACTCTATTCCTTTTATTGCCATGAAAATAGTAAGCCAAACTGCTCTTGACCAATGGCTGTAATTAACTGCTGTAAGAGTATATGCAGGTACAGGGCCAGAAGTGGCTGGCCTGGTAAAAGGGAAAAATCTGTGAAATCAAACAATACCAATGAGATCTGGGAACAGTCAGATGATAAGGCTTTGCCTCTATAAGTTTGCATATTTAAATGTATGTTTTTCCTATACAAGATAGTTCCACGAATAGGCTTCTGTTGAATATTGTTAGCATTACAGATTAAAAGGGCTTTGTTAGTGTTAAAAATAGCCATGACATCATTAATGCCTAGCTTCCTCCCAAATGACATAATAGAAAAGCAAACACACACACACACACACACACATACACATGTACCACACACATCATTTCCCTGAAGCATTATTACATTGAAATCCAAAATATCATTATGGTTTCCTTTACGAAAGGAAAAGAACATAACTTGAGTAATGAACTAATCAAATGAGATATGAGATGCCAATCATCTCATTTTGAAAAGTAATAAGTATAGAAATATAAAATAGGCTCTTAATACTACTCTATGCAGAGTAGCTTAGGGTATCCTAAATCCAACAATTAACCCACATTCCTAAAATACTAAAATAAAGGTATATTTGCTACAGAAAAGTTTCCTTATATATTACACAATGAATGCCATTTAGAAATAATTTTTTAAAACATTATCAAAGCCCAAGTTCAAACAGTTTTCAAAAGAGACATGCCTTATGTCTCAGATATTTTATATCCTAAAAGTGACACTACTGCCATCTTACTTTAAATAGATCCAATTTGCCATTACTAGGCTACCAAATCATTTACATATATAAAAGTCATAATATGAATCATATTCAATTAGAAATTGGGTCTTTGGAATATCTCTCCAATGACTAGTTTGTCACTTTCAATAATTGTATTCATTCTATAATGTCCTACCAGAGTAAGCCTCCATCTGTTTTCTCTGAAGATAGAAGATGATTATACAAGTTCTAGCAAAAATTTTTTTTAGAATTACATATTTAACTTACTATTTGAGGACAAAAATAGTGGTTCCTTTTTAAATCTGGTTGATTATGATGATGATGATGGTGATGATTCAGTTTTTAGACACCTACCACTCATGCAGAAGCTTCATGCCATGGATATTTCTTACAACAAAATCAAAAGCTTTGTAAATAAAAAAAGAAATAACTGTAATTGAACACTCCATTATTGAGTTATGGCTTAAATTAGTTCATTTCTAAATTCAAAATTGGCTACTGTATGTATGGGCCAATAATGTATTGAAAGAATTCAACAAAGGTTCTTTTGTAGATTTTGAGAGCCATCCTCTTACCAAATAAGTCTGAACTATATTGAATTTCGCAGTCTACTGGTCTGTGCTGTTTTACTCACTAAAAATAACATTAACTTGTAATGAACAATTCATCTCACACAATAGCTGAAATACTCAGGAAGAAATGTAAGCATCTGAAAATTTGGGGGCAAGCACTAGAAACTGGCAACTATAGACCTGTCCTCTAATGTATTTCTTAAAACTTCAACCCAGATCTTCATTTCAGAACAATTTTATCTTAAGTTAATTAAGTAATTTTTGTTTAAAAGACAGATGTGTGGACATATAAAAGGTGTGATGTACTGAACACATGAAAACTGATTATTAATGTGCTTACTATTTAATCTAAAAGGAAAAAACCTATATGAGTAGATTAAAAATGTTAGGATCATAAAAATCAAGGACACCAATTCATACATCACTTTTATGTAACTCTATGTTATCTCAGGAGTGGATTAAATCTCACATACATCCTTTGCCAGGAAAGATGTACCTTTCATTATGTAATCTACAGTGTATGGAAATAATAGAAGTTAGTATATCTTACATTCAAAGAGTGCTTTATAATGTTCATGTTACCATCACATAGGTTTCCCCTTTGGTCTTCATAGTTACTGAGGGCTAAGATAGAAAAGGTATTATCTTCATTTTAAAGATGAAACTGAAAGATTTTGAGACTCAGCCAATCTCAAACTACTACTAAGAAGAGGGATCCAGAATTAAAATCCACATCTGTTTGTCCTAAAACCAGTTTTTCTTTCTGTGTTATACACAAATCATAAATATTAATCAATCTTAAATACCACTCAACAATTAATATCAGCAAGGGCCCCTGCCTCTTCTAATCAAGACATTTTGATCATCCTAAAATATCCCAAGGAATGCACTGTTTCTTCTAGACCTCCAAAAACAACAGTATTTTTGGATTAACTAACATGTATCTAAATACATGCAAAACAGCATCAAACATTTTATAGCACCTTTTGTTAAATGAGTAAGAGAAATAAATACATTTCATGCTTTTAACTGACTGCTACTGAGAGTCCCCTGATGTCTCATCCCTGGGGCCCATGACTTGAAAAGAAGAAACAATCATGAGCCTCAAAAGCATTAATTTTTTTACAATGGTTATAAAACATTTTTGATTCATAGAGTACATTGGCAAACAACTAACCACTTAATACCTTACCCAAATGAACGGGAAAACTGGCATTATTCACTTTGTGAGTGTGTGTTTTTCCCATCTATTTAATATTATGAGAAGTCATTAAATCATGCCAGGAAAAAAAATCATCAAATTGAATTCATAATAATGCAATAGAACAGCTCGGGGAATGTCTTTAGGTACCACACTTTAGAACTACAACGTTGAATATATATTTCTGTGATTTATTTATAATATGTTTAATTGCCTTTGGATAAGTAACAACAACACAAAGAAAACAAACAAATTACTGGTTTATTTTCCATCCAAGGATTTTCATGTTACTGTTCAAAAGTACCTCTTTCCACTTCCCCAATGCCTGTTGGATAAGGGCAAGCTCATGAACAAATATGTTCTTTAGCTTGATTATATCTTTTGTCCTATACTTCCCTCCCTCCAAGTGCCCCATCCCTTTCCCTACCATCATTATGACACATCCTTACCTCAATTCACACCAATCTGTCCCATTCCCAAGCCCTTAACATTAATTTTTGCATTTCTACGTTCTTGCTCATGATTATTTTTCCATTACTAATTCCTTCCTCCCTGTTGTTTCACATCCTATTTATTCTTCAATATATTGATCCCTCTCAGCTGTTCCCTCATCACAAAGTGAAATGATAATTTTTATCTCTTCTGGTCCCCATAGAACTACTGTAAAAAGCACTTACCACATTACTTCTGTTAGTTGATCACGTTGGTTAAGTATCTCTCTTACTTACGAGTGTGAGCCTTTTAGGGCACAGACTTTGTCTTATTAAACTGATTCACCCATAGCCTTCTCCAACTCAGTTGATGGCAATTCCATCCTTCTGTGTTATACAGAAATCATCCTTGCTTGCCAGAAAAACCTGGAGACATTCTGAACACCTCACTTTCTTTCACACGCAACATCCGATCAATTGAAAAATCTTTTGGTTCTTCCTTCATAACATATCTAGCCCTTCACTATCCTCACCATGTCCACTCTGGTTTGAGTGGCCATTATCTCTCCTGTGAACTCTTGCAACAACTAATTCTCCTAGCTAATTATTTGCTTCTATGTTTGTATCCATATAATCTATTCACAAAATAGCAGAGGTTATTTTTTTCCCACATCTTTATTGGTGTATAATTGCTTTACAATGTTGTGTTAGTTTCTGCTGTACAACAAAGTGAATCAGCTATATGTATACACATATCCCCATATCTCCTCCCTCTTGAGCCTCCCTCCCACCCTCCCCATTCCATCCCTCTGGGTCATCACAAAGCATCGAGTTGATCTCCCTGTGCTCTGCAGCAGCTTCCCACTAGCCATCCATTTTACAGCTGGTAGTGTATATATGTCCATGCCACTCTCTCACCTCATCCCAGCTTCCCCTTCCCCGCTCCCCCCGCCCATGTCTTCAAGTCTGTGTTCTCTACGTCTGTGTCTTTATTCCTGTCCTGCCACTAGGTTCATCAGTACCACTTTTTTAGATTCCATATATATGCATCAGCATATGGTATTTGTTTTTCTCTTTCTGACTTACTTCACTCTGTATGACATAAACTAGGCCCATCCAACTCACTACAAATAACTCAATTTCATTCCTTTTTATGGCTGAATAATATTCCATCGAATATGTGTACCACATCTTCTTTATCCATACATCTGTTGATGGACATTTAGGTTGATTCCATGTCCTGGCTATTGTAAACAGTGCTGCAATGAACATTGGGGTACATGTCTCTTTTTGAATTATGGTTTTCTCAGGGTATATGCCCAGTAGTGGGATTGCTGGGTCATATGGTAGTTCTATTTTTAGGGGTTTTTTTTTTGTTTTTTTTGTGGTACGCGGGCCTCTCACTGTTGTGGCCTCTCCCGTTGCGGAGCACAGGCTCCGGAAGCGCAGGCTCAGTGGCCATGGCTCACGGGCCCAGCCGCTCCGCGGCATGTGGGATCCTCCCAGACCGGGACACAAACCTGCGTCCCCTGCATCGGCAGGCGGACTCTCAACCACCGCGCCACCAGGGAAGCCCTATTTTTAGTTTTTTAAAGAACCTCCATATGGTTCTCAAATGCATGTCTGCTTACACCACTCTTTTTCTGAAAACCCTGCTCTTCTTGCTATTCCTCTAACATATCAGGTATTTCCCACCTTGGTTATTGCTCTTGTGTCTGCCTGGAGGCTTTTCAAAAAAACCTGCCACTTTGGCTAAATCCCTCTCTTCTTTCAAATCTTTGCTTAATTTCCACATTCTCTGTAAGGACTATTGCGACCACATTATCTTAAAATGTAAGTTCCATGTCTGATAATGTTGAAGTTGCTTACATTGGACCAAACTTCTCACAGGAAACAACTGTAAACATTGGAGAAATTATATTGAAATAGAGGTATCAAGGATGTATCATACAATACAGAGAATATAGCCAATATTTTGTAATAACTGTAAATGGAATGTAAAAATTTTAAATTAAAAAATAAAAACACAGCTATCTGACACTGGAGAGTTACTAGAAGCAGAGAGATTTGGAAGAGAATGGACATCTGAAAGGAATATCACTGTAAGTGTTTCCATTTTGGAGGTTTTTCTACACAAGGGACAGTTAGAATTTGGATAGAAATCTGCAGTCTTACTTGCTTGAGGAATCAAAGGACAAAGTTTGGGGCTACTACAGAAACTGGAAATTGAAGGAATATACCCAGGAAAAGAGAAAACCACAGAGGGGAGACTCAACTTGTGTCTATAAATTCTTCCCAAATCTCTGACTGACCCCTGAACAACACACACAAGAGGCAAACTCCAAGCAGCCCATCTAATACTAAGAGAACTAAACAGAATGCAGTTGTGGCTCACCAAGGGCAAAGCAAAGCTTGAAGTCCTCAATATGACAGGCATTCACACACACACACAAAATTTACAGTTAACATTATACTTAATAATGGAATACTGAACCTTTTCCCCAAGATCAGAAGGTGGCAAGGGTGTCCACCCCCACCATTTCTATTCAGCATTTTATTGGAGATCCTAGCTGGTGTAATAAGGAAAATAAAGAGTTCTAAAGATCAGAAAGGAAGAAGTAAAACTCTCTAGCCACTCTAATGGTTGTTTATGCAGAATATTCTAAAGAATATACAAAACAACAAAACAAAAAATAAATAAAGTGAATTTAGCAAGATCACAGAATACCAAGTCAATATACAAAAGAAATCAATTGTATTTCCATACAGAAGCAGCAAATACTAAAAAATGAAATTTAAATAATTCTATTTACAAAAACTCACAGATCAGAAAATTCTTAGGAGTAAATTTTAAAATTGGGGGCATGATTTTTATAATGAAAACTACAAAATGTTGCTGACAGATGACCTAAATAAATGGAGGGTGTACCATATTCATGGACTGGAAGACTCAATAATATTAAGATGTCAATTCTTCCAATTTGACCTATAGATTCAGTGTAATCTCAACCACAGTCCTATGAGGTATTTTTGGTAGAAGTTGACAAACTGATTCTAAAATTTATACGGCTATGCAAAGGACTTAGAATATCTAAAGAAATCTTGAAAATGAGCAAAAGGGACTTACAATACCTGACTTTAAGACTTGCTACAAAGCTACAGTAATCAAGACAGTGTAGTGCTAGTGTAGGGATAGACAAGTAGATCAATGGAACAGAATAGAAAGCCCAACTTTAGACTAACACTTATACAGTTATTTGACTTTTTACAAAGTTGCCAAAAGCAATTCAATGGGAAAAAGAAAGTCTTTTCAGCAATTAATACTTGAACAATTTGATAGCCATATAGAAAAAAACCAAACTGAGCCACAATCCCTACTTCATACTGTGAAGGAGAAAATTTGCCACACAAAAATGTATCTCTTTGGCATGAGGATTTCATTTTACCTCCCCCTTAGCTGCCTAAAGAATTTAGATAAAAGAACTGTTCCCAGAATAGAGATATCACCAGAGATAATCTGCAAAGAATATGGGCTAGGTTGCTGGGGGAAACTCTAGGCAGGACCTAGAAATCAGAATCCACTCTGTGCCCCACTATCTCTTCATGGCCCAGCAAATATTTGTCTACTAAACATTTGCTTTTCCATCTCCAGGTGAACTGCCTGCCCCCCCTTTGAAGTCCGAAGCCTAGCTGCTAAGAGAAGATGGGGAATGTAAGGAAAAATGTGCATGTTTGGAGTACCTTATTTGTCTGTCACAGAAAAAAGCAGATCTAAAATAGGGATTAACAGAATTTTAAAAATTTCAGAAGGGCTGGGAAGGGCTCTCTGAGCCAGTGGCATTTAAGCTAAACATGAAGGTTGGGAAGAAGTCAGCCCCCGTATGTTTGAAAGATAACCAATGTAGTTAAGAGGTCAAAGGCTAAACCCTATTCAAGTGACAAAATGTGCATTATTCTAGCATGTCCTTTGTATATTAAATACTATAAAATAAAAATATAATATCCCTGAACATCCCCCGAACATCCCAATCCTCTTTACCATGCTCTACTTTTTCTTTTTTCCCATAGCATATCAACTTCTAATAGATATACAGTAATTACTTACTTATTGTGTTTATTTTTTGTTGTCTGTCTCTCCTACTACTCAGCAAGGGCAGAACTTTCTGTCTTCTTTTTTTTTTTCATTGATGTATTTCTAGCACAAAGCACAGTGCTTGGAAATTTGTTGAATAAATGACTACAATTACCCTTGATTTATAAATGAAGAAGCTGAGACAAATTAGTGGAAACCTGCAGACAATTAGAATAGACTAATATGAGGGAAAGATGTCTGATCTTTCTACAACCTCTGACATCCATCTTTTTCAAATACAATGAAAACCAAAATGGCTTTCATTAAAATTTTGATTTGTCAATAGCTGCATCTACATTATTAGATATTTGGCACTTTTATATCCTCCAATGTAAATTTAATGTAAAAGATTCACGTCTGTTTGTTTTTCATTTATTTCTTCCTTTCAAGACTTGAAAAATAAGAAATCTCAGGCAAAGCTTTATGCTGATACAGTAAAGTCAACACTCTGAACAAGTGTAGACAAGGCCTCTGAAAATTCACTCATTTATTCACTCAATAAATATTTATGTATTTATAATATTTAAATATTTATTGTCTACCACGTGCTTTGCACTGTTCTAAGGATTTAGGATATATAAGCTAACCAAACAAACAAAACTATTAACCTCTGGAGCTTACATTCTAAAGAAATAAAGATCTGCCTAATCAAATTATTTAGCTGCAGCCTCTTAATGAGTTAATTATTTTCTAGGAGTAAATGAGAGATATACTTTTGGAAGCTGTGTTCACTGTTCTCAACTCAATACATAAGTTACACCCTCTGGGTTCTACATCAATGTTTCAAGACAGAAAATACTTATCGGGTCTTACCACTTACCCAATATCATTTTAGAACTGTTTCATCATCAAGGACAAAAAGGGAATGGGAAGTGACTATTATCTCACTGTATTACTCTACCCCCAAACCTGAGAAAATAGAGCTTGGAGGTGGAGTGGGAGGTGTTCTCTAGGTCAGAAAGGGGTGGATCTGGCCCTTTACCCTTCCTTAGCCTCTTTCTCCTATAGCCACGAAACTACAAGGACATCCCTAGGCAGGCTTACTTCATAGGCTATTAAAAAAAGTTAATGAAGTGGGAACCTACACATCACGCGAAGGTTGCTACCTTTGGCCCTTCGAGTTTCTTGAGTCATATGAAAAGTACATGGAGATCCAAAAATTGCTTTATTTTTCAGAAGTAGTGTTGAAGACACCCTGTTTATTAAGCCCTTGGCTTCCCAGACACTATACACTGTGACTTCTGTCAAATACATTGTACTAAACTTGAAGCAGTGTCTATTCCATAGAGGAAACAGTTGGATAAGTGAGCATGTCTATTCTGATGAGCTTCTTTTACACAAAAGGGAAAAGAAGAGATGCTGTGTTTTAGGGACTTGCTTGCAAACTTCTCAAGGACAGTGAGTCTCAAATTGCTTTCTAACTACCCCTTTCCCCTAGTGACTATCACAGACACATATATAGGAACAGATTGGATTCTAGGTAAATATTTTTTGAACTGGTAAATGAACAAAGAGCGTCAGAGAGCAATAATACAAATACTTCTCTTGAAAGACTTTCTACAAAGAAATACCCAGATGTTTCAAAGGGCCTTTTGATTTTGGTAAATTCTTTATCAAAGCTGAACGCACTCAAAAATACATGAAGATATCATTATAAAGAAAAGAGAAAAATATGAAAAAGAAAAGAAGTAACTATTGTTGATCCAAGAAATTCCAGATTTTGAAGATACTTTGAAAAGTAAATAATCTCAAGTTACATGATATAGTATGTTTATGATAGCAACTGCTCAAAAAGACGTAATTATATAGATCTGAGTGACTAAAATAACTCTTGGGATGGTTTCCATCTGGAAATGAATAGGAAGAGACACATATGGCTACAGGGACCTACCAATCCCACTGATAGGTAAATCATATCAAAATGATTTACTCAGCTTTCAGTATAAATCATTAAACTTTTTTTTTTTTTTTAAATCACTGCTTGCCTGATGCTGCCATCATGTGGTTTTCATAAACCACAGCAGGAGAATTTTCCATTTTGTTCCCCCACATCCCCACATAAATTCTCTGATAGAAATGTTACCTATGAGAAAATTTTTTTAAGTAGATAAATGATATTGTGGGGATGCCTTTGTATCTATGTTAACACTAAAATCATGTTAGAAAGGATTTGAATAAAATATTGTTTAAAATCTGGACCTTTTTCTCTGCATAAACCCTAAATGCATAAATTGGTTGAATGGATTGTGACATAATCTCAGTATTAGTCCAAGCACAATCGAATTTTAAATTATTAATTAGTTATTTTTCATAATAAGCTAGATATATGCAAATCCACCACCCCAAACAAAAGTTATGGACTTGACAATAGTCTATATTTAATCATATATTTCACCCATGAACCCACCTCATTTCCTGCTCCAGCCTTAGGTAAACTTCATCCTGCATCCTGTGCTTATCATTCCCTTGACTTCCTTTCCATATAGTTTTATTGCATTTATTTGTATTCCTAATAGATTTTTTTAAACAGCTTTATTTAAGAATATTTGAATATAATAGACTGCACGTATTTAAAGTGTACAATTTGATAGGCTTTGACATATGTATATACTTGTGAAACCATCACCACAATCAACATAATGAACATATACACCACCCTGAAAAGTTTCCACAGGCCCTTTTTCCTCATCCTTTCCTCTCTCCCTTTCCTGTCCCCTCACCTCCAACTACTTGTAACCACTTGCTATGGGCCGAATTGTGTCCCCCCAAAATTCATATGTTGAATCCCCCAACCCCTAATGTAATGATATGTAATTAGGTTTACATGAAGTCATCAGGGTGGGGCCCTCATGATGGGATTAGTGCCCTTATAAGTAGAGACACCAGAGAGCTTGCTCTCTTTGCCATGTGCAGACACAGAAAGAAGGGGTTGTCTGTCTGAAAGCCAGGAAGAAAGCTCTCACCAACCCGACCATGCTGGCACCCTGATCTCAGACAGGCTCCAGAACTGTGAGAAAATAAATTTTTGTTATTTAAGGCAGCCAGTCTATGATATTTTGGTATAGCAGCCCAAGCAGACTAATAACCACTGATCTGCTTTCTGTCGCTATACATCGGTTTGTATTACATAAAATTTTATATAAATATAACCACAGAGTACATACTCTTATTTGTATGGATAATTTCACTCAGCATAATTATCTTGATATTCACCCAAGCTGGAGTTCGCATCGATATTTCATTCCTTTTTTTACTGCTGGGTAATAGTCCATTGTATAGATAAACCACAGTTAATATCTATTCACCTGTTGATGCCTATTTGAGTTGTTTATAGCTTTTGGCTATTGCAAATCATACTTCTATGAACATACATATACAAGTCTTTATATTGACACATATATCTTTTTTCTTTAAGTAAATACATAGACATGGAATGGATGGACCATATAATAAATATATATATGTAAATTTTTAGGACACTGCCAAACTATTTTTCAAAGTGTACCATTTTGCATTCCTACCGGCAACACATCCTCACCAATATATGGTATTGTCAGTTGTAGTTCTAATATCAGCCATTCTAATAGGTGCGTAGTAGTTTTTTTTTTTTTTTTTTTTTGTTTGCAGTACACAGGCCTCTCACTGTTGTGGCCTCTCCTGTTGCGGAGCACAGGCTCCAGACGTGCAGGCTCAGTGGCCATAGCTCACGGGCCTAGGTGCTCTGCGGCATGTGGAATCTTCCCAGACCGGGGCATGAACCCGTGTCCCCTGCATCGGCAGGTGGACTCTCAACAACTGCACCACCAGGGAAGCCCAGTAGTATCTTATTATAGTTTCCATTCGAGTTTCTCTAATGACTACAGATGTTGAGTATCTACTTATGTCCTTATTTATCATTTGTATTTCTTCTTTGGTTAAGTATCTGTTCAAATCTTTTAATGATTTTTGGTATTTATCCTGTTTGGTGTTCTTTATGGTTTGGTGTCTGTTATTAATTTTGAAAAGTTTTAGCCATTATTACTTCAAATATCTCTTCTGCCCTGGTCTCTCTTCTCCTGGTATTCCAACTGTGTGTATGTTATACCTTTTGAAAATGTCCTACAGTTCTTGGAAGTTTTCTTCTGTCTTTTTTGTTTTCCTCTCTGCATTTCAATTTGAGAAGTTTCTACTTATATATTCTCAAGCTTACTGATTCTTTTCTTGGCCATGTCCAGTCTACAATTGAGACCATCAATGCAATTTCCATTTTTGTTAAAGTGCTTTTGATTTCAGCATTTTTTTGAATCTTTCTTAGAGTTTCCATCTCTCTGCTTTCATTACCCATCTGTTCTTGCATATTGTCTACTTTTTCCACCAGAGCCCTTAATATATTAATCATAGTTATCTTAAATTTCCTAACAACTCCAAAATCTGTGTCAGATATGAATCTGGTTCTGATGCTTTTTGGTTTCTTCAGACTGTTTTTCTTTGCCTTTTGGCATGTCTTGTCATTTTTTTTTTGAAAGCTACATCCAAGACCAGGGCCCCCAGGAGTTTCTCATTCTTATGCTAGTACACACTTTACTTCCAGAAATTCATCAAAATTCCCAATTACGTTGTTTCCATCAGTTTATGGTTCCAGTAGCTTCTGTACAGGTAAATAGATCTTGGTTGCAACTTTCTGGATTTTCTTCTCTCTCCAGATTTTGGTATGGTGGTTTGCCCTGCAACCTCAGTTCTCTGATGGGTCAAGAAAAGTATTGATTTTGTTCGTTCAGTTTTTTCTTGCTTTAAGGACAAGAGGATTTATGTTATTCTGGCTAGAGTTGGGCTTTGTTTAATTGGGTTGTTTTCATTTTCTTGATCTTGATTTTTGAGAGTGCTTCATATATTCCACATATACATATGTTATCAAATATATGCTCTGCTAATATTTTCTTGTCTGCCTTATCTTCTCATTCTTTTAATAGTATCTTTTGAAGAGCAGAAGTTGTATTTTATTTTTTTTAACATCTTTATTGAAGTATAATGCCTTTACAATGGTGTGTTAGTTTCTGCTTTATAACACTGCTTTATAACAAAGGGAATCAGCTATATATATACATATATCCCCATATCCCCTCCCTCTTGCGTCTCCCTCCCACCTTCCCTATCCCACCCCTCTAGGTGGTCACAAAGCACCCAGTTGATCTCCCTGTGCTATGCGGCTGCTTCCCACTAGCTATTTTACATTTGGTAGTGTACATATATCCATGCCACTCTCTCACTTCTTCCCAGCTTACCCTTCCCCCTCCCCGTTTCCTCAAGACCGTTCTCTACCTCTGTGTCTTTATTCCTGTCCTGCCCCTAGGTTCTTCAGAACCTTTTTTTTTTTTTTTTTAGATTCCATATATATGTGTTAGCATACAGTATTTGTTTTTCTCCTTCTGACTTACTTCACTCTGTATAATAGTTTCTAGGTCCATCCACCTCACTACAAATAACTCAATTTCATTTCTTCTTATGGTTGAGTAATATTCCATTGTATACATGTGCCATAGCTTCTTTAGCCATTCATCTGTCAATGGATGCTTAGGTTGCTTCCATGTCCTGGCTATTGTAAATAGTGCTGCAATGAATATTGTGGTACATGACTCTTTTTGAGCTATCGTTTTCTCAGCATATATGTCCAGTAGTGGGATTGCTGTGTCATGTGGTTTTAAATTTTGATGAAATCTAATTTATCAAGTTCTTGTTTCGTATCCATATGCAATCCAATTGTTCCAGCACCATTATTGAAAAGCACATCATTTCTGCACTAATTTGTCTTTCCACCTTTGTCAAAAATTAGTTGTTAATATAGGTGTGGATCTATTTGTGGACTTCCAATTTTTGCCCATTGATGTTTCTCTATCCTGATTCCAATACCACTCTGTCTTGATTACTGTAGCTTTATAATTAGTCTTTTTAACAAATTTTAATTGAGGTATAAATGACATATAACATTATATTAGTTTTAGATGTACAACATAATGATTCAATATTTACATATATTACAAAATAATCACCACAATAAGTCTAGTTAACATCCCTCACCACATATAGTCACAAATTTTTTTTCTTATGATGAGGACTTTTAAGATGTACTTTCTTAAGAACTTTCAAATATGCCATACAGTATTATTAATCTTAGTCACTGTGCTGTGCATTACATTGCCATGACATTTATTTGATAACTGAAAGTTTGTATCCTTTGATTTTGAGACGTTTGATTAGTCTTAAAATCAGGAAGTATTACTCTTTCAACAATATTACTCATTTTCAAAGCTGTTTTAATTATTCTAGGTACTTTGCATTTCTACAGGAATTTGACAATCAGTTTATCAACTGCTACAAAAAAGTATGCTGGGATTTTAATTGGGACTGCCTTGAATCTACAAATTAATTTGAAGATAACTGACATCTTAACAATATTTAGTCTTCCAACCCATGAACATAATATATTGATTTATTTAGGTCTTCTTTAATTTCTCTCAGGAATGTTCTGTAGCTTTCAATGCACAGGTTCTCACATCTTTTGTCAAATTTATGCCTGAAGATTTCACATTTTTGATGCTATTTTAAAAGTCTCTTTTCCTCTTAGTATCTGATATTTGATGCTAATACATAGAATGGAGATTGATATTTGCATATTAATCTTGTATCTTCCAACCTTGTTAAACTCATTTATTAGTATTAGTAGCTTTTTATTTTTCTAGATTCCATTGGATTTTCTACATAGACAATCATGTTATCTGCTTTTTATTTTCTTTTCCTTGCCTTGCCTTCTGTGTTGGTTAGAATCTCCAAGAATAGACATGATAAGAATGGACATTCTTGATTTCTTCCTGATCATAAGAGGAAAATATTGTCTTTCATAATGAACTATGATGTTATCTGTGAATTTTTTATATGTGTCCCTTATCAGCTTGAGGAAGTTCCCTTTTATTATTATTATATGACAGCTTTTTATCAGGAATCAATGAACTTTACCAAAAAAATTAATCTATTTATTGAGATAATCATATGATTTTCCATTTTTAGTTTGTTAATGTGGTGAAATACATTGTTTGATTTTCTAATGTTAAACCAATGTTGCACTCCTGTAATAAAAGTCATGATGAATTTTGGTCACGATGAATGATACTTTTTACATATTGTTGGATTTTATTTGTTAAATTTTGTTAATACCTTTTTAATTTATGTTCATGAAAGATTCTGTTCTGTGGTTTTCCCTTCTTGTAATGTCTTTGCCTGTTTTTTGGTATCAGAGTAATGGTGGTCTCATATAATGACTTAGGAAGTATTTCCTCCTCTTTAATATTATTTTTTCTTTAAATATTTGGTAGACTTCACTAGTAAAGCCATCTGAACATGGAGTTTTCTTTGTGGAATAGATTTTCACTACAAAGTCAATTTTTTAATAAGAGTTATTCAGGTTATCTATTTCTTTTCTTTCTTTCTTTTTTTTTTTTGTGGTACACAGGCCCCTCACTGTTGTGGCTTCTCCCGTAGTGGAACACAGGCTCCGGATGCATAGGCTCAGCGGTCATGGCTCACGGGCCTAGCTGCTCCGCGGCATGTGGGATCTTCCCAGACCGGGGCACGAACCTGTGTCCCCTGCATCGGCAGGCGGACTCCCAACCACTGCACCACCAGGGAAGCCCCCTATTTCTTTTTGAGTGCGCTTTGGCAGTGTGTATCTTTCAAGAAAGTAGTCCATTTCCTCTAATTTGCCAAATTAACTGGCATAAAGTTGTCTGACATATTCCCTTTTATCCTTTTAATATCTGTAAAATCTATAGTGATGTTATTTTTCTCATTCCTGATATTGGTAATTTGTATCTTCCTTTTTCCCTCATAGTCTAGCTTTCATTTCATTATTTTCTTCATTATTTTTTTGTTTTCTATTTCATTAATTTCTGCCCTGATCTTTATTATTTCCTTTCTTGTCCTTACTTTGTCTTTAACTTGCTCTTCTTTTTCTAGTATCTTAAGGTGGGAGCTGAGGTTATTGATGTGGGACCTTTCTTCTTTTCTAAGATAGGTGTTTAGTGCTATATATTTCCTCCTAAGTAATTTTTAGTGGCATACCATAAATTTTGATATGTTGTATTTTCATTGAAAAGTTAAAAGTGATTTCTAACTTCCCTTTTATTTTCTTACTTGACACATGGATTATTTAGATGTTCTTTAGTTTCCAAATATTTGGGAATTTTCCAGATATTTTTCTGCTAGTGATTTTTAATCTAACTCCATTGTGGTGAGGGAAAATGCTTTAGGTAATGTAAATCCTTCTATATTTGAGATTTGTTTTACAGCCTAGAATATGTTATCTCTTGGTAAATGTTCTATGTGAACTTGAAAAAAAATGTGTATTCTGTTGTTTGCAGGGAGAGTGTTCTATAAATGTCGATTAGATCAAATTGGATGATATTCTACTTCAAATCTTTGTTCTTACTGATTTTCTCTCCACTTGTTCTCTCAGTTATTGAGAAAGAGGTACTAAAATCTATTATTATAATTTTGGATTTGTCTATTTTCCTTACAATTCTATTAGTTTTTGTTAATGCTTTCTTCTTAGGTATATAAACAATTGAGGTTGCTATTTCTGTTTGATAAACTGACTCCTTTACTGCTGTGGAATGACCTTCTTTATTCCTGGTAGTATCCATTGCTCTGAAATATA
Source organism: Leucopleurus acutus (assembly GCF_964270905.1). Lineage (NCBI taxonomy): Eukaryota > Metazoa > Chordata > Mammalia > Artiodactyla > Delphinidae > Leucopleurus > Leucopleurus acutus. The sequence goes on along the minus strand of NC_139146.1, from coordinate 109,549,546 downwards.
CTTTGCCTGCTATTAACATAACCACTCCAGCTTTCTTTTGATTTATGTTAATATAATGTGTCTTTTACATCCTTTTTCTTTTAACCTCTCTGGATCCTTATACTTAAAATTTATTTTCTGTAGGCACCATATAGTTGGGTCTTGTTTTTTATTCAATCTGACAACCTCTGACATCTAATTGGATTATATACAATGTTACATTTATGTGATTAAATCTATCATTCCCCCATTTTCTTTCTTCCTTTAGAATAATTTGAACATTTTTAATTATTGGATGTTATCTCTTTTACTGGCTTATTATCTATAACTCTTTGCTGTGTGGGGTTTTTTTAGCAGTTGCTTGTGATTTTATAGTACGCAGCTTTAACTTATTTCAGTCTACCCTCAAGTGATATATCAGTTCACATACAGCATAAGAATCTAATAATGATGTCCTATCATTTCTTCCTTTCTGACTTTTGTGCTATTGTTGTACATGTTGCAAACCACACATTAAATTGTTTTTTATTTTGGGATAAATACCAATTATATTCTAAAATTATATGACTAATAAGAAAAATGTCAGATATACTTACTCATGTAGCTACCATTTCCATTGTTCTTCATTCCTTTGGCTAGATACATATTTTAATTTGGTATCATTTCTTTCGGCCTTAAGGACTTCCATTTTTTATAGTGTGGGTGTGCTGTTGATTGTTTTCAGCTCTGTCTGGATTCTACTCTTCCTAAATGTCTAAAAAAATGCTTTTTTGCCTTTGGTTTTTAAAGATATTTTCACTGAGTATAGAATTCATGATCAATAGTTTTTTTTTTTCTTTCAGTACTTTAAAAATCAAGGTGTTCCACTGTCTTCTTGCTTACATTGTTTTTGACAAGAAATCTATTTCCTTCCTTTTGTTTCTCTGTATATAATGTGACATTTTCCCCCCTCTTGTTGCTTTCAAAATTTTTTCTATCACACTGCATTTGAACAATTTGATTTTTGTGTTTTAGGTATAGTTTTTTCATATTTTATGGGCTTGGAGTTCGTTGAGCTTCTTAGATCTGTGTGTTTATAGTTTTCATCACATTTGTGTTTGTGTGTGTGTGTGTGTTTTAATCTGAAATCCCAATCATTTATGAAAGGATACTTATTTCTTACTCACGTAAGCCTCTGTTAAGAATCCCACTTCCTTTCTTCTCATAACTGGCAATCATCTATAACACGTAGCTTTCATGATAACTGCAACAAAAGGGGGAGAGGGGATGGAGGCCACATAGATTTTAACCATCTCAGTCCAGAAGTGGCTCAAAAAAGTCACTTTCCCTCACAGTCCAGTAACCAGAAGTCACATGGCCCCAACCTAGGAGAAGTTGGGAAATGTAAGGGAATATGTGGATATTTGGAGTACTTTATTTGTCTGCCATAGAAAAAAGCAGATCTAACATAGGAATTGACGGAATTAAAGTAATTTTAGAAGGTATGGGCTGGGAAAGGCTCTCTGAGCCAGTGGCACTTAAGCTAAGGCCTAAAAGTTGGAAAGAAGTCAGTCCCAGTATGTTTGAAAGATAATCAATGTAGTTAAGAGGTCAGAGGCTAAAGTCCTATTCAAGTAATAAAATGTACATTATCCTAGCATGTCCTTTGTATAGTAAATACTATCACTTAGGAAGCCTTCAAGGGTATGGGGGTATAAGATCCTCACCAAATCCTGATCAGTGACAGAACTTACACACTACTCTCTTAGATGTAGAAAAATAGGTAGAAGGATGAACCTTCAATGACACACATACACACAAAGCAATAGCTGTGAAACTATAGGGTTCATTCATTCCAGCAATAACATTCACGAAGAGTCTACCATGATGCAAGGTGGAATAAAAATGTTGACTCCAATCCCCCCTGCTTTGATGTAACTAATAGTCTAGTGGAAGAAACATATTACTAAAAAGCAATGAAATACTCTATGTGGAATCATTTTTCTCCATAAAGAAAGGGGGGTAGCTATAACAAAGGTCAAGTCTAATTTAGAAATTATTTAGAAATAAACAGAAAAGAAGCTCTACAAAAACTGAGGAGTCCAGAGTGATGAAAATTTCCCATTCTGGTCAAGAACATTAAAAACAGAGTAAAGAGTATTCTGCATACATAAATTCCATAAGCTCTCAAGAAGAGCAATTATAGCAAGACCTTTTTTCTCCAAATGAAGAATCAAGTTTTAGACAAATATACACATCTACATGCACTAATTAGGTCAATACCCACATTTTTATGCCTACTAAATTCTAGAAAATTTTGTCTTTGTTATATCTACACCGTGAATTCTCACTTTTCTTACTCGCCCTCTCCATATTTAATCCTTTAATCCTGTATTTCATTCTGATTTCTCTGTTCAATCCTCTTACATAAATTGGAAGATGTTAATCCTCAAAGGCTTCAAACTAGATAAATGAAGGGAAATATTTGAAAAACTATTTTAGAAAAAGATAGATAAGATAGAATAAGTTTTCCCATTCTACCTAATAATTTTGTTCCCAGAAATAGACGAGAGGTCGATTTCTTAGAATGCAAGAAAATACAAAAAGGTGATTAAGCACCTCTCTTGGTGCTTGACTTGCAGTCTCAGTTGTGGGACTGTGATTATGATTGAAAGAATACTATAATTGGGTCTCCTGGTTTTTCTCTGCTACTCACTTGTTGTGACCTTACACAAGTTTCTCAGTTCAGTTTCCTTAACTATAAACCACAGATCAAAAAAAATGTACCTACTGTTAAGGGTTGTTCTGAGTGTTAAATGATTTCTGGTATATAAAGCACTTTATAACAATGTCTGGCAATAATACATGATAAAAATCGCCATTACTAATACTAGTAATAGTTATCATGGAGCAGTTGTAAAAAAACCACATTAAAATTTAATTGAGTGATTGCTGTTTCCTAGACTTACATCTGAATGCTTTCATATAATTCATATAATTTAAACCCTTTTAAACCAAATTCACCCTGTACCAAGTACCACCCTACAACAAACATCTATAGCAAATTTCCAGTGTGCTTCAAGCTTGTGGACATTATCATTTCCCTTTCATTGCTTTAGTCCAAAAAGAATGTCACTGGTTCCCAAGTTTTAAAGACCATTATTCCACCTTATTTTTAACACTACAAACTGACACATACTTGTGGAAAGGGAATGTTGCCTGCCATTCCAGTCAACAACAAATGTTGCCCACCATCAAGCTATCAACCACTGTAGTCACCCCACCCCCTGCCTAACAGTGTACCCTGAGGGTAATTCAGGATGGAGAAAACCAGGAAACATTCTGTGTTCTGGATACTGATCCTAGATAGTTAAGATGCATATCTAAGGAATAATTTCAATGAGCCCAGACTCTTGCATCTTCCCATACATAATCACTAAAATCATTAACTTGAGATGTCTGGTTTTTGTGATTAGTAGTAATCTTCTGATGTTCAACTACCTTTTTTTTTTTTTTCAGAAAAAACTCCTAGATATCCTAGCTCCTTCCTTACTTCTTGAGTAGTTTCTCAGAGCTACCTGAGAGGCTGTCTCCCAGGCTACAGTCCTCAGTAATGTCCCCAAATAAAACTTAACTCTCAACTTTTAGAGTGTGCATTTTTCTTCAGTTGACATACTCTACAAATGATATTTAATATAAGTTTAATAGATGTAACTCAATAAAAGCTAAGAGCAAATAATACGTAATTAGGAGAAAAATATATACAACACAAATAGCAGACATCATTCTGGCCTTGACAAAACGATCACTTATTGATACTGATAGAATCTATGCAGTTAGGAAAGGAGTAGGGAAGCATCCACATATGATTGTTTCATCTCTCCCTAGATGTAGGACCAGTTACAGGACAGTCAGACCATGTGACTGTGGACACACAATTTTATCCTGAGTACTTTCAATCCGGACCAAAGTCACACAGCTCCTGAACAAAAGCATGGGCTTAAGCCTGTGATAGATTCATTACCATCAAATAGGACAGAATTCTCTCTCATTTCTTTGCTTTCTTACCCAAATGAGATGCATGAAAACTGCTTGCACATTCTGTTTAATCCTTATGCAAGCTTGTATTCCAACACCAGAATTATAATTCTAATTCAGAATTTCTTTTGCTCAACATAGTGCCCTAATTGTGAAAAATAATTTCCGACTTCGAATCATGAAATAACTTGGAATCCAGATTATTAACAAAATGACGGAAAACTGGAGATGTGATTGACTAGAATCATTTCATTTGTTCATTTGCTCATTGTTTCATTATAACAATCTTATAAGACGTGTACCGGAGAGAGGCTATTTCAATCCACTTGCACATAGCCAACTGTTGGGGCTCAGGGCAGGCCATGCCAAAATACGCTTCAATGGCATACTAATTGTTTTGAATTGGTTACTTAAGAAAGAGCCATTGTAAGAGGGACACTCTGACTCTCCTCTCTGTCTCCGTGAAAGCAGGAAATAAATCTCTCATGAAAGGTGCACTCCTTGCATCTGAAGGTAGGACACCCTGATTTCCAGAGATAGGGAATTTGGGGCAAGAAACTTATATAAACAAAACTTGTTACTCCTTTAGTTTACCATCCCAAACTCAAACTCTGCTTAGATTCTTCACTAATTAAGCACCCAAAGCCTAATTTTCTTTGTCCTGTGAATTCCTCACAAATTTATTGTTTGTTTGTCTAAAAAGTATAAAAGCTTCCTGCTTTGGCCACTTCCTAGGTCCCATGACTGTGGGACCTCCATGTGCATAAGTTAAAGTTTGTTTCTTTTTCTCCTGTTAATCTGTCTTGTGTAGTAGTCCAGCCACAGAACTCAAGAGAGATAGAGGGGAAATCTGCCCTTCCCCAACACAACCTATCAAAATGACTAATGATTTCCACGTCTTCTTAAAGCATGCAGGTTGATGCCCAGGGCTTGCTGAAAGAATATCAGAATGTAATTAATAAACTACTCCTGCACCTACCAGTAGAGTTTCATGATAATCAAGAGACAAGTGTGTGTATTTCTCAACCTGTTTTTGCCAGTTCTTTCACAGTAAATTATGTGATTTAATTAAAACAGTACAAACAAACAGTCGTTATGTCTATGAAGACTAAGTTGAATGTTCTCAAAAGACTTGAGAATTAAAAAGAATTAGTAATGACTTAGATAAGGACAAGACAACCATGAACACTGGGAAACACTTTAAAAATATAGATGGGGGGTTTCCTTGGTGGTGCAGTGGTTAAGAATCTGCCTGCCAATGCAGGGGACACGGGTTCAAGCCCCGGTCCGGGAAGATCCCACATGCCGCAGAGCAACTACGCCCGTGAGCCACAACTGCTGAAGCCCACGCACCTAGAGCCCTTGCTCCGCAACAAGAGAAGCCACTGCAATGAGAAGTCTGCACACTGCAACAAAGAGTAGCCCCCGCTCGCTGCAATTAGAGAAAGCCTGCGCTCAGCAGTGAAGACCCAATGCAGCCAAAAATAAATAAAAATAAATTTAAAAATATATATAGATAGATGAATTTTCACTTAGTTTTATCTCAAACTGAAAATTATAGGCAGTGATACATAGGTATTATTAATGCCAGAAGATAACACAAAATTCCAAACAGTAGGTTCCATAGAGACTTGGATCTTGTAGGGAAGCACAATTTGCCACCCCAAAATGTCTCTTTGGCATGAGGATTATTTTAGGCTGATTATTTTTAAGAAACAGAAGACTCAGTAAGTCTGTGTTTTTACCTCCCCATTAGCTGCCTGAAGAATTTAGATAAAGGACCTATTCCTAGAATAGAGGTATCTCCAGAAATATCTGCAAAGAAAATGGACTAGTTGTGTTGGGGGAAACCCAGCAGCGCCTAGACATCAAAGTCCATTCTGTGTCCCAATGCCCCTGCATGGCCCAGCAAACATCTGCTTTTGCATCTCCAGGTGAATTGCTTTCCTCCCCTTTGAAGTCCCAAACCACTACACCCAACATCTTCTTTTGTCTTTAGCTGAATCTTTTGTCTTTAGCTGAAGATCGTATTTAAGGTGAAAGCTTCAGCCATTTTGGCGAGTCACTCAGTTTTCCTGGGTCTCTCCCAAGTACACATGTTATTAAACTTTTGTTTGTTTTTCTCCTGTGAATCTAACTCAGGTCACCAGCCAGAAGAACCTAGAAGGGAAGAGGAAACTTTCCTCCCCAACAACCTACATCAAAAGATTGATGAATTAATATATAAATACTTTATGTCATAATACAATGTTTAAGGTAAAATGCATTGTTTTATGATTTCCTACTTTATCCAACTTTTTCTAGTAACCAACAAACTATATGTCCCAGTATAATGTAGGTTAAGGAAAATAGAGTCTCTTGATCTGTAAAATGAAGAAGGTAATTCTTACTCATAAGGCTGTTTTGAGGACTAAATAAAATCATCCATATAAAAGAATACCTGTCACCTAGTAAGCACACATTACCCACTAGCTAACACGGCATGCTGGTGGGGGTGGTAACATAACGGTAATGGCATGAGGGACCAGTCTGCCTGGATTCACATCCCAGCTCAATTACCAGCTCTGTGATCTTAGAGGAAGTTACCTAACCTCTCTGTACCTTAAATCCATCATCAGTAAAATGTACATAATAATAGCTCCACCACCATTGGGTTATTGTGAGGATCCAACGAATCAACTAATGTGAAGTGCCTAAGACATAATACATGCTTAACGTAACACATTTTAGTCACTGTTATTTTGTATATTATTGGCTTTTCTTTTCAGCTAGATAGAAAATTGCCCTCTCTCAAAGCATCCAAATATTTGTTATCATTCCTTTGGCTCTAGGCTTCTCACCTTCTAAAATGAACACAGGACTCAATCTATTTTAGTACAGACGGATCACTAGTGCCATCTAGTGGCAAACTGCTAATAAATTTAACAAAAAGGAATATTGCCCATAAAGGGGTAAAATTTCTACAGACATGAATTTAATTTTTGAAGACAAACTAGATATTTGGAAATGTGATATGTTTTCTATAATGATTTGAATGTAATACAAATATAAGCGGGGGAAATTTAAAAACTGCACACCACAAGAAGATTGCTTGGCAAACACAGTACAAAAAAAAAAAAAAAAGATTCTTGCTTTGCATGAGCCAAACAACTGGGTTTAAACCCAATGTCAAAATTTTTGGACAGGGCTTCCCTGGTGGCGCAGTGGTTGAGAGTCCGCCTGCCGATGCAGGGGACACGGGTTCGTGCCCCGGTCCGGGAAGATCCCACATGCCGCGGAGTGGCTGGCCCCGTGGGCCATGGCCGCTGAGCCTGCGCATCCGGAGCCTGTGCTCCGCAACGGGAGAGGCCAGAACAGTGAGAGGCCCGCGTACGGCAAACAAAGAAACAAACAAACAAAAAAAACAGATTTGTGATGTTAATATACCGCTGATATTTTCTAGACCTTAATTTCCTATGATATCAAATGAGTATGCTATATCTGTTGAATTCGTTTTGTAGTTATAAAAGTAAGGGATAAATCACTATGCTAATTTTAACATGATGAATCTATAGTATTATCTGCCAGAAGCATTTTGAGGGGAACCTTGATAACTTCTAACATCCTTTCCAACATTCTGATTTTTTTTTAAATGCAGCCATATTGGAAGAAAAGAATTAGAAATGTGAATTTTGGGTGTAATTTAAACAGCATAAATGTTATAACATATACTAAGATATTAAGTTATATCATTGGATAAATTAAAAATTAATGCCATACAAAGATCCCAGGTGATAGCATCATACAGCTTTACTTTCTGCAAGTCAGAACTTACAGAAGAACTCAAAACTGCACAAAACTACTGTAATCTATAATATTCAGGCAGTCTTTGCCTGGCTCATTGAAATATGTACAAATTTCAGAGCCACAATTTAGTCAAATAACAGCAGCCTTCCAACAACACAGTTCAAATTTCAGTTATCGTGGCATATTAACTGTGACTAATTATATAAGAGCTGCTAGCTCTTTGGTCCAAACATCACTATGTAAATAACAGATGAGCATCATGATCAGTGACTAACATGTCACTTCTTTCAAAGTCGGTCAGTGCTTGGTCACTGCACATCTGTTATTCAGTTCAAACGCAGACAGCAAATCATGTTGCTTCCTTGTGTTCCAGTGATAAACTCACTTGACATTTCACAAAAGTGAGTAATCAAAAGAGGCTATTAGGGCTTCCCTGGTGGCGCAGTGGTTGAGAGTCCGCCTGCCGATGCAGGGGACGCGGGTTCGTGCCCCGGTCCGGGAAGATCCCGCATGCCACGGAGCGGCTGGGCCCGTGAGCCATGGCCGCTGAGCCTGTGCGTCCGGAGCCTGTGCTCCGCAACGGAAGAGGCCACAACAGTGAGAGGCCCACGTACCGCAAAAAAAAAAAAAAAAAAAAAAAAAAAAAAGAGGCTATTAGCCCATAAAGATGAAAGTGCAACAAAGAAATAAAACGTGATGATGCTGGAAATGAAATTGGATGTGAATAGAAGATCTGAAGATGATGACAGCAAAGCAAGGATAGAAGAGACCTAGGCCAGCAAGAAGGTAAGAGCCATGAATGTAAAAAACAAGATGAAGTCGCTTCAACAGGATTCTAACTGAATGTAAATGGGTTGTACGAGAAATAGGGGATGACCCAGGAATGTTGACACCGTGCCCTTTGGAGCAATGTAGCTATGCAGCCATAAGAACTTAGTGAAGGCAAACTGATCAAAATAAATGAGGAATGTGATTGTGACAAAAAGGATGACAACGCCCCAGAGGAAGTGACACCAGAACAAAACTTCACATTAAAGAAACTCTCAGAGATATCTCATGACTTTGAAAGGACAAAGGACAAGATGGAAGTTGATCCAAACTTAAAAAGAATTTGACAGTTCAATTCACCAAGGCATAGAAAAGATGCCTGCTCCATATAATAAGTCGCATGATGAGAAGAAGGCAAGTAACTGTTCAAACTCCTCTTGACAAGATTTTGGCAATGAAGTAATACTTTAATTCTCAATGTTTCTAATGTTTTAAATTACAGTGTACTGAATAAATATTAATTTTACTATTTTTCATTTCCTTATATATTTATAAACCACAGTAAGAGAGTTTTTAGTGTTTTGAGAAAACATTTTAAAGGTCACAGAACAATTGTTATTCTCTTATTGATTTGCTTTGTCCAGTTTCAACTTAGTCATTTTCATGGTTTTGCACTATTGTGCAAAACAAGAACTGGATGTATTGCCAAAGCCTAAGTTTTTCTTTCACAGTTTTCAGTCATTGTAAACGTCATTCAGAAATTGCCACCTACTGCATGCTCATATAATAGCTAGTCCCCTTCTGAACATATTTTATAAATTATTTGCAGTGTCATGATATAATGTTGAAAAGATGTCCTTGCTCCTAACCAAACCAGGCATATAGAAGAGCATTATGTACCTGGCAGTGGCAACTGAACTAATATACCACTGACTCTTGGGTCCATGTTCAATTGATTGGTTATATCCAAAAGTTCTTCCTGAGAAACATCCTTAGGTTTTAGAATGATCTCACTACAGATACCTGGAAGAAAAACAAGTACAGAAAGTCACTTTAACAAAGATGTGTTTTTTCATTGATGGTGTCTTACACAATGTGTGATTGGTTCCCTCTGCTCCTATCCCACTGGAAGAAAAGGCCCTTCTACAAAAATGATGTTCTAAGCACCATCAGGAGGGAATTTTCAAATAGTACAGATGCTTTCTCGTGATTCACATGCATTCTTTGGCCCAGTAACCCATTTAGCAAATCACGCTCATCTGTGATAAGCTACTGTTAGTGGATTTGAAGAGAGTAAGAACACCAATACCGCCACCACCACTACTATTAGGCCAAGTTCGGCAGAGTGAACTAGCCAGGTTTATCATGTGATTAAAGCAAAAAAACAGGCCCTTTAAATGTAACCTGTTGCTCTCACATCTCACCATAAGATCTGAAATCACACTGAATTGATTCAATAAGAAATTTGAAGAAAAAGAGTAAGAAATGAATATAAATTTCGGTAACTAAATAATCTATAATAAATAATAATAATAATACATGTCATTCAAATAGCACTTAGTTGACAATTATCATTCATAATTATCACACTTTGAAGTAAAACCAGTAAACGTTATCTAGTAACAAGTACAACTAAAACACGTCCCCACCTACAGCAGCAGCAGCTTTGACCTTCTTCCTGACGTATGTGTGGCTTGCTGGGTTATCACCCACTAAAATGATACTGAGGTGAGGTCTTCCATTCCCCAGAGAAATCCAAGATTCCACACCTCGCTGTATTTCTTTCTGGATTTGTTTGGCCATTTCAGTTCCTGAGATAATAATTGCGTCATGTCTGTGGAAAACAAAGGAATAAAGGTAGTACTAAAAAGGCAATAAGGAATATTCAACCACATAAATTTAAAGTACAAGAGTGAACAAAACATTTATGACTCCCCAAGTGAGCAACCAAAATTTGATTTCTTTCAGGTATATTTGACACTCATTCTTCAGGTTCAAAAATATATTTATAATTTTTTAAAGGAGTCCAACTCTGCTTTTTAGTTCTGCATTACAATCTATCTATAGTATACATAACTTTTACATATATATATTTCAATTATCAAACCACATACTAAAGTTCTAGAATATTGGCTCTAGAATATTGGCTGTATTAAAAGCTCTGCTATTTTTTTCAGAAGAGACAGATCAGCACAGTCTAGTTAAAACTAGCACCCATCTTCAAAGCTCCAGGCCATGGTGTATATACGTGGCCCCATAGCCTTTTGACCCAAAGGCAAAGTCAGTTCACTCTTAATAGAATATCCTGTACAAGACCCTGAAGTCATGAGCTCCGTACTACACAACTCTTCTCACTTACTAAAGGAAAAATTTTATCCCTCAGCTCCAGGACAAGGACAACTGTGATGACAGCTGCCAGTCTTGCCATGCTTGTCATTGATTACTGTGGGGACCAGGCCAGTCAGTAAGGCTCAGTTGCCCCCCTACCCAAACACCCACACCATGGCATCATTTCTAATAGAAAAACTGCACAAAACATTACTTCCTGGCAGTTTTTAAGTGCTTAAGTAGGTAAGAAGTACTATACTTTGATAGATGACATAAATCTCTCTCTGGAAAGGCACAAAAAATGCCTTATGGGAAGGTTTTCCTGCTCTCCATGATCTCAAACTTAAAAGTGGTGCATTAATGTTGCTCCTACTGCATGTTTAGTTTTTAAAGGTACCTGATAAAGTAAAAGATGGTTCCTTCTTCCTGGGGCCCCTGTCCTTTCACTATTGAAAGGCCTGGTGAAAGCATGATCTACAGCACATGAATATTACACAAAATATCAAAAGCAGGTCAATGAATATTGTGAAGGAGAAGAAAAGGAGGAAAGAAAAACCTTATAGCAACTTAATTTTTTCAAGCACCTGTACATTTTCTATGTTCTAGTGAGAGCCGTCATCATGAATATCAGCCAGCACAAACAAAATGCAAACTTGCTGCCCCTTCCAAATAAGTCAACCCCCTCTCTAATAGGTTGATGTACACATACATAGGCCAGATCAAGAATATTCCATATCAACCTGGCACCAGTGGTCCACAGAGTTCATCCAGATTCAAACAATTTTGATGTAAACAATGTTCTGCTAAGAAGTGATTCTGAAATATGGTCTATGGATACATATGTCAAAATTGCCTGGGAACCTTACTGAACTTGCATATTCCTAGACCCCAAGACCACACCCATGATTTGGAATCCCTGGGAGAGGGGAGAGAGCCTGGGAATCTGCACATCTAACGGGTCCCCACAGGTATTCTTGCGCACGATCGTGTTTGAAAACCACTTCTTCAGTTCAACACAAAAGTATATTTCAATAATAATCATAACCATGGGTAAACAATTAACTGAGCAAATACACATTGGTTAGATAATACAGTTATAAGTAAACTCTACTTCTGATTCTAATTTTGTCTACTTTCCACTTTCAAGACATGGAAGGTGCAATCTTGCTCCACTGTCTGAATTTTGTAATAGTTTTATTACAGTATAATTGATATACAATAAACTGCATATATTTAAAGCGAAAAGTTTGACATTTTAGTATATGTGTATATCTGAGAAACCATCACCACAATCAAGAAAATGAAAATATCCATCCCCCTCAGAAGTTTCCTGGTAACCCTTTGTAATCTCACCATTCTACCTGTCCCTGCCATGCCTCCAGACAACACTGGTCTGCTTTCTGTCACTATATATTAGTTGGTATCATCACGAGTTTTATAAAAATGGAATCACGCACTACACGCTCCTTCTCATCTAGCTACTTTCACTTAGCATAATTAAAATTCATTCATGCTGTTGTATGTATCAATAGTGCATCTCCTTTTATTGCTGAGAAGTTTTCCATTGTAAGGATATATCAAATTGTGTATATCCATTTAATTGTTGATGGATATACGTGTGTTGTTTCCAGTTTTTAGTCATGACAGACAAAGCTGCTACAATCACTCATGTACAAGTCACTGTATGCACATATACTTTCATGTCTCGAGCAAATATCTAGGACTAGAATGGCTGGATCATATGGTATATGTTTAAATGTGTAAGAAACTGTCAATCCGCTTTCCGAACTGGTTGTACCATTCTACATTTCTGCAAGAAGTATATGTGAGTTCCAGTTGTTCCACATACTTGCTATCCCTTGATATGGTCGGTCTTTTAAATTTTAGATATTCTAGTGGATATATGATAGTATCTGACTGTGCTTTTAATTTGCATTCCCCTAATGAATGATGATGTTGAGCTTTTTTTTTTCATGTGCATATTTTTTTCATATGCCTATCTTCTTTGGTGAATTGTGTAATTTAATTTTTTGCCCTTTGTTTACTAGGTCATTTCCTTATTGAGTTTTGAGAGTTCTTCATATATCCTAGATTCAAGTCCTTTATCAGATATATAATTTGAAATACTTTCTCCAAGTCTATGCTTTGCCTTTTCATTCTCTTAACTGTGTCTTTGTATGATAAGTTCTCAATTTTGATGTATTTTAATCAATTTTCCATTTATGGATCATGCTTGTGGTATTGTGCGTAAGAAATATTTGCTTAACTCAAGGTAACAAAGGTTTTCTCCCATGTTTCCTTCTGGAAGTTTTATGGGTTTAGGTTATGCATTTAGTTTTATGGCTTAGTTCTATCTTAGTTTGAAGAGACTTTATATCAGGATACTGCTGAATGCTTTTTCTGTGTCAATGGAGATGATCATATGATCAAATGGTTTTTTTTGGTTTTAGACTCTTAATATGGTAAATAACATTAATTTTCAAATGTTAAACCAACCTTGCATTCCTGGGATAAACCTCCCACATATCCTTTCCAGATAGTGTGGATTTCATCAATTTTTAAAAAAAATTTTTGCGGCTATGTACCTGGCAGATATTTGTAGTTTTCTTTTCTTGTACTGTCTTTGTATGGTTTTGGTATATGGTTACTGCCCTCATAGAATGAGTTAGGAAGTATCCCATCCTCTTCACATTTCCAGAAGAGTTTGTATAGAATCGGTATTATTTCTTCCTTAAATGTTTGTAGAATTCACTTATGAAGCCATCTGATCCTGGAGCTTTCTTTGTGGTGAGGTTTAAAACTCCAAATTTAATTTTTTTTAATACAGAGAGGGCTCTTCAGGTTACCTAGCATTTCTTGAGTGAGCGTTTGTAATTTGTGTCTCTGTACATTCTAATAATTAGTACATAATTATTAGACTAAATCAAGTTAAGATAAAATACATTCACTTTTGAGTTTAAATTTTATTTTTCAGGATTAAATAATGAACTGTTTTCACTATCTACTTTGAATTCCTGTTGCTCATTTGTTATTGATTCATTTAAGTGGACTTTTAATACTAAGAAAACAAGGACCTCCTATGTTAACAAGTACTAAGGGCTGCAGATATGGCAAACAATTTCAGGTAGTAAAAAAAAAAAATACTTTCCAAAAATTAAATTGTGTCAGCAATATTCAGATAGGTAAAATACTCTGCTATAGAAGCAAGTTTATCTGCTAATAGACTAGAAGTCACTCTTATAGTAAAGAACATACATTTGTATTTTAAAATATAAAACCATCTGAGCTCCATGTTGCATTCTATAGCATATGAATAGCAATGCAGCTGCTTACATGTTTTATTAGCTGATTCTCTGTTAAACACAATGATTTAGTCATAAGTTATTGTGAAACTGGCAACAACTGAACATAATCCAGGATAATTATGGCCTAGGCACTACAAGCTGTGTGACCCTGAGAATGTCAGATGACAATGGCATAAACTGATTCCTGACTTCCAAAAAGACAATCTACCTATAGATTAAACCTGACTGCACATTTTTTGTTGGGGTCTGAGGTGACAGGGCTTACTTTATATTATAGTACCGATGTGCTAATTCAGCTTGCTAATTATAGCTGACATGATATGGCCTGGCCTAGTTGGTATTTATGGGTAAACACCCAAAAGACTGCCACCCAATTATGAATAGGGACTTAGAGCATTTTCAGTAGCAGCTGGCCCATCCCACTGATTCCCTCAGTCACTGCAGAGCCTCAGCAAGCCCGGCTCTATGGGAGACACAATATAAGGATAAATGAAGCAACCCGGACTTAGTGGAGGCCCAATGGGAGAATGCCTGTATCAGTCCATATGCTGGAAGAAATGGTAAACACACACATTAATAGCTCATACAGACTTCAGTGAATAAAGAAATGAGGTTTTTTTCAACATGCATATTGTTGAAAAATGTTACATATCAGCAACCACTCAAATGTTCAGCCACAGAAGCACACAACTCCTAAGAATTCACCCTGGCTCAAGTCTCGATCTCTGCCAGTCCATTTTCCACACTGCAGCCAGAGTGATTTTCCAAATGGAATCATATCAGTTCCCTTGTTAAAACTGCACTACATGTCCAGTTTTTATTAATTTAATAAATACATATTGAAAACCATTTATGTGCCAGGCAGTATTCTATGATATTTAACATACCATGTGTGAAACATGGAAAAAAAAAAAAGGCACATCTGGAGGCCACAGTTACCATTTTACATAGGTTGGTTAAGGTGTCACTTCTCTGATTAATCGAGTAACATCTGAGCATAAATGAAGGAAATGAAGGAATATGTTATGTGGTTATCTGGAGAAAAGAATTTAGGCTAAGGAAAATACACCGCAAGTACAAAGAACGTTAGGCAAGAATGTGCCTGGTATGTTTGATGAATAGAAAGGCCAGTGGCTACAGTAGAAAGAACAAATGGACCAGAACAGGACATAAAGTCAGAGAAGTAGTGTGACATCAGATCACATAGGGTCCTACAGGCATTCAGAAGGACGTTGGCTTTTATTATGAGAAAGAAAGCCATTTAGAAATTTTGACCTGATTTTCATGACCTGATTTTCATTATTCAGTGATAACTGGTTAAAATGTGGAGGAGAGACTATGGGAGGAAGGGGCAAGTGGGGACACCAGTTAAGAGGCTAGTGTGGTATCCCAGGTAAGAGATGAGGGTGGCTTGGGCAAGGGGGGTAGCAGTGGAGATGCTTAGTCTGATTCTGAATCTATCTGGGGGGTGGAGCCACTGGAATTTACTGAGATTGGGTATAGGGTGTGAGAAAAAGAAGTCAAATATGACTTCCAAATTTTTGACATGAAAAACTAAGGAAAGGAAGTTTTAACTCAAATCCAAACATCCTATAGCTTACACGCCCCTGCATGAGCTTTCTTTAGCTTCCCTGTGCTGCTCACCAAGTCCCACACTACACATAGCTGCATTTAAATTTATCACCTGTGCTAGGTTCTCACTTCTGGGCCTTCACATGCACTATTCCCTCGATCTGAAACACTCTTCATCCTCCTTCTCACTTCTCTAACATCCCTACCAAATCTGTTCCTCCTTCACTCCCACACAGCCCTCAAGTCTCAGCTTGGAAAGGACTCTGGGAAATGTTCTCTGACTCCTTCAACCTGGGGATCTGCCTCTTATATGAGGGCCCACAGCACCCAGCTTTTACCCTCATGTAGTATCTTAAGGCCTTGTTAAAATTACTGTCTCCCCCACTATACTCTAAGCTGTGTAGGACAGGAAGCTTATATTTACGATGACATCCTTAATACCTAAGAGTATTTTGCACATTGTGCTTATCAAATATTTGTGGAATTATCGGAGTTAAACTGTTTATTGTATTATAATTTGTTGGAGTTACTATGCAGCCACTGAAAATAATAATTATAAAAATAGCAATATGTGAAAATGCTCATTGCACAAAATTAAGTGAAGAAATTAAATGAAAAATTGTAGGTACATAACTGTAACTTAAAATGTGCATGCATATGGCTAAAGATTAAAAAGAAATATAAATAAAATAAAATAAACTGGTGAGATAGGTTAGTATTCTGGATATTTGTCTATCTTAGAATATTTTAAAGCGCTATCAAAACAGACCTTGAATTATATTAAAAGTGAGTAGATGCAAAATATGTATAAAACACATGAAAAGAAAAAATAATAGTAAAATTAACAAACTTACCACCCAGTTTAAGAAAGATATTACCATTGTCATTGAAATTGTCTTTGTAATCCTCCTCTACCAAAATCTGATCCTCTCCCATAGAGTTAAACACAATCCTGAAATTTGGGTTTATAATTGCATTGCTTTCCTTTCCATTCCTTTCTTTTATCATTTAACCTAATGTTTATATCTATAAATATTAAAAATATAATAATATACATTATTTATAATATAATGTAATATAATAATATACATATGTATACTATATATAGTAATGTATAATATAGATGATATATATGATATATATCACATTTACATATGATATAAATATAAAATAACATGCAATATTATAATATTTCTCTAAGGTTTACACCCAGGGATGGAATTGCTATATTATAAGATACATTTATGTGTGTTCAATTTATGCCAACCTGTTTCCAAAGTGGTTACACTAATTTATAAGTCCACCAGTAGTGTTTAAGAATTTCTATTGCTCTACTTCCTTGATATTGTCAAAGTTTTAAAATTAACCAATTAGCTAAACGTCATTTTGTTGTGGTTTTACTATGCATTTCCCTAATTACTAGAGGTTGGATGTCTTATAGGTTAATTGGCCATTTGGAGTTCTTCTTCTATGGGATGCCTGTTCCTCTTCATTGACCATTTTTCTAATGGATTATTAACTTGTGCCTAATTTTTAGTAGTTATTTATGCATTCTGAACACTAATCTTGTATCAAGTATACCTATGTATCAAGTATCACCTGTATGTGGCTTGTGTTTTCACTTATTATATGGTTACTTTTGATGAAAAGTTCTTAATTCTAATATGAAAACCATCTTTGCCTCTAGAGTTTGTACTTTTGTCTCTTAAGAAAACCTTCATCTCTGACAAAATTTCTTTTACAGAACACAACAGTACTCACAGTTGATGAGACAGACTGGCTAAGGAACTGCCAGGAACTTTTTGTGTGTGTGTGTGTGGTATGCGTGCCTCTCACTGTTGTGGCCTCTCCCGTTGCGGAGCACAGGCTCCAGACGCACAGGTTCAGCAGCCATGGTTCACAGGCCCAGCCACTCGCGGTATGTGGGATCTTCCCGAACCGGGGCACGAACCCGTGTCCCCTGCATCGGCAGGCGGACTCTCAACCACTGTGCCACCAGGGAAGCCCTGCCAGGAACTTTTTGAGGCTCTCTACAGGCTAGATCTAAAAATCTCACAGGGTTTAACAAAAAGATCTAAAAAGTGGTTCTGCCAAGCCTCAGTTAAGAACCACTGATTTATATCCCCATCATTCTCAAAGCAGGAATCCCCACTCTAGTATTCTTTTTTTTTTTTTTTTTGCGGTACGCGAGCCTCTCACCGTTGCGGCCTGTCCCGTCGCGGAGCACAGGCTCCGGACGTGCAGGCTGAGCAGCCATGGCCCACAGGCCCAGCCGCCCCGCAGCATGTGGGATCCTCCCGGACCGGGGCACGAACCCGCGTCCCCTGCATCGGCAGGCAGACTCTCAACCACTGCGCCACCAGGGAAGCCCCACACTCTAGTATTCTTGATAGGTGGTCAGCTACTTTCAATATAAAAAAAACCTATGAAGCATATGTGCTTGAAACTGGTCATGGAGCAAGATATCCATAATTGTATGCAAACAAGCTATAATCTACCAACTAAAGTATAAATTGATAAATTTAAAAATACTGTACACATAAACTCACTTATTGTAACTAAATTACAAAGCTATTGTGAAGTTTATATTGAACACAAAAACTTGAATGTACTCTCTCTTCATTGCCTACATCAGATTTTAGAAATAAGTGTTTAAAAATCTATTTTGTAAATGAGCCAAAAAGACCTAAAAGTGTTGCATTTTTTTCAAACTCGGTTGGAAATTGTTAACATATTCAAAAAATAGGCCAAGACATGGTGGCGGGGGGCTTCAGATTTGAAACTTTTAGTGAATTGCAAATACTGAAACCAAAGCTTACAAACAGAAATGCACCCCTTCAAAAGCAAGGGAAGGGCTTCCCTGGTGGCGCAGCGGTTGAGAGTCCGCCTGCCGATGCAGGGGACACGGGTTCGTGCCCCAGTCTGGGAGGATCCCACGTGCCACGGAGCGGCTGGGCCCGTGAGCCATGGCCGCTGAGCCTGCGCGTCTGGAGCCTGTGCTCCGCAACGGGAGAGGCCACAACAGTGAGAGGCCCGCGTACCGCAAAAAAAAAAAAAAAAAGCAAGGGAAGTACTGAGCTAATTAAACAATGATGCCTCAAACAATATACAAGCAATTTTGAAGTTCTATTGTTGTGGGTTGAATTGTGTCCCCAAAAAGATATGTTCAAATCCTAATCCCTGGTACCTGTGGCTGTGACCTTATTTGGAAATAAGGTATTTGCTGATGTAATTATGATGTAGATAAAGTCATACTGGAGTGGAGTGGACCATAAATCCAATATGACTGCTGTCCTTAGAAGAAGAAAAGACAGAACTCCACGTGAAGACACAGAGGCAAGATGGCCATATGACCACAGAGGCAGAGTTGGGGTTATGCAGCTATAAGTGAAGGAAAACCAAGGATTGCCAGCAACAAGACGCTAGGAGAGCATGGCTCTGCAGATTCCTTGATTTCAGACTTCTAGCCTCCACGGGTGTGAGGATAAGTTTCTGTTGCTTTAAACTGATGGGGTCGCGAGCCACAACTACTGAGCCCGCGGCGCCTAGAGCCCGTGCTCCACAACAACAGAAGCCACTGCAATGAGAAGCCCACGCACCGCAACGAAGAGTAGCCCCACTCGCAGCAACCAGAGAAAGCCCACACACAGCAACAAAGACCCAACGCAGCCAAAAAATAAATTTAATTAATTAATTAAACTGATGGGGTTCAGGGCAAGCTGCCCCAAGTTGTGCCACTCTGGCATGCAGATTATTTCCAGCTGAAAATAACCAAGGCCTAATACACTCCAGAAGAAACCTCTGAACTTCCCCCTAAATGCCCAAAAGAACTTAAGATAGAAGGCTGGTTCCAGGAAGGAGCTATCACAACAGATAACCATTCTAAAGTATGAACTAGGTGTGGTAGACAAGCAGGAACCTAGCAAGGCCTGTTTTTGATCAAAGTCCTCTCTGAGTCCCACTGTCTCTAGATGATCCAGCAAACGTTTGTTCACCGAACATTAACTCTTTTCATCTTCCTGTGAATTACCTTACTTTTAAGTCCCAGACCCTTACCTTCTTCTCCTTAGTCCAGAATAACATATATACCTCATCTTGCCTTACTATCTTTGGAATTCTTCATGTTTATGTGAATTCCCTTATGTACTTAATAAATTTGGTTTTCTCTGGTTAATCTGCTTATGTCATTTTAATTGCCAGCTAAAAGAACTAAGAGGAAAAAAAGGGGAGTATCCCCTCCTTCACAAAGCCATCTAGTTTGTGGTACTTTATGACAGACTTAGTAAACAAATACATCTATAATCCCAATTTAAAATATCCCATTTGTGGGAAGAACTTTTGATGACTCTATTTTTCACTGAATAAATTTATATTTTGTAATGTAATGGAACATAATTGAGAAGACCTATCATTTTACTGCATCTAAATATGGCAAAATATTTTAAAAATCATAAATAGATACAACTTATTTGATGACTTTTATCTTAAATATTTGTCAAAGAAAGGTACTTTGAAATGAGACATGAAAATAGCACTTGTGAAAATATTTAGGTTGAAACATCTTCATGAAAAAAACTAGAACTGAGACTATGTTCAATTTAGAAGAGTTTGCTCTGAGTTTACCAGGTGCTTTAGCATCTGTAGAGAAAGTATTTTTAAAACTAAAAATACTACTGTCTAAAGAAAAGAGTAATTTGCAACTTATAAGAAAACACAGCAAATTTAATTTTTAAATTAAGCATAAGTTTGGGTTTTTTTCCAGAAAATTATCAGTATCAAGGCATTAAATGAAGATATGGCTAAGAAACTGATTCAAGTTCAGTTGCCCTTGAACAACATGGGTTTGAACAGTATGGGTCCACTTATACATAGATTTTTCTTATTAACTGGGTACCGTAGTACAACACGATTCTTAGTTGGTTGAAACTGAGAAGGCAGAACTGCAAATACAGAGGGCCACCTGTGAAGATTTTTAACTCTCTGGAGGGTCAGCATCCCGAACCCCTGCATTGTTCAAGGGTCAACTGTATGTATATGTACCAAGAATGGGTCATATGTTAAAAGTTAACAGTCGCATAATTAACATAAAAATGTAAATGTGTTAATATAAAATTAATATTAAAAATTTTAATTCTTTTAATGTATAAGGGTATAAATTATATTTTAAAATGTTAATTTTGAAAATAGTTTTCAATAGAACTCTTATAGGTCGATAATATAAGTCAATAAATAATCTAAATATGTAATTTCCATTACTTTAATGGGGTTTTTCTACTCTTAAAAATGTGGTTTCATCAAAAAATTATATACTGACATTGCCATTAATACACATCAAAAGTGAAGTCAATTTGACCCCTTAGATATCTTTCACACAATGCACCCTGTCATTACTTGCTCAGGTGACATCTCCTGCAAAGGCAGAAATGTTGCAAGTCACCCCCAAAGAAGGCAGAACAAGGAACTCTCCCTTTCAGCACTTTATTCTCCCCTCCATTTCTGGGCTAGCACTAAATATGGCTTCATTAGGAAAGAATAAATCAAAATGAAGGGGCTAGGGAGGAGAGTTAGCAGTAGAGCAGCACAATGCAGTACAAATTACTCACCCAAAGACAGGAGTACCGAGTGTCAGCCCTGGTTCACCCTTAGCAGCTATAATGAAGTTGGACAAGTCTCGTAACTGCTTTCAAAGGCATGCAATTTCCTCATCTATATAACGGGAATGGTTCGCTAAGAGTTGATTGGCTGATTTGTAAAAATGGCTCTCCTAGTTTCTGTTAAGTAACAGATGGAGACATATTCAGAGAACCAGAAGTAATATGCGACTAAAAAGCCATCAACATTTAGTGCTGTTTCTATGAGCTTATTTACCTATTTACTTTCCAGAAAATAAACTGCAACCATCCAACTGGAATCTACAGTTCCAAGAATTAATTAAATTTGTAATTCCTAGAATTAAATGAAGTTAATTTAACTAACTAAAACAAAGTAGTAAACAGGAGGAAAAAAATCACTACTTTTCTTGTGTATCTAAACACTCCTTCACAAAACAGTAAAATAACAAAATCTGCTCAAGATCAACAGTGTATTTAATTTGTATACTTCACATCTTGCTTCTGCATCTATGTTTCAATCTCATTTTCAACCACAACTTTAATTAGAGATGCAATAAACTGTTTTATGATCTATAAAGATGAAAAAGCCAAATACAGTCATTAGCAATTCAAATATCTCTGCAAGTCCTTAGCATAGTTTAATCGCTTTGTATCTTAGAGCATAATTTTAAGATTTTGAGTTCAAATTAACTATACAATAGAAATGAAACAAACTCAAGGGAACCAGGGCAAAATTACATATGGAATAAAACCAACCAATCAGTAGTACTAGGGAGCTATTCGAAGTAAGTGAATTTTTTTTAAAGTAAATTAATACTTAGAAGTGTTAAGTTTATGGCCTTTTAAAAACATTTCATTTCACATCCTAGATACTATCTTACACCGTGAAGTAATTTTATCAGAAATTATACTTTTATAAGTCAAAAAAAGTAAAGCAAGTTCTTTTCATGATGTGTGATTCTGTTATTCAATTATGTAAGTTAACTCTTTCAGGACCCTAACCTGTAACTTAGAACATAAGCAGCAACCTAAACATCCATGATTTTTGCAGAAAACATCTTAGATGCTAAAGTTTGTACCACGAGAACCCTTGGGCAGTCTGTTGAATCCGATGTACATCTTCTCAGAACAATCTTTTTTAAATGTTTAACATAAAATACACAGGTTTACAAGGAAACCAATTTTATTAAAATATTGTTATCACTTTTTTTAAAGTGTTAAATAAAAGGATCTAGTGGCAAGTCTAATTACTACCATAATATCAAAGTAGTGGTGAGTGTATATGATGTTTTGAGATCTCTGCATCAACTGTTATTAAAATACCTATGTTTTCACTGGTAATATCATAAGTACTACTAATATTACTGTGGTTTAAGGCCAACATTCAACATTGAAGAAAATGCTAAGTTTATTAGAGGTCAGTGACCTCCCATCTAAGTTTAGGGATCCCCTAAATTCTATCCATTAAGTCCCAGGCTAAGAGACACCCTGTATTAAGGAAATCTAACTAGATAATTTTTAAGATTTATATGCAAAATCAGTTTTCTTGATTCACAAAAGTTCTACAGGATTTAATAAGTTTTCAGAAAGAGGAAAAGCAAGAGGGAGATATGTCAACAATTATAAATTGCTTGTAGAGTAAAGCACTGGATAGATCATGCAGGTTCAAATCCTGTCTTCACCATTTATTTATTGTGTTATCTTGGACAAGTTATTTAATGTTCCCTTAAATATTAATAAGAATTTATTTTTCAACAATACAACTGGATTATTCAAAGGCAAGATGATATTCATTGCAGAGTTAATGATAAAGAGCTGAAGTGGGAAGAGGAAACATATATTTTAAACTATAATATGCCCTCACTTTAGAATTATGAATCTTTGAATAGTCTCTTGGCTCTAGGCACATTCTTTAATGAAAGTAATTATAGAAACCCAAGTAGAGTTCAGATCATTAAGTGAACAAGCCTGACTGGTATGATGTTGACAAGAACATGACCTGAATCTGAGAGTAAATTATTTCATGTTTCAAGGACTAGACAGTAAACAACAGCAAGATGGTTAGGTAAGTTAATGGCCACTTGACTTAATATGATGCAGTCAATAAAATGTTAACAAAAACAATGGTAAGGGCTTCCCTGGTGGCGCACTGGTTGAGAGTCCGCCTGCCGACGCAGGGGACACGGGTTCATGCCCCGGTCTGGGAAGATCCCACATGCCGCGAAGCGGCTGGTCCCGTGAGCCACGGCCGCTGAGCCTGCGCGTCCGGAGCCTGTGCTCCGCAACGGGAGAGGCCACAACAGTGAGAGGCCCGCGTACCGCAAAAAAAAAAAAAAAAAAAAAAAAAAAATGGCAAAACAGAAAATGCATATGATGTAATATTAAGTGGAAGAGCTGGATAAGCTTTCTTGGATACTATCCAACCCTGGGTTCTCCTTTGACGCTAATTTAGGTTTGGATTATATTCCATACACAAATTAGGTGGGGTTTTTCTGGTCCAAATTGCACTTCTTAATAGTAAAACTCACTTATTACTAATCATTGATTTATCCTAAATTAATCATTGAGAGTTCAGATTTCACCCAAGCTCCTATGTCTTTAAGCATCCTTTCACAACTTAATCGCCCCTAAGCCAAACTATTTTAAAAAATCTTCATTGAGCTCCACTGAATTCCATTAAGAGTATGTAACCATGGAAGATAATCTGGTGGGTTTCTTTCCTGCTATTTTTATCATCCCATCAGGGTATTAACATGAAAGGATAATATAACTTCAAAACATGTGAAAAACAAAGATATGGGTCATTAAAGAAACTGCTAAATTACTACTAAAACCATGACTGAGTAACAAGATCTGAGATTAGTATTAGTCTCCTTTGTTCATCTATTGATCCATTTTAATCAGAAAACTTGATTTTGGAGACATTATGTTAGAACACATTATCTCTGAACAGCTGGGACACAGACATAAAACTAATATATAAGACACTAAATGGTGAAACTTTTAGTTCTAAATTTAAAATGACAAAAGAACTGCTTAGAAATAAAAACTATCATATCTCATTTTCATTAGAATAGGTAAGGCATTAAGATAGGAAAATCACACTATATTTGCCAGCAAAATAAAATATGCCTTTGAGAAACTGCCTTTGCTAGTCACTGGGACTAACTCTATCTTCGTTGATATAATGCTAAAGAAAATCAGCTTTACTAATGGTCCTAACTGGAGTCTGGGTCCTTCGAGCTTCACATGAGAATAAAAGGATCTTTAAACCAAATAATTATATAGCAGAGAGAGAAACTGAGTAAGTACTAGAGGAGAGAGTCTGAAGAAAAATGAACAGCCTTATAAATAAAATTTGTCTTTTTAAAATTATTAAACTATCCACTCTACAAGACATTATTATTTAAATAACATAAACCGCTTATCTCTTACTAGCTCCAAAAATTTAGTTTTTTAAAATGCTGGCCTAGCTGCAAAAATGATAAAGCCATTGGCAGTGAGACACGAAGAACAGGTGAGGCTTCCAAAAACAGCTGTAGGTCAGTACACAAAATTTTGCAAATGCTGAAAGGAATCATAGTAAGACAGGGAAAAAAGGGGAAATCTGCCAAGTTAATTTTTTTTGGAATACTGAGCAATAGCATAAATATGGAACAAATGCTTGGGATATCCATTTAGTTACTAAAAATGAGTTCAGGCAGTAAAGCAGCATTTAGGGAAGTCCCCGCTGTAGAACCCCTGCAAATCTGATTTGAGCATAGCATTAATGTACAAAGTTTGTTAACCTTGCCTCCAAAAGGGACAGACTGCTGCCCAGCTCAAAACACTGAAAAACACAGGGCCGGACTCATGCGATGTTTACAACCCAAGTACATTTTGATTTGTAAATTCCTCACACAGTGAGGCAAAATTGGAAAATTTAATCACCAAGAATTTTTTATTTGTAACTTTTTGGCTGTTTAGTAATGCATTTTAAGAAACAATAAGCTGCAACAAATAGAAGGGCTATTTATTTGACATTAAATATATTTTCTTCCAATTAATAAATCTGTTTTCATGAGTAAATGGGAAAAAAAACTCACGGCAAATTTTAAAGGGAAACCATTGAGATATAAATATTCTCAAGGTTTTGTAACTTTCAAATTCTGTCAAACATTATTTCTTGAAATTCTGCTTATTTAAAAAGAAACTTCTCTACTAAAAAAGTATTTATATATTCCATTACTACAGGTGTCTAATTAGCCAAAAATATAAAAAATAATCAAAAATACTTTTTCATTTTTCATTTAAGGCTCTGTACCAGAAACTGGTAATAAATCTGTTAATTGAGAACAGTCAATATCATTGTGGAAAGAGTTTATCAAACTCAAAGACACTTTTCAGAAAGAATAACACTAAGGCTCAAATTTTAAGTCAATAGGATGATGTCAGACTTAAACCACATTCACTAAGAAGAACTAGACAACTAATGAGTCACTACATATTAAAAGAGATGACTGAGGATGGGGACAAGTGGGGAGGCAGACAGTGGCGACCTCTGGAACATGGAATCTCTTCTCTCTGCTGGTCCTAGAAGAGAAAAGAGACACCAATGAGCATCGACACACTGTCTGCATTCCTCCCCACCCGAGACCCACCAGTCCACAGGTGTTTCTCAACCTTACAGCCAACCTCACCTTCATATATGGTACTCAGTGCCAAGAGGATGTCAAAAACACCACCCTATCCTAACCTAATTAGTATTGCCTTGAAAAAATTAAAACCTATCAAAGGTATTATTTATTTTTATACAGATATAATCTGCATCAAATGGAGCTGAAAGCAGCTGGGTTGAAAGCAATACTTCTTTATATTAAAATAGCTTTCCAAAATTATTGCACTCAATTACTTTAAATTATAGAGGTCATTAATTCAATTTTAAAAGATCTCAGTTATCCGTATGTGTGGCACATGTGTGTAGCAAGTGGCTTCAATAAGATGCTGGGGTTTTAACTGTCGTGGCTCTCATTCAATGTCCTTGGAGAAGATAGGGTGATGAGGTTGTCTATTTACATCAGCTGACAAAGGGAAATTAACCAAGTCATACAATTTGTAAAAGGTTACCTTCACTCTGGAAAGAAGCCGTAAAATAACTGAAATTCCAAAAATAGTTATCTAAAAAAGGTGACTAGAGTGCATAATTCCTTCAAACCTGTAATACAAATAGGATTCTACAGAATCTGCTTTTCCTAGGTTGTAGAGTCGATAATTCCAAACCAACTGGCAACTTTTTTCAGACACCATGAGAGCTTCCACAATCAGAACTCTGAGTCACTGTTATTTTTTCACATATCCTCGTGGAGGACAAGTAGTCCACAGAAACCTCGTCCAAAGTAAACCCGATAGGGAATATTTTTTTAAATTTCAGTCACTCAAGACTAAGGTCCAAATATACAATGAAGAGTTAATCAATTTAAGTTAAAACAGCAGTAGCTATGTTTCCACATTGCCGATCTTTACTTTCTTCCAGGTACAGTGCTGGGCATTGGGGATACAAAAAGACGAGTAAGACACAATCTCTGGTCACATGAAACCACAGTGAAAGCACGTTACTAGAAGCCCTTAAAGTCTGAAAACAGAATCTCTTCTGGACTCACTGGCTCTGGGTCAAGGGAATATATTTTTAGCTTCTTAGATTTGAGTTTGTAGCTACAAGTAGATGACGGACGGGTGAAGTGTTCCTGGGCACTATTTGTGCAGAAGAGTTAAACCCATACTCACAATCTGCCAGCCAGCAACAAGGTCCAAAGAGATGCAGTGAATCTAAGACTGAGCACGTCAATCTAAGACTACAGAGATTCGAGAAGCGCCATACAGAAAAAGACTGAGAAGTCAAGATTAATGCCTTATTTTGTGAAATCATTAAGAATTTTAGAGCTGGAAAAGACCTCAGTATTACCACCAACAAAGAAAGTCAGAAACTCAAACACTACTGAACCATCTGGTCATCGCCCACTCCTTTGTTTACGAAACACAACAATAACCCAAACCAAAACAAATGCTTCAAACAAGCAGACCACGTGTTTCTAGGGCCTCTCTCCTCTGGGCCTCAAAGGTCTTCCTCAGTCACTCAACCGCACCTGCTGCAGTTCCAGGGAGCGCAGAGCACGTCCAAGTTGCCTGACTTGAGGACGACGCTACCCGCCCGCAGCCAAGTTCGGGGCCAAGGCCGGCCTAGCCCCCAGCCCCGCCGCGCCGCACGGCTGCCCGGAGCCCCCGGCCTCACGCGTTAGGGCCTCGCCCGCGCCAGCGGCCGCCGCCCCTCCCACAGCCAGCGGCTTCGCACCCGGGAGCGCCCCGACCCGAGGAGGTCGAGCGTCCGGGAGCGCTCGTACCTCAAGCCGCTGCTCCGAAAGCCCCGGAACGCGCGCCCGGCCGTTCCCGGCGCCGCCAAGAGCGACGCCGCGCTCCGGCCCAACGCCGACACTCGGCCCAGGCGGCCGCGGAGCAGCCAGAAGGCGCGGGCCGACACTGTCATGGCCGCGAATCCCGGCTCCAGAACAGGGGCGCCACCTCCCGCCGCTCCGGTCCTCGCAGCTGCAGGCCGGGCTCTGCCCCGACCGGGCTCGGCGGGAGCGAGTCCCTCCAGCCGAGGGTTCCCGAGGGCACCACGCACGGGTGGGGCCAGGAGCCGAGTGAGGGCTGCAGGCGGGGCCGAAGGAATCCCTGGACCGTCAGGGGGCGGGGCCGAAGGAATCCCTGGACAGTCAGGGGGCGGGGCCGGGACGCAAACCCTAAGCTGAGAGGAGTACTGGCAGGTGGGTCTAGAGACTGTTGGCTTGCGATGTCGCCTGGCGGCGACTAGGCTTCTCACCCACTGGGCACGCTGCTGATGTGCCCATAGCGACGACACAGGGAAAGCGTCTAATCAGTTCAAGCAGCATTCCCCCTTTCTCCCAAACCAGAGCTCCGCCCCACAATCGGCTACCTGGAATTTCATTAAAAGCAAGAAGGGTGTTACAGGTTCTCTGTTTCCCTTGGTGAGACCTTGGGATAACTTGAGAGCAGGAGAAAGAAAGAAAAGTGTGTGTGTGGAGGGAGAAGGAGGACCTAGCTGAGCAAGGCCTGCACCTAAGGATTTCTGTAGCTCTACCTTATCATCTCCACTTTGGAGGGGAAAAATTGGCCAATGTCTATTATTTTCTAGAGTCTATGATCAAGGTTACACAACCTAGGAACCTGTGTTATGTGGTGAATTTGTAGTGAGAAAACAGAACATCAGCTCCCTTTGAAAAAGTAAGAATCAGAATGGCCATTCATTATGCTGGGATATGTTAAGAGATGAAGTGAGGCATGCTTTCAAATTTTAAGAGTTCATTTGAGCAAAAATCAATTTGAATCAGGCAGCATCCAACCTAGCAGATAGAAAGGAGTTCTAAGGAGCATGTCTTTCACAAAATGAAAGACTTGTAGGCAGAAGGGAGCAGGAACAAGGAAGTTATACTAGACAAATAAGCGGTTTGGGCATTGCAAGGTTACTTTCCTTTAGGGATGGCAGGGGTCAATCAAACATCTTATCTAACTAGTGATAATAATGAAGAAGGAAACAGACAGAAGTATCTTTATGCCCTTGAATTAAGTATTTTTTTTAAATTTTTCCTGTAGTCCAGCCTAAAGGGATAATGCAAAATATAGAAAAAAGTGTGCACAAAATACATAATTGAGAAAATTAAAAATAATTTACATGTTAAAAATACAGGATTATTGGGACTTCCCTGGCGGTCCAGTGGTTAAGACTTTGCCTTCCAATGCAGTGGGTGTGGGTTCAATCCCTAGTCAGGGAGGTAAGATCCCACGTGCCTCGTGGCCAAAACACCAAAACATAAAACAGAAGCAATATTGTAACAAATTCAATAAAGACTCTAAAAATGGTCCACATCAAAAAAATCTTAAAAAAAAATACAGGAGTATTTTTGTGAACTGTTCTATTCATTAAAATAAAAGTTATAAAAATATCAATAGTAATAGCTAGCAGTTTCTGTAGGCTTATTCTGTTCCAGGCACTCTTCTATGTCCTTTACATAGATTGCTTCATTTAATCTTCACAATAGTTCTGGGAGGTAGAGTCTCTTATTGTTCCCATTTTACATATTATAAATTTGAATTTCAAAGAAATTAAGGAACTTGCACAAAGCTACAAGTCTAGTAAGTGGTACATCCAGGAATCAAAGAAAATCACTTTGATTCTGTAGGTAAAAAGATAACAAACTTCTAATAATCCATGGGACAAAGAAAACATGAAAAGGAAAATGAAAAGAGAACATATCAAAACTGAGCAATGTAGCTAAAGCAGTACTTTTGGAGAAATTGGAAGCCTTAAATGCTTATTTTAGAAAAAAGTAAAGGTCTAAAATCAATGGTCTAATAATCTCTAGGTCCATCCATGTTGCTACAAATGGCATTATTTCATTCTTTTTTTATGGCTGAGTAATATTCCATTGTATATACATACCACATCTTCTTTATCCATTCACCTGTCGATGGACATTTAAGTTGCTTCCACATCTTGGCTATTGTAAACAACGCTGCAATGAACGTTGAGGTGCATGTATCTTTTCCAATTATGGTTTTCTCTGGATATATGTCCAGGAGTGGGATTGCTGGATTATATGGTAGTCCTATTTCTAGTTTTTTAAGGAACCTGTTCTCCATAGGGGTTGTACCAATCTACATTCCCACCAACAGTGTAGGAGGGTTCCATTTTCTCCACACCCTCTCTGGCACTAATTTGTAGAGTTTTTGATGATGGCCATTCTGACTGGTGTGAGGAGATACCTAGACTCACCAACTCCGAAAACAAACTTATGGTTACCAAAGGGGAAAGTTGGTGGGGGAAGACAAATTAGGAGTTTGGGATTAATATATAAATACTACTATATATAAAATAGATAATCAACAAGGACCTATGTATAGCACAGGGAACTCTAATCAATATTCTGTAATAATCTATATGGAAAAGAATCTGAAAAATAATGGATATATGTATAACTTTGCTGTACACCTGAAACTAACACAATATTGTAAATCAACTATACTCCAATATAAAATAAAAATTACATTAAAAATAAAATAAAATCAATGGCCTAAGCTTCTATCTTAACAAATTAGAAAAATAAGAACAGTTGAACTAAAGATAAGAGCTAAATTATAGAAAACAGAAAAACAGCAGAGGAAGTTAATGAAATAAAAAGCAAATTTTTGTTAAAGATCAATACAATTGGTAAACTTTCAGTTAGACTAATTAGAGAAAAAAAGACTGTAGGGAGGCAGTGCATTCCTACATGTATTCGCATTCCTACTTGTCTTGCTGAGTGTTAAGACTAGACCTTGACCACTTTTTACCTGGGCCATTTCTCAGGGGTCTTCAAGTTAATTCTGAGAGATGAGGTAAATTCTCCCTGTGTACAAAGAGAATATTTGCTTACTGCTTGCCAAAAAAATTGATGGGCTCCTTAAGCTCAGAGTTCCTCTTCTGTGGTGCAACCCACTACCCATGCAGGCTTCATCTGGTCTTCCACATCACCCTGTGGTATGTGGGGCTTGGGAAAATGGAACGATGATGTTAATACTCCAGCAACTATGTTTTTCGGTCAATATCATTTGATCACACATGTAAGGGTTTATTCCCGAGCTCTCTATTCTATTCCATTGCTCTATATGTCTGCTTTTTGCCAGCACCATATCTTTGGATAAACGTGGCTCTGTAATAAATTTTTAAATCAGAGAGTGTGAGACCTCCAACTTTGTTCTTCTTTTTCAAGATTGTTTTGAGTATTTGAGGCCCCTTAAGATTCCATATTAATTTTAGAATGGATTTTTCTACTTCTTCCAAAAATGGCATTGGGACTTTGATAGGTATTTCATTAAATCTGTAGATTGCTTTGAGTTATATTGGCATTTTAGCAATAATATGTCTTCCAATCCATGATCACAGAATGTCTTTCCATCTATTTATGTCTCTTCTGATTTCTTTCAACAACATTTTTCAAATTTCAGTGTAAAAGTCCTCCTTGGTTAAGTTTGTTTTTAAGAATTTTATACTTTTTGGTGCTATTGTAAATGGAAATATTTTCTTCATTTTCTTTTTGGAATGGTCATTTTTGGCAACTACTTTTGCTGTAACAAATTTCTTTGTCTCCATCCAGAAGTCTCATGTCTTCTGTAAGTCTTCATAAAACTGTAGAGGGCTAACTTATTAGACTGTAGATAGGGCACAGTTAATTCCCTCATAAAGACACAAATTATCAACATAGGGAATGAAAGAGGAGATATCACTACAGATATAAAGGCATTAAAATGTTAATAAAGTAATAATATAAAAATATTTAATGAGACGGCGGTGTAGGAAGATACAGAGCTACTGTCTCCCCACAACTAGGGCGCCTGCCAGCCGCTGGTGGGGAACTTTGACCCCCAAGGAGACGGGAGGAACCCCAGAGTGAACCAGTAGGATGTAGGGGGACCGAGGGGGTAGGAGAAGTGGAGCCCAGACAAGATTGGCATCCCTGAGGCAGGGAGATCAGGAGAGGCAGGTGAGAGGGACTCTCTGGGAAGAGAGGGAGAGGAGTGGCGGGTAATTGCCTGGACCACTTGGGCTGGAGACCCTGCTGAGCTCCCAGGTGGGTCCCCTGCCCTCCAAGCCCCCCCTTCCTCTCCTCTGCCCACATTGGTCCTGGGGGCATAGGAGGGAGGCTGGGGAGATCAGGAGAGGCAGGTGAAAGGGGCCCTCCCAGACCCCAGGAGCAGGAGAGGAGAGGAGGGCATTTGCCCCACCCACTCGAGTCCAGGAAGCCTGCTGGGCTCCCAGGTGAAGTCCCCTGCCTTCTGAGACAAGGGTGGGGGCAGGCCTGGGCCCCTTCTGTTTCTTGAGCCTAAGCCCCACCCTCCACAGCCCCCAGGGTCTTTTTCAGCCCTGTGGGTATTGAGCATTGGCCCCACCCACTGCCCAAACCTCGCCCTTGTTTAGGCCCCACTATCCACAGCCAAGGCCTTCCCCCACTACCTTTTTTTTTTTCTCTTCCCTCCACTTTTTTTTACTGTTGTGGTACTGATGTACTTTCCAGTTGTTGATTCATCTATATTTTTATTTTTACATTCTTTCTAACATATCTGTTAGTTTCCTAGTCTAATTTTATTTTTTACTTTATTGTCCTCTCTTTTTTTTTTTTCTGCCCCTAGCAGCTTGCAGAATCTTAATTCGTGAGCCCAGGGTTGGGCAGAAGCTCCTGTGGTGAGAGCTCCAAGTCCAACCCACTGGACTAAGAGAGAACCTCAGACCCCAGGATATATTCATTGGAATGAGGTCTCACAGAGCTCCTCATCTCAACACCAAGGTCCAGCTCTGCCCAATAGCCGACAAACTCCAGTGTTGGAAGTCTCAGGCCAAACAACCAGTAAAAGAGGAACACGGTCTCACTCAAAAATAAAAAAAAAGGAGACAGCAAAAAAACATGTCACAGATGAAGGAGCAAGGTAAAAACCTACAGGACCAAATAAATGAAGAGGAAATAGGCAATCTACCTGAAAAAGAATTCAGAGTAATGATAGTAAAGATGATCCAGAATCTTGGAAATAGAATGGAAGCATGGATTGAGCAAATACAAGAAATGTTTAACAAAGATCTAGAAGAACTAAAGAACAAACAAACAGAGATGAACAACACAATCACTGAAATGAAAAATACACTAGAAGGAATCAATAACAGAATAACTGAGGCAGAAGAACGAATAAGTGAGCTGGAAGACAAAATGGTAGAAATAACTGCTGAGGAGCAGAATAAAGAAAAAAGAATGAAAAGAATTTAAGACAATCTCAGAGACCTCTGGGACAACACTAAATGCACCAACATTTGAATTATAGGGGTCCCAGAAGAAGAAGAGAAAAGGAAAGGGTCTGAGAAAATATTTAAAGAGATTATAGTGGAAACCCTCCCTAACATGGGAAAGGAAATAGTCACCCAAGCCCAGGAAGCACAGAGAGTCCCATACAGGATAAACCCTAGGAAAAAAACACCAAGACACATATTAATCAAACTAACAAAAATTAAATTCAAAGAAAAAATATTAAAAGCAGCAAGGGAAAAACAAAAAATAACATACAAAGGAATCCCCATAATGTTATCAGCTGGTTTTTCAGTGGAAACTCTGCAGGCCAGAAGGGAGTTGCAGGATATACCTAAAGTGATGAAAGACAAAAACCTACAACCAAGATTACTCTACCCAGCAAGGATCTCCTTCAGATTTGATGGAGAAGTCAAAAGCTTTTCAGACAAGCAAAAGCTAAGAGAATTCAGCACCACCAAACCAGCTTTACAACAAATGCTAAAGAAATTTCTCTAGGCGGGACACACAAGAGAAGAAAAAGACCCACAAAAACAAACCCAAAACAATTAAGAAAATGGTAATAGGAACATACATATCGATAATAACCTTGAATGTAAATGGATTAAATGCCCCAACCAAAGGACACAGACTGGCTGAATGGATGGAAAAACAAGACCCATATATATGCTGTCTACAACAGATACACTTCAGACCTAGGGACACATACAAACTGAAAGTGAAGGGATGGAAAAAGATATTCCATGCAAATGGAAATCAAAAGAAAGCTGGAGTAGCAATACTTGTATCACATAAAATGGACTTTAAAATAAAGACTGTTATAAGAGATAAGGAGGGGCACTACATAGTGATCAAAGGATCAATCCAAGAAGATATAACAATTATAAATGTTTAGGCACGCAACATAGGAACACCTCAATACATAAGGCAAATGCTAACAACCATGAAATGAGAAATCGACAATAACACAATAATAGTAGGGGACTTTGACACCCCCCTTACACCAATGGACAGATCATCCAAACAGAAAGTAAATAAGGAAACACAAGCTTTAAATGACACAATAGACCAGATAGATCTAATTGATATTTATAGAACATTCCACCCCAAAGTGGTAGAATACACTTTCTTCTCAAGTGCACATGGAACATTCTCCAGGATAGATCACATCTTGGGTCACAAATCAAGACTTGGAAAATTTAAGAAAATTGAAATCGTATCAAGCATCTTTTCTGACCTCAATGCTATGAGACTGGAAATCAATTATAGGAAAAAAACTGTAAAATGCACAAATACATGGAGGCTAAGCAGTGTGCTACTAAGTAACCAAGAGATCACTGAAGAAATCAAAGAAGAAATAAAAAATTACATAGAAACAAATGACAACGAAAACACGATGACCACCCAAAACCTATGGGACACAGCAAAAGCAGTTCTAAGAGGGAAGTTTATAGCAATTCAATCTCACCTCAAGAAACAAGAAAAGTCTCAAATAAACAATCTAACCCTATACTTAAAACAACTAGAGAAAGAAGAACAAAGAAAACCCAAAGTCAGTAGAAGGAAAGAAATCATAAATATCAGAGCAGAAATAAATGAAATAGAAACAAAGAAAACAATAGCAAAGATCAATAAAACTTAAAGCTGGTTCTTTGAGAAGATAAACAAAATTGATAAACCACAGTCATCAAGAAAGAAAGGGAGAGGACGCAGATCAATACAATTAAAAATGAAAAAGGAGAAATCACAACTGACACCACAGAAATACAAAGGATTATAAGAGACTACTACAAACAACTATATACCAATAAAATGGACAACGATGAAGAAATGGACAAATTTTTGGCAAGGTACAATTTTCCAAGATTGACCAGGAAGAACTGGAAAATATAAATAGATCTATCACAAATAATGAAGTTGAAACCGTAATTAAAAATCTTCCAACAAACAGAAGTCCAGGACCAGATGGCTTCACAGGCAAATTCTATCAAACATTTAGAGAAGAGCTAACACTGATCCTTCTCAAACTCTTCCAAAAAATTGCGAGGGAGAAACCTCCCAAATTCATTCTATGAAGCCACCATCACCCTGATACCAAAACCAGAAAAAGATATCACAAAAAAAGAATATTATAGACCAATATCACTGATCAACATAGATGCAATAATCCTGAAAAAAATACTAGCAAACAGAATCCAACAGCACATTAAAAGGATCATACACCATGATCAAGTGGGATTTATCCCAGAGATGCAAGGATTCTTAAATATATGCAAATCAATCAGTGTGATACACCACATTAACAGATTAAGGAATAAAAACCATATGATCATCTCAATAGATGCAGGAGAAACTTTCAACAAAATTCAACACCAATTTTATGATAAAAACTCTCCAGAAAATGGGCGTAGAGGGAACCTGCCTCAACATAAATAAAGGCCATATAAGACAAGCCCACAGCAAGCATCATACTCATTGGTGAAAAACTGAAAGCATTTCCGCTAGGGTCAGGAACAAGACAAAGATGTCCACTCTCACCACTCTTATTCAACATAGTTTTGGAAGTCCTAGCCACAGCAATAGGAGAAGAAAAAGAAATAAAAGGAATACAAATTGGAAAAGAAGAAGTAAAAATGTCACTATTTGCTGATGACATGATATTATACATAGAAAATTCTAAAGATGCCACCAGAAAACTACTAGAACTAATCAATGAATTTGGTAAGGTTGCAGGACACAAAACTAATGCACAGAAATCTCTGGCATTCCTAGACACCAACAACAAGAAATCAGAAAGAAATTAAGGAAACACTACCATTTACCTTGCAACAAAAAGAATAAAATACCTAGAAATCAACCTGCCTAAGGAGGCGAAAGACTTGTACTCAGAAAACTATAAAACACTGATAAATGAAATGAAAGATGACATAAACAGATGGAGAAATATACCAGGTTCTTGGATTGGAAGAATCAATATTGTGAAAAAGACTATACTACCCAAAGCAATCTACAGATTCAGTGCAATCCCTTTCAAACTACCAATGGCATTCTTCACAGAATTAGAACAAAAAATCTTACAATTTGTATGGAAACACAAAAGACCCTGAATAGCCAAAGCAATCTTGAGAAAGAAAAACGGAGTTGGAGGAATCAGGCTCCCTGACTTCAAACTATACCACAAAGCTACAATAATCAAGACAGTATGGTACTGACACAAAAACAGAAATATAGATCAATGGTACAGGATAGAATGTCCAGGGCAAAACTCACACACATATGGGCACCTAATTTATGACAAAGGAGTCAAGAACAAGAACATACAATGGAGAAAAGACAGCCTCTTCAACAAATGGTACTGGGAAACCAGGACAGCTACATGTAAAAGAATGAAATTAGAACACTCCCTAACACCATACACAGAAATAAACTCCAAATGGATTATAGACTTAAATGTAAGACCAGACTCTATAAAACTTTTAGAGGAAAATATAGGAAAAACACTCTTTGTCATAAACCACAGCAAGATCTTTTTTGACCCACCTCCTAGAGTAGCAGAAATAAAAACAAAAATAAACAAATGGGACTTAAAAGCTTTTTCACAGCAAAGGAAACCATAAACAAGACAAAAAGACAACCCTCAGAATGGGAGAAAATATATACCAATGAAACAACAGACAAAGGATCAATCTCCAAAATATACAAACAGCTCATGGAGCTCATATCATAAAAACAAACAATCCAGTTAAAAAAGACACGGGCCAGCCATGTGCCCAGGGCAGAAGACCTAAATAGACATTTCACCAGGGAAGACATACAGATGGCCAAGAGGCACATGAAAAGATGCTCAACATCACTAGTTATTAGAGAAATGCAAATCAAAACTACAATGAGGTATCACCTCACGCTGGTCAGAATGGCCATTATCAAAAAAACTAGAAACAATAAATGCTGGAAAGGGTGTGGAGAAAAGGGAACCCTCCTACACTGTTGGTGGGAATGTAAATTGATACAAGCACTATGGAAAAAAGTATGGAGATTCCTTAAAAAACTAAAAATAGAATTACCATATCACCCAGCAATCTCACTACTGCACATATACCCTGAGAAAACCATAATTCATAAAGAGACATGCACCACAATGTTCATTGCAGCACTATTTACAATAGCCAGCACATGGAACCAACCTAAGTGTCCATTGACAGATGAATGGATAAAGTAGATGTAACACGTATATACAGTGGAATATTACCCAGCCATAAAAAGAAACGAAATTGAGTTAGTTAATGTAAGGTGGATGGACCTAGAGTCTGTCATACAGAGTGAAGTAAGTCAGAAAGAGAAAAACAAATACTGTATACTAACGTATATATATGGAATCTTAAAAAAAAAAATGGTACTGATGAACCTAGTTGCAGGGCAGGAATAAAGAGGTAGGCATAGAGAATGGACTTGATGACATGGGGTGGGAGGGAGAAGCCGGGGTCAAGTGAGAGTAGCATTGACATATATACACTACCGAATGTAAAATAGTTGGCTGGTGGGAAGCAGCAGCATGGCACAGGGAGATCAGCTTGGTGCTTTCTGATGTCCTAGAGGGGTGGGATAGTGAGGATAGGAGGGATGCTCAAGAGAGAGGGGATATGGGGACATGTGTATGCATATGGCTGATTCACTTTGTTGTGCAACAGAAACTAACACAATATTGTGAAGTAATTATACTCCAATAAAGATCTATTAAAAAAAAAAAGGCGGGATGGAGACACGGGCCAGCCATGTGCCAGGGCAGCCATCAGCCAGCCTCCACCAGGGGCACGCACTCCACATGAGGTGAGCAGGGCTGTAGTACAGGAACACTGTTCAAGAGGAAGCAGGTAGCCTTTTGAGTAGAAAGCCTGGAAACTCCAAAATCATGTCAGGTATTGTAACGAGGAGAAAGGGATGTGTCACTCTGGGGAGAACATGTTTTAGTTCTTGCTGCCCTTTGCACTTATAGGCTTTGTTACCCACTAGTTAGTTCATTTTAAAACAATGTAGTGGGAGGGGGTGGGAGGCACAAACTATTAAGATAAGCTCAGAGATGTATTGCACAACACAGGGAATATAGCCAGTATTTTGTAATAACTGTAAATGGAAAGTAACCTTTAAACATTGTATAAAAATTAACCCAAAAAATTAAATTTAAAAAATAAAAAAGTACAGTGAAAACAATTTTAATAAAATATATTTGGCAACCTAAATAAAACAGACAAATTTACTTAAAAACACAAATCATCAAAAGTTGACCCAAAAAGAAATTTAAAAATTGAATAATTCCATGAAAGTTTTAAAAATCAAATTATTAATTAATTATGTTCTGACCAAGAATCTCCAGGTTTAGTGGGCTTCAGAGATGATTTCTCTCAAACATTTAATAAAGCAATAATAACAATATTATGTGAATCTCTCAGAAAATAGAAGAGGCAGGAACCTTCTCAACTCATTTATAAGGCCACTATTGTCCTGATACAAAAGCATTACAAGAAAAGACACTATAGACCAGTATCCCTCAAAAACAAAGTAACAGAAATCTTCAAAAAAACTAGCAAATTTAATAAAACAATATATAAAAAGGGCAATATATCATTATCAACTGAGGTTTATCCTGGGAATGTAAATCTGGTTCAACATTCAAAAATCAATCAATGTAATTCACCATAGCAAGAGATCGAAGACGAAAAAAACAATGATGATCTCAATAGATGTAGAAAAAGTATTTGACATAATTCAACATTCATCCATGAAAAAAATTTTAAACTTGCAGAAAACTATAAGTAGAGGAATATTCATCAAGCTTATAAAGGACGTCTGTGAAAACCCACAGCTAACGATGGGTTCACTTCGTGGTGAAAGATGCCTAAGATTAACAGAAGACAAGGATGTCTGTTTCCACCATTACTATTCCATACTCCTTGCCTGGGGCTGACTCCAAAAGGGTACAAAAGAACTTTTGGGGGGTGATGAAAATTTTCTATATTTTGCTTGTGGAATTGTACATGGTCTATACAATTGTCAAAACTCAACAAGTTACACACTTAAAATGGAAAATTTCATTGCATGTAAATTTTACCTCAATTAAAATTGATTAAATACAGGGCTTAAGCATTTGTTGATTCTCCTCAGAAGTAATCCACACATGTAAGGGTTTATATATCTTTTCTAGATATCTAGAAAAGAGGTCTCAATAAGAAGCCTCTCTTCTAGCTAGCTAGCTAGCTAGATATGGATAAATAGATAGATCTACTAGATAGATCCATAGTATAGTCTATCTATATATGTCTATCTATCTACCTATATCTATCATCTATCTATCCATCTCACATTGATTTTCCATAATTAATTTGGCCACTAGAGGGAGCCCATATTTCATGAGCACAAAAGTTTGGCAATGATTTTAAAAAGCACTGGATGTAAATGCATAGAAAAGAATAATGATATAAAAAGTTTTCATGAGCATATTTGTAAGAAATTTTAATAAAACTTGGTAAAACCTTTTCTGGCCATAATAATAAAGAAAATTAAAATGTTACTTGTGGAAGAGATGAAGCTTCTTTCACTAGTATGTTTAAATAGTAGACCTGATCTTGACTTTCATCTAGATGTTGTGGGTCGTTTAAACATAACCTTGGAATTTTTTTTTTAAATAAAGGTTATGAAGTTATACATGTTCATTACAGAAAATTTGAAAGTTACAGAAAATCTGAATGAAAGGAGAGAAAGAGGAAGAGAAAAATCAAAAGTACGGTTGTCACTATAGTCACAATCTGAAAATAAGAATGCTATCAAAATTTGAGTGTATTGCCCCAGAGGTTTTAGTGTACATATTACTTTTACTTGATTGTAATCACAAATAATACAAAGTTAAAATTTAACCATTATTTGGTATCTTAACCATGAAAATGAAGTATAAATGAAATAATTGTACAGAATGTAGAATGCTCGTAATTACATTAACTAATGGTCTTTGAAGTGTTTTTAAACAGTACTCAATTCAAAAAGTCATAATAAAGGCTTATTAATATTTAGTAGTCACATTAAAATGTCCTTTGGTTTCTCTAACTTTCTTATACAGGAAATCTGAGTCATTACAATGGGAAAGGGGCAGGTAGTGGATGACAAAATCCTTTTTCCTTATCCTAAATAATCTCCACTTAACTTGTTAGAGGGAAAAAAATGTAATTTATGAGCAAGGAAAAGTCTCGGATAAAAAGCACATTTTTTGACTTATTTATATATTGGTCATATGGTGCATTGCCAAAGAAAAGGAAATTGTATATGCATTCCAACTCAGCTCTACCTTGCCACATAACAATAATTTATTCATGCTTAAGTAGAGGGGACAATGAACTGGATGATTAAACAATAGGTTTTGAGCTTTGTTGGAACTATCTGTAATTTTATTAAGATGCATTTGTCACAAAAGAGTTATATGTAGATTTTAAGTGATGGAGGGGATAAAAGGAAGAGAGCTAATATAAATATTAATAATTATATTAAAATAAACAGTATCTACTAATGTTTATTGTAAACTTAATATATTCCTGGTATGTTAGGTACTGTGTTACATGCATTACCTTTTCTTCATTTAATACTTACAACAGCTCTATAAGGGTTTAAGTGGAACTCCTATTTTCCTTCTCATTTTACAAATATAGAATCTGAGGTTCTGAGAGGGTAAGTAACTGTTTCAAAGTCACAACTAGTATGTGCTAAAGTTGGGGTTCACACGTAAGTCAGGTCTGGCTATAACAGAAATACCTTTAACCTACACATTCCTATTTCCAGGAACTTTACACATAAAGCCCTTTCAAAACAGAACTTTTTGCCACTTTAATGTGTATCACCATCAACATGTTGTATTCAAAGAAACCTAAAGAAATAATTTAAAATAATTGATATTTACTTCAGTCCTTGAAAACAAACCCAAACTACAATTTCTTTCCTAACACAAAAGAAAGATGAGGGTCTTGGTTTAAATCTACTACTTTATCAAATAACGATATAGGGAATGATTTACTCTTGTAATTATGATTGTTATTGTCTTCATTGCCCAGAGGCTATTATATTTTGGTAGCTATAACATTATATATATACACAGATAATTGTAGTATATTAATTTGTTCTATAAGACACCTTTCTGGTACCATATCTGAGTGGAAATGAAACTCTTTCTTCGCCTCTAAAATTAGAAAAGAATAAAACACATCCCCATGGTATTCTTTATTGATGGTTTTTAACTGATATGGTGTGAAAATGAGTAAATTTAGGAATCATACCTTAAAGCACAAAACTGTAAAGGCTGTGTTGTATTTATTTATGAATATACAAATACAGTGATTTAAAAATTTTATTTGATAACTATTCAGCTCATACTATGTGCCTATATTAACAAACTGACAATGAATTAAATTATCTGTAGTTATTGCTAAAGATGGATTAAACACCCATTCTAGATTTTTAAAGCTCTTAAAAAAATAAGATTGCAGGGGCTTCCCTGGTGGTGCAGTGGTTGAGAGTTCGCCTGCCGATGCAGGGGACACAGGTTCGTGCCCTGGTCTGGGAAGATCCCACGTGCTGCAGAGTGGCTGGGCCCGTGAGCCATGGCCGCTGAGCCTGCGCGTCCAGAGCCTGTGCTCTGCAACGGGAGAGGCCACAACAGTGAGAGGCCCGTGTACCACAAAAAAAAAAAAAAAGAAGAAGAAGTTGAGTAAGCCACTTATTTATATACTGAAGTTGTCCCCCCTAAAATTCAGATGTTGAAACCCTAATCCTCATTACCTCAGAATGTGATCTTATTTGAAGATAGCCTATTTTAAAAGGTAATTAAGACAAAATGAGGTCATTAGGGTGGGACTTGAT
The DNA here is from genome assembly GCF_964270905.1 of Leucopleurus acutus. Classification (NCBI taxonomy): domain Eukaryota; kingdom Metazoa; phylum Chordata; class Mammalia; order Artiodactyla; family Delphinidae; genus Leucopleurus; species Leucopleurus acutus. Next base: position 109,507,402 of record NC_139146.1, on the reverse strand, counting down.
GCACTGTGACTGGTGTTCTTATAAGAAAAGGAGATTAGGACACAGATGCATACAGAGAGAAGACCATGTGAACATACAAGGAGAAGAAGAGAGTCTGCAAGCCAAGGAGAAAGGCTTTAGAGGAAATCAGTCCTAATGACACTTTGATCTTGGACTTCGAGCCTCCAGAACTATGAGAAAATATATTTCTGTTGTTTAAGCCACTCAGTCTATGGTATGGTACTTTGTTACGACAGCCTGAGGAAATTAATACACAACTAAGCCCAGCGATATTGGTTGCAGGTGATAGGCAGCCACTGAAGAATTTCAGATAAAAGAATGACCAGAAGAGACCTGCTCTTTTGAACAATCACTTTGCGGTCAATAAGACTGACTGGACAGGCCAGCCTGGGAGACCAATTAGGAAGTTACGTCAACGGTCCAGTGAAAGTGGATGAAAGGCATAATTAAGGCAATTTCACAAGGAAGGGAGAGGAGGAGTTTCATATAAGAGTTGTTAAGGGGATGGAAATGGCAGGACCTAGAGCCCAGTCGGATGCAAAGCAAAAGCAGAGAGTCAGTCTGTGACGAAACCAGGGCCCCCGGTTTCGACAACTGAGTGAATTGTTTATAAAGCAAAATGGACAAACAGAGGAGCAGTGGGTTCCCCATGTAAAATCTCAGAAGAGCTAAGTAAATTGCCGTGGTTACATGTTAACACTGGCAGCAAGGAGAAAATGCAGGAGATAGGCTTCGGTCCAGATTAAGATCATAGCACCTGATGATCCAGTGAAGGGAGGCTGGTAGAGCTGGCAAGGAGTAGCAGTCAGGATGTCTTAGACGGCCTGATGAATTACCATCTCATGGGAAAGAAATGTGCCTCACCCAGAAATACACAGAGGGTCTCTTTCTGGAAGTTTTTTCTCAGCATTCCATAGAATCTGGGTGCAACCATGGTGAAGCTGACCTCCCTAAGGCAGAAGTAATGAAAGAAAAGGGAGATAATGATCCTGGCATCATGCTTTGCCTCTGCCCTTAACAGGCTTTATAACCTTGAGCAAGTCAGTTGACTTCCCTTTGCCTCACTTCCTTTCACTAGCAAATCAGGGTGAAAATAAAATGATTGGCAACTTCGCTAACTAATTAACACTTGAAGGGCTCAGGAAGAGCCTCCTCCAGAAGGTGATTTATAAACTAAGAGCTGAAAAATAAGTAAAAGTTAACCAGATGAACGAGCTAGGAGGTGGGGAGGAGATGAAAGATGTTTCAGTTAGAACGGCATTTGTAAGACCCTGACCCAAACAGAAATGGTGTTTTCAGAGAACCAAGAAGTGATCTGATACACTAGAGCATAGAGTTTCAAAGGGATGAAGTGAGAAAACCTAAACTGTAAGCAGTTAATAATTTGTTCAAGGTCACATAGCTAGTTAAGAGTCTGATCTCTGAATTGAGCATGTCTGCACCAGGACTTGCATTTAAACTATGAATCGTGTACAACCTCCCTACAGCACCATACGAACAGAAGACCGCGACTGAGGGTAATACAGGCCTAATGTTTCCCAGTGTGTCTAAGAGATTATAGAGTGAATAGTCACATGAGATTAAATAGAAAAATAAAGGTGAGAATGTTAGAGAAACCATCTCAAAGTGAATTTTGTGACTAACAAAAAAGGAAATTTTATTTTATTTATTTTTGATTTACAATGTTGTGTTAATTTCTGCTGTACAGAAAAGTGATTCAGTTATATACATATACATTCTTTTAAAAATTCTCTTGTATTATGGTTAATCACAGGATATGGAATATAGTTCCCTGTGCTATACAGTACAGCCTTGTTGTTTATCCATTCTATATATAATGGTTTGCATCTGCTAACCCCAAACTCCCAATCCATCCCTCCCCCACAAAAAAATTTTCATGATTAGTTTTCTATTGTAAACTTGCTTACCACTCACTAAACATTCACTAAACTCTGAAAATCCACGGTAATTGCATTTATTTTACAAACAAAACAAAACCCAGATCCAGATCAATTCAGTTTCATATGGACTTAGCAGCAGGGTGAACTGTGTTATATACTACCCAGAAACTGGATAACCTGGTCTGTCTACGCCTCTTCCCTGGAGCACTGACCCATGAAGATTACACTGATTTATTATAAAATCTTCTTTTTGTCCTCTGTGTTCTATTGTTTTACTGTGACGCGACAAGGTGTGGAATTATTTCTGTTCATCCTGCATGTACTTTGTTGGGTTCCTGAATCTGAGGCTTATTGTCTCTGATGGCCATGGAGGTACGTCACTCAGACCCTCCTCCAATAGAACCTGCTGCAGGAGCTCAGCTGATGCCCCGGTGTGGCAGCTGGCTTAACACTGCCCCCTTTACTGGTGTTGCTCCCATTTGGATACTGTTTCTGTACACTTCTCTGCTGGCCTTCCCTGCACCTCACCAATGCATACTTGCTCTTCAGTCCTTGTCTCAAAATTTGTTCTCATTATTCCATTTCTACCCAGTGATTTGTCAAGTGTGCTGGAAGTTGAACCTTTAGCAACCCTGTGTTGGAGTTCAAGGATTTCCTCCAAAGGGAGAAGAGAAGGGAGGAAGTTTTGCTCAAAATGTTTCCTAGTCAATATACCTATGTTTTGATCTGCATAAGACAACTTATAACCAAAGTAATCACTTGGCAGGGATAACAGGTCCCACACTCCATAACATGTAGAGTTGTAATTCGAATCTATAGCATAACTTTTGTTTAAATATCAATCTATTTAAGAAGAAAAGATTTTGCCTCAAGACACCTTGGCATGTACTGTACCTGTCTTTCTCTTTTTGATAATGATCATCCCCCATACACCCTCAGGAACCAAACAAATTTTCTATCTTTCACTGTGACTCTAAAATGAGACTATTTGGATTACTAAAACTGGGAGCACTGCCTTTAAAAAGTGGTTGATTTAAAATTCTAAGGTATATTAATGTTATTTATTGAGCTTTCAAAAACAACTACAAAATATATGTATTTCAAAACAAATTTGTCTCAGATATCACACTAACCACATATTTAAGATACAGTGTTCTGTATGTACTACCACAGTTTTCTACCACTGACTAGAAATAATGTCAGTCAAAATGTAATGTCGGGGCTTCCCTGGTGGCGCAGTGGTTGAGAATCCACCTGCCAATGCAGGGGACATGGGTTCGAGCCCTTGTCTGGGAATATCCCACATGCCGCGGAGCAACTAGGTCCGTGAGCCACAACTACTGAGCCTGCGTGTCTGGAGCCTGTGCTCCGCAACAAGAGAGGCCGTGATAGTGAGAGGCCCGCGCATCGCGATGAAGAGTGGCTCCCACTTGCCACAACTAGAGAAAGCCCTCGCACAGAAGACCCAACACAGCCAAAAATAAATAAATAAATAAATAATTTTTAAAAAATGTAACAAATGTTCAAGTACAATTGGTGTCTTTAAAGAAAAATGTAATGTAGATTTTTTCAACAATAAGCAAGTCAGAAAGCATTTATTATTATGTAGGTAATATGTACATAATACAAGTAATTCTATATACAAAGTTCTGTGTTAAGTTTGGTAATCTACACATGTATCTTCCAAGCTGCCACGATAGAATATTTACCCTATATAATTTAGCATTGTATTTCTGGCAGTCTCTCTGGTCTATTTTTGTTTGTTTGTTTGTTCTGCTTTTAAAATCTAAGATCTCACTTATTATTGGGAAGGGAGAGTATACGTTGCCCAAATCACAAGAAAGTATTCTGTGTCCTATTTAAGTTCCCATTAAATTAATTCTGAAGTTGTCAACTGCTGTTCATAGGACCACAGGTCTCTACCTGCATCTCTAGGCGTCCTCAGAGTTCATTAGCTTCAGATGTGACCATGTCACCATAGTTTGAACTCAGAGTAGAAATTCCAGGACTTAAAGATAATATAATTCAATATTAACTTGTGACTTAAAAATAAACTCTTAAGAAATCATTAATAGCAGGTTGATTCTTTAACCTCATAAAGCTATAAAACATCTATAATAAATATTATACTTAGTGATGTAAGAGGTTTACTGAGAACAAAACATGAGAACCTGCTATAATCACTTACATTCAAGCTTGTGTGGAAAATTTTAACCTGTGCAGGAAGGCTAGAAAAAGACAAAACTGCCATTAGTAGCAGATGACATAATTGTCTATATAGAAAATGCAAAATAATTTACAGATACGTAAGTAGAAGGCTGATGGATACAAAAATAATAAACAAACATCAGCAAATGCAGTTTTAAAGACACCATTTACAATAGCACCTATATTTTAAAAAGTCTCTAGAAAGAAGTTTAACAAATAATGTGCAAGAAGAAAAAAAATTTAAATGTTGTTTTATGGACCATATTAAGGTCACAAAACATAAGATTTACATAAAACATAAGATGTTTTAAATGTGCATCAATTACCCCTACCCAAACTGATCTATTAATTCAAGGTACTTTTTTTTTTTCTTTTTTCCTATTTGCGGCACACGGGCCTCTCACTGTTGTGGCCTCTCCCGTTGCGGAGCACAGGCTCCGGACGCGCAGGCTCAGCGGCCATGGCTCATGGGCCCAGCCGCTCCACCGCATGTGGGATCTTCCCAGACCGGGCACGAACCCGTGTCCCCTGCATCGGCAGGCGGACTCTCAACCACTGCACCACCAGGGAAGCCCAATTCAATGTACTTTTATTCAAAATTCCCATATTGACAAGCTGACTCTAAGATGTATATGAAAGAACTAAGAGGAGCTAAGACATTCCTAAAGAAGAACAATAATGTTGGGGGCTTGCCTTTCCACTTATCAAGAATTTTTATAATGCTATAGTCATTACAATGGTATGGCACTTGTGTACGTATAAACATATTGACCCATGAGGAAAACAACAGGGTCTGGAAACAAACCCTTACGTGTACTTATCTTGATTTATGACAGAGACTGGAAAATGGTGGACTTTTCTATAAATGATGCTGGGACAATTGGTTATCTATATGTGAAAAGTAAAATTGAATTTCTACTTCACATTGTAGAGGATAATCAATTCTGAGTTCTAAATATAAAAGACAAAACGACCGAATTTTTAGAAGGTAACACAAAAGAATATTTTTACGATTTTAAGAAGAGACTAGCCATAAGAAAGAAAGTTGCATTATAAAAAAATTATTTAAAAAAACCCACAGATACACCTTTTTGCCACACATATGAGGGACAAATGGTTAGTACACAAAAATGTATGTTTTTTCAAAATGTTGTGTGAAATAGCAAAGGGAATAACAGAAAAAAATGGGCAAAAGAAATAAAATTTCACAGAGGATCAAATGCAAAAAACCTGTAAACATGAGAAAAGACATTCAATTTCATTTGTAATAAGAGAAATGCAAATTGAAACCACAATAAGAAACCATTATATAATAATTTGATTGTCAATAGTTTAAGAAGTCTGACAATTCCAAGTGCTGGCCAGTAGGTAGAGGAAGAGGAGCTTTCATGAATTGCTTGTGGGTGGAATAAATCAGTACAACCATTAGGAAAAATGGTTTTGGGGTTGGCCAAAAAGTCCGTTTGGGTTTTTCTGTAACATCTTACAGAAAAACCCAAACGGATTGTTTGGCCAACCCAATAGTATTATTTGGTGAAGCTGAAGATGTGTATACTTTCTGGGCCAGTAATCTCCCTCCTACATATATATCCTAGAGTATCTCTTACACATGTGTAGCTAGAGACCAGCACAAAAATGTTGAGAGCTGCGTTGTTCATAATAGCAAAACTGTAAGCAACCCAAATTTGTTATTGTCATAAAGTGCAACAGCAGTCATCTGTAAAAATAAATTAGCCTGGATTAAACTCACAAACATATTGCCAAGTGAGAGAATTAAGTCATATTTACACATTCTCTCATTTTTTAAAAGTTCAAAACCCAACAAATCTAAAGAATTGTTTAGGATTTCACTCACAGGTGGTAAACTTATAAAAATAAGCGACGAATTATTGACGCTGAGCTCAAGACGAGGGTTACGGTGTGTCTGAGGGGCAGAGCAAACACAGAGGGAGAGGGATGAGATTTGAGGTGGGTACACAGAGGGCTTCCAGTATCCTGGTAACGTTTCATGTCTTGGACTTGGAAATGAGCACAGTTGTTCATTTTGTTACTCTTCCTAAAGATGTACATGTATGTATGGATACACAAACACACTGGTACATATGCATACACTTATATTATTTTATATAATCTTTTATATTGTATATATAAAAATGTATAGATATGTTTTATAAAATGTTTTTATACAACCTTTTATATCTACAATATACTGTACAATTTAAAAAAACTTTTAAAACCTGTTAAGTCATACCGCATCTTTTGAATGTCCCAAGTATGTAAGGCACTTCCAAATTATCTAGAATTATCCATGTATCCTTTACTACTAACTATGTATCTTTGCTTAATGAGGATATTCTTCCCTTTCAAAATTAAATCTACACACCCTAGTTCATACCTTACTCATGTTCCCATGTTAGATATTTGGGGTTTTTTGGAGAAGGTACATGGCAATTTCTAGAATGGGACCTTAAATGACTGAGCAGTTTCTTCCTGCACCTTATATGAATAATGCCCAAAGCTCTGATCGCCTATATTCTCAGTCTAGCTCATTTTGTAAGCATTTCAGCTCTGAAAATCCCACTCTCAGAGGTTCTTATTTTCCCCCTCATGATTCCTACTTATATGATTTCTTTTCAGCTACAGCAAGAGGCTTCAGGTATTAACTGGACATGTTCAACAACTTCAGGAGAAATTCCTGAATGTCAATATATGACATTGCAACTTGGCTTTCATAGGCATTAGCTATGTGAGATAAGTATAGCAAAACTCTGAGTGAAGATAAAGGCAGTCATGCTTCCTAACTCTTGGTTTAATATTTTAAATCAATGTAGCAGGCCACAATACTGGATTAAGAATTCAACATTGATAGAAATAATTAAGGAGAAATAAAAAAAAACAACCATTTGCCAATATCATAATAAACATTGCATTATTGAGCAGCTACTATGGAACTGTGTTAGGCAGAATAGATCAAAAATCCATTCCTTAGGCCTTTATTATCATCGCGATAACCAATATAAGCAGAAAATGAACTTTTTCACTCAATGAAAATTAATTAACGTGATAATTAGATGTGAGATAGTTGAATGTAGTAATTCCATCTGCTAACCAACATTAAAATAAACATCCTAGATTGATTTGCAGTAATATTACTACTATCACCCCTTATAAGAGAAGTACAGACCATTGTAGTCAGTATGTCAAGGTAATTAACAGATTTTGTTCTGCCTCTACATGGATTTCTTTGACATGACAACCTGCATGTACGTCTAGTTTAATTTTAGATATGTCACAGTTTTTGTTTTGCTGAAAGCCAAAAGAAAAATCTCTTTAGATCTAGTTTCTCTTTTGCGAAACTTTCCAATAGATAAAAGGAAAAGATAAAAATGTTTATGAGATCACAGTAGAAACCTCTGATTTCAGACCTTGGTGGACTTAACACTATAGTGTTCTTTATGCACCACGGTCTTGAGATTAATTTTTATTGCTTTCTCTCTCCTTGCTGAAGTATGAAAGGAGAAGCTTATCAAAGGGGTATTTATCAGTCAAAAGCCAATAAGGAAGTGAAATTTATTTTTCCAGTTTATTTTATTCAGGAAGGTTGGGGAGCTCAGAATATAGTAGATTTGTTAAAAGAGATATGAACTTTTTGCCTTGTTATTTCCTGGAGGTGGAACTATGCTACTCTGAAGGATCCAATGCTGTTTTCGGTTAATGATGATTTAAAGAATACTGTCATGAAAAAATCTGTGCATCTTTTTAAAAACCATGTTTGTACAAAGCATAAAATTAAAATGTTTTAATGTGTCTTTGCCTTTTATGTCTGTGTGCATGATCATATTTAAAGTCTTAATTAAATCTGTCATCTATTGATAAATTAATCATTCTTGTGCTGTCAAGAGTATGCTAAGGTTCAAAGCTCCAAAAACTGAATTACTAACAGTGAATTATGAGCTCAAGTTCTGTTAACTGTTCTATTAAATGGCCTTGGTTATATCATATTTAACACATTTTTTTCTGCATCAATAAATCAAACCATTTAACTATGAATAATTAATATAATTATTGATACACTGCCACTTTACACATGGCCTCAACAGAATGTCTCATTTGCCTTCACCAGGGGAGAAATCATTGAATTGTGTCTAGAAGGATGAAGAAAAGCTCAGCACACAGAGAAAGCACTGATAAACATTGTAGACAGAATCATGCTCCACGAGGCACAGCCTCGTGACAGGGAATGGCATATTAGGAATTAAGTTCCACATGCAAGAATATTGAACGACTTTGTAACATTCAACTGATTGATGGGTTCTTGGCCTTCATGCCAGGCAAAAAGCTTCCACAATGAATCAGAAACCCTATTCAGACACAATCTTAAATTCCTTGAGTCTCAATTCTCTGTGTTCCAAGTGGAGGTGATCAAACTATATATTATCAGTGTTTGTAGCCAACGATGATAATAAAGAAATACATACACAAACATAAGATTAAAATGTCTGAAGAATCAAAATAAAGGAGGAGCTCCTAACTTGGAATTACAGTTTAGGATTTAATGGGATGTAAATGTTATTATGGAATTTGTCAAAGCGATTGTTTAGGTCTTCAGGGAGCTTCGCTTTCAAATATGGGTCTGTAATTTGAGAGCTTTGACTCAATGCCAGATTGATAGCATATTTAATTTGTAGTAATTTCTAAGTTCTTAATGTTCTAAGATGGTCAAATTCTCAGGTTTCTAAGATAATCTATTGTAATACCATGATCTTCCAGCTGCTTTGAGGGCTGTATGTATAAGTTTGTAAGTCACATTAAATACTCCAATTTGAATTGTGTCCTGTATTTCCCTCCTCAAAAATAATTGTTTATTCCGACACAGATACCATATACTGTACTAAAAATAGCAACCATTAGTTGAGTATCGCTTTATGCCAGTACTACTCTACATGCTTTTGGTGTATATTCTTGAAACCTTACAACGATGTTACCAGGCTTGTTTTTATTTTATGGATGAGGAAATTGAAACTCAGAGAAGGTAAGTAATTTGGCAAGGTCACAGAAGGAGGAAGATAATGTTTTTTCTTTCAAGTGTGTTTGGCCACAATACCCATAACTTTATTTTGGTCCACCCTGCGGTGGCTCATAGTGAGAAAAAGCTTGAGAAGCAGAGGGAAACGGTGAACCCACAACTTGTTCCAGACAATGCTAGGGTCAGAGGTCAAACCACAGGCCTTTGAAGGTGTGTGAACTGGGCTAACGTTCAAAAGCCCTGGTTCTCTCTCTTGTTCTGTGTTTAGGCAGCTCTACAAGGGCACTGGCTGGGTGGTTCTATGCACTCCTTGCCGGATTTGTGGCCCATTGAGCAGATTTCTCTGAGCTCTAACCCACTGCTATGGGTGCAGGTCCACTTCATCCGTTCACAATTGCCCAGACCATCTCATTTTCTTTTCACGGGACTGCTAAAAGTAAAAGGCACAATTCAAGAGTCCTGCTGCTATCACTCTGAAAGCAGAGGATAAAATGTTTCCACGGGGTCCCACACACATAGATGAAGATTAGTCCCAAATGTGAGCTGGTGAACTTAACAAGGCACTAGCCTTTCCCTCCGACTGCTTTATGGGAAACTTACAATAAAACAAGACCCTTACCTTCTAATTTTCCTGTTGCAGCATAGAAAACATTGCCCCCATCTTGCTTTCTAAAATCTCTTTCTCTCCTATCTCTCACATCCTGTCAATTTTTGAAAGTCTCCTGAGGATATCTCAAGAGAACTCTCAAGTAAGTAGTCATAATCAGTGAGTGGGATCACCCATCATTCCTCTTCTTCTGCTCTGGTTTCTTTGCCCAGGAAACCTCAGGCAGTGCTGCCATTACTGTTTCCTGGTGGCTTCTCAAGGTTACATGGTCCTACTGTGTCATACTGTTCTAAGACTGATACGCTCATGCAGCGAACATTTCTTTCCTGAGCTCATCAATCTTTGACCATCCTCTCAAATACCCCTGTTCTCCACTTCCTAGCTTGATGTTCCCAGTGGAGGGCTGCCTTGTACTCCAAACTCTCCCAGACAATTTAATGGGATACCCACTCTTGCCATTTCTGCTTGCTCTAGGATATGTGTTGATATCTGCGAGAGCAAGCCAGAAGACCAATGATAAATGTAGACCCAGAATTTCCTCCTGCTCTTCCAGTCATTCACATCTTCCCTCCAGATATATGATAAATATATTTTGGTTCACTCTGAAGCTTTGCAGTAGCAGCCTGGAGAAAATACCTATATCTGCTTCTCCTTAACTTATAGACATGAACAGTAGTTGCATTTATTGAACATTAGCCAGTGCTGATACCATTCTGGTTTCTCCCAGCATCTCCAACACCGCTCCTATAATATGTATAAATACATTTTATTAAACAAATCAAAAATACTTTTAACACTGAAATTCAAGCACCCTGAATTCAGAAGGCTGAATAATAAGTCCCCAAATATATCCTTGTCCGAATCTGCAGAACCTGTGAATATGTTACCTTACATTGTTAACGCAACTTTGCAGATGGGATTAAATTAAGGATCTTGCAATGGAAAGATGATCTTGTATTATCCTGGGTGGCCTGATATAATCACACAGATTCTTATAACAAGGATGTAGGAAGAGTCAGAATCAGACAGAAGATAATGTGACAGAGCAGATGGACAGAAAGAAAATGTCAGGGAGGAAGAAATTTTCCTCTGCCCTTCTAAATTCTTCTGGCTGGTCTAATAATTAAATTGATGTGAGATAGATTAAGAGGAGAAAGTCAAACAAAAGTTTAATAGCATGTCTACATGGGAGAGACCCAGGAAAACTGAATTATTTCACCAAAATAGCCAAAGCCCTCACCTTAAATACCACCTTCAGCTAAAGACAAGAGAGGATGTTGGGGGTAATGGTAATGGGACTTCAAAGGGGAGGAAAGCAATTTACCTGGAGATGGAAAAGCAAATGTTTGGCAAACAATATTTGCTGGCCCAGGCAGAGACAATCGGGCACAAAGTAGACTCTGATTTTTAGGCCCTGCTTAAAGAGTTTCCCTCACCACCCCTGGCTCACATTGTTTATAGATATCTCTGGTGATACCTCTATTCTAGGAGCAGGTCCTTTATCTAAATTCTTTTAGGCAGTTAAGAGAGAGGTTACAAGAAAAACTTTTTGAATCTTCTGTTTGTTAAAAATAATCAGCAAAGAGACACATTTGTTGGGGTAGGGACAAAATTTGCTGCCCTAGAAAGAGATCTGAAGTGGTTAGGTTGATGGCTTTGCTATGTTGATGGCTTTGAAGACACAGGAAGATGGCCATGAGCTATGATATACAGATGCCCTCCGGAAGCTAAAAGGATCAAGGCAATGGCTTCTCCATTGACTCCAGAAGAACCTCCTAGGGCATCCAGAAGGAGACAGCCCTGCGGACACCTTGACCTTAGTCCAGTGGAACTAATTTTGGTCTTCTGACTTCCAGAACCGTGAGAGAATAAGTTTGTATGCTTTTAAATTACTGAATTTGTTACAGCAGCAATAGAAAATCCAAGTGCTGGGTACGCAGGAGGGGAATAAAAGTTCAAGAAGTACAAAAGAGAGCTTCCCTGGTGGCGCAGTGGTTGAGAGTCCGCCTGCCGATGCAGGGGACACGGGTTCATGCCCCGGTCCGGGAGGATCCCACATGCCGCAGAGCGGCTGGGTCCGTGAACCATGGCCGCTGGGCCTGTGCGTCTGGAGCCTGTGCTCCGCAATGGGAGAGGCCACAGCAGTGAGAGGCCTGCGTACCGCAGAAAAAAAAAAAGAAGTACAAAAGAAACTTAAGCAAAAAATTTTTGTAAAGGGCTTTATTTTCATGATATTTATAAAAATACGTTAATAAATATTTAAACTTCTCTATTCCAAGACAAAGAAAAATACTGCATAATTAACACGAAACAAGGCATTATGCCTAACAAGGAAGACATAAAATGTCCAAGGGATATTTAGAACATTGTCATTTTTAAAGTTTCAGCATCAGAAATGTTGACCACAGATGGTGAAACTATTTCCATAAATAGATCGTCAGCAACTGACCGTCTTCTCATCAGTGCACAAAGTAAATGTACACATACATTCCCCTACCTTAACAGTGATCTATTTATTTGGATCCCCCGCTACTGTCTCCAGCTTTTATCACCATGGATGGTACAGTGTGGTATCCGGCCAAAAATAAACCACAATAGTTTTATGAATGAAAAACATTTAAAACACATCACCTTCAAATAAATAATAGTCAGCACTGAATTAACTTTGATTTAATGTAAAAATGACCTTTTAAAATAACAGTACAGAGAATTGCCAAACACATTCATACCTTTTAGATAGAACAGTAATATACAGGCTTTGAAAAATAGATAAATAAATAAATACATATGTAAATAAATAGAAGAACTCTCATAAGAAACAGGCAAAAACATTAGACACAGTCCAGGTGGCCCCAGGAGCTATTTGTTTCTCTTCTTTCACTTTGATTCCACTAAGGCTGCAGTAGTAGCCAGTAAGCTCTCTCCAGCTCTCTAGATCAGTTGGCACTGTCCCTGTGATGAGAAAATGGGTAGTTAGTAGGACCCAAAACGTTGACCTCACAGCCCTGCACCAAGTGGTTGCTACCTAAACCACTGCTGCCCTGTGTGGCAGAAAATGCCAGGCTCTTAGATGCTGTTTAATTGGGAATAAGGAGCCTGTGGTCACAATCTTACTATTATCTTCAAAACGCCACAACATAATGCCACATTGGGCTGAAAAAAGTACATGCATGACATCACTTAAGCCTCATAGCAAACTCCATGAAGTAGCTATTATTATTTTCCCCATGTTATTGAGACTTAAAGAGATTAAGTACTTTCCCCGAGGTTATAGGAATATAAAGGGTGGAATCTAGATTCGCATTGGGGTGGAAGGGGTTGGTCTCACTACAAATTCCCTGCTCTTCACCACTAAGCCTCAGAGGTGCGCATTGTCCAAAACCAAGGGTTCTATTTTCAGGGCTGAAGGCCGTGAGAGACTGAGGTAAACAATACCTGTTCCTTAACAGGTAGGAAGCTTTTTCGCATCGTTGGCTAAATCTACTTCATCTTTTAGGAACACACATTTACCCAGACTCATGACAGGCGGATGAGGATGGAAGGCACTAGAAATATCCTTCTGACCTTAACAGCAAATTTAATGGTGAAATTATAATGACTTTCAGTCCTGCAGCTAAACCGTGAGTTTCTCTGATAGAAAAAAAAGGAGGCAGATGACTGACTCTAGTCACACGTGTGAATAAAACCCATAACTCACTTGTTTAGCATCTTGTTGATGATTTTTTTAACCATGGGAGCTTCAGGGTTGAGACAAACTTCCTGACCAGTCTTGAGAGTGGCTCTGCAGAGAGAGGGGAGAATCCACGTGAGGTCGGGCTGGGGGTCGGGGTGGGGTCGTCGGGAAGGCGGGAGTGACAAGCACAGCAACAGCGGCGGCACTTACACGACTTCCGTTTGGCCGCAGTGGGGTCCCGGGGGCGTCACCTTCACGCTCTGGATGTTCTTGAGGTGAATCCCCTGCACGGTCTGCAGGCACCTGCAGCGCAGTTCGGTGACCACAGGCGCCCCTGCGGGGAGGACAGACTCGGTCAGGGGGCTGTCCCGTGACGGGCGCCCACCCACCCCCGTCCCGCCCTGGGGGTGCCGGGAGCCGGGTCTCACCTGCTGCGCGCCGGCCGGCGGCCACCAGGACCAGGAGCAGTAGCGCGGCGCGGAGGAGCCGGGCGGCGGCGGGGTTCGCGGCGCGGGCCATGGGGTTCAGCTCGGAGGGTCGCTGCCTGCGGCGGGAAGGCGGGCTGGAGGGCTGGCGGAGCGGATTCTGTGGCTCCCCGAGCCGGGCGAAGCCCTTTTATCGCGATCGGACAGGGGCTGGCAGCCCAGGGCCAGGGAAATTCCCCGACGCACTGGCGTTCCCGGGTCCGGAAGGAGGGCGCGGCCCCGCGGGCCTCCCGCGTAATCCGCGCCCTCGAGGAGGACGTGGGGTGTCGTCTCTGCGCCGAAATCCCCGCAGGAGGAGTGAGTCGCCTTGCAGGTGGTGGTGTCACATCTTAGAGGAGAACAGGCATCATGAGGAAAGGTAGTTAAGACTGAGGGGATTAAGGCGAGGGAGGAGGGAAGCAGAGAGAACTGGTTTTTCTTTTTTTTTTTTTTAAAGTTATTTCTGAGATATACATTTTAAAGTCAGAACTGATTTTTCATGTGTTACGCATACGTATCTTGGGGCTTGATGATTTTATTTACGTCTGCATAAATACACTCTGTTAAAACACGTCATCTCAAATTATTCATAAGAATGTTCCCTTATTTCCTGGTATTTACACACAAATCAATCAAACTTGGTGTCATATCATCCCGCAGTGGTGAGGGGATGACCAGGATCAAAAGTTTAATTCAGTGTTTAAATTAGAACGAAGTGTCACAATGCTACAAAGCTGCTTTCCCCTGTGAAATTTTGGAACTTCCAGAGCTCGAGTAAATCCATGAATACCACCTTTTTTTGTGTAGAGGGTGTTAATTAATCCATGAAATAAGGAGCGGGTGGTCATTTGGAGCTGTTGCAGGGAGGGAAAGCTGCGTGGGGCTCACAGGTACACAGTTTCTAGTTTTATCCAAGAACAAAATAGGTCATAGGAATCAGGAGGGGATGCCTAGTGTGAGTCGCACCCTTTGCTCATCTAAGCACAAAAAACATGTGTTCCTGTGAAGTATCTAAGAGCTAGATCGTGAATTTAAACCATTTACTTGTTTTACGATCACAAATCTCATTTCATTTCCATGTTATATGGACTTTTCTGCTTCCAGCGATTTGATTTCCCTCTAGAGAAGTAATTGCTGTCATATTTTATTTTTTTCTAATTTCTACTAAGACATTTCAACCTGTTAACTGGAGAGTTTATTATTGTGTAGTTTATTTTTCACCCTTAGTTTTAATGCCCTTAGTTGGATTATACTCAGGTAGGTTTCATATGTGAGAGGTGTGGGGATACCCAGTGGGAAGCAAGAGCAGGGAGGGGATGCTCCAGGGGTGGGTAGAGGCACAGAGCAGAACTCTGCTCCAAACTGCCTGGTGCATGACATTTAAACTGCCTGTGCCTCAGTTTCTCAACTGTAAAATGGAGATTAAGGGTAGTATCTACTTCAGCGGGTTGTTATGAATAAATGTGTTAGCATTTGAACACACCAGTACATATTAAATGCTATAAATAATTTTTAAATAAATAAAATAGAAATTGCTTTTTCTGTATTACTAAGCTGAAACTAACCTAGGGAGAAAATCTTTGTACAAAGAGAAAAGAATTATTGAAAAAAACAAAACAAAACAAAAACTCCTCCAATATAAAAGGTTGTTTTCTGTTTTTTTCTTTTTGTTTTTCTTAAGAGAAAACTTAGAATGAATTTTTTTGTATCATCTAGTTTAATTGCTGGGTAATTTCATAATTCTAGTTTTAGTCATTTCAACTACAAAATGTGAATAAAAGTAAAGATGTCCCATCTTGATTATTAGAAAAGAATATGAACAAGTAGATTATAAATAAAGATTTGTCTTTACATTTATTTTTTGTCAGTAATCATCTGTACAGTCCTGAGAAAAAGGACAGGAAATTAAAAAAAATTTTTTTTAAAGAGTAGGGAATGAAAGATGATCTAAAGTTTATAAAATATGAGTAACTCAACAATAATTGAGAATCTGTTTAGATATTATTGTTATTTTTTATTTTTCTGGGATTCTAATTGGAATACAGTTGACGCTTGAGCAACATGGGCTTGAACTGCACAGGTCCACTTATGTGCAGATGTTTTTCAATAAATATATTGGAAACATTTTTGGAGATTTGTGACAATTTGAAAAAAACTTGCAGGCTAACCGCGTAGCCTAGAAATGTCAAAAAAATTAAGAAAAAGTTTGGTATGTCAAGAAAGTATAGAATATATGTACATGTTAGTCTGTTCCTACATAGGCATAAGGTGAGTGATATTTAATATAAAGTTAGTGTGTTAGTTTTCTTCCTGTTTTATAACTTTGCTTTCATTACATTACCTTCATTGCATTACCATACAGTATGTCTTTCTCTTTCTTAATTGGGGAAACTATGTATAAGGCTATCATCACAGGCAAATTTTTTTTTAATTTAACAATATTTCTAATACTATGTTATGAATATGACTGTAATACTGTAGGCCATAAGATTGTTATAATGGTTCATTCATTAGTGTATAGGCTAGGCAACTGTGAAGCAATTGTAACAATTACACTAGGCTACCACAAAGCAATCATATTGCTTCTTCATTATTAGTGAATTAATTATTATATCTGAAATAAATATGAATTTCTTTTTTACATTATCTTTCATTTTTGATGAATCATGTTAGTAATACGTATAACATCTATAGTGTTTTGTATTAAATAAAACAATATTGATGGAGGTACTGACAGATGATTCATCTTATAAACATGACTTAAACTTACAGTATCAATAAATACAGTACAATAATGTAAATGTATTTTCTCTTCATTACGATTTTCCTAGTAATATTTTCTTCACGGTAGCTTACTTTATTTTAAGATACAGTATATAATACATATACAAAATATGTGTTAATTGACTGTTACACACTTTCCGCACTTTCACTGCCAAGGGCGCGGGTTTGATCTCTGCTTGGGGAATTAAGATCCCACAAACAGCAGGGTGTGGCCAAAACAAAACAAAACAAAATTTAAAAATTAAAAAATAAAAAGCAATAGTGTTCTGAAACCTACTAAACTAATCCCGTTCTTTCTTGTTTTAACAAGCATCTTCCCTAACTACTTGTTTTATAAGCTGAATGGCAGATGTATATGCCCAAACTTTCAACTAATACAATCACCAATTTAAAAAATATAGAGCCAACCCTAAAATAAAAACACAGGTTGCTAAATTTTATTTTGAGCTACCGTATTTACCGCATCTTGCAGATTTGATTGGCAGTATATAATCTGCCTTTAAAATCCAGAGTTGCTGCTGTATCCCGAGATGATGGAGCAGCAGGAATGGGCAGTACCGTCCTGCTCTCCCCACGCTGGCCTTGGGAAGTTGTGCCTACAACTGCTAACCCTATTTTGTCACAATTACTACTTTGAGTAGAATGAGTTTGGCTCCGAGGGGAGAAGAGGGAAGATGTTGGAGAAGTAAATCCCTGGATCCATCCCTTCTTCACTCCAGAGCGTTTCACCCAATGTCAACGTCATCCACCTGGTCCAGTCTCTAGTGCATTTGTCACTTCTGCCTGCCTTGAGCCCCTTCCCACTGCTCCTGGTTACAAAACCTTGGCTTTCCTGTGGGAAACATCTTTTCTTCCTCCCAATCTGGGTAGCTCAGGTAGGGTGACCCTGCTCCAAAGCTCCAGAAGTGAGCTGATGACTGAAAGTAGTATTGGTCAGTCCTTCCAGTTTAGGTCCAGCCCCCAGCCACTCTATAGGTGCAGGGGTGGGTGAGTGACCTAAGCCTAGTCAAGTCAGAAAAATCACTGGGGGACTTCCCTGGTGACACAGTGGTTAAGAATCTGCCTGCCAGTGCAGGGGACACGGGTTCGAACCCTGGTCTGGAAAGATCCCACATGCCACAGAGCAACTAAGCCCGTGCGCCACAACTACTGAGCCTGTGCTCTAGAGCCCGCGAGCCAAACTACTGAGCCCATGTGCTGCAACTACTGAAGCCCCCACACCTAGAGCCCATGCTCCGCAACAAAGAGAAGCCAACGCAATGAGAAGCCCGCGCACCACAATGAAGAGTAGCCCCTGCTCGCCGCAACTAGAGAAAGCCCGTGCGCAGCAATGAAAACTCAACGCAGCCATAAATAAATAAATAAATTAGAAAAATCCCTTTTTGTCAAGAAATTGCTTTAAAAAAAAAAACGCTTGCTTCCTGTTGGGTTATATCTAGTAGAACAGAAGCTTAGAGCTTTGCCAGTGGTTGAGAACAGGTTGCCTAAAATGAAGCCAGCATAGAGAAAAGCAGCCTGATCTGGAGTGAGATTGTTACTGAAGAGAATTTTTGAACTGCAACACCAAGCTTTATCGCACCTACTCATCAGTCTTTTAGTTTCATAGGTCAAATGCTTCTCCTCTTCATTAAGCTAATTTGAGTTAGGTTTTTGTTACTGACTCCACTTATGCTAGTTATCTTACTTATCTTACACCTAGGAGGGTGTTTCAACTCACATTTAATGTCTTTCTTTCTCCATTTGTTTCAGCATTTTCAACGATAATTTTCTCAGCATTTATAAGGTGGGAATGAAGTTTGGTGCTGGGGATATAAAGAGGAATAGGAGACTCTGCCACCCTCTAACTCTCAATGCAATAAGGGAAATGAATGTACAAATAGAATTTTTTTTTTTTTTTGGCCCCGCAGCCTAGTTCCCTGGGAGAGGGATTGAATTCGTGCCCCCTGCAGTGGAAGTGCAGAGTCCTAACCACTGGACCACCAGGGAAGGCCCAACAGACAGAAAATTTTTAGGAAAGCTTGATAAATACCATGGCAAACCATTCCCAAGGTATCAGGAGTGAGGAGGGACACCCAGTGCAACTCTTATATAGAGTGGCTTTATGAGAGACATCAGACAAGTTTTCCTAAAAGAAGTGCTCACTCACATTAGTCTTAAGGATAAGGAGTTTTCCAGGTAAAGGGGGAACACTGAGGGGTGGAAAACATTCCAGGACAGGGCCAAATGGGCAAAGGCATGGCTATTAAAAAGAGCATGGGAATACTGGGAGAGCAAGTGGCTCATGCAGATGGAGCTCACTCTGCGAGCAACGAGAGGGGAGAGACTGAGGCAGGAGCAGGTGGGAGGGCTCAGATACCGGAGGCCATGTGCCCATAGGATTCTGCTTGTCCATCAAGACCCAGTCTGGTGTTGCCTCCATCGGGAAGTCTCTACATGCACCTCAAGGTGTTTCCATAGCCCTCTTGCACGGACTACACCATGACCTTTATCAGCTATCTACCACGGGGAAGGGGAAAGGCTAGGGTAACCTAAAGCTTCACAGAGTGTGCGGAAAATGAGGGGTGGTAGATACTGGAAAAGATTAATAAGCAGAAACCTCAGTTAAATAGAGTTGAGAGACCAGAAGGGGGAGCTCTCACACCCTGGGACAAGAGCAGAGCCCAAGAGGAAGAAGAAAGACTCCTTTCCTGGCAAGGACATGATCAATGACAATCCGTGGACTCTGTTTACCATAGCCCCCCAACTTCCTTCTCCTATCTATAAAAGTGTTCCTTTTTTTTTTTTTTTTTTTTTTTTTTGCCGTACGCGGGCCTCTCACTGTTGCGGCCTCTCCCGTTGCGGAGCACAGGCTCCGGACACGCAGGCTCAGCGGCCATGGCCCACGGGCCCAGCCGCTCCGCGGCATGTGGCATCCTCCTGGACCGGGGCACGAACCGTGTCACCTGCATCGGCAGGTGGACTCTCAACCACTGCGCCACCAGGGAAGCCCAAAAGTGTTCTTCTTTTGCCACGTGGGGACTTGCACGCAGCTTGCCGTGGTTACAGATCCCCAATTTGCAGTTCTCTGCTAATCTCAAGTAAACCCATCTTAGCTGAAGAAATATCTGACAGTCTATTTGTGACGTCAAAAATATTAAATCAAAAGATATTTATGAAGCACACACAATATACAAGAGACTGTGGTCAGTTTTGCAAAAGACATATAGTGGGTAAAGCTGAAATATGAACTTCTTCACGCATACTTTCTTCTGCAATAGAGCTAGTCTTACCTTCTGTTCCTATAGTAAAGACAACCTGGTGGTTTCAAAGTCTATGATTATTTAAATTCATTTCAACTAACTCTGAATACCAACTAATATATTAGATTTGGGTGTTATTCCAAGACTTCTAAAGAATCAATTTCAATATAAGCTTTGTATTTCCATTTTCTTAAGATTGCTTTTTAAACTTTTAGAGAAGTAATTAAATTACATTACATATAGCATAAGCCAAAGAAAGACAGAAATGCCAAAATTACCAAAGAATACGTCAAGAAATAGATATAGGAAATGAGGAAATGTCTCTGTGGAAATGTTTTTTATCACACTTGGCTGTGATGGGCATGAAACAGCATGATGACCCTGCTTTGATGCTTCCTGTATTGTGGAAGCAAAATTTAGTAAGTTGAGAAATTAGTTATAAGCCACAGCACGCACATCAAGTACAGTGATATGTTACATATTTCAGCTAGGAAAGTTACAGTCTTCATAAAAATCTTGAAGATCGGAGAATATCTTCTGTAACCTTTCAGAATTTAAAAATCTGTTGATACATTCTTTATGGCTCATATATGCTCCCTTTTAGAAAATGTTATCTGTGTGTTGGAAAAACAAATGTGATTTATGCAATTGTTAGGTGAAGCATTCCTATGTGTTTTCTTCAGGCCAATTTGGTTGGTCATGTTGTTTAACTCTTCTATACTGTTACTGATTCTTTACTGCTTTGTCTATTAAGTACGGACAGAGGTTTGTTAGAATTTTTAACTATGACTGTGGTTTCATCTATTGCTTCTTTTAGTGTTTCTCTATTTTGCTTTATATATTTTGATAATATGATATTAAGTTCATAAAATTTTAGAATTATTTTTGTCCCTTGTAAAATTGCCACCTTTTTATTTTATATTTTTGGCCATGCCACAAGGCATGTGGGATCTTACTTCCCCAACCAGGGATCAAACCTGCGTCCCCTGCTTTGGAAGCACGCAGTCTTAACCACTGGACCACCAGAGAAGTCCCACCATCTTTTTATTTTAAATCAGCCTTCTTTGTCTCTGACTACCTCTTTCCTTAAGTCTTAACATATTAATTTGGTCTTAAGTATTCATTCATTATGTATTCATGCCAAGTTTCTTTCAGTTGGTTTTTACATGATATAATACTTTCAATTATTTTCATTTCAAGCAATCTGGGTCTTGATATTTAGAGTATGCCTCTTTTAAGCAACATAGATTTTTTTTGCCTTAATTACACAGCCTGGTAATTTTTGACTTTTAATTGGAGTGTTTATTCCATTTAAATTTACTATAATTCTTAATATAGTTGGATTTAAGTCTACTATCTTGCTATTCTAGTTGTCCTATCTTTTTAAAAATAAACTTTCAATTTGGAATAATTTTAGATTTACAAAATATTTGTATGGATAGTACAAGGAGTTCCTGTGGACCTTTTGCCCAGTATTTCCTAATGTTGATATCTTACATGATTATAGTACACTTGTCAAAACTAAGAAATTAACATTGGTACATTATTGTTGACTAAACTCCAGTCTTCCTTCAAATCTCATCAATTTCCATTAGTGTCTTTTTCCTATTCCTGGATCCAGTCCAGCACACCACATTGCATTTAGCCCTCATGTCTCTTTTTTCTCCTCTGACCTGTGGCAGATTCTCAGTCTTGTCTTGTCTTTCATGACTTTGACGGTTTTGAAGAATTCTCATTAGTTATTTTGTAGAATGTTCCTCCATTTGGATTTTTAGGATGATTTTTTTCACGATTATACTGGGGTTGTGGGTTTGGGGTGAGAATATCATGGAGATGAAGTGCCCTTCTCATCAAATCATATGGGGGAGGGGTAACATGATATTCACATGACGTAAGCGGTCATAATAACCTTGAGCTCTTGGTTAAGGTCTGCCAGATTCTCCACTGAAAGGATACTGTTTTTCCCTTTTCCTTATCTCTTTTTTGGAAGTAAGTCACAAAGTCCAGCCCAAACTCACGTGGTGAGGGGAATTAAACCCCACCTTCAAGAGGCTTTACTTATATTATTAGGCATTCTTCTGAAAGGAAGCCATCTCTCCCTGTGCCATCTGTTGTTTTGTTCCTTTATTCCTTAATTTTTGTCTACTTTTGTATTATTCACGTATTTTCTTTTATCCCATTTTATCCCCTTTTCAGAGTTTTAATCCAAAATTTTGCATTCCCTTTTTAATGGTTGCCCTAAAAAATTACTATATGCTTGCCACAGTATAATTTTCCTTAATACTTTCTCTAACAGTTGAAGAGATGTATCATATTCTAAATCCATTTATCTCCCTACCTATCATTTGTTATTTTTGTCATGTATTTTACTGTACAGTATGTATTTATCTCCATTGGTCATTATTATTGTTCAATAGCACAAATTGTTTGAGTTCTTAGGAAGAATCCATTTTTCTATCCTTTGCTCCCAGCTTCATTAAAAGGAAAAGAATTGCATAATTGTTTGAAAAACCACTACCATAACCATTTAAT
Source organism: Leucopleurus acutus (assembly GCF_964270905.1). Classification (NCBI taxonomy): domain Eukaryota; kingdom Metazoa; phylum Chordata; class Mammalia; order Artiodactyla; family Delphinidae; genus Leucopleurus; species Leucopleurus acutus. The sequence goes on along the minus strand of NC_139146.1, from coordinate 109,484,968 downwards.
AGGAGCTCTTGTTGAAATATTGATAAAAATTCAACAGTTTATGAAGAAGTAGTTTTGAATAACAAATTGGTCAGTGTGAAAAACAGCAATATTTTATATAAAACTAGGATTCTCAAGGTGGTTGGGGAGGGTAGAGTGCCAAATACTCTTTCCTGAGTAACAGAAAAGTAAGGGAAGTAACAGCCAGAAGCAGGCATAAAGTTAGGTAGAACCTAAGTCTAACTGTATATTACCTTGGGGGCACCTAGGAGGAACCAAAGATCAAGATGAATAAAACAAAACCTAAGCATGTTATTTTTTTTTGCAAAACCTTTATTTTCGTGGCACTTAAAAAAATGTAGCAATAGTTTTAACTTCTCTGTTCCAAAACAAAGAGAAACACTATATAATGAACATTAAACAAGGCATTATGCCCTACAAGAAAGACATAAAATGTCCAAGGGAAGCTTCAACATAAAAATGTTGACCACATAAAGTGAGATCATTTCAATAAATAATAACTGACATTGTTTTAAACCAGTACAAACATAGATGTGCACACACTTTCCCTGATTCTAATAGTGATCTCACTGTCCAATTGCGTGGATCCCCTCTCCCACCCACTCCCTCCACCTCTATCACAGTGCCTGGCACTTTATGGTCTCCCAATAAATATCAGTTTAATGAGACATTTAGAACCCGTCATCCTCATATTAAATAACAATCAGGACTGAGTTAAGTTTGATTAAACACATTGAAATCTTTAAATACTAACATGTAAAATATTAAAATATGAGCTATAAAAATAAATAAATACATGTATAAATAAATAGAACTCATAAAAAATAGTCCAGCACATCAAGTCCCTTCTTGGTGTCCCCAGAAGCCAGCTGTTCTCTTCTTCATTTTCAGTTCCTACAAGAGCAGAGACCGCTCTTCAGGAAATGCCCTATGAGCTTCTTACTTCTCTCTAGGTCAGTTGGTGCTGCCCCTGTGATGAGAAAAGGGTTAGTGTTCAGGTGCTGAAGAAAGCTGCTTTTCTCTTTCAGGCCCTTGAGGCTTGAGGGACTTCTGCATGTAGACCCTGGCCCAGCTCTGCACTGAGAAAAGGGGTTAAAGACCTTTCACAGGTATCCTAGACTTGACCTCAGGGAGGTCTCACTGAAAAGTCCCTGCTCTTCACTAGTAAGCTTCAGAGGCCCATGTTGCCCAAAACCAGAGGTTCCACATTCAGGTAGAAACCATTGAGGAATGGAGGTAAACAATGTTTGTTCCTTAATGGGTCAGAAGCATTTTACCATCCCTGGCTAAATCTACTTTATCTTTTAGGAACATACCCACACTCATTTGAATAGGGATGGAGAGGGGGATAAGGACAGAGAGCCCTGGAAATACCCTTCTGACACAGAGCAGATCAAATTTAATGGGGAAATAATAATGATTTTCAGTCCTGCAACTAAACCATAGGTTTCTCTAATAGTATTTTCAGGAGGTAGATGCCAGTATTTGTGACCAATGGCTCTAGTTGCAAGTGGGAATAAAATCCATGACTCACTTCTTTAGCATCTTGTTGATGATTTTTTTAACCATGGGAGCTTCAGGGTTGAGACAAACTTCCTGACCAGCCTTGAGAGTGGCTCTGCAGAGAGAAGGGAGAATCCACGTGAGGTCGGGCTGGGGGTCGGGGTGGGGTCGTCGGGAAGGCGGGGGTAACAAGCACAGCAACAGCGGCGGCACTTACACGACTTCCGTTTGGCCGCAGTGGGGTCCCGGGGGCGTCACCGTCACGCTCTGGATGTTCTTGAGGTGAATCCCCTGCACGGTCTGCAGGCACTGGCAGCGCAGTTCGGTGACCACAGGTGCCCCTGCGGGGAGGACAGACTCGGTCAGGGGGCTGACCCGGGAATGGGCCCCCACCCACCCACGTCCCGCCCTGGGGGTGCCGGGCGCCGGGTCGCACCTGCTGCGCGCCGGCCGGCGGCCACCAGGACCAGGAGCAGTAGCGCGGCGCGGAGGAGCCGGGCGGCGGCGGGGTTCGCGGCGCGGGCCATGGGGTTCAGCTCGGAGGGTCGCTGCCTGCGGCGGGAAGGCGGGCTGGAGGGCTGGCGGAGCGGATTCTGTGGCTCCCCGAGCCGGGCGAAGCCCTTTTATCGCGATCGGACAGGGGCTGGCAGCCCAGGGCCAGGGAAATTCCCCGACGCACTGGCGTTCCCGGGTCCGGAAGGAGGGCGCGGCCCCGCGGGCCTCCCGCGTAATCCATGCTCTCGGGGAGGGGGTGGGGTGTCGTCTCTGCGCCGAAATCCCCGCAGGGGGAGTGAGTCGCCGGCATCCCTGGGGTACCGCCTGCGAGGGCGGCCGTGGGCTCCTGGCCACCCCTGGTCGCGGGCGGTGAGTGTCAGACTGGTTAGACCAATATAGGGACTGCAGCACAACTTTAAGGCGAGAGTTAACTTCTTCTTCTTTTTTTTTCTCTAAATTTATTTATTTATGGCTGTGTTGGGTCTTGGTTGCTGTGCACGGGCTTTCCCTAGTTGCGGCCAGCGGGGGCTACTCTTTGTTGCGGTGCGTGGGTTTCTCATTGCGGTGGCTTCTCTTGTTGAGGAGCATGGGCTCTAGGTGCGCGGGCTTCAGTAGTTGTGGCATGTGGGCTCAGTAGTTGTGGCTCACGGGCTGTAGAGCGCAGGCTCAGTAGTTGTGGCGCACGGGCTTAGTTGCTCCGCGGCATGTGGGATCTTCCCGGACCAGGGCTCGAACCTGTGGCCCCTGCATCCGCAGGCAGATTCTTAACCACTGTGCAACCAGGGAAGTCCAAGAGTTAACTTCTTCTAAAGACACTTCTGTTTTGGAGAGTGGAAGAGTTGACGCTGGAATGGCAGCCTTATTTTGTCTCTCTTCTTCCTCTTTAAGTTGGGTTTTGTAGATTTTATTTATCCCTGGAATAAACGCACTCTTTAAAATTACATCTGTCATCTCAGTTTGTGTGTAGGAACGTTTGTCGAATTCTCGGTGTTTTAGGATCTCAAATAAATCACACTGAATGCCGCCATTGTTTTTACCAGGTTGGGCCTGGGGGTAGGCCATTGAACAGGTTAATTCACTGTTTATTTTAAGATACAGTGTTGTAATCTCTTATCTGCCCTCTCTTTGAATTTCTGGAATTTAGTCATTACAGGAGCACCACTTTTTGTTCTAAAGGAGGCTGTGTTTTCACTCATGACAGTTACTCGGGTGTTGAAAGGGGCCGTGCGGGGCTCAGGAGGTCCATTCCCCTTTTCTAGGCTTGTCCGTGGACAGAAAAGATCATAAACATCAGAAAGCTAGTACCTAGTGATTCCTGACTTTACTATTGATGCAAGCAGCAAACAGATATGGTTTTCGACATACATAAGCACTAGCTTACTAGTATATTTCACTCCAGGTTGCCTGAATTTGCCTGTTTCCTGGGATTGATTCTCTCTTGAGTATCAGCTATCAATGTACTTACATTTCAGATTCTGTGTAACTGAGGCCTTCTCACTTTCACCATCAGTTCCAATATCCCTTTTGGATTAAACAGCAGATGGTTTAAGTTGATCCTCCTGGATTGATGAGGACCTCGGGGATGTGTGTGACATTCTGTGGTTGCTGTGAGAAGGATTGGGGAGCTGAGGGAGTGGATCTGCCTCAGGAAGAGCTGAGAGTTTGTCAGGCAGTCAGGGCTGAAGTCTCAGCTGCACACTTACTTGCCACATGGCCATGGAACCACGGGGAATTATTTAATCTCTCTCTGCTCTCGCTTTCCCTCTGTTTAAGAGAGCTAATGATAGTGCCTGCCTCACAGAGTTGTTATGAGTATTAAATGTGTTAACGTTTGTAGAAGAGTAGCACATACTAAATGCTGTATAAATATTTATTAAATAAACAAAACAGAAGTGTTTTACAACCTTAATGTTATAGACTAGATGTTTGGGTCCTCCAAAATTCATATGCTGAAGCACTATATTTCATTGTGATGGTACAAGAAGTTGGGGCCTTTGGGAGGTAATTCAGTTTATATGAGGCCATCAGGGTGGGGTTCTTATGATGGGATTAGTGCCTTTATAAGAAAAGACACCTGGAGAGCTTATCGTCTCTTTCTCTCTGCAATGTGAGGCTACAGCAAGAAGGCAACTATCACTATGTGCAAACCAGGAAGAGGATTCTCACCAGATACTGAATCTGCAGACACTTTGATCTTGCTTCCCAGCGTCCAGAACTGTGAGAAATAAGTGCTTGTTATTTCAGTCACCTAGTGTATGATATTTTGTTATAGCACCCGACCTGATTAAGATACTTACATGAACAGCAATGGTCTATGATGAATCCTTATGTAAGCAGAAAAAATATATTTTTTTTTTCAAAGAAACATCTGTTAATTTATCTTTAAAATTTTTCAGCATTAGAAATTTCGTAAGAGGGATGCATCTGTATTCTTTGGGAATCTTGGAATAGATTTTTAAAATCCATTGTTTGAAATTTTGCTTTCAATTACTTCCCACATAAAATAGGAGTAAGAGTAAAATTCTTCCCAATTCATTTATGGGAAAATATTTAAGAAATGACTCTCTGCCTTGGGCATTAATAGCTAGCTCCTCAAACAATGAAAAGTATTAGCTCTAATGATTCCCAGACCCAACCCAAAGACGTGAGTAAACACCCAGGAAGAGTAGAATTTCAGCTTATTTACAGTAGCAGCCAAAATGATGAGATACTTCAACTCACTATCTGTAGAATTATCTATAATGTGACTCCTAGAACTTGTTAAATTAAAATCATTTGCTTTCAGGAAGGAATAAGAAAGACTTTTTTTTCTTTTATAATGTACCTCTTTCCATTATTTAATTCATGACAGCCCCATAGTAAGTTTCAGAAAATTTTAAGAGCGCCAGTGTTATGAAGTCTATCATGATAAGCAAATTTCTTCTTGTGTTAACATGTCCCGAATGCCTCTTTTATAGGTACAAGCTATAAACCAATGCAATCACTAACTCAATGAAGTCATCTCTAAGATAGGAGCTCAGCTTCCTAAATTCCATTCTACCCTGTAATTTTTATTGTATCTTTGAGATTTGACTCATACAATGTACTATGCCTGCAAAATCTGGGGTCGTTGTTCCATGCTGAAAACTGACCTTGCTAATTGGCCAGCAAGAATGAGTGGTGTGGCTCTGCTTTATCCTAGCTTGCCTTGAGAGCTTTGCCATTGACACTACCACCCCTCCCATTTCCTAACAGCTATAGTTTGTGTATAACGTTTCTGGTTCTACACTGAAGGGAGAAAATGAAGATGACTGAACATGCTACTATTGATAGATCCCAAGATTTCCCATCCCTCTAAGAGCACTTAGTTGAACATCATTGTTAACCTCCCCTTCCAAGCTCTACTACAACTGCTATGCTATTTCTATCTGTCTCCTTCCTGGCACCGACCTTCCTTTTTTTTTTTTTTTTTTGGCCACTCCGGAGCAGTGTGTATCTTAGTTCACTGACCAAAGGTCCAACCGGCACCCTAGGGAGTGAAAGCGTAGTCCTAATCACTGGACTGCCAGGGAATTCCCCTTCCTTCTTCTTAAAACAGAGCCCTCGTTTTCCTTTGGAAATCCTCACCTCTGCCCTTGTCAGTCCATGTGATTAAGGTGTGGTGACTTCAATTCTGAGCTGAAGACGGGGAGCTTGTGACCCTACGGCAGTGTTGTTCCCTGCTTCCTACCTATGCCCTTGCCCAAGCCAATATGGGTTCACAATGGAGCCAATGAGTTAAGATTGACCAATGAGACAATGCCACTTGTGCAGGAACAGAGGGAACTGAGATGCTCTTGCTTCTTGCTGGGATTGCTAAACTGGTAAAATGGAAACCCAAGGTCTTGCCATGACTTGGGGAAAGCTTGCCTGAGAGTAGACTGCCACAGAGGAAAACACAGACCTGGCCTGCACAGACAAGATTTTTGAAGATGCTTGAGCACCTAAGTCTAGCATTGTCCTATCTAATCCTTTGACTTTCACTGTTATATAGCAATAGATTCTCTTCTCTTGTTCAGCCAGTTTGAGTTGTAATTCCATCACTCGCAGTGAAAGAGTTCTGAAAAATACCTCCGTCTTTCATATTGCTTCTAAAGTTATCTTTCTAACAGACTGATTTCTTCACTATTTAAATCCTTCCTTCCCTTCTTTTCTCAATCTATTCATTTTAAAGTTAGCACTTATGAGTTTGGAAACATGCTATGTTCAAGGACTACAAAAAGTTTAAGATTCATTCCATTATCACAAAACTTTCAGTCTAACAGGAGAAGCAGACATACATACAGAAAATTATGAAGCAGCCTGGTAAACCCCATGAAGAGTATGCCCAGGATATGATAGGAGCATAGCGGTGGGATACCTGACCTTTTTTCTGAAGGGGGTGGGCCAAACTCTCAGAGAAGAACTTCAGAGAACCTTCTCTGGAGGGAAGGTGCCTCTTGAGTTGAGTCTTAAAGGATGGATGAATTTTTCCCAGGTGAACTGGGAGATCAAAGGATAGAGGATACATTCCAGAAAGAGATGACCAGATGAACAAAGCCATCAAGGCTAGAATGAGTATCATGTCTACTGGGAGCAGCCAGCAATTCATGTATCTGGAGCTAAACCTGTGAGGCAGGGAGAGGGGGGAGAGATGGAGGCAAGACCTGGTCACTGAAGGCTGTGTGTAGCCCCTATCTGTTGTTCAGAAACCAGTTCATATGTTACCTCCATTAGAATGCTCTTAAATCCATCTCAAGGTGTTTCCATGACCTATGTGCACAAATTCACCAAGTACTAAGTGGTGTGTGGGAAGGTCAGAGTAAATAAAAGGTTCAGGATAAGACAGAAAATGAGGAGATAGTTGATATTCAATTCAGTAGACCTTTATTAACACCTACTGTCTGTAAGGTGCTAGGACAGGATTTATAAGAGATGCAAACTTGGATAGACTCCAAACTCTTAACTTGACATTCATTAATATCTATCCAATATACTCCCCTCTGCATGTTAGGTACCTTCAGTTGTTGTTATATTTATAGTAAAGATTTGGATGATTTGAGCAATTTGCAACAATTTAAAATGATTTCAAGTTACACTAAGTACCCTTCAAAAATATTGGCTTTGGGCAATTTTTTAAAGATTTTTAAAAATTGCTTCAAATTAGGTTTTCATCTTTATTTTCTTAAAATTGTTTCCTAAATGTTTATGGAAGTAGTCCTGATTAAATAAATGCTACCATGTTCAGATAACGTAACATGAAGAAACAGTGCTATGACAACTTTAGAAAAGGGAACTCAGCACAGAGAAAAGGGAAACTTCTCCATGGAAATACATAGTTTACGTTATAAGATGTTTTTGGAGAATAAAATCATAATGACTATGGTTTTATGGAAGCAAAATTTAGGAAGTCAATAGATGAGTGTATAAATCACAAATAAAAGTATCACACACGTGGTGTCACAATATGGGTTTTAGCCAGAAGAATTATGAATAAAGAATCAAAAACTTGATTTTTAAATGTTGTCAATAGTATATTTTCCAATGATTTTTTTACTGCATTCCACATATTTTTTTCATCAGAAATACTTTTATTTTTGATTTTAGTCTTCTTGACTCTGTCCATTTGTACATGCATTGTTTTTAAAGAGGCACACAGAACATATGTCACAAGTAACTGAAGCCTTATAAAAAAAAATAAGCAAAATAAAAGCTCTGTGTGAGGGGATGGCAATGGTATTAGCATTTATTTGGTACTTGCAGAAGCCCAGGAAAGAAGACAATACATGGCCAGGGCAGGAAATAGCCACACTTATTACTTGAGGCTGGAATGGATAAATAGAAAATCAGGAATAGATCTTATTCTCTGTTTTTCCTGTACCATGAGATCTCTTGTTACAGCTTTTCTCATGGTATCTGCTTCATTTTTATCCATTCTGCATTCCACCAGCTTATAGCCAGCCTAAACATTTTTACTTCTTTCAAAGTCCTGAAAACAGTTCTCATATGATTATTATGAAAATCAAGTAAGTTCACATTTGCAAAATGTGCTTGAAAGTAAATTCTATATAAAATATTGTTAAATAAAGGAAAATAATAAAATGACAAAAATTAAGAATAGCTTTTAAAAGCAAATGGAAAATAAGTCATGCATGAATTTCTACTTCCATAGTTGAGGTTAAGTGATCAGTTTTATTGATTGCTTAAATTTAGCAAATGCGATCAGGCTGGGGTAATTATTTCTCAATATCAACAAAGTAAAAGGAGAAAAAGGGGAAGATACAGAGATTTTGAGGATGAAGGGAGATGAGTTTAGATGTCATCACAGTAAAGTAGGAGGACAGAGCAGGCTGAGTGATCAGGGCTAACAACAGAGCTGGGTGTTTGAGGGAAATTGTGAGGATTTGGAACAACAGTTTCTGAAAGTGCAAAGGTAGTTGATCTTTTAATTTTTTTCCATTTTTGACCACTATTTTATGTTTTTTTTTTCTTTAACATCTTTATTGGAGCATAATTGCTTTACAATGGTGTGTTACTTTCTGCTTTATAACAAAGTGAATCAACTATACATATACATATTTCCCCATATCTCCTCCCTCTTGCGTCTCCCTCCCACCCTCCCTATCCCACCCCTCTAGGTGGTCACAAAGCACAGAGCTGATCTCCCTGTGCTATGCGGCTGCTTCCCACTAGCTATCTATTTTACATTTGGTAGTGTATATATGTCCATGCCACTCTCTCACTTCGTCCCAGTTTACCCCTCCCTCTCCCCGTGTCCTCAAGCCCATTTTCTACGTCTGCGACTTTATTCCTGTCCTGCCCCTAGGTTCTTCAGAACCTTTTTTTTTTTTTTGGCTCCATATATATCTGTTAGCATAGGTATTTGTTTTTCTCTTTCTGACTTACTTCACTCTGTAGGACAGACTCCAGGTCCATCCACCTCAGTACAAATAACTCAATTTCGTTTCTTTTTATGGCTGAGTAATATTCGATTGTATATATGTGCCACATCTTCTTTATCCATTCATCTGTTGATGGACACGTAGGTTGATTCCATGTCCTGGCTATTGTAAACAGAGTTGCAAAGTACATTGTGGTACATGACACTTTGAATTATGGTTTTCTCAGGGTATATGCCCAGTAGTGGGATTGCTGGGTAATATGGTCGTTTTATTTTTAGTTTTTTAAGGAACCTCCATACTGTTCTCCATAGTGGCTGTACCAATTCACATTCCCACCAGCAATGCAAGAGTGTTCCCTTTTCTCCACACCCTCTCCAGCATTTATTGTTTCTAGATTTTTTGATGATGGCCATCCTGACTGGAGTGAGATGATATCTCATTGTAGTTTTGATTTGCATTTCTCTAATGATTAATGATGTTGAGCATTCTTTCATGTGTTTGTTGGCAATCTGTATATCTTCTTTGGAGAAATGTCTATTTAGGTCTTCTGCCCAGTTTTGGATTGAGTTGTTTGTTTTTTTGATATTGAGCTGCATGAGCTGCTTGTAAATTTTGGAGATTAATCCTTTGTCAGTTGCTTCATTTGAAAATATTTTGTCCCATTCTGAGAGTTGTCTTTTCATCTTGTTTATGTTTTCCTTTGCTGTGCAAAAGCTTTTAAGTTTCATTAGGTCCCATTTGTTTATTTTTGTTTTCATTTCCATTTCTGTAAGAGGTAGGTCAAAAAGGATCTTGCTGTGACTTATGTCATAGAGTGTTCTGACTGTGTTTTCCTCTAAGAGTTTTATATAGTGTCTGGCCTTCAACTTAGGTCTTTAATCAACTTTGAGTTTATTTTTGTGTATGGTGTGAGGGAGTGTTCTAATTTCCTTCTTTTACATGTAGCTGTCCAGTTTTCCCAGCACCACTTATTGAAGAGGCTGTCTTTTCTCCACTGTATATTCTTGTCTCCTTTATCAAAGATAAGGTGACCATATATGTGTGGGTTTATCTCTGTGTTCTCTATCCTGTTTCATTGATCTATATTTTTGTTTTTGTGCCAGTACCATACTGTCTTGATTACTGTAGCTTTGTAGTATAGCCTGAAGTCAGGAAGCCTGATTCCTTCAGCTCCATTTTTCTTTCTTAAGATTGCTTTGGCTTTTTGGGATCTTTTGTGTTTCCATACAAATTGTGAAATTTTTTGTTCTAGTTCTGTGAAAAATGCCATTGGTAGTTTGATGGGGATTGCATTGAATTTATAGATTGCTTTGGGTAGTAGAGTCCTTTTCACAATGTTGATTCTTCCAATCCAAGAACACGGTATATCTCTCCATCTGTTTGTATCATCTTTAATTTGTTTCATCACTGTCTTATAGTTTTCTGCATACAGGTTTTGTGTCTCCTTAAGTAGGTTTATTCCTAGGTATTTTTTTCTTTTTGTTGCAGTGGTAAATGGGACTGTTTCCTTAATTTCTCGTTCAGATTTTTCATCATTAGTGTATGGGAATGCAAGAGATTTCTGTGCATTACTTTTGTATCCTGCTACTTTATCAGATTCATTGATTAGATCTAGTAGTTTTCTGGTAGCATCTTTAGGATTCTCTATGTATAGTATCATGTCAAACAGTGACAACTTTACTTCTTCTTTTCCAATTTGGATTCCTTTTGTTTCTTTTTCTTCTCTAATTGCTGTGGCTAAAACTTCCAAAACTATGTTGAGTAATAGTGGTGAGAGTAGACAACCTTGTCTTGTTCCTGATCTTAAAGGAAATGTTTTCAGTTTTTCACCATTGAGAATCATGTTGGCTGTGGATTTGTCCTATATGGCCTTTATTATGTTGAGGTAAGTTCCCTCTATGCCTACTTTCTGGAGAGTTTTTATTATAAATGGGTGTTGAATTTTTTTGAAAGCGTTTTCTGCATCTATTGAGATGACCATATGGTTTTCTCCTTCAATTTGTTAATATAATGTATCACCTTGACTGATTTGCATATATTGAAGAATCCTTGCATTCCTGTGATAAACCCCACTTGATCATGGTATATGATCCTTTTTAATGTGCTGTTCTATTATTTTTGCTAGTATTTGGTTGAGGATTTTTGCATCTATGTTCATCAATGATATTGGCCTGTAGTTTTCTTTTTGTGACACCTTTGTCGGGTTTTGGTATCAGGGTGATGGTGGCCTCATAGAATGAGTTTGGGAGTGTTCCTCCCTCTGCTATATTTTGGAAGAGTTTGAGAAGTATAGGTGTTAGCTCTTCTCTAAATGTTTGATAGAATTTGCCTGTGAAGCCATCTGGTCCTGGGCTTTTGTTTGTTGGAAGATTTTGAATCACAGTCTCAATTTCAGTGCTTGTGATTGGTTCATATTTTCTATTTCTTCCTGGTTCAGTCTCAGAAGGTTGTGCTTTTCTAAGAATTTGTCCATCTCTTCCATTTTGTCCATTTTATTGCCATATACTTGTTTGTAGTAATCTCTCATGATCCTTTGTATTTCTGCAGTGTCAGTTGTTACTTCTCCTTTTTCATTTCTAATTCTATTGATATGAGTCTTCTCCTTTTTTTTCTTGAAGAATCTGGCTAATGGTTTATCAATTTTCTTTATCTTCTCAAAGAACCAGCCTTTAGTTTTATTGATCTTTGCTATCGTTTCCTTCATTTCTTTTTCATTTTTTCCTGATCTGATCTTTATGATTTCTTTCCTTCTGCTAACTTTGGGATCTTTTGTTCTTTCTCTAGTTCCTTTAGGTGTAAGGTTAGGTTGTTTATTTGAGATGTTTCTTGTTTCTTGAGGTAGGATTGTATTGCTATAAACTTCCCTCTTAGAACTGCTTTTGCTGCATCCCATAGGTTTTGGGTCATCGTGTTTTCATTGTCATTCGTTTCTAGGTATTTTTTTATTTCCTCTTTGATTTCTTCAGTGATCTCTTGGTTATTTAGAACTGTATTGTTTAGCTTCCATGTGTTTGTATTTTTTACAGATTTTTTCCTGTAATTGATACCTAGTCTCATAGCATTGTGGTCAGAAAAGACACTTGATATGATTTCAATTTTCCTAACTTTACCAAGGCTTGATTTGTGACCCAAGATATGGTCTATCTTGGAAAACGTTCCATGAGCACTCGAAAAGAAAGTGTATTCTGTTGTTTTTGGATGGAATGTCCTATAAATATCAATTAAGTTCATCTTGTTTAACGTATCATTTAAAGCTTGTGTTTCCTTATTTAGTTTCCTTTTGGATGATGTGTGCATTGGTGAAAGTGGGGTGTTAACGTCCCCTACTATGATTGTGTTACTGTCGATTTCCCCTTTTATGGCTGTTAGCATTTGCCTTATGTACTGAGGTGCTCCTATGTTGGGTGCATAAATATTTACAATTTTTATATCTTCTTCTTGGATTGATCCGTACTCTCCAAGTACCTTGAAAGGCACTAATAAGGACATAGACTCTATCATGGACTGTCAAAGCTTGGCTCTGTCATGAGACACTAGAGCAATGCTTTTAGACTACAAGTTGTGATGCATTAGTAGATCATAAAAGCAATTTTGTGGGTTATAACTATTATTTTATTATATAACAGAATCGAATACAATAGGATAGAATAAAACAAGGAAAATACTATAATACATCACATATAATTAGTTATCTTGTGAAAAAAATTTTCTTATATACATGAGTAACCGTGTGAAATTAAGCCCTTGATGCACAAAATGTAGAAAACGAATTTCCATGGGCCAAAATATTCTTTCAGTGATTTTGTTTCATTGATCAAAGTTGTGACTATAAGTTCCTGGTTTGTAGACATTACCTGCTGAGAATTTCCAGTCAGAAAAAAACCTTGAAGTAATGCCATTTCAATTTCATCACTCCTTTAAACTTTGCACAAGAGGTAACCACAGTGAATTACCGTACAACCTGTGCTTTTCCTGACAGGAATGCCTGCTTCTAATGTTCTTGCAGATAAGGGTGACTGCTTCACAATGTTCTCAGCAAAGTTAATCTAAAAGGTTAACATGGAGCAAAATTTGTTTTGGTTCTTTGGCCTGTTGGGTCATATTTGCTAATTATTATATCCAGCTAAGGAAATTGTTTGTGGCTGGCATAAAAAGGGAAATAAAGAAAAAAGTAAAACAATAAGATCTTGCCACCTGCACTCCACTTTCTAATGTGTTAATTTTTCAAAAAAAATTGAAGTACTTGTATTTCAGTTTCAACATTCTTTTTTTTCACCAAAACATCTCTGCTAAATGTCTGATTTGACTCACTATACTATGATAGCACAAAGAATAGCAATAATAATAATTATTATTATTAATAATCACTAACATTTAGTAAAAACATACCATTTTATATGTTATAAAAAACAGGGCTGAGACTGTATGTGTGTGTGTATAAAATCTCCTTATAGTAACTGAGGAAATAGATATTCAAAACATACCCATTTCAAAGATTAGAAAAACAAGGCGCATGTGCCATCAGTGCTAAGGTATATGGACCTTAAGCTGGAGAAAAAAAGAGAAACCTTAAATGCTTATACATAGGTGACTGACATCATTCTATTTTAGCAGGATAATTCTTCTGGCATTGAAGGTGAAATATGAGGGCGAAATTCAAAAAGGGAGCAAAACTCTTTGAGAAATGACTATCTACTCTCTGTCCAATGTATCTCTGCCCCACCCTTCTGTATTCTACTTGTTTAGAACAATAAACTCTTCTCTAAATGTGCAATGATCATTCTGGTTTTAATGTTTTTCTACCCATTTTTCCTTCTTTTTTCAGTTTAGTTCTTCCCTTGACCATTAGTAAATTCTCTTTTTTATTTTTCAAGATCAAGCTCATCTATTGGTACCTCCAGAAAGCAATTACTTACATGTTATTTCCCTTTGAAAATAGCATTATATGGTAGAAAAATCAAGGGGTTGGGAATCAGCCAGGTTTTCTCTGCCTCTTAACCTTGAGCAAGTTCCTTAAGGTTTTTGAGATTGTTTCAGTTGTAAAATGGGAATATTACCTGCCTTGAAGAGTTACTGGGAGGATTAGAAATGATCCTTGACATTTAGTAGGGACCTATGAGATGGTACCATTTAGAATTATGTTTTTTCCACAGTCCCCCAGACATTCTTTTCTACATCTTCTTATGGTACTTCATTTAATCTGTATAAACATTTGCTACATTAGATTGGAATTATCTTAGTTTGTGAGCAAGGGCAGAGACTCATTTTTGAATCCCAATAAATAACACAATTTCTGGCCCAAAGCAAGATGCCCTTCATAGAATATCTGTTGACATGAAGGATGTGGGGCTATCCTGGGGGTAATGATAGAGAGAATATATATCTGAAAGTTATACAGGGAGAACTATGGGAGTTGATGATTGCAACACTCATTATCCAATCAGCAGTAAGTAGTCTGATGCTCAGAATGAAAATCAAACTGATGAGACGCAGTACTGAGATGGAGTGCCTATATTTAGTAATTGTTGATTGGATGTCAAATATTATGAATTTCATGTTGGTTATAAATGTAATTGTATATTTTATATCACTTTAAATATTTTTTCATTTTGTTCTGGAATGCAGTTAGGTTATTTGGAATCAATTTGACTTTCGAGGCTTGATTTTAAACTTTCTTAGTGTGTGTTCAAAATACCCTTTAGGGGAATTCTCTGGCGGTCCAGTGGTTAGGACTGTGCTTTCACTGCAGTGGGCCTGGATTCAATCCCTGGTAGAGGACCTAAGACGCCACAAGCCATGCGGTTCAGCCAAAAACAAACAAACAAAAAACAAAAAAACAAAATTCCCTTTAGGCAAGGATTAATTTGACCCCACTACTGACACAATACCCTCCTGAGAATTCTACCTTTTCGCTTGAAGTGTGCTTTGAATCAGGACAATTTTCAATCCCATAACAGATTGATGATACTCTTTATTTTTGTAATAGAATTTGGTTAAATCCAATATAATTATACATTAGCTGGTCATTAAACAAATTGAAAAATCTTTAAATTGCAAAGGAATTTATATTTCTTAAATTGCAAAGAAATTTAAATTTATAAACATATATAGTAATATATTTATCTAGGGTATAATCTTTTTGTCATAGTCTTTTTTTCTCTATCTTGCATAAATATCCATTATAAAAATAGATAAAAATAGGCAGAGCTTTATGAAAGAGGCAGTCAGCTCTGTTGTATGCCTTCTAATGGTTACAGTTAAAAGAAAAGCAAAGTCAGTGGCTATATTTTAAATTCTGAGCTTTCAACCTGCCCTTATAAAAGTTCAGTCTCTACTGTCCTCCAGATCACTGTTTTGAGTCTTCCAACATTGGGTGGTGAGTCTGAATTTGCTCCATACACTTGAGTGTGCAGGAAATTTTAAATTTCTCTGTTTTCTTTAAAACAGATTAAAGTTTGCTCCTATTTCACCAAAAAGAAAATTATTCAATCTCAGTCATTATTGTGGTTCCCTGATCACACCCCTTAGCACTGCAAAGGTCCCAAGCGATTTATGCAGAGTGAAACATTCAGGAATGTCCCTCTGGACTTTGGCTTAAGCTTGTCTTCCTTAAAAGGATAAACATCGGCACGGTCATTTGAAATGCAGCACTGTGCAGATTTTCCCATTCTGCAGCACAGAAATCATTTCTATTGTTGGTAATACCAGTGCTTACGAGTCTTCTAAGTACAGAATGCAGGCTTTCTTCCATAGTCATGTTACTTCCCTGGAAGGAGAGAGCTGAGGAAAAAACCAAAATTGTTCATCTTGGCAGTATGTATAACTCTGTGACAGCCCCCTTTCCCTTCCTACTTTTCCATCTCTGTGGTATCCAGCAGGGAACTAGGTGAAGATAAAGGGATGATCATGAGTTCCAAAAAAAGGGGAGACCAAGAGAGCCATGCGAAAAAGGGAATGAAAGAATGAAAGATCCTTGAGAGAGGGAAAAGAGAAGTAAGTCCAAGGGATATGAAGTTCTTTGGTCAACCTTGAGGCTTTGGCCAAATGGTGGTCCAAGATTCAGGAATCTTTGGAACAGAAAGTAAAATTAAGCGTAGCCAAAAGGACACAATGGAGACAAGAGCCACTTCTGTGTTCTAATGCCATTCTTGTTCTATTATTCTCTTCTTGCTTCTTTTGGATGTTTACCAAACTAACATTAGGACCATGTGGGCCATGGATTACACTGTTTCTTCTTTTCCACAGTAGGAGTAGAGTTCTAAGGATACACATACATTAACCAATGAACTCATTGATTAAACAATGACCATGCTTCCAAGATTGGGCGAGGCACTGAGATCCACAAACCAAAATATCTATTCCTTCCTCCACAAGAGTCACAATTTGGTTGAGCAGACAGGGTTGTCAACAGCTAATCCTAACACAGTATTTATGCCAGACTTTATCTACATAAGGAACTGGGAATAAAAATAGCAAGAGTGTGCCTGTTCTTGCAGGGCTTAAATTCTAAAAGATAGAATAGACGAATAAAGGGGGGGAAAAAGTGTATCGTGTTATGGCCAATTTCACATGGGGTCCAGTACTGACCTTAGTCTCAGAAAATAATGGCCCCCTGTTCTTAACCAAAGGCTCAGAAGGCCTTCCTCTCAGAAACAGGAAAAAGCAACGTACCAGAGAACACACTGACAACTCTGCCACATAAGGAACCAGAGCCCAGTATGGGCATTGAATCACCTTTAACATCCTAAAAATCCTTAACCTTAAATGTCCACTCTTTTGACTAACAGACTTTCGTCCCAAAGCTGTGTTATCCCAGGATAGCACAGTGGGGAAGCTAATGAATAATAAAGGTGAGGGTCGGACCCCCTTCCATTTTCTTCTGCCCTGGAATGCCCATGAAGAGCTGGAGGTACGTTTGAAAAGACAGAATTTTCACAGAGGACTTGACCTAAAAATCTTGCAGGAACTCAAAAGGGCCACGTACCCTTATGACCAACAATTTCCCCATACTCTCAATAAACACAACCTGAAGGAATCTGTTCATTGTGTGTTTTCTCATTTATTCTGGAAGCTCAGTGTCTAGGTAATTTATTGTAAGCAACCCATTACAATGTGTGAACATGATATAAAATTCACAGTTCAGGGCTTCCCTGGTGGCACAGTGGTTGGGGGTCCGCCTGCCGATGCGGGTCACGCGGATTCGTGCCCCGGTCCAGGAAGATCCCACATGCCGCGGAGCGGCTGGGCCCGTGAGCCATGCCTGCTGAGCCTGTGCGTCCAGAGCCTGTGCCCCACAACGGGAGAGGCCACAACAGCGAGAGGCCCGCGTACCGCAAAAAAAAAAAAAATCATGGTTCATTTTTGAATCCAAGTAATACTTTAGAAATCTAATTGACCATTCAAGTCACTGCATTAGCAGAGTGAAACCTCTAAGTAAAATTAATAACAAAGCTATCTAAAGATTATTAATTCAGGTAACATCTAATTCAGCATGACTGGGAACACAAACTATGTGAAAATTTCAATTATAAAAAGTTAAGAATTAATTTTGCTGAAATGTAGCCAAGAAAAATAAATTTTAAACCATTAATATAGCATAACTCATAAATTATGTATCTCTTTACTTTGCATGCATCCAAACATGGCCATACAACAGAACACCCAGATTTGTGAAATAATTAAATCTGTTATCTTTGCTATTTTACTGACTCTCATCATGTAAAATCCATAAGCTTTATTTATTTTTAAAATGTTTTTGATATATATTTGTCAAAGTATATTTGTCAAGGTAGGAGGATAGAACTATTTCATTTAACATTCTGTTAGCTTGTTTAGAACGTTTCAAATATTTAGGCAGGGGAATATGGGCCTCTCTTTGAACTTTCCCCCAAGACCCCACTATTATTAGAGATGGGCCTGAGGGCATAGATATTGGAGAAGTGTATTTGAGGATGGATTTCTGGAAAGCATCCTAGGACAAATGACTGAGGAGATGACTTTTGGAAAAAGTTGAGTAATATAATAATGTATTTAAATTTCTGCTCATTTTGATACCCCCCTCAGAGAACATATTGCTTTTTGGAAACAATAATTATTTATTTTCTACTTATGTTTTTATCTGCACACAGGGCTCATGTTACAGTGCTTGGAATGCAACAGTGCTTAATGACTTGAAATAGGACATTCTTGGGAAGGAAGAGGAATGTAGAGTAGATAATAAGTTTTAATGGTTAAGACCTCAGATGGGAAAGCTATACTAAGGGATATAATAAGTGTTTTTCTTTCAAGTATAGTTTCTTGGCTAATTAACAAATGCTATTTTAACTATAATCAATTCTTGATGACATAATGCAATAAGGCATTATTAGGAAAAACAGAATTATTGTCTTACTTTTAATGATTCCTCAAAGTATCCTTGAAAACTTGTGCAACGGGAGACAGGCCTATTTTTTAGTGGTTTAGAATATAACTTACTCTACACACTTAATTCTAAGTTAATTTGGTCTGGTTTTAAGCAAATCTCTTTCATAATTAAATTTAACACGCTAATTTGTTCCATTTATTGAAGTACTCCAAGATGTAGAAATTTCAACCGCAGGAAGGAAGTTTATTTCTCAACTTGCACTTATTACACAAGAGGCATCAAACTGCTCATGAATTAACAGCAGGACAGCAATTGTCATTTCCTGGTGTGAGACTTTCACAGTTAAGGCAGAAGTCTGACCTGGTCATCATGTGTCTTGGGATATGTTCTCAGAAGGCTAAGCCTCATGTTCAGTTTATACAAACAATGTGACTATTAAGTAGAGGGGAATCCAGATCTTAGAGCAAGAATGGTAAAGTCCGACGGCCTTGCCAAGTTCATCTTTGGAGCTTAACTTTGGACTACCGCTTCTCACGTACTGGCATTGCCACAGGAAATGCTGCTTTGTGGTTCAAAGAACTTATTGGACTCATGACTCAACAAACTAACATATCAGCAGAAGGAAATAATATTGTGCAATATGCATTACTTAGAGCACACAATATTGGGGGAAAAAGTGAGCGGGACTCAGCCTGCAGCCTCAGGCTGCCAAACTTGAGTCCACTAAAAGAAGCAGAAATGAAACAAGAGGAGGAACAGTCTGATCTTGGTGGGAAAGGCAACAGGATGCCAGCAGACTCAAGGTCTTGCTGTTTTCCCTCTTCTATTGTAATGGTGAAACCAAGCATGACCCTGTGGGGCCCCTGGGCCTGGAAGTCTTTCTGTGTCCCCCATGGAGGCTGAAATAGACTTCAGCCTCCATGACCTTCCCTGAATTCCAAAGGGCAGGTTCAAACAGTTGCTAATCGGGGAAGGCAGGAGATGCAGAGATAAGGGAGAAGCAGTCAAGAAACAATAGTGCAGAATTCCCTAGAGGTCCAGCAGTTAGAACTCTGTGCTTTCACTATGGAGGGCCTAGGTTCAATCCCTGGTCAGGGAACTAAGATCCCACAAGCTGTGAGGTGTGGCCAGAAAAAACAAACAAAACAAACAAACAAAACATTAGTGCAGCCTTGAGACAGGATCCTGGTTCTGCCTCAAGAGATACACATAACAATATCTCTGAGCTCTTCTGCAAAACTAAAACCCCCAACAAATGGAAGATGTTAACTACTTGATGAAGCATTCTTCATTCCAGAGAGAAGGTCACAATTTGACAACCTCAAGAACCACAGAAGCTCATCAGGAGACCACTTGAGTCCAGATTAAAGGAATGCAGCCCCTGCACACACCCTGGTCTTATCAGAAGCCCCGCCCTTGAACCATTGCTATAAAACTCCTCACCAAATCCCCCCTGGGTTGGACACACAGTTTTGAGGGCATTAGCCCACTGTGTCCCTCTTTGCCTGGCAAAGCCATAAAGCTATTTTTTCTACCCCGTCTCCAAGATTCAATTTGGCTGTGGTGCACAGAGGCTGAGTTTCAGCATAATAGCAGGCCCATGACAAATGTATGCAAATGTAACATGGAAGATAATTTCTCGAAGATGACTTCTTTGTGCCAAATGTTTCCCTGGTTTTCTTTGGCCTAGACTATGGATGATAATTAGCTTATTTTAGAGTTTAGCCCTTCCAGTTTTCCTCCAAGCTAGGGCCAAGGGTGTTTATCTCACAGAAAGATCAGGGCCTTACATGCAGGGCTAGGAGTGAGAGAGGCCAGAGGACAGGGTGAGAACACAGGGACGTGTCCCTAATACTCCATTCCTTTCTCCCACTCCTCCTAGCATCTCAGAGTGGCTAGAGTTCACTCAAGGAATAGTGCTTGTCATCTAAACTGGGGAGCAGAGATGCCTGTCATTTGTAAAACCACTTTACTTTATACAAGCCCCTGCTCAAAAATCTCCTCTTGAAGAACAGGACACGCACACTGACACCCTAGAGTAAAATATGGTCATAGTTTCATTAAAAGAAAAACTCAGAAGAAGTAACTTTTTGTAACTGGAAAGTCATCATCCCAAGGAGACTGTAGGAGCTTATCCTTCGGTCAGTGAGTGTTTCCTGGCATTGCTTACAGTCATTGCTGAGCTCAAACCAGCTCATCTCACTGCAAGAGCTGAGTGTTAGGTTAATAATTCTGTCAGCCAGTTAATAATTCTCGGCAGCATAAATTTGGCCATGGGGAGAATGCTTATACCATGGAAATCGGCAAATGCTATAAATCTGGGCTTTTCCTTTTTTTTTTTTTTCTTGAGAGTTGCGTTACCAACATGCGACTAATACATATAATCTCTCTCAGATCTGCATGAACGTGATCCCCTATTCCCTCTCCCTTCTATAGCCTCTGTCATCTGCCCCACTGTCCTCTGCTCCGATCCTTTGGACATTTTTTCTTTCCCTTAGCTGTCCTTTTCTCTTTCATTTTTTATTTTTTTCCTGGGGTTTATCATTCAGGCAGCTTTCATGCATGGAAGATGCTTGGGAGTTTGTTCTCCTTGGACTGATCAGAGAAAACAACTTTGTCTGGGGGGGGTGGGTTGGTGGGCACAAGCAAAACTCTAGAAATGAAATTCTAGAAGATGAAGGATTTATTCCACTGAGATCATTAACCCGAGCACCCCTGCCTGCATGTCCTGGGGCTGGTGAGGCATTCTGTTATCCCCAAATTACTATTAATAGACCCCAAGTGGCAATTCTCAATGACTAGCTCCCCTAATCAGCCTCAATCCCAGACCATACTGTTTTATTCTAAGCAACAACTGAAGTCTGTATGCCCTAGGCATGAAGTGTGTATTTGTGGGTGGTTTAAATATTCCAAAATGAATGTGGAAAGAGATAGTGTGTTAGAATTGAAGGAACCTTAGAAATAATCTTGTCCAACTTGCTTTTTCATATGGTGAGTAAACAGAGGCACAGAGAGGTAGTGGTAGAGATCGTGGCAGAACCAAGACTGGGATTCAGAAACCTGACTCCTACTTCTGGGAACTTTCAAATTTGCAACCATGTCTATTTTTTTTTTTAATATTATAACTGGGGCCAAGATAACGTTCATTCAAATCAACAAATACTTTTTTGGACTATCAGATTTATATCTATGTGCACTTACCTATCCTAGGCACTGTACTAGGAGTTGAGGCTATAGACAAGTTCCCCACTTTCCTAGAGCTTTCTTTTGAGAACAAAGATTATTTGTGTTAGCATGACTTAATAACTCTGTGTTCCAAGAACTTCTAACCTGGAAAATAAAACTGTCATCCAACTGAGAACTTTATTGTTTGCTTCAGGAAATGTTTATAAGTCAGTTTATCTGGATCCGCAATCTGATCATCTTGACTAACAGCCCTTGTATTAGACAATAGGCTGCTTATCGAGATTCCCATCCAGACACTTGTCATTCCTCACCTCACTTGTCTACCAATCCGAAATTATCGTGTCAGCTAACTTTGTCCAATTCCAGGCAATTTCCTGCCCTGAGTGTCCTGTTTTAAATTTTTGATCCCAGTCCCCCTAATATCCTCTCTTCTGAGAAACTATGATTCTGTCAAAAATACTCTTCGCCATGTTAAATAAATCTAACACCTACCTTCTCCTGATCAAAAGATTTTTGTTCTTGGTATTTCTGAAGAGGTAACAGTGGATACATTCTACGGGAGAACTGGATGTAAGAATGAGGGATATATATTTATCATGACCTGTCTGGGTGTAGTAGGACCTTCACTTGCCACATTCTGTAGTGACATAATTTGCCCTGGAAATGTTTGGCTGGATGTTGCTTTACAAACTTGGTAAGTACACAGAGGTTTTCTGTGAAATTCCAATTTAAAAAGTTATACTCTTCAGTGCATACTTAGGATTGGAAATTCTGCTCTCTGATTCTGGAAGTTTGGTGCCAAAATTCATGGGAGAATGCAGGAGTGGGTGACTGAATACAAGTCAAAGAAAGGCATCATGGGAGGAGCAACTCCAGGAAGCCACAGAACATTATCCCAAACTAGATGGGAAAGTTCTTGATTTAATGTAATTTTAAACATTATTGTTTTTATTTATTTTCCTTAGGGTTTAAGTCACCGTTTTCTCTATAATTAGCCTTTTGTGTAAAATTCTCCGCCCCCTCCCCCATTGGAAATACTATACAGCATGAAATACAGTAACCACAAGCACCTAAATGACAAGGGTGGGACTGGGGGGACCCTAAACTGGTCACAAGGAGGTGATCTCTGGGAGGCCTCATCATGGCCCGGACGGCACAGGCCTCAAAGCTACCTCCTTTGCCTTTAATCCCATCCAGTCTTTGATTACTCAGGCATTTAGCAGAAAGAACCTTCTGGTTAGAGGATAGCAACATACAGGTTAGGTTAAGACTAGGATTACAATTTGCAGAAATATCAATTTCTCAAAGAGGAATTATTTATTTGTTTGCTTATTTATTTATTATGCACCTGCTGAGATTTATCACTGTGCTATGTACTCTTGTCCTCAGACACAAGGTCCAGCTTTTCTTCCAGAAGAGTTTACAGTGTAGGTGGGAGAGCACCTGACACCTTACCTGACACCTAACAGCAGTTCCAGGTAAACTGCCCTAAGTGCTTTAAGAATTCAGACTAAGGGCCACCTTACAGCTGCCCAAAGTTCCCTTGTGAGGTCAGAAGTCAGAATCTCATTCTTGTTGAGTAGAATTCACTCATTCAACAAATATATATTGAGCACCTACTATGTTCTGGGTAGTACTATAGGAAGTTTGGACCCATGAGTGAATAAAATGGACAAAAATCCCTGCCTCATGGAGCTTTCATTCTGGTAGGAGCTTGGTTTATCTGCTTCTGTACTGGGTTTGTTTTACCATGCATGACCATGTCCCATGATGCTTTGCAGCACTCAAGATAAGCAGGATGGTTGAAGTTAACAAGATGATTCACCAGAACCCATTCTGAGAAAGTAAGGGACAGAACAAGGAAGCAGAAATGACTTCCTCATGTAATTTTAAACCTTGCCTTAAGCATGTCCTTGAAAATTTCCAGTCCAAAGTAATAATTCATGGACCCAGCACACTTTCCCTTTCTATAAAGTCCTGCCTATTGGACGTACCAGCCTGAAAGCTGGGGAGAGTGGAGAATGAAGGGTTCTGCTGGACCTAGAGTCCGGAAAAACTGGTTCCACAGTCTCCGCTCTGTAACTAACTAGCTGTGTAACCACAGGAAGTGGGTTATTATCTCTGTTACCCATGACAGATCATTCCAAAAACTCCAAAGTGTTTCACAAATGCATGAGCTCATTAGTAGACATGTTAATGTCTAGGTTTGTGGGGCTTGAGGCTATCATAGAGGTCACAATAAAGAACAACAGCTGGGCAACGCTGCCAAGAGAGCGAGGGTTAAAATATGTTAAGTATCTGCTCAATACAGTGTGCCCCAGGATGCTGGTTTATTCGTGGGATTAGTTTGATTCTCACACCAGCCTTGAAGCTGAATCGGCCTCTCTACCCCAACACCGAATTAAATCTTGGAGGCAGAGTTTTGGGTGAAGTAGAAAAGAATAGCTTTATTGCTTTGCCAGGCAAAGGGGGCCACAGCAGGATAACGCCCTCAAGGCTGTGTGACCCAATTGAGTGGGTAGTGAGGAGTTTTATAATAATGGTTCAAAGAGGGTGTGATCAGCTCGTGAAACTTCTTCAATTGGTTGGTGGAGAGGTAAGTGGGAGCCAGCATCATCAACCTTCTGGTTCCAGCAGGTCTGGGGTCTATGTGTTTGTGGGTAGCATACTGTTAACTTCTCCCACCTGGTGGGGGTTTCAGCATCTGCAAAACAGCTCAAAGAGATTGTTGTGTATATGCCTTGAGGGAGAACCAGGACCGTTCCCCAAGGCTGCACTGTTGTTTCTCTTGTCTGTTCCTCCCTTGTCTCAGCATCCCCTCCCTTCCCTAATTAGCAACTGTTTGATCCCTTCCCTTGGAACTCAAGGAAGGTCCTGGAGGCTGAATGAAGCCTATTTCCTGTAATCAAGAAATGGGGGGCACAGAAAGGTTTTTGTGCTCAGGAGCCCCTCCTGCTTGGCATTAGCCTCACCAGGAAGGATTATCAGCCCTTCACCCACGAGTTGACTGGAACTCAGAGAGATTGTCCTTAGTCACACAGGCAGCAAGTGGGTGAGCTGGGATTCTAGGTTAGAGCAATATGACTGGACCAGGCAGCTGCCTTTTCCCAGTAAGTGGTACTATCACAGTGTTTGATTAAAATACCATTTCCCTGAAACAAAGAAATAATAGCTTTAAAATTTTTTTTGGCCAGGGAAGCCATTTTGAGCATATTTAAATATATGAGGACCGTTTCTTTTCTTTAAAAAAATTTTAAAGCAATTTATTGGATTATGAGTATAATGACTTTTTTGCTTGTTTTTTCAGCTTTATTGAGGTATAATTGACATATAAAATTGTAAGATATTTAAAGTATACATGGTGATGATTTGATATATGTATACATTGTGAAAGGACTCCTCCCATCTAGTTAATTAACACATCCATAACTTTACACACTTTTCCCTTTTTTTGTGTGTGAGAACATTTAAGTTCTACTCTCCTAGCAAATTTCAGTTACACAAAACAGTATTATCAACTACAGTCACCACGTTATACATTAGATTCTCTGGACCATTTTTTTCTTTAAATATGCATCTGGTATGAAATGTCTGATATTTATCTGGTTCAGTTAGTTGAATTATTTTCTAACATTAAGAGAGACTACAGTAGCAATTTCATTGGTGGATTTGAGATTGAGTTTAGAGTATTCCTTTAAATAGATCTAAGTCTTTCAAAAATAATAAAGAACTCATGTAAGAAATAGAATTGAATTTCTGTGACACCTTGATAATGATACCTATCGCTTATTGAGTATATATTCTGTGTTAGACACTGGTTGAAAAAAAGGAACCTTAATTGGCCCTCACCCCCTTCTGAGTTCCTTGGATCACCCTTGTATTAGAGGTAAGGAAATGGAGACCGAGAGAAAGAGCAGCAAAGTCACACAGAGAGTAAGTAAATTGTAGTGGTGGATTCAAACCCAGGGTGGACCGCCTTTTACAGATACTGCTCTTGAATGCCATGTGAATTCAAGTGAGGGGACAAAGGCCTCTCTGCTGAAGACACCAACAGAGCAGTATACACATGAAACTTTAAAAATATCTTAAGTTATGCATATCCTGACTTTGTAGGGTCATACAATTATGGGGCCACTCTAAACGAAAGAATACAAATTACAATGAAAAATGAACATTAATTTTAAATAAGAAAAAATTTATAGCAAATTACAAATTCATAAAGCTGAAAAACACCATAAACAGAAAAAAAATAGTATGTGCTTATTAAATAACTGCTTGCAATATCTCTAAAATACTCTTACTCTTTGGTTTTGGTTACATACCGTTGATCTCCTCTTCACATAACAATGATTTTTTAAGATGATCTTTTATGCATAGAAAGATAGTTTATTCTTTCTGTTAGGATGGTTGATCAAAATTTGTTTTTATTATAGATAGCTGGATGCATAAAGCATAACATTTCATATACAGATGTACTTATTTGTTGTGCTATTGCAGGTGCATGCTCCACAAACATAGGATTCCAGTCAAATAGCAAAAAAAGTATGAAACAATTGTAGTTGTATCCCTGAATTATTAACTATATTCCTGAAATGAGAAGGTTTGTTTTGTTGAGGGTTGATGTGAACTGAATCCTCTGCTCTTGACTTTACATTTTGATAACTGAAAGAGTTTTCCCCAGACTAGCTTCTGGCTCTGTGTATTTCAATCTTGTTTCTCCCATACCTACCTCATTTTATTGTTGTCCACCTTAAGACCCATTCTAATCCTTGTATCAGGAAGGTGGGTGAGTAGGCAGAGTAAGTAGAGGGATATTCCTAGCAACTAGTCTCACACCAGGATGGCTAGTAAAAACAGAACCATTCATAACATGACTGTGAACCAGTAAAATATATATCATTAAATCTACATTTAAACATCTTCAACTCAACTTCTCCTCAACCAGATCTCAAAAGCACAGCTAGATCGACATCATCCAGTATAAGCAGAAGTGTAGGGAAGGAAAGTGAGAGTGAGAAAAATAAGCAGTCATAACAAATTTGGTTAAAATATGTGACTTCAGCAAATTTTATAAAAATATATGACTCTTGTTAGTAAACTAGTGAGGGTCCTGGAGCTTAAACTAATTAGCTTCGTGATATATCCACCTATGGCTGTGATGAAGTTCTCATCTATCTGAGAGGCATCATTGCTTAAAACATGTAAAACTGTTCATCCTTATGTTTAGGTTAGTAAATATGACCCTAGTAACTGGTAACAGTGACAAATATAAGAGGATTCTGTTGTATGGTCAAAACGGTGAATCAGATCTAGGTCACTGAAATATTTTTATGAAAAATTTACATTAGGGTAGGTTCAAAGAGATTTTTCTTTCCTTGGTTTAGTATTTCGAACTAGCCACAAAGATTTCTTTCTGCCTTTCTGATGTCCACCCAAACCACTCTCACATCTGCTATATTAAAGTTTGCATGTTAGAACTTCCCTGGTGGCGCAGTGGTTGAGAGTCCGCCTGCCGATGCAGGGGACACGGGTTCGTGCCCCAGTCCGGGAAGATCCCACGTGCCACGGAGCGGCTAGGCCCGTGAGCCATGGCCGCTGAGCCTGCGCGTCCGGAGCCTGTGCTCCACAATGGGAGAGGCCACAGCAGTGAGAGGTCCGCGTACCGCAAAAAAAAAAAAAAAAAAAAAAAAATTTGCACGTTAAATTTTAATTCATCAAATTTATAAACTAACTCTCACATGGTTTCCTCTTTTGTAACTCCTAAACGCAAAGTTAATGTGGGAGATTTTTTCAGTGGTTGATTTATCCTCAGGGTAACAGTGCCCTGTTACTCTTTTTCTCTGGGGGCACCTATGATAGAAATGTTGGGGGAAAGGGACTTTAGAGGGAGATTCTGAAATCGTTGGGAAATTCCACAACTGTTCTTCATAGCCATGTCAACAAATGACTTCATCCAGGATCCATGATTCATACATCAGGCATGCCGATGTTGGAATAGGGTCAACAGAAGGAAGCTGACCTCAGACACAGGGACTCACAGCTGCTGAGCCAGAATAACTTTGAAAGATGTCTTCTTTTTGGCAGATTTTTCTTGAATGTTCGCTCTGTGTGATGTGCTAGGGACTCAAATTCAACTCCTGTTGTTAAGGGAAAAGAAACCAAGAAGTCACTTAGGAAAGGGTACAGTGGGCTAGAGGAAGGCTCACAGACAGGAGAGGGCAAACCTTGAGGTCCTCACTCTTATGGTGAGGTGGAGGCTGAAAGAATGAACTTTCAGGAAGTGCCCACACCATGTTGCGACCTGGGCTGAATTTTAAAAGTTGCATTGGTTTTGTCATGTAGAAAAGGGGAAAGATACTCCAGACAGAGAAAATAGTATGAGCAAAAATTCAGAGGTGCAAGAATGTAAAAGACTAAAACTGAGGGTGGGAGGAGAGAGACATCTAGAGAGGAGGTTAGAGAGAACAGAAGGGGCCAAGCAGGGAAAAACTTTTATCAGGGCAAGAATGTAAACTATCCTGAAGACCATGGCAAGGGGGTAGACACTGATGATTAAGGCTGGGAAAAGACATGGCCAGATTCCTATTTTAGAGAGTTCACTTGGCAGAAGTGAGTGAACGGTGGAGGGCGAAAGCTTGGGGTTAGACCATTTAGGAGATATTCTGTGGTGGTCTGGGGGAGAGAAAGGGGAGCTCAGTCCAGTGTAGTGGAGCTAGGAAGGGAGAAGAAATTCGCTAAGAAATTATTTTAAAAGACTAGGTAGTGTTACATGTTGGAATACTTCACAGATGCAAGTAGAAATAGAAATACTGGCCAGACAATTGTGAAATAGAAGCACTGATTGATATTAAGAAATGCTAACGACACAATAGCAGGTGAAATAACCAAGACCTAAAGTTGTGGCATACACACAACACACAAGATTGAAAGGAAATATATCAAAGCCTTAAGAGCCATCATCTCTGGATAGTGAGATGACAGATAACTTTTATTTTCTTTTTTATATTTTTATATAGTCAGAATGAATCATATTTGTAATGCAGAACTCTGACGAAAGTTAAGGAGAAAAGAAGGATGAAAGGAAGTGAAAAAAAGGAGGAAGGCCGAAAGGAGACATTTCAGAGATGTTAAGGAGATACACTCAGTGGTGTATGGGAAGTGGAAATGGTTTCATAAAGAGACAGAGACTTATGATTCCTACAGAGGCCTCTTTAACTTAACCTATTCTAGAAGTTTCTACAAAGCAAGCATTATAGGCTATAGGACCCAGGGTGGCTATATAGTAGGTTGGGGAGTAAACATGAGATTGGAGCCAGGGTGGGAAAGTACTTAAGTTGTGTTCTTCTGACTGTCCATTAGTTTAGCTATGGCTGCTGAGGTATCTGGAGGGGAATGTGTAATGTGTTTTGTAGGAAAGCAGCAGACTTTGATTCTGGTTTCGTGAATAGAGGCTGCCCTGCTGAAGTCGGATCCCTGACTGGCTACGCAACTCTGCCCCGTCCCTGTCCAGCCCTAGGCTCTACTTTCCTGACTCAGAGCATTCGATGCCTTGGTTGTTTGTATATATTGAGAATTTGAATGTGTTGGAGCAGAATATTGTGGTAAGTACCCAGTCGTTATCTGCCCTGTCAGCTGCTTTTTCTTTTCTGAGCCCTTGGAAAATGAACCATAATACTCATAACTATATTAATAACAATAGTCACAATGATGACTAAAAAATAGGGACAATACAATACAATATATTTGACAAAAGACTTAGGAATAATAACAGCAGCTTCACTGAGTGTTCAAAGGTTCAAATTTGGGGGGGTCATGTTTTTTCCAAGAAGAGTCATCAAGTGGCCTGAAATTCTGCACAATATCTTCCCTTATTAGAGCTGTCTCTATGAGCAAGCTCAGTGTCGCTGAAGGAGAGACCATGTAGGTGCTCCTTTCTTCCTAGGAGGGCCACTTCTCTCTCTGCATACCACCTTGGCCTTAAGAACTCTATGCTCAAACGCAGAGTTCAGTTCATAAATACATTCCCCCAACATGACTAAAAGGTCCTATCCATGTGCTCCCATGGCTTCTGCACTTATCCATATTATGACACTCCACCCATTGCATTTTTTTTTTTTTTTTTTTTTTTTTTTTTTGCGGTACACGGGCCTCTCACTGCTGTGGCCTCTCCCGTTGCGGAGCACAGGCTCCGGACGCGCAGGCTCAGCGGCCATGGCTCACGGGCCCAGCCGCTCCACGGCACGTGGGATCCTCCTGGACCGGGGCACGAACCTGTGTCCCCTGCACCGGCAGGCGGACTCTCAACCCCTGCGCCACCACGGAAGCCCCACCCATTGCATTTTACTTACCTGTCTGTACTCTCACTAGATTTTAACATCTATAAAGAAATTATATCTTATTCACTGTTGTATCCACAGCACCCGCCACAAAGCCTGGCACATAACATGCTGAAGAGGTTTTGCTAAATAATTAATGACAGATTTTGTTAAGTGACATTGTTAAATTAATAAACAAAGGATTAAGTTCAGAAAAAATACAAAAGTTAAAAACAAGAAGACCCAAATACTTCTAACATTTGCTCCCATTCACTAGCCAGCACTTTAATGTAGATTTCACCCCTCCCTCCCCCAAGACACACACATATGCCTTACTGTTGCTTTAAGCTCCTGAAAAGAGGAAAGGTGCTAGATCAAAATATTTACTAGTTGTAACTACTGCAAGACTCTTGGACAGTGCTTATTATAGCCAGAAACTGAAACTATTCTTACAAAACGAGAGGAAGAACAGTGGGAACAGAGCGAGGGAGTTTCACTAAGCAAGTCTTTTTTTCTAGGGCACAAACTGATACTTTAATGTCTATTTTGAGGGGGTGCAAAATTATTTTAACTATTGTTTGTGCATATGGAAATAGGGATATATATTCTTATATGAGGCAGCAAGAAGTACAAAACATCACCTTGGATATCGCTGCCCCAAATGAATCTAATCATGAAGAAATATGAGCCGAAACCAAGTTGAGGAAATTTTGTTTCGGAATAAAGAAAACTAAAGACATATGACAACTAAAGGCAATATGTAATCCTAGATTTGGATCCTAGAATAGTTGTATCTTTCTCTGTCTCTGTCCACCAATCCATTTATCATTCATCTATGTATCCATCCATGTATCCATCTATCTATCCAACTATTCATCTATGTAAAGAATATCATTGGGACAACTGTCATAAACTGGATAAAGTTTGCAGATTAAATTGTATCACTCTTAATTTCCTAGTTTTGATCATTGTAACGCATTAGAGGAGAATTTTCTTGTTCTTAGGAAATACTGGGAAATCTGAGTGAAGTGTATTCTAGAATTCTTTATACTCTTCTTACAGCTTTTCTGTAAGTTTAAAGTTATTTCATATATAAAATAGATAACCAACAAGGACCTACTGTGTAGCACAGGGAACTATATTCAGTATTTTGTAATAACCTATATGGGAAAAGAATCTGAAAAAGAATACACACACACACACACACACACACACACACACACACCCCCACTCACTCATATATATATGTAAAACCAAATCACTTTGCTGTACACCTGAAACTAACACAACATTTAAAGCAACTATACTTCAATTAAAAAATAAATGAATTAATTAAAAAAAAATCCTGCATGGGTTCCACGAGCTGCAGCATTTGATTAATGTGTGAACACATTTCTAAAAAGAAACTTGAATGAAATTTTCAAGACTGTGAAAAAGTTTTCAAGAATGGGAAAAGAAATTTAAAAAACAACAAAACAAGTGGTAGTTTCTTAAAATTTGTGCCTAAATAAACCATATAAATAAATTTTTCATACTCTGTTCCATTAAAAAAAGTTATTTCAAAATAAAAATATTATAAAAATTAGGGTTATAAATACAAATAATCAGATTGAGAGATATGTACTGTGATGGACTGAATGCTTGTTTTCTCCCCCCAAAACTCATATGCTGAAACCTAATCCCCAGTGTAATGGTATTTGGAGGTGGGGCCTTTGAGAGGTGATTAGGTCATGAGGGTGGAGCCTTCATGAATGGGATTACAGGCATACCTTGGAGATATGTGAGTTCTGTTCAAGAAACTCCCAATAAAGTGAATATCTCAACAAAGCAAGTCACACACTATTTTTGGTTTCCTAGTGCATATAAAAAGTATGTTCACACTGTACTGTAGTCTATTAAGTGTGCAACAGCATTATGTCTAAAAAAAAATGTACATACCTTATATTAAAAACACTTTATTGCTAAAAATGCTAATCTGAGCCTTCAGTGAGTCCTAATCGTTTTGCTGGTGGAGGGTCTTGCCTCGATGCTGATGGCTGCTCACTGATGAGGGCGGTGGTTGCTGAAGGTTGGGGTGGCCATGACAGCTTCATAAAATAACAATGAAGTCTGCATCATGAATTGACTCTTCCTTTAACAAACAATTTCTCTGTAGCATACAATGCTAGTTGACAGCATTTTACCCACAGTAGAACTTCTTTTCAAAATAGAAGTCAGTCTTTTCAAACCCTGTAGCTGCTTTATCAACTGAGTTTACATAATATTCTAAATGCTTAGTTGTCATTTCAACAATTTTCAGTGCATCTTCAGCAGGAGTAGATTCCATCTCAAGAAGCCATTTTCTTTGTTCATTCATAAGAAGCAACTCCTCATTCATTAAAATTTTATCATGCAATTGCAGTGATTTAGTCACGTCTTCAGACTTTGCTTCTTATTCTAGTTCTCTTGCTATTTCCACCACACGTCCACTGAAGTCTTGAGCTCCTCGAAGTCATCCATGAGGGTTGGAATCAACTTCTAAACTTCTGTTAATGTTGATAGTTTGATCTCTTCCCATGAATTGTGAAATTTCTTAATGGCATCTAGAATGGTGAATTTTTTCCTGAAGGTTTTCAAATGACTTTACCCAAATCCACCAGAGGAATCACTGTCTATGACAGCTATAGCCTTATGAAATATATTTCTTATAGAATAAGACTTGAAAGTTGAAATAACTCCTTGATCCACGGGCTGCAGAATGTATATTGTGTTAGCAGGCATGAAAAACAACCTTAATCATAATCATACATGTCCATCAGAGCTCTCAGGTGACTGGGTGCATTGTCGATGAGCATTAATATTTTGAAAAGAATCTTTTTTCCTGAGCAGTGTGTCTCAACAGTGGGCTTAAAATATTCAGTAAACCATGTTGGTAAATGGATGTGTTGTCATCCAGGCTTTCTTGTTCCATTTATAGAGCATAGGCAGAGTAGATTTAGCATAATTCTTAAGGGCCCTAGGATTTTCAGAATGGTACAAGAGCATTGGCTTCAAGTTAGAGTCACCAGCTGATTAGCCCTGAGAGTCAAAAGAGTCAGCCTCTCCTTTGAAACTTTGAAGCCAGGCATTGACTTCTCTCTAGCTGTAAAGGTCTTAGATGGCATCTTCTTCCAATAGAAAGCTGTCTCATCTACTTTGAAAAATCTGTTGTTTAGTGTAACCACCTTCATTAATTATCTTAGATGGATCTTCTGGATAAGTTGCTGCAGCTTCTACGTCAGCACTTGCTGCTTTACTTTGCAATTTTATCCTATGGAGATGGCTTCTTTCGTTAGACTTCATGAACAAACCTCTGCTAGCTTCAGACCTTTCCTCTATAGCTTCTTCACCTCTCTCAGCTTTCACAGAAGTGAGAAGAGTTAGAGCCTTGCTCTGTATAAGCTTTGGCTTAAGGGAATGTTGTAGCAGGTTTGATCATCTATCCAGACCACTAAAACTTTCTCCATATCAGCAACAAAGCTGTTTCGCTTTCTTATCATTTGTGTGTTCACTGGAGGAGCACTTTTAATTTCCTTCAAGAACTTTTTCTTTATGTTCACAATTGGGCTAAGAGTTTGGCACAAGAGGCCCAGCTTTCAAGCTACCTGGGCTTTCAACACGCCTTCTTCACTAAGCTTAATCATGCCTAGTTTATGATTTAAAGTAAGAGATGTGAGACTCTTCACTTGATGGCTTAAAGGTCATTGCAGGATTATTAACTGACCTAATTTCAAAGTTGTTGTGTCAATAGGGAGGCCCAGGAGAGGGAGAGAGATGGGGGAATAGCTGGTCGGTGGAGCAGTCAGAACACACACATTTATTGATTAAGCTCACCATTTTATATGTACATGGTTTGTGGTGCCCCCAAACAACTACAATAATTACATCAAAGATCACTGATCACAGATCACCATAACAAATCGAATAATAATGAAAAAGTTGGAGGTATTACCAGAATTACCAAAATATGGTACAGAGACACAAAGTGAGCAAATGCTGTTGGAAAAATGGCATCAGAAGACTTGCTTGATACAGGGTCGCCCCAGACCTTTGATTTGTAAAAAAACGCAATGTCTGCAAAACGCAATAAAGCAAAACACAATAAAATGAGGTATGCCTGTAGAACCCTTATAAAAGAGACCCTAGAGACTCTCTCACCCATTCTGCCATATGAGGACACAGTGAGAAGAAGGCTGCCTATAACCAGGAAGTGGGTTCTCACCAGACACCCAATCTGCTGGCACCTTGGTCTCAGACTTCCCAGCCTCCAGAACTCTGAGAAATAAATGTTTCTTGTTTAAGCCACCCAGCCTATGGTATTTTTGTTACAGCAGCCCTAACAGATTAAGACATGTACATTAAACAAAATAGTTTTATACCAAATCAGTTAAACTTTAAGCATGCTGAAAATTTTTTGAGACCTAGGAGTGTTTGTTTGGGTTAGTTTCAAAGTGCAGGGGGACATACTGGATTTTGTGTGATTTCCAGTGACATAGTGCAAAGATGAGGTCCCACACACCTTTAGTGTTGCAATAATATAAAAAACCTCAGGAGCACTCCAGCCAACACAATTCCTCAGGGACAGCCAAGCACAACAGTGTCTGGGCCTGCAGGACACTGGAAAGAAAGGATCCAGGGTAAACATGACTTCCAAGCTGACCATAGCTCTATTGCTTTCTTGGCAGTTCCATGCTTCCTGTAGCACCGTGTGAAGGTAGGCACATTCTTCTGATCACCAGAGCTTTCTTTTGTGTAACTATGATCCTCAGAAAGCAAGGGGCTTTAAATCTGATCAAAATTGCTTTAAGAACAAACATTTATTTTTATTCAAACAAACAAAAAAAATTCATTTAACGTTGACAGGGCTGCAAAATGACTTCCATGGACCCTAGACAATTTTACTTTTGTGGGGTTCTCCCATCATAATATCAATATTAAAAATTGCTTTTGACATAACTTTAAATACTTCACCCTTTTTTCTGCTTCAGGGAAAATTTAGTAGATTTTTGTGGGTCCAAAAAATTTCACCTTTTTCTGTTGTGAGAAAAAAATAACACTTTTTTTGACTCTAAATCTTTGTTTCTTTTTTGATTTTAAAAGAAATCAAAATATTTTCAAAGGACCCTAAAATTATTGTGGGCCCTAGGCACTGTGTCTACTATGCTTAATGTACAAGTCAGCTCTGATTGAATTAGATTTTGAAATATTTAGGCTGTATCTCTATTCTTCTAAGGAAGGTGTAATATTTGAATTGATATAAGCATTTGGTTGCTAAAAATATATGTCTGAATATTAGTTGAATTTTATAGACCTATGTATCACTATATATACCTAAATCCATTTATAATTTATATCATATTCCACTGGGAGCCAGAGTTGATAAAAATTGTCCATTAACATCAAACCAGGTAACCCATATATTTTTACTTAGCATTCTGTTAACAAAGGTTCAGACAACTATCATTTCCTATCTGTTTTGAAGACCCCATGATGGATCCTAGACCCTTCTGAGATCCTGTTCTATAACAAATAATATCTTGTTTTTAACATGTGGTTTCTGCACTTGAATTTTTTCTTTTATTAGCATTAAAGAATTTTTCTTAAACATAACACATCTCTGTGAAATAGTATATGCTTCTATTAATTCTTTCTAAAGGTGATTTCTTTGTTGATGAGATAGCTGACCTATCTGTAAATAGCTGACCTCCTGTAAATACCATTATGGTGTCACAGAGGATTCTGCAAAATCAAGTAGAAGAAAAATTGTCATATGGAGGTTCAACATTAATTTTGAAAACTACAAATATTAATCTTCATGTAGAAAGTTAGTCAAAGTAGTCAGTGCAAATCGTTTTTTAAAAAAGGAAATGGATGTCAAGGCTTGGCCAAAAAGTAATCTTTTATTTGTAGCAATCTGTTTCTTAAAATTAAGACTTTTTTTGTGGACCTCGAAATCATCATATTAGAGTTTAAAGAGTGTGTAGCAGAGTTATGACTTTTAATGAAACCGGTACCTGTTCCCTTATTGTTTTCACTGCTTCCATTGTGTCAAGTATGAGTGCAGTGTTTCAGTGCCAGTGGGTGATGACACATTCCACTCCTTTCTTACTCCAAAATGTATCAAAGAATGAAGAATGATTCAGAATAGATCACACTATAAAAGTTGAGAAATCATGTATTTAAAAGTGCTGAGTTATTTTGCATCTGCAAATGTAGAATATCTAGGTGCTGGGTGTTCAGTGGTAAACAAAAATGAGAAATATCTCTGTCCTGATGGCACTTAATGTGGTACTGATGTCTGTTTAGTTTTGGCTCCAGTGTTGCCTTACTTCTGAATCCTAGAGCAGTAGTTTCATTTATTTGATATAAGCAGATTCCAAAACACAGCCTGGGGAGCAGGTTAACCTCCATCCTGTAGAGTTAAAGTAATTGGAGAAGCAGGACAAAATTTCTGAAATAATTATTAAGTTTGAATAGGGAATTAGTGTGATCAAAGCAACTCTAGGTGCATGCTGGCTAACCCTAGCGATCTGACTCCGGGTAATCTGGGAATTCCTTTCCTTGTGACTGCTGGGTCCAATGGCCTTTGGCAATGTAAGTGAAGTGCTGCCGTGGCTTCCAGAAAATTGTGAAGAAATCCTGTTGGCACCATTTCAGTTCACCGCTGAACTCAAAGGACCGTGATTTCAATAACAAAGGAATATCTAAACCGGGTAAATAATTCATCCTCCAAATCTTTTTTTTTTAAGCTCATTCACAAAGACCTGTATCTCTGCCTAGACCTTCAGCAAAAGTGGGTGCAGACAGTTATACAGATAGTTTTGAGGAGGTGAGCTGATTTTTCTCAATTAAAATTCTTTATCATGCAACTAATAAGGAAAATTCAGAAAACTCAGCTCCTCAATTACCTGATGGAATCTTACTAACTCCACCCCCCCTTTTCTTGCTGCTGCTTAAAAGTTTTCTTTCATGTATTTGCCTCTTCAATAATAGGAAAAAAATAGCAGCAATAGCAATTTTGCTTTTTTAATAACTGAAAATGTAGAGCAAATCAGTAAACCTAAAACTATTTATTTCTCAAAATAAAGAAAAAAGCACAACAAAAAATTCCTTTACCCTTTTTAAAAAATTAATTAACTTATTTATATATTTTTGGCTGTGTTGGGTCTTCATTGCTGCGCGTGGACTTTCTCTAGTTACAGGGAGTGGAGGCTACTCTTTGTTGCGGTGCACGGGCTTCTCATTGCGGTGGCTTCTCTGTTGCGGAGCACCGGCTCTAGGCGCGCGGGCTTCAGTAGTTGTGGCACGCGGACTCAGTAGTTGTGGCGCACAGGCTTAGTTGCCCTGAGGCATGTGGGATCTTCCCAGACCAGGGCTCGAACTCGTGTCCCCTCCATTGGCAGGAGGATTCTTAACCACTGTGCAACCAGGCAAGTCTAAGTTCCTTTACTCTTAATTCATTGTTTGCTGTTGATAGCTTTGAGGAATGAGAAAAAAAATGATTAAAAAATAAGGATAATTCTTCCATGGTTTCCAAAAATTTCTCAGTGAATATGCTCATGAAATTCAAGTAAATAAAATCAGAGCTCTAGCTAATTCTGTTCAATCCCCACCCATATCACCCTAACCTCACTACTTCAGTACTCACTGTATTTAGTCCTTCAGGGCTTTCTCTGGCCACTGGAGTCCGCTATAACAGCAGAACCAAAGGCCGGAAATACTGGGAAATTAATGCCCCTGGAAGCAGCCTTTAACTAATGACTCACTAGAGTAGTGTGTAAATAGCCCAGCTCCCTCACTCCTCAGGTGAGATAACTCTGAAACATGCTGTACGTGGTTTCCAGTGAAGTTCCAATTAACCCATAGCAGTAACTGACACTTTATTGGTTACCTTCTTTTTCCTTTGCTATTATCCCCCTCACCCACCGCTCTTGTTTACTGGCATCACTTCCAAAATAAACTATTGATACTTGAATCCATACCTGAGTGACAGCTTTTAGGGATAACCAGACTGAGACAGTAGCTTTCAATGCTCTGCAGGGCTGGAAACCAACCACTGTGTTTAGTTTCTTCTGAATTTCTAAAGTGGGATAAAAATATGCCACTTTGTATCACACAAGAGAATTGTGAGGACGTGTAAAAATTCTTTAAGTTTTTAAATAGTCATATAAAATATTATTTTCAAATGTAACTTAGTTCAAATATAATACAACATATATACTTAGATTGTAGGGTTAACCAAAGGTAATATAGACAATTATAAAGAAAAAATATTAGTAGGATAATATAATGGCCTAGAAGAACATTTATATTTCTTTTAGATTCTTAATGATGTTCCATTAGAGAGCTTTTGATGCTGCTGCTTTCCTCTTTTCTCTGCTGGTACCCTGCTTATCCTGCTTTCATTTTTACTCAGTTATAGCTTGAACCATGAGACTCTTGTTTTAGAGCAGTACCCCTATAATAGTTTCATTATATTGAAACATAAGATAGCAAGGATTCACTTGACATTGTGTTCAGTGTCATTGTTTATTGGTCAAAATTATTTATTCTCTACCATAGGTTGTCATTATTTTATTCAGATAAATGTCATTTGTCAACATCAAGTTTTATTTTTTTATTACCATTTTTTTTTTTTTTTTTTTTTGCGGTACGCGGGTCTCTCACTGCTGTGGCCTCTCCCGTTGCGGAGCACAGGCTCCGGACGCGCAGGCTCAGCGGCCATGGCTCATGGGCCCAGCCGCTCCGTGTCATGTGGGATCCTCCCGGACCGGGGCACGAACCCGTGTCCCCTGCATCGGCAGGCGGACTCTCAACCATTGCGCCACCAGGGAAGCCCCAAGTATTCTTATATATCTACAGACATACAGATATATAGAACTACATGTATATCAAGGCATATTAGAGTTGATGGGAGTAGTTTGGTGCAATAGTTAGGAGAAAGACTGGAAACTGTGAATAAAGGTAAAGCAGATTGAAAAGTGTATCTGTTAAGACTTAGTACAGTCAGAGATACTTTGAGTACATCTGAAATGTGTCTCCAACAGGTTAATTTAAAACACTATGAAAATTTCATTTTTCCACAATGAGGTTTCAGCTTATTCAGTTAATAATGATAACAAAGCAAGAAGAAAAAGACAATCTACTACAAAATGTGGGAGAACAAATATTGGCAATTCACAGGGAAGTAAAACTTAATGTAAGCCAATATGCATGTGAGAAGACGTTAATGCTCATTGCCCATCAGGGAAATGCAAATTAAACCACAATGAAGTACTAAAAAATAATATATCGAATAACTCTGAGCATTAGTATATGGAGAAGTGGGAACTCATACATTGCCCAAAGGGGAGTGTAACGTTATATAACCACTTTGGAGACGATGAAGTAGCTTTCTAAATTACTTTCTATCTGCAACAGAGCATCTGGATATATAGACAGGATATAGCTGATGGAGAATGAGGTGTACTGGGTTTCAGGGGAACTGTCCAAGGCGGTAAGAAGGGGGTCATCGGAACTAATCTGTAAGTAAGCGCC
The DNA here is from genome assembly GCF_964270905.1 of Leucopleurus acutus. Classification (NCBI taxonomy): domain Eukaryota; kingdom Metazoa; phylum Chordata; class Mammalia; order Artiodactyla; family Delphinidae; genus Leucopleurus; species Leucopleurus acutus. The sequence continues at coordinate 109,445,651 of NC_139146.1, read as the reverse complement.
TATGAATACCTACTTTCAAAGCACTTTTAAAAAGATTGTATTATCCTGAGGCTAGAAGCTAGAACTTGCAATTGGGAGTGTGATAATGTCCCTGGTAGAAGTTTTGAGGTCTCCAAAACAAGGTATACTTTGGAGAAGATAAAATTCCTTGAATAAATTGTAGGGTTAAAGAAAGAGATAGACCTGGTTACTCTGGTCATATAGATCTAAAATTTATAGTAGGAAGAAGGGGCATTGACAAGACTATTTTTATTCTCTTTAAAGTCCAGGTATATTAGTGCCACAGCATGCCAATTAAAACTAATTACCTCATAGAATATAGAGATGGGGAAAAAAACAAAGCATACTCCTTTTCTCTCCTGGGCATCATTATAGAAAACCCCATGAGTTGGATCTAAATAGCTTTTATTTAAGAGAAGCTCAAGTAATTGGGAAATAGAAGGATAAACTAGAGGGGAAGGGTTGTGCTAGGGTTGAGGTATATTCTCTAGATGGAAAGAATACTGGATATATATATATATATATATATATATATATATATATATGAAGCAAGAAATGGTAACATTGAGTAACTGAAGGCTATTAAACAACCTTGGAGAATCATTTTTGGTAGAGACCAATGGTCTAAGAGCATCTATTAATGAACAGTTGACCAATATAATTATTATGGTATCTCATCATGAGAATACCTTTCAAGTTGTCATAGTGCAAAAGAATCCTGGGAAAAAATGTGGCTGACTGTGGGTGTTCATACCTCTATTGGTCAGCTAAGGCTGGCTGACAAATACTTAGTTTGCATACCCTGTTATGAACTGTTCAGCTTGTTGTGAAGCCAGGGTTTCACAGTTAGATTGTGAGAAGATAATACCAGGTACCCAAAGCTGTTAAAAATAAGAAAGAAACCACTTTTTCCCTTTCAAAAAGATTTTTATGAATTTTAATAGATGCTTCTGGGCTTATCTGAGAAGTCCCAGTAGGATTCAGTACCTAAAGAGAAGATGGTCTGTGTTGAAACTCACCGGGAAGAGCTAGCTTAACTCTGGCATTGGGTGGTAGCAGAGGCAGCTGTTGCCTTCCTTTTCAGATGCAGCACCAGAAACAAACACTTTCATGAAAGCAATCACTTTTTAGGAGTCCAGGGGTCAATGATGCAATCTGTGGTGTCCCTGTCCAATAAGGAAGAGCTGTATTGTCTTTGTCAGCCTCATTCTGTTGTGAAATTCAGGTGAGTTTTTTCCCAGCTATGGGTCCTCTGGACCAGACTTTCTGGCATCTGAGGAAATTCTCTGAGCTAATCAATCTCTCTCTCTTTCTCCAGCTTTGATGACGCATACTTTTCCTACAAAAACTGCACATATTTAAAACATATAATTTGATGATCTTTGATATACATGTATGTCTATGAAACCAGATGGTTGCATTGCCAGAAACCATTCATCTTGGTAATAAATATATCCATTAACCCTCAAAAGTTTCATCACCCTCCTGCCACTTGTAATCTCTCCCTCCAATCCTACCTTTCAAGTCCCCGGGAAAACACTGGTCTGTTCAGAGACTCCCAGGAAGAGTGGTCCTAGGGATTAAGGTGAAGCTGCAAGTCTTTATCTGTTCTAGCTCAAAAGTCATGTCATATCACTTGTACCACATCCTATTTGTTAAGCAAGTCACTAACATCAACTCAGTTTCAGAGGAGGGCAATTAGATTCTACCTTTCAATGGAAGGAGTAGCAAAAAATTCTCAGCCATCTTTAAATTATCACAGTAGGATTGAAAACCACTGTGAATAGCCTAGCCTTCTCATTTTATAGATAAGAGATACCGAAGCATGGAGTTTTGATGTGACATCAATTTTGAGTAAACACAATTAACTCTAAGACTCGAATTTTGAGTGAACACAGTTAACTCTAAAACTCCAAATGTGATTCTCAGGACTGAAAACTTTATGTAAAAACTTTGTTAGATACCTGGCCTCTCAATAAAAAAATACCTTTAGCTGTCTGCTTGCAACTTCTCAGGAGAAAGCCTTCCAATTCCTATCTACTTCTCATGTGGGCTAGAAAAAAGAATGTGAATGAAAAACATTCACAGACCACATTTTAAAAAAATGAGGTGTGATCATTGCAAATATGTGGTTTCTGCATTAGGTGGTTTCTGCATTAGGTGGTTTCTGCCATCTTTCAATCTGCATTAGGTGGTTTCTGCCATCTTTCAATCTCACAATTTCATATTGCAAAACTGTTCAGGGTATTACCAAGAAAGAAGAACTGCACTTCAAAACATCCGAAAAAGATTTAGATCAGTAGAGAAAGTATGATCACAGACTGACTTTTCAGGAATCAGATTCTGATGAAAAAGTTTTGGAGATCTATTGAACAGCAAAACACATACAGTTAACACTACTGTAAGGTACACTTAAACATGGTTAAGGTAGTAAATTTGATGTCATGTGCTTTTTATCACAATTAAAAAAAAAACAGGAGGCAAATTCTGAGATGATTTTGGAGTTCAAGACATTTATTAAGGATCAAAACCTAAGAAAAGAAGTGTGAGGAAGTGGAATTGGGCAGAGGAGAATAGTCGAATTGCTTTGCAAACCTTACATAGACTTAGATAACCCAGCCGGGCAAGCCCCAGAGCAAATATTGTCATCCCACCTAGAACTGAAATGACCCACCTTTGCACTCTCACTGAGCTACTGGATGCAGGCTGCTCCAGGAAGGCCACGACCTTGGTCAAAGCAGCTCCCTGCAGCAGAAACAGCAAGTTCTTTTATGAAGGGGCATCTGAGCAGTGGAATTCCATGTCTACTGCCATCACTGGAGATAGGAAGTTCAGACAACATAGGGGGAAATTAATAATTCTACTTTTGAAGATGTTGTCTGCAATTCCTGAAGAAAAAATATAGGACACATGATTCAATAACAATTCCAGTACACTGAAAATAGAATTCAAGAGTATTTAGTACTAATTTTAACTAGAAAATATGTGCTCCTTTGTTTCACACACACACACAGACACACACACACACACATAGATACACAAATCATCTTTTAGCATGACAGGCAGGGCAAAAATAGGATCATAGGGGTATAAGTATAGGACATGTAATTATTTATGCTTTTTAATTTCTATTCTGTTGAGTTTATTCATAATATTATCAGTTCTTTGGTTTTCTTCCAGGATTTTTGCATTTTTCTGTCATTTTGTGCATTTATAAATACAGAGCCTGTAATCCAAAATATGCTAATTAAATGCAATTTGAAGCTTTAAAATGTTCCTAAAGGGTACTATGTTGATTTACTTCTTAATATTTTTATGTCATTTTTGCACTTTCATACAGAACAACTTTTTTTCCCCACATCTTCAGCCAGAGCATTTTGAGGCTTCCTAAGATCTCTCTTGCTCTCTGCAAGAACTTACGCAAATTGTTTATTCTCTCTAAACCTCAGTTGCATCAGCTGTAAGATGGAGATACGATGGCGCTTACTTCATAGGATTGTTGTGAGCATAAAATGATATAATATATGTAGATGGCTTATGGCAGTGGCTGGCACATAGAAACAAGTCAATATGTGTAACTAACTATAGCATAACACTGGTAATCATCCTTTCATTAGTAAAAATCAGCCATTACCATACGAAACCCTTTTGCAAAATATATGTGTTGAAAGGTAACAATTTAGTAATGGAAACCAAGATTCCGATCCCAGGGTTCGGTCTCAAGGACTTTTTCTAAATCTGTCACAAGGTGGCCCCAAATCCATACCCTTCATGGCTCTGCGTTCATGGAACATGAATCAAACAGCAAGAAGATATTGCAGCAAAAATCCGTGGTAATAATAATCCAAAGTGTAGGTGGTCCACCTAATAATCAATTGTCCATTGTCTGGAAGAAGATAGAAAAGCAAGCCTTATATGTTTGAAATGGGCAAGAAGGTTGTTAAATGTGTCTAGATGATTTTTTTCAAGGTTAGTCTCAATAAAAGTGGTTAATATATATCATCCTTGACATTGAACACTTCAAGTAGTATATGGCCTAGTGTGCTTGGTTGAGAAAAATCTCTAATCTTTACCTTTTTCCTCTTTTATAAATTGGTTAGTTAGCAATTATTCTTTTTTTATCTGAACACTTGTAAAGCAGTTTCAGAACCATTTCCTCTTTATTTTCTTCTACCTGAAACAGAGAGAAAACTGTAAATCATATAAGATCCTGTCAGGAAAGCCTCAGATTAAATGTTTTATAAGATCATGACTAATTCATTACTTCTTCCTCTTATTTCCAAATCCTTGAAGTCTCAAAACCTTCCTTCCAGGCAGTGAAAAATGCTTTCCAGGCTAGGTAATGTAATTCTAGAAGAAATGCTTGGCAATTGATTGCAACTGGTAGATAATACTTGAATAAATGGTAAAAGAATTAATACCGGGGCTTCCCTGGTGGCGCAGTGATTGAGAGTCCGCCTGCCGATGCAGGGGACACGGGTTCGTGCCCCGGTCTGGGAAGATCCCACATGCAGCGGAGCGGCTGGGCCCGTGGGCCATGGCCGCTGAGCCTGCGCGTCCGGAGCCTGTGCTCCGCAACGCGAGAGGGCACAATAGTGGGAGGCCACAACAGGGAGAGGCCCGCGTACCGCAAAAAAAAAAAAAAAAAAAAAAAAAAAAAAAAAATTAATACCATGGGACTGAGCATTTAAGAACTACCATATTGTAGTATAGTGGTTACGAGTCTTAGCATAAGAGTCAGAAGTTTGGTATTCCAGTTTAACTTAATAGTGGAGTAGCTTGGATAAGTCACTTCAAGATTATCAAACTTTTTTCATGGAGGTTTTTGTGAGAATTGAATGTGTGTGTAAATTGCTGAATATTCTGCTTGGAGCACAGTAAGGACATAATAGTACCTTTTACTACCATCACTGCTTTCGCTCATGATACCATCGGATAAAGGAAAGAATTAATTTAATCTTCAATGGAAAGATCCAAACACATCCCTGCTGACATTTTCTAGCTGATTCTGAACTGAGCTTCAAAACCCAGCTCTAACTGACACACCATCTTCCATGTTGGTTGGTTTGTTTTTGCAGAGCAAGAGGGGGTCAGCACTAGGGGCAGCCCAGCATTGCTTGGAAGACTGCAGCCTGGAATTTAGTAAGGTGTTCTGAGTATACACTTTAGCCAAAAATACAGAAAATTATATTTTTTGAGTGAGCTCATAGACTTTTCAAAGTAACTGAGAGAGACTTGACTTGATGTGCACACTCTACTACATATTTGATTTTTATCTCAGGAAAAGAAGCAGAAATAAGATAAAATTGTTGAACTTAGTAATCTACAGACGTCTTTCCTGCATCTGTCTTTGTAAGTAAGAAGATAATTTAGACAGTCTAATTATAGTGTAGATAAATTACAATTCATAATCAAACGTGACTCACTGTATGCCTAGAATTTCCAACTAAATGTTTTATGTGAATTGTTAAAATTCTATTTTTACTTGCCTTATGGCAAGGGCTTGCAGGTAGCCATCAATACCAAGACCTTAGACAGCATTTGTAACACCAGATGGAGGACACACGTTTGATATTCTTCCTACACTTTAGAGAAAGCTGTTCAGCGCTTGTTTCCCAAGATAAGTGTGTTAAGACATGGCCACTTTCATCAAGAATGTACTTGTAATAGATAATTAATAAGATCCTGCTGTATAGCACAGGGAACTCTACTTCACTGTACAGTAGAAACTAACACAACATTGTAAAACAACTATACCACAATAAAAAAAAAACAATGCAAATTCATTCTTCATTGTGCATTGTATTAAATTAAAAGCAAATCAAGAAAAAAAACTGTACTTCTAAAACATTTCAAGATGGATTCAAATGCAATATTCATACATAATCTTTTGAAACTTACCAAAAATTAAATTACACTTTTGAAGACCAATTTAAAAATTGGAACAAAGATTAGCATAACTAGCTATATAAAGTATACACACACATCAGGCACTCTGTTGCATATTTCATCCAATTTTAACAACAATTTTATAAGTATTATCCCCATTTGTTCTGAACCATCAATTTCTTCTGTGCATTTCTTAATGTATTGCATGATAATTACAAAAGATTAATATTTGGGGATATGTATCCTAATGTTTTTAATATACTGGTAATTAAGGATGGGAAGAGGGATATGCTTAAACACTCGTGTGTGTGTGTGCGTCGTAATATATAGAGTTTTACTTTTACAGCTCTTTTTAATTAACCTCTTTCTCTCTTTTTGCAGGTGGGGACCAAACTCGACGGGGAAAACTGGGATGAGTTGATAGGGAGGAGTTTTGTTGCCTTCGTACTAACCTGGACGTATTGTGAGTTCACTAGGCAAAATTACCAAGGCATGATTGTTAAACAATTTTTCTTTTTGTCACCTTCCTACCTTCATTCCCAAGCCTTTTTGCTTCCTCCTTCTCCTTGTATCTTGGCACCTAGAACTTTGTCAGAGCTCTCCGGCAAACCAGAGCCTGCTCTCCAGAGCCTCTGCCTCTCCTTCCAAATAAAGATAACCCCTGCCACCACCCTTCCCCATTTCCACCCCTGCCTCAGTGTTGCAGATAAAATAAGTCACTGATCTGGTTATAGTGCTTGATCCTAAGATAACTGAACGGGCCATAGCCTTTATCAACGAACTTTAAAGAATCTGCAGAACTAAAAGCCATCTCTAATAGAAAAATACATGGGGGTTAATTTTCATTGCAGACTACCTCTTTTTTTTTTTTTAATTTTTGGCTGCGGTGGGTCTTCATTGCTGCACGCGGGTTTTCTCTAGTTGCGGCGAGCGGGGGGTGGGGGCTACTCTTAATTGTGGTGCGCCAGCTTCTCGTTACGGTGGTTGCGGAGCACGGGCGCTAGCACGAGCTTCAGTAGTTGTAGCACGTGGTCTCAGTAGTTGTGGCACACAGGCTTAGCTGCTCCACGGCATGTGGGATCTTCCCCGACCAGGGCTCGAACCGGTGTCCCCTGTATTGGCAGGCGGATTCTTAACCACTACACCACCAGGGAACTCCCTGCAGGCTACCTCTTAAGAACAACTTAACAATGCACAAACAGAAGCCGCCTCCCACCCCACATGCACACTCCCTTGTTGAAAGTAAAATGACAGGAAAGGAACTTTTCCAACACGTACAATCCTTTGCTTACACACGTCTACTCTCTTGCCCACTCTATATTTTCATACGCAGAGCTTTAGTGCTAGAGAGGTTTATATGTATGTTCTAACAGTGCACTCTTTTTTTTTTATTGTTAAGAAGATGTTGAGGGTAGGAGTTTATTAATTAATTAATTTTTGCGGTGTTGGGTCTTCGTTTCTGTGCAAGGGCTTTCTCTAGTGTGGCAAGCGGGGACCACTTTTCATCGCGGTTCGCGGGCCTCTCACTATCGCGGCCTCTCTTGTTGCAGAGCACAGGCTCCAGACGCGCAGGCTCAGTAGTTGTGGCTCACGGGACTAGTTGCTCCGCAGCATGTGGGATCCTCCCAGACCAGGGCTCGAACCCGTGTTCCCTGCATTAGCAGATAGATTCTCAACCACTGCGCCACCAGGGAAGCCTAACAGTGCACTCTTGAATACCATGCTTCACTTCCTAGAAATGTCCTGTAGATTGATGCATTGTTTTATCCAAAGGGATGCATCCTTGCTGTTAGAAAGCAATCTGGTGTTGATTTGGTCAGGATGAGGTTCAGAAAGCCATGTAAAGAGCTAACATGCTATTCAGTATTTTAAATGATTTTGTTTCTCTCAGTTATAAATAATTTAATCTCCCTGCATCAGAATTCAACTGTTAATAGAAGGATGAAAGATCACTCTTACTTCTTTTGTACCCAAAGTATATTTCCAACCACATCAAATTAAAACAACTAATAGAAACACTTTAGATTTTAAACACAGGAAAGTGCGGTGGAATTAGGGCCATTTCTAATTTAAGCTTCTAAGAGGCTCCTAGAACTACTATTAATTCTGTTTCTTTTAGTCTGAGATACAGGTAAGAGCTGGGTAGCTCCATTACAGATGGAAAAACGGCCCAGAGAGGGTGGGAGGTTTCTCAACATAATAAATAGAATCATAAAAAGGAATCAAGGCCCTCTGACTCAACAGTCCAGTGTTTTCTAAAGGCAGACCACACTTAGATGTTTAGATTCATTGCCAAATACCTACAAACACAACTAACCACAGGGACTGTGAGATCAGGCCCCTTGGGAAAAATACATCAGTACTGTAACCTCTTGAGCAAGTGTAAAACATAGCCCAGAGGTATGCTGGTGTCTCAGCTTTGTTCACTGTAACATAAAATCAGGGGAGGTGAGGGACAGAACATCGGGGGCTGCACTATCACCATCCTGCGACCAAACTAGGATCAGTGTCTGGGGGTAACTGGCTATTTCCAAAAAGAGAAGACAACATAGGATCAAAGAAAGGCAAACCAAAGAACTTTAATGTGGATAACTGGGTAATGGAAAGCTAAATATTTTTACAATCCATAGAACTCCCAGAAAGAGATGTATTTCTGTAGACAAAAGAATTTTTTTGCGTCTCTCTCTTTTTTTAAAAAAAAAAAGGATTGCCATAATTTTTGTTTTCCTAAAATCAGAATCTGAGACGAGGCCTTGGGTGCTGGTAGTTCATCTATGAAGGGATCCAGGACACCAGAATAAGGAAGTAGAGAAGTGGAACAGGGAATGGTGGAAAGCCAGTGTAAGTAAGCATGCCTCACTGAATTGCTGCTATGGGCAACAGGGAGGGTCTCCATTCCCCTGGAACTTCCAGGAAGTAGACAGAATGCCTCCTAGAATATTCTCCCTTAAAGGCGTGGAGTCTGGAGTATGTAACATCAGTTCTCCTCACCTAGTGGTGGAGGATAGCCCTCAGGGGCATTAACTCCTACCCCCTACTTGTAGCTCTTCTTGCGCACTAGTCAGGCACACTCCCACTACCTTGGGGAAAGCTGTGAAAGCAGAATGCAGAAAGATGCCTGCTCTTGAGGTGGGAAGCTACCAGTGCAAGGTGCAGCTGAGATTATTGTATAGAACTCTTCCCCACTGTTGTGACTGAAATCAGAAGAACTTTTAGGGGTATGTGATGTGGAGAACAATATATGCATGTTGAAGGCTGCCTCTTGTACTACTCAGATGCAGTGGAGCTCCAAACTGAGTTCACTTGGTCAACTGAGTCTTATTGGAATAAGCTACACTCCCCATGACTGCCCCTGGTCCTAGGTAATTATTGATATTAGTCATCTCCTTCCTTCACATTCATTCTAGATTTTCATTATCCTTGATCTGAAATTGAGCTGATTTCATTTGCTTACCTGGTGGAGGAAACTAGACCTTCATACCTGAGGAGTTTGAGCTTTTGGTTGCCTTTGCCTTATCTGGCCAGTTTTTGAAATTGCCCATTTCCCATTTTCCCATGGCATAGAGACACCACAAGTCCCCATAAGTGTCCTAACTCCTCATGATAATCAGGGTCAATTATTTCAATCAGGAAGGTAACCCCTCTATTTATCTGCTGGTCCACAAGCCCAAAGTGACCAGGCAGCAGTTGTAGTTTTAGATTCAGTGGAACACAATTTTTGTGCCTTGGTACCAACATTTTTCTCCTTGGAAGCAGAATCTTTGAGTTGTCAGAGTTTAGCATCATGAGTTCTGGAAGCACAAAACCTGCAAGTGGGTAGCTGAGCATGGTGGTTAGAGAGATGGGTACTACTGCTACCCTTTGTTTCCCGATCTGCATATATATTCTAGCACCATTTATAATGGCCATTATTTGATCCTTTTCTGAACGTTCTGAGTTGCTTCTGTCCCACAATGTCTTTGCAGAAATGTCTATTTCCTGTTTTGGACCCCATATTATTAAACCATGATAATTCTTATACTAGAGCTTACACATTTATTTTTAAAAAAATCAAACTTCAATTATTGAGTTGTCTTTATTCCATATCCTTTGAAGGTTTTGCTGTCCTTCGTTATGATCTGCAAAATACTGCACAATGCCTATTATCTTGGAAAACAGTTGTGATTTTGCATCTCTTTCTCTAACACAAGCTCTCTATGTTCTCTTTGGAGAAGGCGGCCTCTGCCACAGGGAGAATTCTCAGCATTGTGTGACAATGTAAGGAATGCCAACAGTAAGTGTCAATTCCTATTTGGAGTACAAGCTGGAAGCACATCTTCATTTCACAGTGTCACATTCTTTCTGTGGGTTACCGTTAAACACCCCCTCAAAGCATGAGTTAGGGTTGTTACTATTTGATCTCTTTCATGTCTCAAAAAACTAGGGCTACACTAGTGCAGATTCTGTGCATTTATATTCTTCAGAAACTTATCACTTTACTGACAGCAGATGAAAACATGTAATTATTATTTGACAGTATTTCTTATCTTATAAAAACATGTATGGGACTGACTATTTATAAATTTATAGACAGCACATTTAAGCTTAGTTTAAAGCCACAATATGAAGAAGTTTTTGTATTTTATTACAAAGAACAAAGTGATTGATATTGTGGAGAAGCAATGGGAAGGGAGAAAGTAGGGACAGAATTGAAGGTATGTGCCCCTCGGCTCTCCACCTAAGAGGTTTTGTTCCTTTTGAGGGGCAGCTGGAATAATGGGGGAAAGAGGTTGTAAACAAGATCAGGAGAATGGGACTGGGATTGACTTGATCTCAAAGAAACGTCTGGCTATTTGAGCAGCTATTTTCATTTGTTATTCTCTGTTTTATCAGAACATTACTAGATTTTCACTTTGAACAAGCCAAAGCTCGTTATCCTAATTCTCTCTGAACACTTTTTCTATTTTGCAAATTTCTACTGCCAGTCGCCAGGTTCAAAGCATTGAATATTGGAGTAGCTCTATAGGTCACCATGTTTGTCCAACAGAAAGAACTTCCATGTGATTGTATACCTTTCATCATCAAATTCAAAATAAGGGCTACCTCTGGAGGTGCAATCAGGGAGAGTCCACAGGGGCTTCAACTACAGTAGTAATTTTTTAGTTCCCAAAGGGGAACAACTATTTACTAGATTATTTTCACACTGTTCTTAATTTCCAAACTATTTTACAATAGCAATTTTTAAGGTACTCAATTAACAAAAAGGATTATATGCTTCTTCATGGGTATTTACCTGTCAATACTGAGAATGTCTTATTAGCTCTACATCCACTGATAAATGGTAATCAGTAAAATGATACGATAGTTCTTGCAGAGATTTCATGCAAGTTCTTTTGTTTATTTACTTAACAGGAAAGAATAACTACATGATCGAGAACAGGTGATGAATATTCTTCCAAAAGAAGCCTTTGCAGAATATATGACCTCTCTTTAAGCTTCTGCCTGGCTAAGACGCTACACCATATTTTTCTTCACAGAATAGATGTACACATCTTCCTTCCAGAGTATGTCATTAACCTACCTTTGGCTTACCCTCAGTATTTTACTTTTTTCTTCTCCTTATTTATTAGTAGTTGGATTTGTATTTTTAGATTGCCAGGAAACTGGTGTTTATATTCAATATGATATTGTCTTTATTAAGATACTTATAAACTTAACAGTCAACTCGACTTGCCACCAGTCATGTCCTATAAATCATAATCCTTTGCTCAGATGTGTAGGACTAATTCCATTATCTCTGAGCGTTCACTTTAGAAAGTGAAACTGATGCTCTATAATGTGTACTATTCCTTCCTACCTACTTAGCTTCTTCTTTTGAAGTTCTCAGGAGGGTGATGCATTAATTTTGGAGCATTCTAACATACACTGTGTAACAGATATGTTATATAATATCACTCCCAGCATCCTCAATCTTTCTATTATAGTGTTGAAATCAATATTTGACTAACATTTATTTAAAAGTTACGTAAGGCCCTTAAAACAGTTAAAGAGATAAAAACATTAACAGTTCCTGCAAATAGCAATCAAAATTGCTCTCTAAAAAAGGTTGCATGATTATTTCCAAGGACATGTTTATTAGTAACCATTAGCATAGGTAGTTGCATCTTTAAATAAGTGTCATCTTGTATTACTGGAGAGTAAAATTTAAAGGAAATTATGGGCTCTTCAAACTACTCCATGTCCCTGTTGGAATATAAAAACACATTCCTGAACAACCCTAGCATTTCCATAAGCCAATAAAATGATGACTCAGATGGTGAAATACTCTAGACCACAAACCACTTACATATGAATATTTTAAAATTATGTAAAAGTCCTATTTTAAAAGCATTCATATAATCAAGAAAATAAATGTATTGTGCAAAAGTCATTTAACCCCTGAAATGTCTGAAGGCAATTCATTGATTTCATGAAATACTGTCCTAAAGGAGATTTTTAGTTTTCCGACAGATTTATTATAATGACTTTAAACATTCTTTGGGGTTCACTTTCTTTGATGTCTTAATGCAGAAAAGAATTATATATAAGGACTTTTTGCTAGTATGCATTCTATGACATTGCTTGCAGTTCTCTGATGAGCAAATAGTGTATCTCACTTCAGCCATGTTAGTGGCCACTTAACAAGGCTCTGAAGATTGTGGCCTGGTCCCCGGTTATTTCTATGGTCTAATATCTGGTCCAAATTTTTATACATTTGATTCTGTTAATTACATGGACAGAGGACTTGAGTGAAGAGCAACACCAGATGAAAAGAATGGACTATGTTGTGGTTGATTCGGTGGACTCAGCAGAAGGTGATGAAAACACTGAAATGGCAGCAGAGGTCCAAAAACAGCAATCTACAGCACTCCATGTAACTATCTCTATTGAGTTGTTACTCAATACAAACTGATGAATGATCTTGGTAATTACTATAAAACTGTGATCTTCAAGTGTGAAAATATGTATTGTGGATGACAAAGATACACTTAGCTCATTCTTTTGTAGCCACTGAAATCTTAAATAAAATTAATTTCTGCACTGAACACGGTACTGATTTTCATCCATGGAGGAAGATAGATTCACTTTAGAATATATATATTTTATGTTTTCTATAAACCAGGCAAAAACTGGGAATACAAAGATCTGGTTTTTGTCCTTGAAGAGTTCACAGTCTAGAGCGAGAGAAACACTTTATAAGACAAATACTAATAGAGTTGCATGGAGCTCCAAAGCATATTTCATACTTCAAGCTACATTTTATACTTAGTAACCTCACTATCTAAAACAGAGAAAAGTTAATATTGTGTAAACTAATTTTGGGTAAAATAATATTGTCCAACTCTAAAGGCTGTTGTGAGGATTAACTGTGTTATTATAGGTAAAGTGCTCAAAATAGTACTCGGCACCTGTTAAATATTGGCAATTATTTGTACTTGTTGTCATTATGCAAACTCCACATTTCCTTTTGTTCTTCAGTTCCTGTACAGTAGTAGCTACCACTTAATGCATGCCTACTATATACCACATATCTTACCCCAAGTAATTTTTTTTTTTTTTTTTTTGCTGTATGTGGGCCTCTCACGGTTGTGAGCACAGGCTCTCCCCTTGCGGAGCACAGGCTCCAGACACGCAGGATCAGTGGCCATGGCTCACGGGCCCAGCCACTCCGTGGCATGTGGGATCTTCCCGGACCAGGGCACGAACCTGTGTCCCCTGCATCGGCAGACGGACTCTCAACCACTGCGCCACCAGGGAAGCCCTATATGGCTCATTTTTAATCATAAAAGTATTACATTGACATCTTTGTGTTTAAAGTTTTTTTATGTAATTATTTAAGATTATCGTTTAGGATACATTCCTAGAAGTCTAATTCCTATTCCAAAGACACAATTTTGTTTTAATGCTCGAGATTTTTTTTGAATAAAAATTTATTTAGAACTTCCCATGAGACTTTCTGTCTATTCTTTCTGTTGAGCCCTTATTTGCCCCTTTGTAATGGCTTCAACTCCCAAAGAATTCCGAATTTCCAATCATTTAGAGTTAGAGGACAAGTTAATTTTTAGATGGAGGTCACTATTTACTTTAGCTATTATTAGTATAACAAGTTAGTGTTTTCAATTCTCCCACTGTGCTTTCTCCCAAGTCATTTTGCTCCTTTAATGCAGGCTTTAGATTCTTGAGTGCTTCTGGATTGAGTTCTGTCTGTGCTGCCACTTACCCAGAAAGTCTGGCTCTTCTTGAATTCTTTCCAGTCTCTCTCTTCCAGGCTTTCACATTCTGCCTGTCTCACAATATTATTGAAATGTGTCTTCAACCTCCAGTTTCAAGCTAGATCTACTGCTTTCCTTGCTTCTTCGGTGGCTGAAGGCCTGCTTTTTTGGGGGGCGGGGGGTCTGGGCAAACAGACCTTCTATCTGAGGACACCTGCTTGTCTTCCCAAGTCCCCCGACTTCTGCTGGAGGCTGGGCTCTATGGCCAGGTTTTTACTTGGAGTTGTTGTGGAACATACATGTCTAGGAGGGAGGGAAAGGAAAACATCTTTCAACCGACAAAATGTCTCATAAACATGACCTGAGAATAATTCAGAATCCTGGAGATAAGTGGGACTGTAATTATTCTCAACACCATAACTCAATACTTTAAAAATTCACCATGAAGAGAGAAGCTTTTCAATTGCACACTTAGTGCTAAATCCACATTGCAAACAAAAGGTAGAATAACACAAATTAGTTAGCGGGCAAATAAATTTCAACTTCTTTTTTTTTTTTTTTTTTTTTTTTTTGCAGTACGCGGGGCTCTCACTGCTGTGGCCTCTCCCGTTGCGGAGCACAGGCTCCGGACGCACAGGCTCAGCGGCCATGGTTCACAGGCCCAGCCGCTCGGCGGCATGTGGGATCTTCGCGGACCTGGGCACGAACCCGTGTCCCTTGCATCGGCAGGCGGACTCTCAACTACTGCGCCACCAGGGAAGCCCAAATTTCAACTTTTAATGAACGGACTGGGAAGAGCTTTGCAATGAGTTGCAAAGATGATGGCCATGGGAGCCTGCAGAAGATCATTAGCGACCAATTGTATTGTCCATGACAGCTTTCTGTTTAGATGAGATATTAGTACCAGCCTTATAGAAATAGAGATCAGAAGGAGAGAATCCTGTGAATCAAGCTGAGGACTAGGAGATAAGAACCAGAAAATCTGGGGTCTAATCCTAGCCTTGACAGTGACTTTATATATTTGGACAAGTTACTTTAACTTTTGTTTCTTAATAGCAAGTGCTAACTATGAGGGAACTTACATTGCAATAACAAATACTAACTACAAGAAAAATGACAAAGCAATGCATTCAGGTAAAATTCTTTATCTGAAGAAGATGTGGGAATAGAAGTCACTGTTCACCTTGCAGTCCATATCATCTTTTAAGTGTGTGTGTGTTTTAGTATTAATATTTACAATTTTTTATGAAATAATGGAAAAATAGTTGCTATATTCCAGCATGTAACAATTGAAATCATTCTAAAATGTTGGCCAAGTGGTGGCAGCATTAACAGAGATCAAAGCCTCATAAAGATATTAATTGGCCAGATTGCATCTCTTAGATTATTCATTTCCCAAAAGAAGGAAAATGCAGACTCATTTTGTTAATCACACGTTGAGAGATTTTTGGAACCATAGGAAAGGGAATAGTCAGTCTTATTCAAAACACTTTTAAATATTTATCTCTAATCCTGAGAGACATTTCTTAACAAAGAAAGTATACTGGCTGAGGCACAAGTGGTCAGGGAACACAGTAGAGAAGTAATGGGATATTCTAGGGACAGACAGCCAAGAGCTTAGAAGATTTACAAATTCACTGAAACAAATATGGCTTGATTGTCTATGACTAAAAACTTGAACTTAGATAGGAAAAACTAGAAAATAAAATGGAATAAAGTGTGGAATGTATTTTAAAGCCACACAGACTAAATAAAATATAAACCCCATTTTGTAATGAGATTTAATATCAGGAAGTTCCTTGGAAACTACTGCATTATGCAACTTGCCAAAGAAACATGTTATTATTGATAGAGGGGATCTGTTCACTTCTAGCATGGTAATTAATTATTTATTCTAATGTGAGAGAGAAAAATAGACCTATGTTAATAGATTTCCAGGGATCTAGTAAATCAGTACTTGAAAAACTGTACGGAAAAGGAAATCTACATCTTTTTGCTTGGCAGAAAAACAAGGTAATAAAATATTAGGCGGCGGGCCCAGATTTGCATTTTCTGTCGTCAGTTTAAAATTTGTAAGTGGGTTATATTCTAAAATTTTTAATCCAAGTTAGTTGGTTAGTATTTGAAACGTTTTTCCTCTAGAAATAAGGTTCTGGATGATGGATTACTTCACAGAATTACCCTGGTCCTGACACACCCTCAACACACACACACACACACACACACACACACACACACACATTTCTATCAATTTCATTTTACTCATTTGAAGATGGAAATAATAACTTCCCATTAGGGTAGTTTGTTGTCAGCCTTAAGTAAGGTAAGGTAAGCTAAAATTCTTTTTGCATTGCAATATCCTACAAAATATTAATTATTAATATACTCTAGTACTATATGTTTAGCTTCTCTTTGGATTAAATCACCCTTTGTAAACAAGGTCGATAACTAAATGCTACTTATAAGGTTTCTCTAGAGGAAAGTGCATTGTGTGTCAAGAAGAGGCTGCAGCAGATCAAGAAATATGGAGTCCCCAGCTGTGGTGCTGCCAGCCAGCCATCTGGCCAACAGAAATATTTCTTCACTGCTTCCCCTCCCTTTTCCAGCTGTAGTGATAGCTATTTCCCGAAAGCAAGGAACAGCTATTCTCATTCCTCTGGTGGGCCCATATCCTCTGTTTACCATATTATCCTCCCTTTTTTCATAGTTGCCTTGCCTCTATTCTCTAGTTGTTTCATGCATATGAGATTTGTTTCTTTTATTAGATTCTAAACTGTTGGGAAGCCAGACCTGTATTTTGCACCTGTAGACTCAGGGCACGTAGCACAACTATAGGCACAAAATTGGCACTTGACAAATGCTAAGTAGAGAACAGGAGGGCACTTTTCCAGGTAAAGTTAATGCTATTACAAAGCTAGAAGGTGAAAATAGTCCTGTTGCCTCCAAGAAGCATTATATAGATTGAAGGAGAGGCAGTAAGATCCAAACCACACGGAGGAGTGGTAATGACCACATAAAAGATTTATGAGCCATGGCCAAGCCTGAAGATATTTGAGAAGAAAATCACTTGATAAAAATGTTTAATAAAAGCAGTTTCTCAAGAAACAGAGAAGTTCTATATATCAGAAGTTTCGAAACATAATTTTATTTATTTATTTGGTTGTGCTGGGTCTTAGTTGCTGCATGGGGACTCCTTAGTTGGGGCATGGGAACTCTTAGTTGCAGCATGCATGTGGGATCTAGTTCACTGACCAGGGATCAAACCCTGGCTCCCTGCATTGGGAACGCGGAGTCTTAGCCACTGTGCCACTAGGAAAGCCTCTAGAAAAACAATTTTTTAACAGGAAAAGTAGATGGCATCTATTAGGAAAGTCATTTTCAGGAGAGTAAATTTAGGTTAATGCTATACTGAGTAAATCTAAGAAATTATATCATTCAGGCTGCAAGGTAGATGTCTAACTCATCTTCCTTGTCATCTGCACCACCTACAATAGATAGATAATTACCTCTACTTTCCTTATTTTGAGCTGTGTTGACTTAGCTAAAAGCTGAAATCACAATTACAATAGTTAACATTTTAAACACTCACTATGTGCCAAGACTATTTCACCTGCTTTGGATGGATTATAACATTGAATCATTGCATTAATGTGATGATTTAGGAACCACTGAGGAAACTGCTGCTCAGAAATTTTAATCACCTTGCCAAGGCAATACTGCTCACAAGTGGTGGAGCCAGGGTTGGAACTCAACAATCATTATTTCTAAACCACATTTCTCAACCAATATGCCATAACACCTTCCAAATATGAAGAAAACTTATTCACTTAGGTGGTCTAAATCTGTGTTTTGATGTGAAAACAAAAACCCCACCTCCCTCTAAGTTAATGTATATGCTGTCCTGTGCTCTAGATCCATTATAATCATTGCTTATACTTTCGATCCCCAACTGCCCTGTCTGTTGGCCCTTCCTTCTTTCCTTATTTTCCACACTTTATCCAGTTGAAAACACTGCACAATGGCTAACCCACTCATTGGCGGTCTGTGGCTAACTTTGGTTATGTGTTAGTGGGAGACAGACAGCAAGAGGGCTGGCAAGTGAAGGGGTTGGGTTGGTTTCATCCTTCTTTTGTCCTTCTCTGAAACCCGTAACTCATTATGATCCCAAACAGTGTCTATCTTCTGCCTGGCTTCTCACCAAGACTGGCTTTGAGGCTAGACATACCTAGGTTGAGGTCAGGGTGTGTGATTTTTCATCTTTTGCAGCAGATGTAAGAAGAAGCTCAAAAACAATGGGGAATGCAACTTCTACTATGTGCTTACTCTGCACCAGTCTCGCTACTCTATGTAAATTGTTTCCTATGATCTTCACAACAAACTTTGGAGGAGGAAAGTACTCTAATTATTTCAGGAGGAAACAGGGTGGTCCTAGTTTTAGAAAAATGCCCACATTCACACCACTTTAAATGACAGAACAAGCATCAGGTTTAACTGATTCCAAAGCCTGTGCTCTTTGCATCCCAGGGGCTGGGAGTTATCCAAGAGTAAAGAGTTATGGGGTTACCAGCTCCCTGCATGAATACTTCTTGATAATAAAAACTATCCTTTTGGGAGACCTTCAAGATGGCGGAGGAGTAAGACATGGAGATCACCTTCCTCCCCACAAATACATCAGGAATACATCTACGTGTGGAACGACTCCTAAAGAACACCTACTGAATGCTGGCAGAAGACCTCAGACTTCCAAAAAGGCAAGAAAATCCCCATGTACCTGGGTAGGGAAAGAGAAAAAAGAAAAAAAGAGTCAAAGGAATAGGAATGGGTCCTGTGCCTCTGGGAGGGAGCTGTGAAGGAGGAAAAGTTTCCACACGGTAGGAAGTCCCCTCACTGGTGGGGACGGGGGCTGGGGAGCCTCAGAGCCATGGAGGAGGGCGCAGCAACAGGGATGCAGAGGTCAAAGTGCAGAGATTCCCGCACAGAGGATCGGTGCCGACCAGCACTCACCAGGCTGAGACGCTTGTCTGCTCACCCGCCAGGGCGGGCGGGGCTGGGAGCTGAGTCTCGGGCTTTGGAGGTCAGACCCCAGGAAGAGGACTGGGGTTGGCTGCATGAACACAGCCTGAAGGGGGCTAGTGTGACACAGCTAGCTGGGAGGTAGTCCAGGAAAAAGTCTGGACCTTCCAGAGAGACAAGAGACCATTGTTTCAGGGTGAGTGAAGAGAGCGGCTTCCTGCTCCGTGTACCCACAGACAGCAGAGCACTGCCTGAGCGAGCTCCAGATACGGGGGTGAGCTGCAGCTATCATCTTGGACCCCAGAGGCAGACACGGCCCGCTACCACTGCTGCCTCTGCCACCAAGGGTCCTGTGTGCAAACACGGGTCAATACCCACACCCTCCCGGGAGCCTGTGCAGCATGCCACTGCCAGGATCCCATGACCCAGGGCCAACTTCCTTGGGAGAACGCATGACGTGTCTCAGGCTGTTGCAACTACACGCTGGCCTCTGCCGCTTCAGGCACTCCCCGCATACAGTTATGACTACTGTACCCCTCCCTATCCCCAGCCTGAGTGATCAAGAGAGCTGTAATCAGCCACTGCTTTGACCCCCTCCTGTCTGGGTGGGGAACAGATGCCTGAGGGCAGCCTACATGCAGAGGTGGGACCAAAACCAAAGCTGAGCCTGGGGAGCTGTGTGAACAAAGAAGAGAAAGGGAAATCTCTCTGAGCAGCCTCAGGAGCAGCAGATTAAATCCCCAAAACCAGCTTGGTAAACCCTGCATCTGTGGAATACCTGAATAGACAACGAGGGTTCCCAAAATTAAGGCGGTAGACTTTCGGGGCAACTGTGAACTTAGGGTTTGCTTTCTGTGTTTGATTTGCTTTTGGTTTTATGTTTCTCTTAGTTTAGTTTTTAGTGTTTGTTTTCATTTGTGGTTTTGTTTATTGGTTTGATTGCTCTCTTCCTTTATTTAAAAAACATTTTTTCCCTCTTTTTGTGACTCTGTGTGTGTTTCTTTGTATGATTTTGTCTGTTTAGTTTTGTTTTTACCATTTGTTTTGGGGCTCTGCCTGTTAATTTTTTCTTGTTTGTTTTCTTCCTTTTCTTCTGTGACATGCGGCTGGCAGGGTCTTGGTGCTCTGGCCAGGTGTTGGGCCTGAGCCTCTGAGGTGGGAAAGCTGAGTCCAGGACGTTGAATCACCAGAGACCTCCTGGTCCCAAGTAATATTAATCGGTGAGAGCTCTCCCAGAGATCTCCGTCTCAGCACTAAGACTCAGCTTAACCCAACGGCCAGCAAGCTACAGTGCTGGACACCTAATGCCAAACAAGACAGGAACACAACACCACCTATTAGCAGACAGGCTGCCTAAAGTCATACTAAGTTCACAGACACCCTAAAACACACCACCAGACATGACTCTGCCCACCCGAGGGACAACATCCAGCCCCACCCACTAGAACACAGGCACTAGTGCCCCTCAACAGGAAGCATACACAAGCCACTGAACCAACCTCACTCACTGGGGGCAGACACCAGACATAAGAGGAACTACGAACCTGCAGCCTATGAAAAGGAGACCCCAAACACAGTAAGTTCAACAAAATGAGAAGACAGAGAACTATGCAACAGGTGAAGGAGCAAGGTAAAAACCCACTACACCAAACAAGTGAAGAGGAAATAGGCAATCTATCTGAAAAAGAATTCAGAGTAATGAGAGTAAAGATGATCCAAAATCTCAGAAATAGAATGTAGAAAATACAAAAAACGTTTAACAAGGACCTAGAAGAACTAAAGAGCAATGATGAACAACACAATAAATGAAATTACAAATACTCTAGAAGGAATCAGTAGAAGAATAACTGAGGCAGAAGAATGGATAAGTGACCTGGAAGATAGAATAGTGGAAATAAGTACAACAGAGCAGAAAAAGAAAAAAGAATAAAAAGAACTGAGGACAGTTTCAGAGACTTCTGGGACAACATTAAATGCAACAACATTCGAATTATAGGGGTCCTAGAAGAAGAAGAGAAAAAGAAAAGTCTGAGAAAATATTTGAAGAGATTATACTGGAAAACTTCCCTAACATGGGAAAGGAAATAGTCAATCAAGTCCAGGAATCACAGAGAGTCCAATACAGGATAAACCCAAGGAAAAACAGAAGACAGATATTAATCAAACTATCAAAAATTGAATACAAAGAAAAACTATTAAAAGCAGCAAGGGAAAAGCAACAAATAACATACAAGGGAATCCCCAAAATGTTAACAGCTGATCTTTCAGCCGAAACTCTGCAAGACAGAAGGGAATGGCAAGACATATTTAAAGTGATGAAAGGGAAATACCTACAACCAAGGTTACTCTACCCAGCAAGGGTCTCATTCAGATTCAATGGAGAAATTGAAAACTTTATAGAGAAGCAAAGTTAAGAGAATTCATCACCACCAAACCAGCTTTAAAACAAATGCTAAAGGAACTTCTCTAGACAGGAAACACAGGAGAAGGAAAAGACCTACAAAAACAAACCCAAAACAATTAAGAAAAAGGTAATAGGACCATACATACTGATAATTACCTTATATGTAAATGGATTAACTGCTCCAACCAAAAGACACAGACTGGCTGGATGGATACAGAAACAAGACCATATATATGCTGTCTACAAGAGGCCCACTTCAGACTTAGGAACACATACAGACTGAAAGTCAGTGGATGGAAAAAGATGTTTCATACAAATGGAAATCAAAAGAAAGCTGGAGCAACAATACTCGTAACAGACAAAATAGACTTTAAACTAAAGACTATAACAGAGACAAAGAAGGACACTACATAATGATCAAGGGATCAATCCAAGAAGAAGATATAACAATTGTAAATATTTATGCACACAACATAGGAGCACCTCAATACATAAGGCAAATGCTAACAGCCATAAAAGGGGAAATCAACAGTAACACAATCATAGTATGGGAATTTAACTCCCCTCTTACACCAATGGACAGATCATGGAAAGTGAAAATAAATAAGGAAACACAAGCTTTAAATGACACTTTAGAGCAGATGGACTTAATTGATATTTATAGGACATTCCATCGAAAAACAACAGAATACACTTTCTTCTCAGGTGCTCGTGGAACATTCTCCAGGATAGATCATACCTTGGGTCACAAATCAAGCCTCAGTAAATTTAAAGAAATTGAAACTACATCAAGTATCTTTTCCAACCACAATGCTATGAGACTAGATATCAATTACAGGACAAAAACGTAAAAAATACAAATATATGGAGGCAAAACAATACACTACTAAATAACCAAGATATCACTGAGGAAATCAAAATATACCTAGAAATAAATGACAATGAAAACATGATGACCCAAAACCTATGGGATGCAGCAAAAGCAGTTCTACGAGGGAAGTTTATACCAATACAATCCTACTTCAAGAAACATCTCAAATAAACAACCTAACCTTACACCTAAAGCAATTAAAGAAGAACAAAAAACCCAAAGGTACCAAAAGAAAGAAATCATAAAGATCAGTACAGAAAAAATGAAAAAGAAATGAAAGGAACAATAGCAGAGATCAATAAAACTAAAAGCTGGTTCCTTGAGAATATAAACAAAATTGATAAACCATTAGCCAGACTCATCAGGAAAAAAAGGGAGAAGACTCAAATCAACAGAATTAGAAATGAAAAAGGAGAAGGAACAACTGCAGAAATACAAAGGATCGTGAGAGACTACTACAAGCAAGTGCATGCCAATAAAATGGACAACCTGGAAGAGATGGACAAATTCATAGAAAAGCACAACCTTCCAAGACTGAACTCAGAAGAAATAGAAAATATGAACAGACCAATCACAAGCACTGAAATTGAAACTGTGATTAAAAATCTTCCAACAAAAAAAGCCCAGGACCAGATGGCTTCACATTTTGAATTCTATCAAAAATTTAGAGAAGAACTAACACCTATCCTTATCAAACTCTTCCAAAATATAGCAGAGGGAGGAACACTCCCAAACTCATTCTACAAGGCCACCATCACCCTGATACCAAAACCAGACAAAGATGTCACAAAGAAAGAAAACTACAGGCCAGTATCACTGATGAACATAGATGCAAAAAGCCTCAACAAAATACTAGCAAACAGAATCCAACAGTGCATTAAAAGGATCATACAATATGGTCAAGTGGGGTTTATCCCAGGAATGCAAGGCGTTTTCAATATACACAAATCAGGCAATGTGATACACCATATTAACAAATTGAAGTAGAAAAACCATATGATAATCTCAATAGATGAAGAAAAAGCTTTCGACAAAATTCAACACCCATTTATGATAAAAACTCTCAAGAAAGGGCATAGAGGGAACCTACCTCAACATAATAAAGGCCATATATGACAAACCCACAACCAACATCATTCTCAATGGTGAAAAACTGAAACCATTTCCTCTAAGATCAGGAACAAGAAAAGAGTGCTCACTCTCACCACTATTATTCAACATAGTTTTGGAAATTTTAGCCATGGCAATCAGAGAATAAAAAGAAATAAAAGGAATCCAAATCAGAAAATAAGATGAAAAGCTGTCACTGTTTGCAGATGACATGATACTGTATATAGAGAATCCTAAAGATGTTACCAGAAAACTACTAGAGCTAATCAATGAGTTTGGAAAAGTAGCAGGATACAAAATTAATGCACAGAAATCTCTAGCATTCCTATACACTAATGATGAAAAATCTGAAAGAGAAATTAAGGAAACACTCCCATTTTTCACTGCAACAAAAAGAATAAGATACCTAGGAATAAACCTACCTAAGGAGACAAAAGACCTGTATGCAGAAAACTATAAGACAGTGATGAAGGAAATTAAAGATGATACAAACAAATGGAGGGATATACCTTATTCTTGCATTGGAAGAATCAACATTGTGAAAATGACTCTACTACCCAAAGCAATCTACAGATTCAATGCAATCCCTATCAAACTACCACTAGCATTTTTCACACAACTAGAACAAAAAAATTTCACAATTTGTATGGAAACACAAAAGACCCTTAATAGCCAAAGCAATCTTGAGAAAGAAAAATGGAGCTGGAGGAATCAGGCTCCCAGACTTCATACTATACTACAAAGCTACAGTAATCAAGACAGTATGGTACTGGCACAAAATCAGAAATATAGATGAATGGAACAGGATAGAAAGCCCAGAGATAAACCCAGGCACATATGGTCATCTTACCTTTTACAAAGGAGGCAAGAATATAAAATGGAGAAAAGACAGTCTCTTCAGTAAGTGGTGCTAGGAAAACTGGACATGTAAAAGTATGAAACTAGAACACTTCCTAACATCACACACAAAAATAAACTCAAAATGGATTAAATGCCTAAATATAAAGCCAGACACTATAAAACGCTTAGAGGAAAACATAGGCAGAACATTCTATGACATAAATCACAGCAAGATCTTTTTTGGCCCCCCTCCTAGAGAAATGGAAATAAAAACAAAAATAAGCAAATGTGACCTAATGAAACTTAAAAGCTTTTGCACAGCAAAGGAAACCATAAACAGATGAAAAGACAACAAACAAAAAAACTGACAAACAATTAATCTCTAAAATATACCAGCAGCTCAATATCAAAAAGCAAATAACCCAATCCAAAAATGGGTGGAAGACCTAAATAGACATTTCTCCAAAGAAGATATAGGGATTGCCAACAAACACATGAAAGGATGCTCAACATCACTACTCATTAGAGAAATGCAAATCAAAACTACAATGAGGTATCACCTCACACTGGTTAGAATGGGCATCATCAGAAAATCTATAAAGAACAAATGTTGGTGAGGGTATGGAGAAAAGGGAACCCTCCTGCACTATTGGTGGGAATGTAAATTGATACAGCCACTATGGAGAACAGCATGGAGGTTGCTTAAAAATCTAGAGTAGAACTACCATACGACCCAGCAGTCCAACTACTGGGCATATACCCTGAGAAAACCATAATTTAAAAAGAATCATGTACCATGATATTCATTGCAGCTCTATTTATTATAACCAGGACAAGGAAACAACCTAAGTGTCCATCAACAGATGAATGGATAAAGAAGATGTGGCAGATATATACAATGGAATATTACTCAGCCATAAAAAGAAACAAAACTGAGTTATTTGTAGTGAGGTGGATGGGCCTTGTGTCTGCCATACAGAATGAAGTAAGTCAGAAAGAGAAAAACAAATATCATATGCTAACACATATATATGGAATCTAAAAAAAAAAAGTTCTGAGGATCCTGAGAACAGGACAGGAATAATGATGCAGATGTAGAGAATGGACTTGAGGACACGGGGAGGGGGA
This sequence comes from Leucopleurus acutus, assembly GCF_964270905.1. Taxonomy (NCBI): domain Eukaryota; kingdom Metazoa; phylum Chordata; class Mammalia; order Artiodactyla; family Delphinidae; genus Leucopleurus; species Leucopleurus acutus. Next base: position 109,420,165 of record NC_139146.1, on the reverse strand, counting down.
AGTATAAGCTGGGACGAAGTAAGAGAGTAGCAGTGACGTATATACACTACCAAATGTAAAATAGATAGCTAGTGGGAAGCAGCTGCAAAGTACAGGGAGATCAGCTGGGTGCTTTTTGACCACCTAGAGGGGTAGGATAGGGAGTTTGGGAGGGAGACGCCAAAGGGAGGGGATAAGGGAATATATGTATACATATAGCTGATTCACTTTATTATACAGCAGAAACTAACACACCATTGTAAAGCAATCATACTCCAATAAAGATGTCCAAAAAATCCACAAACTATCCTTTTGTGAGTGATTGCTAGGAACCGGGCTCTTTGCTGAGAACTTTGCATGTGTTACCTAATTTAATCCCTCACAACTCTATGAAATAGGTACTGTTATGCTTATTGAATATCAAGCATTGTTCTAAACCCTTGACATGAATTACTTCATTTAGTCCTCATAACAACCCTATGAAGTAGCTATCATTATCATCCCTGTTTTACAGATGAGGAAAATAAGCCCCTGATCAGGTAAATCATTTGCTCAATGTCACACAGCTATCAAGGGGCAGGATTCACTTTGGAGACCATACTTCTATGCTCACTGAGCTCAGCTGCCTTTTACCCTTCATGTTGTCCCCAGAGCTCTCTTCCTAAAACTTGGATCCAGTCATATCCATCCCCCTCTTAATGACCTGCAATAATTTCCCATTATTTATGAAACAAGTTCAAAAATATTTTGCTCAACATTCAAGGCTCTCCACAATTTGGGTCTCATAACTTTCTATCTTATTTCTCCTTTTGACTAGCTGCTCTATCTACTCTGGACTAATTGCCACCCTAAACTAGCCAATCATACTCAGAAATTCATGATATTTTTGCAGGTTGGAAGACTTTTCTTTAGCTTTCAAAATCCAGATCAATGTTCAAGCTATCTCAAGTGGTTCTCTTCCCACAAAGCCTACCTTGTTTTCTCTTCACAGAGTAACCACTGCCTTCTTCTGCCCTTATTTATACTGACATAATATCGTGTCTTTTGCTCTGCTCTGTATTATACTGTGGTGTTTGTTCCTCTTCCATTCAGATGAAACTCTGCATCTCTTGAGGTCAAGGACTCTGTCTTATTAACATCCCAGTGCCTAGCATTCAGTATAGATCGTTGACATTCATGAACATTCCTGAATGAATGAGTATGTGAGTAAGTGAATGAAAGTACTGAATATGTTTTCAGCTTTGTGGGAAAAACAGAAGTTCGAAGTGTTAGTGAAATAAATTAACTTTCAGAGTAAATAAAAATTATTTCTGTATTGCGTGCATGTTTCAGATAAGTGTGCAGCAATATCTTCTGTTTTTGATAAAACTAGCACATCAGAAATATGAATTTGTTCAACAAGACTTTGATGCGAAGGAATTGTTCCTTAGTTGGAGAGATGAATAAAGTTGGCTCTATGATATTAGATGAAGATGGAGAGCACTGTTTTTCAAACCTTTTTTTAACATAACTCAAGAAATTGATATTACATCTTGACTGCATGATCTATTTGTTATAATACTTCCTAGCTGTATTACTAATAGTGCAAAATTTCTCCTTGGGGACTATTTAAGAGTAGCATAGGCAAACTCTCTTTCTGATGATGTTTTAAGCTACAGCCCTTGCCACTCTTAGAATTCACCCTGGAATTTCCTGGCTCCTTGCCGTTGCTTTTGCTCTGTACAAATGCTCTTCATCTTCCTTCCCATGTCTCCCACATGTCACCTTGCACCCAAATTCTTAGTCACAGAGGTGACTAAAATGTCCCATTCTCCACGATCCCCTGAGGGGGGGGGGACTACTCTTATTCTCTGCTACCAATACATCGTGTTTGTTTGCATTTATAATAGCATTGATCATGTTTGCTTACTTCTGTCTCTCCCAGTGGATTATAAATTGATTGCAGGAGGGGATATCCCCCTGGCATTTAGCCTCATGTCATACTACTGTCCCCAAGCCATTCTAGTCTCCATTCCATTCCTTTAGTGTGCCAGCTCTTTCCAATATTATGGCCTTTTATTTTTGGTTTCCTCTGCCTGTGTGGTAGACATCTGGGGGAAGTCACAATTCGTTTTCTGTTTTACTCAGAATATGACTGTCTAGTGAGAGACTACATTTCCTACTTGCCCTTTCATCGAGGTGTAGCCATATTACAAAGCCAACTGACATCAGTAGCATATGAGTGCAAGGGATTATCTCATTTAACCCTCTCAACAACATATAGAGAAGGCACTGAAATTATCATTATGCCACATCACTAGGAAGAAATAGGCTTAGAAAGGTTAAATAACTCAGTCAAGTAAAAGTTTATCCTTTTAAGGATACTCTTTGATGCTCATATATCTCTTGTGAGTTTGGTTTGCAAGAATCGTGTCTCTAGAAGTCTAGAAGTCATAGTGGAGAAGACAGACCTGCCCTTTTAGCCTGGATCCCCAGATGACTTTACAGAGCAGAGCCTGACTACTGACCCTGTACTGGAAAGGGAAAGAGAAGTGAGCTTCTGTCTTGTTTAGTCATTGAATTTTAGTCTATTTATTAACCATTACTCCAAACTGACCTGCCCTGAAACACCTTTCTACCAGTAGTAAAACCTACTGATACTTCAGATCTCAGCTTAAATATTCTTTCCTCCAAGAGGTCTTTCTGGGCCTCTCAATCTAAATGGTTTTCCTTATACATCCTATTTATGACTCAAGCTTGTCTCGGAGAAAGCTCAGCACCAGCTAGAACTCTTATTTATTTATGTAATTGTTCGTCTCTCTCCCTCCCTAGATGTAAGCTCCATGAGTGCAGGGACCACATCTGCTTATTCACCAGTACTAACGCACTGTCCAGCACAAGATTGGCTCCCAATGAAGATTTGCTATGTAAATACAGCTAATAGTAATAATTTGGGCACTAACTGTCTCTTATTGAATATTTTCAATTTTCAGGAGTTGTACTAAGTGTTTTACATACATTATTTCATTTAATCCTCTCAACAACATATAGAGAAGCCACTAATAGCATCATTATCCCATGTTACTTGGGGAAAAAATAGGTTTAGAGAGATTTAGTAACTCATACAAGTGTCACACAATTCAAAGCTTATATTTTCCAGCTGAGACTCTCCTCTTGGGAGTAGGATTAGCAAGAGTCGGGTGCATAATATCCAGACAGTTCTACTAATTGAGAAATCCAGGATTTCTGCTAATTGAGATCCAGATGCTGATGAATGATGACTACACAAAAGCAGGCCAGTTTAACAATAATATGTCTGAACACCAGCTGACCTTATGTAATTGGAACATTTACATTCTTGTCTCTATATAACTGCAACAGAAACAAAGCCCAAAACACTGTTTATAATTTAAAAACTATCATCTAAACCCTGTGTAGTTAATTCAAGATGAGGCATGAATAAACGTTCTTTCTAACTCTGTATAACTCTTGAAGGGGCAACTACAAGATTTTTTGGTGTTTCTTTTTTCTTTTTCTTTTTTTTTTTTTATAAACATGTTTTATTTGTTTGCTTATACCATCAGAACTGAAACTACTGACTGTCGTTTCCCTAAAATAGGGAAATCAATCTAAAGCACATACTGGTGCTTTTCAAAAGATAGCAATTTAAAAGGGTGGTAGCAGCAGGCATTTGATATCTTTTTCTTTTAAAAACTTTCAGGCTTCAGGAAAAACATGTGACCAAGGTTGTTTCGATTATCCATTAGAGATTTTCATCAGTACCTGTACCAATTTAGGTGACAATACAGCAAGATCCAAGGATTAGTGACAATGTACATCATAAGGAATGATATATAGTGCCAATCCTTACAAAAGTCATTGTCAAAGAAACTGTTAAGTGTCCAAAAAGGTATCTAAATATTTCACATTAAGTACAGAAGCGGCCATCCAGATTAGATCCCTTATTTGTTGCATATTTTTCAAAAAGTGCCAATCAAAGCCTAATTTTGCATTTTGGCTTTGTCTTATACAGTATCAGCTGTTAAAAAGCAATTTGCATGTGTTTTCAACCACAGTCGTCTGGCCAGAGAATGAACAGTGCTGTGTCAAACCCTAAGGCTGCTAGCCAGCCTTATATGTGTGATTAAGGACCCATGCATAATTTGGTATGCATCTAAATGTTCAGTGCTCCAATTTAACTGGAAAAGCTGTGAAATGCAGTTGTTATGCCAAACCACACTCCATTCCTTCCATCTTCCTTTCAAGGGAAATAGTTTTGTCAATTACCACTGAATAATAGGGCTGATTTGTAGATTTTATCCAAAGTCAAGTCAATCTTGCTTTTTCCAAGCCACTTAAAATAACTATGGAGATACCACCCCGTTAAAGTATATGATGTTTTACTCCTAAGCAAGGGTGAGGAATCTGAGTATCATGTGCAAGACTCAAGATGACGTTTAGGACAGAACATGCAGAGTAAAAATAGTTTCCTTCCATATCCAGGTAATATAAAGCTGACAACTGTAGTCCTGTCTTTATGGGATGAAAACAGTCCCTTTACAATAAGTTTCCTGAAAGGGAGAACAAATAGATAATAACTCTTCTGGTAACATATTATGGTACACTGGTCAGTGTGTTTTTGGCGATTAAACATAATCCTGTGAATCAGATTAATTCACTTGCTGAGTGTTCATTTGCGGCATCCCTCTGTTGGGTCTTGGGGGCCCTCCACGACCTCGTGGGGCTCCCCGTGGTCCACTCTGCCCAGAGCCTCGCTTGAAATTCTGCTGATATCCATCCCGCTGATAGCCAGAGTAGTCCCGGGGAGCACTGAACTGAGACTGTGTATATCCACTGTTTGGAGTGTTAGAGAATGAAGGGCGGTAACCATCATATCCTCCTCTGAATCCATTAGCAGGTCCCCTGTATCCATTCATCAAGCCTCTAGCACCACGGGAACCTCCACGAGACACACCACGACTGTTGTAATAGGGCTGACTGCTACGTGGAAATCCAGTGTTCTGCTGGGGAGGCTGCTGGTGGTTACCAGTCACTTGATGGGTCTGGTCCTGGGAACCATGGTAAGTGCCAACCACTGTTTGAAGCTGTTCTTGCTGAAGCTCTGTTTGTTCTACTTGGTGAGGCTGACTGGAAAAGCTCTGGTTATAACTGGTTTGGTACTGATTTTGCTGTTTTAAAGTTTCTGGTTCATTAACAGGAGGAACTGGGGCATTCATATTGAACACCGTTTGCATGGATTGGAATGGAGCTGCGTTTACATTGATTCCACTGCTATGTAAAGGTTTGCTTGTCCCAGCCTGGAACACCTGAGGCTGAGAAGCAGCAGGAAGGGATGATGATGCTGTAGTCTGGTCTGTATTTAAAGAGATTGTTGCCTGAATCTGGTCAAATGGTTCCTTTTGTGGTCGTTGCTCGGTAGCATGAGAAGGCTGGTACAAGGGTTGAGATGCTGTATATCCCTCACTTGTAGATGAAACCAAAGGAACCTGTGTAGCTTCTGGTTGTACAGAAACTTGATTAGGTTGAGCAAGTCTAGATTCAGAATGAACTGGAGGGCAAACCAGCTGGGGTATGTCCATGTTCTGTGCTGGATTCATAGGCTGCGCAGATACAATGGCAGGATCAAGGGTCTGGTTTTCAAAATCCAGCATTGAATCCTGTATGAAATTATAGGGCCCCTGCATTTGCGCCGTAAGGTCCTGTACTCGCTGTCTTCTCACGAGGGGATCTGCCTGAGCCACTGGGGTCAAAGAGTGGGGCTCTGGTACTGAAGGAGATGCAGCCTGAGGTTGCTGCTGGAGTGAATTTACCACCTCAACTGTTTCAACTGTCCACTCATCTACCTGCTCCTTTTCACCACTGCTGAACTGTGTTTCTGCCATAAATTGTCTATTTACATACTCTGTTGATTCAACTTCACTTTGTTCAGTGTATTCTTCTGCAGGCTCAGGTTCAGCTTCAGCTACCTGGTCTTCAACTGCAGGTGCTGAGGCTGCCTCTTCTTCCTCACACAGCCCATTCTGGTGGTTGTGAGTGCTGTCAAAGTAGTTTGACTGGAAAACACGCTCAACAATTTCCTTTAGAGCTTTATAGGTTGTTCCACATACAGGTTTTTCCTTCCCTTCTAGCAAGTCCCACAGGTGAATGGAGGCATGTTGATACTGCTCATTCAACCTCAAGCTCATGTCCCGTTCAGGGTCTGCTAATTTGTAGAACTCATCCAGCAACGACAGTTCCTCTTCTGACAATATTGGCACTCCATTCAAACCTTGCTTGAGGTCAGTTCTCACTTCGTCATCTCCCAATTTGTCCAAAACATACTGCAGCTCAAGCACAGTTTTTAAACGTTTCTGTTCAGCTTCTTCTCTCATAAGCTGCTCCCGACGTGCTGTCTTCTTTATTGTTTTCTGAATATCTTGGCTTAATGCCATGAAACTCCTCTGTAGTTCTTTCACAAACTCCAAGTTATTTGTGACTTCCTGGTACTTAGATACAGCATCCAGCTGATCTTGATTAAGCCTTTCCCCTTTGTTCATTCGTTCCTGATAATCATCAAGCTTGCCCTGGTAACGGAGCGGACAAGCCCCAAGGATACAGGACGCAGGCCACCCCAACTCCACGAGGCGGTCGGGTGGACCCTGAACGCCCCCCACCCCGGGACCTCTTCATTTTCCCCCGCTGACCCCTCGAAGAAATGGGGCCTCGGCCACGGAGAGAGGGGCATCCATCGCACAGTTACGCCCGGCGACGGCACAGGCCCCCACCCTCACACAACCCAGTCCCAAAGACCAAGGGCCTCTTTTTTCTTTTTTAGAGTCAAAGATTCGAGTTGGAATTTATATTTCAGAGCCACACATGATAATTCTCTTATTGTATGTTTGTTGTTAAATATCCCCTTACCTACCACATAAACCAAGCCAAGAGTTTCATAGTTAGCAGAAGAAACATGTCTTTCCAACTGTAAAAAAAACTTGTGTAAAAGACTGGGGAAAATATTAAATCAGGAGTCAGGGCACTGAGGGTCTAGGTCTGCATTGCGCAATATGGTAGCCATCACCTATAGTGGCTATTTACATTTAAATTTAAACTACAAAAATTTAAAACTCAGTTCCTCAGTCGCACTAGCCACTAGCCACATTTTTTTCTTTTTTCTTTTTTTTTTTTTTTTTTGCGGTACGCGGACCTCTCACCACTGTGGCCTCTCCCCTTGCGGAGCACAGGCTCCGGACGCGCAGGCTCAGCGGCCAGGGCTCACGGGCCTAGCCGCTCCGCGGCATGTGGGATCTTCCCGGACCGGGGCACGAACCCGTGTCCCCTGCATCGGCAGGCGGACTCTCAACCACTGCGCCACAAGGGAAGCCCCCAGTAGCCCCATTTTAGATGCCATCAGTCACATGCAGTGCTGTGCAGATTTATAGAATATATTTTATAGAATATCTCCATGATGACAATAAATTTTATTGGACAGCATTGTTCTAGAAATGTAATTTTTTGGTCTCAAGATACTTTTGAACTGTTAAAAATTATTGAGGACCCCAAAGAGTTTTCTTTAAAATATGAGTTATAACCATTGATATTTACTATATTAGAAATTAAGACAGAAAATTCAAAATACCAACTCATATTCCATTAGCCATCAGAGCAATGACATCATCACACATCACTCGGTCACCGAAACCTCCCCTGTTCCCTCAGAGAGAGTCCGGGCAGGGCGGGGGAAGGCAGGCAACATCTTAATGTTGTGAAATGTTTTGACCTCACCTTGAGACCTGGAAGTGTCTCACGATCTTCTAAGGGTCCCCGGATCACACTTTGAAAACCACTGGTCTAGACCTCACTCTAGTGACACTACTCTGTCACTACCTAGTTCTTATTTTGCCCAATCAAAGATCAGTGTTCTGCCAAATGTTAAATGTTTGGCAAAGGAAAATAAAAATAGTCTGAATCCTTTGTCAAAGCCAGGCTTCTTTGAGGGGAAGGAAATGAAGATCCTCTCACTCAGAGACTATTTCTGGCTAAACTGAGTAGGCTAACAGCCTACTCCAATGAATGCATTAGCCGGGTTTTGAAGTGATTTCTCTGCTTTGGCTCCAATAGATTTTCCCAAACATGTGTGAAAATCACAATGGCTCAGGCTGCACAGCCTCAAGCAGAAACTTGATATTTATACTTCGAATTCTCCCAATATCTTTTGTGTTCACCATCGTGTCACCATGTTAGAAAGGGTCTCTTAAAAGATAGTTATGATTTTGCGAATGTATACAATTATGTAACTATTATGTTGAACATCTGAAACTACTATAATGTTATATGTAAATTACTCAATTTAAAAGACCGCTGTGCAGTACAAGTGGTAAGTTCAAAAAGCATCAAAGTCCTGACTCTGACCTAAACACCATTAAAATTATTTCAGAACATACGATTTTAGACCAAGTAGTCACAGGTCCTTTCCACCTCGTCCTGAAAGTGTGAAAACATTCCAAAATGCTATACCACATCTTGAACTTCAGAGTCGATTCTTTCTCTGTCAATGTACTATTTCTAAAAGTAAAATTGATTTGTTGGTAAAGCACATTGTAACAGGTTAACCATAATAGAATATTCAAAAATGCCTTTAGTAAAAATATGGCTCTTTTCTGGGAATTTGTAAATGTCCATTCTGGCAATTATCTGAATTTGAATGATTTTAATGACAAAAACTGAAGAAAGATTCCATAGATTTTATTACTCTCTGTGATCCAATTTACCCCTTGCTAGGGTATCTTTTTAGGTAGGGGCATGATGTTTGAGATATATAGTAAATGAGATAGGAACGGAAGAATTCCCACTGCAGTGGTTAAAGGTAGATACAACTTGGTAAAACACTTCATCAAAGGAAATTGTTGCCTCTTCTCTTCTGATATTCTTTGCTAGTTATTGGCAAGAGAAGTAACTCACAAATGATCTCTTTACTCTGTGAATGACAAAGTCCTATTTCCTCTTCTTCTTTCTAGATCATATCAGTTCATCCTTCAAACCCATAAAAAATTTTTTTTCTACGTGAACCAAGTGTATATCTTGAGCCAGTGTGACCCTTGAGGCCTCCAAAGCAAGATTCCTGAGTGATGCTGTTTGGCTGGGCTGCTGGATTGATCTTCATTCAATCCAATTTCTTTCAGTATTTGAACCAGGTCTACAGCTGAAGGCAGTGATATGAGGAGGACCTTTGTCATATATAACCTAAAGAGAAAGAAGTCACCTCTGCAGACTCATAACAGTCTGACTCCTTCTCCACAGTAAGCCTGGCCTTAGGAAAAAAACAGGAATGGGTACAATTATTCCATTATTGATCTGGACTCAGTGAGTTGCTTCTCCAGCTTTGCTTTGGAAATGTCTCACTGATAAAAATCTCACAAATACATAATCTGTAATTGTGTTGGAAACACACTGGGCTTGGCATCATGTGGTAATCTGATCACCTTGATTTGAAAAGAAGAGGCTTTGTAAAATAAGTTTCCTGTATTTAATAATTGTATCATTGCAATGTGTAATGTCTATGTAGCATGTTGTAATGGATAAGATCTATCTAGAAGTACTGAAAGCCTTCCAAAGAAGTCTAAAGTAGTATTTTTTAAATCATTGTAAGCAGAGTTGACTCAGGCTAAATTATGTATTCATTGAGCACTGAGTCTCACTTTTGCTTCTTCATTCTTGCCCTCTTTCTAGTTGATGATCATAACCTCTCTTTCAGTTAGAGAGCTATATCAACATCCTTCCTTTAGGGCCAGTGCCTTTCTCTTGAAAGGATGTAAGATCAAAGTGTGGTACAAACTGGTTTGACCATCTCTGTCTGCATTGTTCTAAATTCACTAGCTCAAAATGTCATTCTATCCTTTTGAGGAAGTTCATGTTTTGGCATACTTCTGATCTTTAGGGATGGAACCTCTACAACCTGCTGCAGGTGCAGAGACAGTGGTATTACCCAGTATAGATGTGCCTCAGAGTTGTCTGCCCTAGGGACAGAAGGGGGAGAATTTACCCACCAGTATTCCCCAGTATGCACTCGTGGCACCAAAGGGGTCAACTGCCTTTCACTTCTGGGTACTCCTGTGCTGGAGAAGTTCCAGGATATAAATCGAGAGACATGGTGTATAGCCAAGGCCAAGTGCTGTCAGGTTACACCTGCATAGAGCTGTTTGCTGCATAAATGGCTGGGTAGTGGGTGGGCCAGGAGATGTAAGGCAAGACACAACCTAATAAAATAATTACAAATTGTATCAGTAATATGCAAGTATGTGGAATGCATGGGGATAGTTTCCCTCGGTGCAAAAAAAAACAGAAGTAAGCATTGTGGCTGAATTTTTACGGCAAAAAATATAATTTATTTGTTTTGATACAGAATGTATACAAGGAAATAAGATGAGCATGGAGCTGGGCAAGATCCCTCCTGTCCAATGTCCTGACTGTCCTCACATCTCAATTTCTTGATATTCCTGCATCACTACCTTTGGTCCCAGTTTGTCGGTTTCTGAGAATGTGGCCAAGCAAAGTAGGTGGTTGTTTTATTGGTAAAGTTCCTTATCCTCTTAATTTGATGGCTCACAGTAAGTCAATATGTGGCCTTTGCCAAACCTTTAGTTGATACTCTGTCATCTCATAGACTGCAGCTGCCTGCCCTTTAGTTGGTTTGGATCAGTGCCTGGGTTGCTTCTCTGCTGGCTAGTGGCAATGAGAGGACAGCCAAGTTCATCATAGGCCAGAGATAAAGCTTTGGACAGCACTGTTGATGGGAGGAAGCTAAGACAAGCCAGAGAAGAGGGAAAAGAAAGGAGTGGTCCCCCTCCTCAGCAGATAAGAAATATTTGATACGGGCTGGTTGTCTGTGTCAGACAGGGTGAGGAAGGGACGGTTAAGGGATGAACTGAATTTCCCAATGACATCTTGAACAGGCAGCCTTTGTCATCATTTCTGTATTCTAATACAGAGGCCTGCCTGTTCATTAGAGCCAAGGGCAGGTAGAATAGTTGTTCTTTTAGGGAACTCACAAATAATACCTCATTAAAACTTCCTGAATTATGAGTCTTGATCCAATTAAGAAAATGTACAGTAGAAAAGAGACCAAAATATCACCCTTACTAATAATAAAGCTGATGTTAGAGATTGTGGTTTATTTCTGTGGGTAGGTGAACTTTGTAACACTGATCCAAGGAATTAGGCAGATGTACCTACCCAGTCACAAACTGGGTTAGAAAATCTCAGATGTCCCCTGTGGGATAACTTTCGTACATGGCATAGCAGATCACTTCCTGTAGGTGGGCAGGTGGCTTCCCTGAGAAAGGTGAGAGGGAGATGTTATGTCATACAAACCCTGTTAATTTATTGTGAACTCACCCATTTAAATAAGTCAGTTTTCCTCTTGGAAGCAGAGAGATCAGACTAGTTTACTTTCTAACACCCCATCTTCTCCATAGGTAGACACATCATGAGAGGGTATAAGCAAGTTTACAGATAAAATACCTGCTTTTCCTGAGCTGTACAACTTATAGCTCAAACAGCACAACCTCCTGTGACCTGTTTTTTTGTGGGTAGGTTTGGCGCCATGTTCTTTACCTTCACACTACGATTCATTCTGTTCCTGTAGATTGTGACTCCGCTGGGTCAGTATTGAGATTGATAAAGAAAGGATAACAAGGAAACTAACATTTAGGAGGAATGTACTTTTTTATTTAGAATATTACATAAACTTAGTTGATAAAGCAGCAAGGTTTTTTTTTTTATTCGAGTATAGTTAATTTGAAGAAAGTATTTTTATAACCATTTGTTTACTGAGTGAAAAAATGGAGCTTTAACGATGTAAAGATCTATACTCCAATTATTCTAAGAAGTATATTATACCACGTTTTACCATTCCTGAAATCACAATATGCTTACCACTAATGGGAAACATAGATTATTTGACTGATTTTTTTCCTTTCTAAGTGGTATGTACAATAATGATGTTTTATAATCCATGGTATCTCAGATTCAACAAGTAGGTAGAAAAGGGCAAGCCTAGAATTTGCCCCCTGGGTTGTGTGATTTCAAATTTTAGATGATTTTCTGGCCACAACAATTTTTCTTAGAAATATACAAGCAATTAAGGCAACACATGGTTCACAGTCTTTCCCCACATCATTTCTCATATTGTCATGCGGTTTGACATTCAGTCTTGCTTGGCCCTGTCTGTACAGAATTATGCTCCCTGGGAGCCAACTCCTTCTTTCCCTGTGGACTGAGGCTACTCAGTGGGTCTGTGAAGTAGGCTGATGAAACATGTTTCTTCTCAAAAATTGAACTAATGGTGATTGAATGTTCTAGCAGCTGGGTCTTGTTAGAAGAAGAATAGACTGGGCTGTCACATCACTTTATGTAAACTCTACTTAAGTGGAATATGAGGGAAAAGACTTGGGAACTTTTTTTATTGCTCAAGACTAGTCCTTGTTGCAATTGAGAAATGTGGGAAATAACTGAAGTGATTGTATTATGGTTGGTTTCTCAAGCAATACTTCGAAATCTTTTTCAGTTAAATAAATCAAGTGTTGGCTTTGTGCAAAGCATGAACTAGTTGCTTCAGGGGATAAGACATGCCACCTGCCATTAAGAATCTGCATGATATAAAAAGGGAACTGCTGCATGCACTTATGACTAATAAAGAGTAACAGAGGGTCAGAGATATGATATGGGATTTTGAAGGAGGAAGAAATCACATGTGTATGAGGCAACCAAGAAGGACACTGTGGAAGCAATGGCAGAGCTTTGAAAACTTGGGTAAAATTTTCTTTAGTAGCTACAGGAGTGAGCCTTCTGGTTTCCAATAATAGCAGGCTACGTTATTTGGATCACAATCCCACAGAAAACAAATAAAAATGGTAGATAAAACATTTTAAAAGATCTTTTAAAAGTTGAATAGTCAAAAAAGAGAGAATTATGAGATCAAAAGTTGAAGAACATCAGGAACTCAGCTAAATAAATGGAGCATGAAAGACCCCTTTGTCTCTAAGGAGATTTGTTAATTCCCCCAAATCTGAACATAATTTTGCTCACCTACATCTAATGTCCAGTCTAATAAAAGACTGCCTTCAATAAGTTCATAACCTAGGAGACAGCACAGACAAGATAAAGAAGAACCAGGTGTAAACTAGCCTTCAACCATATTTCACATTGGATAATGAAGCCTAGGTAATAACCTCAAACTTTAAGATTTAAGGTGGTCCTGGACTGGTAGAAATTTGGAGCACAAATCAGTTTGGAGAAAGGCAATGAGCGGCATACAGGCGTGCACCATCAAGTTCAGGATACTTTAGTTGCTGCTGGTAAGAATAAGACCACATCAGTGCAGAAACTGAGAATGTGTAAAGGTGTGAGTGTGTGTGTGTATCTGTTGGTGACACTACTTTACTTGTAGCTATTACCACTTTTTTTTTTTCAGGCTGGCACCTTTAATGATGAAGAATCTGCCTGCACTTGTAATTTTCTCAAATTAAGATACTGGGTGAATATTTAAGTAAAAAATACCCAGTTTAAGGTTTTACCTGTATCACACGTCTTTCCTGCCATGAAATAGTTTCTTTTATTCTAATAGTACTGAGTACTGGGCCATTACAAAGAATTTCTATCTTCAAAATACACTAATCATGGATCAGTGCCCTTTGAGAATTTGTAATCAATAAAGCATCTTTTCTCAGAGTGGATGGCAGATATCTTCCTTCAGTTATTTGGAATATTACCAGGTGTCACATATTTGGTGCATTCGTGTTGGAAACAGGTTCATTAGTTATTTGAAATATGAGTATAAAATATGAAGTGTTTTTCTTTCAGTCTCCATTGCTGGATCGCCTTCAATATTCTTTTTTTTTTTTTTGGCCATGCCACGCATGGGATCTTAGTTCCCCGTCCAGGGATTGAACCCAGGCCCACAGCAGTGAAAACGCTGAGCCTTAACGACTGGACTGTCAGGGAATTCCCAATCTTCTGTGTGCTGACCCCTAAACGCTGGCATGTACTCAAGTCCCTACTGTGTGACCTCTTCTCAACTTCATCTACAATCATGACTTATGTTAACTGATCTCCTTCCATGGCTTTTATTACCACTTATATGTAAAACTTGCATGTCTAAAAAAAGGACTTGAGTATTCTCCAACACAGACTTACTTATTCCTCATCTTTCTTTCGTAAATGTGGCACCACCATTCACTTAATTACTAGGACCAAAACTGTGCTGCCTGTTTGGATTCTTCACTTTTCTTGCTTTACACTCTGTATCAAATCCATCAGCAAATCCTGTAAACTCTATCTTCAGAATGAACCACTCATTCAGTATTCTCACTTCCCCTACACTTACCTCCTTGGTCCAAGCCACCATCACTCTCTCACATGAACTACCAAGGTTGTCCCTTTGCCTGCATTCTTTTTTTTTTTTTTTTTTGGCGGTACGCGGCCCTCTCACTGTTGTGGCCTCTCCCGTTGCAGAGCACAGGCTCCGGACGCGCAGGCTCAGCGGCCATGGCTCACGGGCCCAGCCGCTTCGCGGCATGTGGGATCCTCCCGGACCGGGGCATGAACACGTGTCCCCTGCATCGGCAGGCGGACTCTCAACCACTGCGCCACCAGGGAAGCCCCCTTTGCCTGCATCCTTGCTCCCCATCCTCACTGCCTATTCCCTACACTTTAGCCAGGGTGATATTTTACAAGGAAACAAAACATTTCACTCTCTTGCCCTCAGGCCTTCAATGACTTCTCACCTCCACTACATGGAAAATGGAAAATAGTTTCCGTGGCTGCAAAGTCCTTTATTTTAGTCCCTGGCTACCTCTTCAGCTTCATTTCCGAGACCCTTCCGCTCATTTATTCCACTATTTCAACCCTTTTTTCATTATTCTTTCTAGAACTTGCTACTCAAGTTTCATTTCAAGAATTTTGTTCTTGTTCTTCCATCTGTCAGGAATGTTCTTCCACCAGAAATTCACATGACTTACTCCCTCATTTTATTCACTTTTCTGTTCAAATGTCCCCTCCTCCAAAAAGCCTGTCTGGAACATCCTACAGATGTTCCAGAAATTGGAACATCCAATTTCCTTGACTGTTGATTTTTCTTCCTTGCCCTATTTCATTTTTCTGATGTAAATATCAGAATAATCCTAATACCACCTGATATTATGTGATATATTTGTTTGTTTGTTTGCTATGGTCTTGTCTCTCCCAGTATACATAAGCTCTGTGAAGTCAGAGCTTTGCTATATCCTCAGTTTCTAGAAATAGGCCAGGTAAATGGAAGCACTCAACACATATCTGCTGATTTATTGAATGAATGAATGAATGAATGAATGAATGAAAATATACTGGTTAAACTTAAATAAAATGGTTCTTTGTTCATTACACATAACTAGATTATTAAATCTCTTCACCCCATTGTAACTGTTTGTGGGGATAATAACTACCTACTTCATAAGATTGTTGTGGAGATTAAATAACTTGGTACAAAAAATGTATAAGGTACCTGGCATATAGTAAGTGTTCAATAAGTATTATCTATTGCCATTAATATTACTGTTACTTTATCATTTTTTTCATCGAAGTATAGTTGATTTAGAATGTTGTGTTAGTTTCTGGTGTACAGCAAAGTGATTCAGTTATACATATATATATTCTTCTTCATATTCTTTTCCATTATAGGTTATTACAAGATATGGAATATAGTTCCTTGTGCTATACAGTAGGACTTTGTTGTTTATCTATTTTATACATAGTAGTTTGTATCTACTAATCCCAAACTCCTAATTTATCCCTCCCCCACCCCCTTTCACCTTTGGTAACTATGAGTCTGTTTCTGCTCTGTAAATAAGTTCATTTTTATCATATTTTAAATTTCACATATAAGTGACATCACATGGTATTTGTCTTTCTCTGACTTACTTCACTTAGTGTGATAATCTCTAAGTTCATCCATGTTGCTGCAGATGGCATTATTTCATTCTTTTTTTATGGCTGAGTAGTATTCCATTCTGTGTGTATCATATATTACATATATATATATATATATATATATATATATATATATATAAAATCTCACATCTTCTTTATCCATTCATCTGTCAATGATCCATTTAGGTTGCTTAATATTGTTGTTACTTTAAATTTAGAGTTTCATGCTACAAATTTAAAAAATCTTAAAAAAAAATTAGAGTTTCCTTCTATATTTATTTTAACCAATAATGGGTTGCTTTCATTCTCTGTATCTGGCATATGGAAGCATTCATTAAATGTTCCTATATTTACTCTATCTGATATAGACTGTTCTGTCCTTAATTTGCACAAATGTGTGAGGCTACAAAAATGAACGTGCAAGATGTAATTATACAAAGCGTTCTTAATTATGGGGAAAATTACAATTTTTCCACCACTTTAAAAATTTTTGTCAACACATTAAAATTCATCTTAATATCAGTTATAAATGTATAGGGAAATGAAAAAAATAGAAAAATAAAATTTATTTAGTACATTAATTTTCAAGGTTATAAACATTGAGTATGAAAGTGTTTTATTTATTTGTAAAAAAAAAAAAAACTTAACTCATTAAATAGCGTTTGCCTTCTTCTCACTGTATGACTTAGGTTATGGCCTGAGCATCTTTTCTATGGCTGTTAGATTTCTTTCTAACTTTGGATCAGCATTTTACATTTTATCCTTTGTACTATCATTGTCATGAAAGTTACATATGTCTGAATTTATGTAAATGTGCAGGGTTTTTTGTTTGTTTTTGTTTGTTTGTTTTCTGCCAAAGTCGATTCCTCTGGCATATTCTTATCCTTTTCATCAAAACCACTCTCCTATCAAGGTGGATAAGTTCACCTTGGCCGAATTCCTCTGACAACATAGCTAGAGTGTCTTCAAAGGTAGTAGCATCAGCACAGTCATGACATCAGTTATTTTTTCTATAACTACATTTACGTTTGACTTGAATTTCACATCCAGACTTACCACTTTTCATTTATTTGCTGCACTTTCTTCTTTGCTGGCCACGTTCCCTCTTTCAATGATCCTTTTGTAAAATATCCTGTGGGTTTAACACTGAGAGAACAGGGACGTACCATGACTACAGTCCTGGCTGTATGTGAACTAACAGCAGATGTGCTGTGACCAATCACCGACAGACTTTGTAAGAAGTACCATGATTGGTCACCGATATGATGCTCATCTGTTATTTACATAGTGATTTGTGAGCTGAGGAACTAGTAGCAAAGTTTGCATCTTATGCAATTACTCATGGTTAATATAACTGAAATTTGACATGTATTGGGGGATTGGAGTTATTTAACTAAACTATAGTAGCTGAAATTTGTGCACATTGGAACTGGAGTCATGCAAATCAAGGGCTGCCAGTATATTAGGCTAATATGAGTTGCTGCATTGTTTGCCAGAATTATAAGTAAAAAGACCTTCCTCTGCTATATCCATTTCATTCTTCGTTGTCTAGAAGTTGTCAGCATAACTGGGAAAGAGCTATTTATGGTGCTTTCTTTTCTTACATTTAATGTATTACATAAAGATAAAAAATTCTCACTCACTGGAGTTTTAAAGAGGCCAGGGACTTGTGTAATTTCTTTATGAACCTATCTAGACCCCCATGAACCCCTTGGGAATGTCACCAGGATGTCTAACACTAGGATTTTGAAAAATGTAAATTAGCTGTTAAAGAGCTGGGTATTGGGTATTTTTAAAATTTTTTTCAATTGAAGTATAGTTAATTTACAATGTTGCATTAGTTTCCGGTGTACAGCAAAGTGATTCAGTTATACATGTATATATGCATATATATATATATATAAAATATTCTTTTCCATTATAGTTTATTATAAGATATTGAATATAGTTCCCTGTGCTATACAGTAGGACCTTGTTGTAGAGATTATCATACTAAGTGAAGTAAGTCAGTCAGAGAAAGACAAATATCATATAATATCACTTACATGTGGAATCTAAAAAAAGATAAAAATGAACTTATTTACAAAACAAAAACAGACTCAGAGACATAGAAAGGAAACTTATGGTTACCAAAGGGAAGAGGGGGTAGGGAAGGGATAAATTAGGACTTTGGGATTAGCAGATACCAATTACTATATATAAAATGGCTATTGGGTATTGACTGAGTACTGATTCTCCATATTTTAAAGCAGTGTTTCTCAATGTTGTTTTTGTTATTATTATTATTATTAACCTCTCTCCTGCAAAGAGACTTTTTAAACATGATTTTCCTAATCAACCCCCACTCCTCTATGACATTTTAAAACCACAGATATGTCTGTCCATGTACTGTGGCCCTTTGGAAAGTCATGAACCGATGTATTATCTAAGACTATTCTACTCTCCAAGCATCAATTTTTTGTCTCTTTAAAGGCACTATCACCCTCATTGAGGTTGCATGTCTTAATGTAACTCCAGGTTGTTATACTCAGTTCCCATTAGAAACATCTACAAACTTTAACTCATATAAAGGACATAAGTTGGAAATAGCAAAGTCAGATGGGGTGACATCCTATTATTTAAGCAAACAATTTGGGACCACAGCTCCATGAAATACAGACCCAAGCCAGACCCCTATCTGCCCAATAGAATAGGGTCAACCTTCCCCCTCATTCTCCACCTTCTTGCAAATTTCTTCCCTGTTGTCTTTTCATAATGTCTGTAATTCTACTGCTGTCTTCAGTGGGAGTGGGGGGCTAGGTTTACTTGATCTCCAAAGGCCACTCACTAGTGAAGGCCTACTTCCTCAAATTCCCACTTACCTTTCGAGTCTCAGCTCCTGTGTGGCCTCCTCTCTAAACAACTCTTCCCCACCCACCTGGCCCTGGCTCGGGTCACTTGCAGCCACTCTCACCA
Organism: Leucopleurus acutus; assembly: GCF_964270905.1. Lineage (NCBI taxonomy): Eukaryota > Metazoa > Chordata > Mammalia > Artiodactyla > Delphinidae > Leucopleurus > Leucopleurus acutus. The sequence continues at coordinate 109,401,292 of NC_139146.1, read as the reverse complement.
GGCTCATTACCCCTCCTCCTCTGTCTGAGTCTCCACTATATGTCCAGCTCCTTGTAAAGTATCTTAGAAGGTTGTGTGGAACAACAAAAGAGAGAACAAGATAAGGGGACCAAGGGTGTTAGACAGGGTAGGTAGCAATTGTAAATAGGCTGATGGGTCGACTTAATTGAGAAGTTAACGTTTGAACAAAGACTTGAAAGAGTGATGGAGTTATCCATAGGGTTATCTGAAGGTAGTATACTCCAGGCAGAGTAAACAACGAGTACAGAGTCCCTAAAGAAGGCATGTGTATAAATTGTTCAAGGATCATCAACCAGGTCCATGTGGCTGGAGAGAGTGAGCAAGGGGGACTTAGTAGGAGATAAGGTCTTATTGTTAGTGAGGGTATTACGGACTGAATGTATTGCCACCCTACCCCCCCCAAAAATTCATGTTGAACCCCTTACCTCTGATGTGACTATATTTGGAGATAGTACCTTTACAGAAGTAATTAGTGTTAATTGAGGTCATAAGGGTAGGACTCTCATCCAATAGGGTTAGTATCTCTATAAGAAGAGACACCAGAGGACTCATTTCCCTCTCTCTCCCTGCCACGTGAGAATGCAGCAAGAAGGTGGCCATCAGCAAGCCAGGAAGAGAACTCTCACCAGAAACTGACCATGCTGGCACTCTGATCCAGCCTCCAGAACTGTGAGGAAATGAACTTCTGTTGTTTGAGCCACCGAGTCTATGTTATTTTGTTATGATAGACTAAAACAGAATGAGGTGGAGGTAATGGGGAGGGGCAGATAACATAAGGCTTGTTGGCCGTTAGTAGAACTTTGGCTTTTCTCTAAGAGACGAAAAATGATTGAAAAGTTTTGAGTCAAAGAATGACAATCTGATTTATGTTTTTAAGACACAGTTATGGCTGCTATTTTGAAATAGACTATGGGAGTGAGGGAGACAAGTATAGAAACAGGAGGTCTGTTTGGAGATCGGGGCATCTCCAGGGGCAAGAAGACGCTAGATCCAATCAGACAGGTAATAATTGAGGTGGCGAGAAGTGGTCAGATTCCATATATATTTTAAAGGTAGATTCCACAGGATTTTCTGACAAAACTATAATATGCAATGTGTGGGTCAAGAGAAGTCAAGAAAAACTCCAAGATTTTTGATCTGAACAATTGGAAGGGTGAAGTTGCCATCAACTATAATGGAGAGAGTTTGCAGGTAGATCAGTTCATTGGGGATGATCAAATGTTCAATTTTGGATGTGTTAACTTTGAGATGTCTATAAAGTGGGGATGTTCAGTAGGAGAGTAGATATACAAGTCTGGAGTTCAGCAGAGGGTTCAAGGGTGGTCTATAAGTTTGAGAGTCATTGGCACATAGATGACATTTAAAGTCATGAGACTGGATGAAATCACTAAGGTCTGTTCTTTCTCTCTTTCTCTACTTTCAATTTCCTGTCTTCCTCCTCTACTCATTGTGTTGTTTCTGCATTTTTTAGGGTCAGAACAGGGGTAGAGGGATATAGTGGAAAAGGGCAAAACTTTATTATTTTTTGCTTAACTGGTACTGTTTGCAGTTTTTTCTTGGCTGACAGTGGCTTGTTATTTCATTATTTTATAGCAGGCTACACATGTTAGCTTTTTATGGGTGTGTTGGTTAGTTCTCCAAATACACTTACACAAAATACTCTGCAACTTTCCATTTCCTGATTAGGGGTGGGGTAGTGTGGGACGGGATGCAGGCCCCATCAAACTTCTTATAAACACCTCCCTCCAACTTCTGTTCCCAAAGCACTATACCTTCAACTTCTTTCTGCTGTTGTTTCCTTGATCTAACAGGAGACCCCTTTATAGTGTCCCTTAAAGATAACTTATGCCATTATATTTATAACTAAAATATATATACATGGGAAAACAGACTGAAATGAGATACACTAAAATGATGGCAGTAATTATATTAATATAGTGGGACTTGAGTAATTACTTTCTCATCAATTATCCAAAATATATTATAATGTGGTTAAATAAATATCTTTTTCAGTGAAAAGTTATGTATATAGCATTTTTGTATATAAGTATGTATAGTATATTTTGTATACAAGTATATATATCATATTTTTGTCTTAAATATGTACGTATATAAATAAATATGTAAAGATAGATATTTCTATACATATATATTTAAGACAAAAATACTACATATATAGTTTTTACTGAGTATATATATATACACAAAGACACACACACACACACACACACACACACACACACTACTAAGGAAACATTTAATGAATTAACTAGACTAAAAATAATACTTTTAAAAAACTGAAATTAAAAAAAATACAAGTGGAAAGTAAAAATAAAATATTTTACTATTTATTCTGAAGAAAAATGTTTATTTTCTCAATGTATAAATACCATTTTTAAAAAATGATAAGGCCCATGAACAATAGAAAAATTTCCCAGAAAGTAAAATATAAAAGGCTGGGGAAAAAAGAAAAGAAATGCAAAGAAGTCCTATATCACTCAGAATTAGAGAAATACAGACTCAAATAATGAAATGGCATTTTTCACCTATCAGTCTGGGAAAGGTCAAAATGTTTCATACGAGCGTGATTACCAGGATGTTGAGAAATAGATATTTTCATAGTTTAAGATGAAGTTCACTACTGTAAATTCTTTGAAACTGTTTTGGTGATGCTTATCAAAATGTAAAATGCACATACCCTTTGGTTTTTTTTTGTTTGTTTTTCTGGGGGGGATTATATTTTAACACTTTTATTGGAGTATAATTGCTTTAAAACGCCGTGTTAGTTTCTGCTTTATAACAAAGTGAATCAGTTATACATATACATATGTCCCCATATCTCTTCCCTCCCTCCCACCCTCCATATCCCACCCCTCCAGGTGGTCACAAAGCACCAAGCTGATCTCCCTGTGCTATGTGGCTGCTTTCCACTAGCTATCCATTTTACGTTTGGTAGTGTGTATATGTCCATGCCACTCTCTCACTTTGTCACAGATTACCCTTCCCCCTCCCCATATCCTCAAGTCCATTCTCTAGTAGGTCTGTGTCTTTATTCCCGTCTTGCCTCTAGGTTCTTCATGAGCAATTTTTTTTCTTAGATTCCATATATATGTGTTAGCATATGGTATTTGTTTTTCTCTTTCTGACTTACTTCACTCTGTATGACAGACTCTAGGTCCATCCATCTCACTACAAATAACTCAATTTCGTTTCTTTTTATGGCTGAGTAATATTCCATTGTATATATGTGCTACATCTTCTTTATCCATTCACCTGTTGATGGACACATAGGCTGCTTCCTTGTCCTGGCTATAGTATATAGAGCTGCAATGAACATTGTGGTACATGACTCTTTTTGAATTATAGTTTTCTCAGGGTATATGCCCAGTAGTGGGATTGCTGGGTTGTTTGGTAGTGCTATTTTTAGTTTTTTAAGGAGCCTCCATACTGTACTCCATAGTGGCTGTATCAATTTACATTCCCACCAACAGTGCAAGAGGGTTCCCTTTTCTCCACACCCTCTCTAGCATTTATTGTTTGTCGATTTTTTGTTGATGGTCATTCTGACTGGTGTAAGGTGATATCTCATTGTACTTTTGATTTGCATTTCTCTAATGATTAATGATGTTGAGCATTCCTTCATACGTTTGTTGGCAATCTGTATATCTTCTTTGGAGAAATGTCTATTTAGGTCTTCCACTCATTTTTGGATTGGGTTGCTTGTTTTTCTGATATTGAGCTGCAGGAGCTGCTGGTAAATTTTGGAGATTAATCCTTTGTCACTTGCTTCATTTGCAAATATTTTCTCCTATTCTGAGGGTTGTCTTTCGTCTTGTTTATGGTTTCCTTTGCTGTGCAAAAGCTTTTAAGTTTCATTAGGTCCCATTTGTTTATTTTTGTTTCTATTTCCATTTGTCTAGGAGGTGGGTCAAAAAGGATCTTGCTGTGATTTACGTCATAGAGTGTTCTGCCTATGTTTTCCTCTAAGTTTTATAGTGTCCGGCCTTACATGTAGGTCTTTAATCCAGTTTGAGTTTATTTTCGTGTATTGTGTTAGGGAGTGTTCTAATTTCATACTTTTACACGTACCTGTCCAGTTTTCCCAGAACAACTTATTCAAGAGGATGTCTTTTCTCCACTGTATATTCTTGCCTCCTTTATCAAAGATAAGGTGACCATATGTGTGTGGGTTTATCTCTGGGCTTTCTATCCTGTTCCATGGATCTATATTTCTGTTTTTGTGCCAGTACCATACTGTCTTGATTACTGTAGCTTTGTAGTATAGTCTGAAGTCAGGGAGCCTGATTCCTCCAGCTCCGTTTTTCTTTCTCAAGATCACTTTGGCAATTAGGGGTCTTTGGGTTTCCATAAAAATTGTGAAATATTTTGTTCTAGTTCTGTGAAAAATGCCAGTGGTAGTTTGATAGGGATTGCATTGAATCTATAGATTGCTTTGGGTAGTAGAGTCATTTTCACAATGTTGATTCTTCCAATCCAAGAACATGTTATATCTCTCCACCTATCTGTATCATCTTTAATTTCTTTCATCAGTGTCTTATAATTTTCTGCATACAGGTCTTTTGTCTCCTTAGGTAGGTTTATTCCTAGATATTTTATTCTTTTTGTTGCAATGGTAAATGAGAGTGTTTTCTTAATTTCACTTTCAGATTTTTCATCATTAGTGTATAGGAATGCTAGAGATTTCTGTGCATTAATTTTGTATCCTGCTACTTTACCAAATTCATTGATTAGCTCTAGTAGTTTTCTGGTAGCATATTTAGGATTCTCTATGTATAGTATCATGTCATCTGCAGTGACAGCTTTACTTCTTCTGTTCAAATTTGGATTTCTTTTGTTTCTTTTTCTTCTCTGATTGCTGTGGCTAAAAATTCCAAAACTATGTACAATAATAGTGGTGAGAGTGGGCAACCTTGTCTTGTTCCTAATCTTAGTGGAAATGGTTTCAGTTTTTCACCATTGAGGATGATGTTGGCTGTGGGTTTGTCATATATGGGCTTTATTATGTTGAGGCAACTTCCTTCTATGCCTACTTTCTGGAGGGTTTTTATCATAAATGGGAGTTGAATTTTGTTGAAAGCTTTCTCTAGATTTATTTAGACGATCATATGGTTTGTCTCCTTCAATTTGTTAATATGGTGTATCACATTGACTGATTTGCATATATTGAAGAATCTTTGCATTCCTGGGATAAACCCCACTTGATCACAGTGTATGATCCTTTTAGTATGCTGTTGGATTCTGTTTGCTAGTATTTTGTTGAGGATTTTTGCATCTACGTTCATATTGGCCTGTAATTTTCTATTTTTGTGACATCCTTGTCTGGTTTTGGTATCAGGGTGGTGGTGGCTTCGTAGAATGAGTTTTGGAGTGTTCCTCCCTCTGCTATATTTTGGAAGAGTTTGAGAAGGATAGGTGTTAGCTCTTTTCTAAATGTTTGATAGAATTCACCTGTGAAGCCATCTGGTCCTGGCTTTTTGTTTGTTGGAAGATTTTTAGTCACAGTTTCAATTTCAGTGCTTGTGATCAGTCTGTTCATATTTTCTATTTCTTCCTGGCTCAGTCTCGGAAGGTTGTGCATTTCTAAGAATTTGTCCATTTCTTCCAGCTTGTCCATTTTATTGGCATAGAGTTGCTTGCAGTAATCTCTCATGATCCTTTGTATTTCTGCAGTGTCAGTTGTTACTTCTTTTTCATTTCCAATTCTATTGATTTGAGCCTTCTCCCTTTTTTTCTTGATGAGTCTGGCTAATGGTTTATCAATTTTGTTTATCTTCTCAAAGAACCAGCTTTTAGTTTTATTGATCTTTGCTATCATTTCCTTCATTTCTTTTTCATCTATGTCTGATCTCATCTTTATGATTTCTTTCCTTCTGCTAACTTTGGAGATTTTTGTTCTTCTTTTTCTAATTGCTTTAGGTGTAAGGTCAGGTTGTTTACTTGAGATGTTTCTTGTTTCTTAAGATAGGATTTTATTGCAATAAACTTCCCTCTTAGAAGTGCTTTTGCTGCATCCCATAGGTTTTGGTCGTTGTGTTTTCATTGTCATTTGTTTCTAGGTATTTTTTTATTTCCTCTTTGATTTCTTCAGTGGTCTCTTGGTTATTAAGTAGTGTATTGTTTATCCTTCATGTGTTTTTATTTTTTACAGATTTTTTTCAGTAATTTATATCTAGTCTCATAGTGTTGTGGTGGGAAAAGATACTTGATACGATTTTCTTAAATTTACCAAGGCTTGATTTGTGACCCAAGATATGATCTATCCTGGAGAATGTTCCACGAGCACTTGAGAAGAATGTGTATTCTGTTGTTTTTGGATGGAATGTCCTATAAATATCAATTAAGTCCATTTTGTTTAATGCATCATTTAAAGCTTGTGTTTTTTAATTTATTTTCATTTTGTATGATGTATCCATTGGTGAAAGTGGGGTGTTAACGTCCCCTACAATGATTGTGTTACTGTTGATTTCCCCTTTTATGGCTGTTAGTATTTGCCTTATATATTGAGGTGGTCCTAGGTTGGGTGCATAAATATTTACAATTGTTATATCTTCTTCTTGGATTGATCCCTTGATCATTATGTAGTGTCCTTCTTTGTCTCTTGTAATAGTCTTTATTTTAAGGTCTATTTTGTCTGATATGAGAATTGCTACTGCAGCTTTCTTTTGATTTCCATTTGCATGGAATATCTTTTTCCATCCCCTCACTTTCTTTCTGTATGTGTCCCTAGGTCTGAAGTGGGTCTCTTGTAGACAGCAAATATACTGGTCTTGTTTTTGTATCCATTCAGCCAGTCTATGTCTTTTGGTTGGAGCATTTAATCCATTTACATTTAAGGTAATTATCGATATGTATTTTCCTATTACCATTTTCTTAATTGTTTTGGGTTTGTTATTGTAGGTCTTTTCCTACTCTTGTGTTTCCTGCCTAGAGAAGTTCCTTTAGCATTTGTTGCAAAGCTGGTTTGGTGGTGCTGAATTCTCTTAGCTTTTGCTTGTCTGTAAAGGTTTTAGTTTCTCCATCAAATCTGAATGAGATCCTTGCTGGGTAGAGTAATATTGGTTGTAGGTTTTTCTCCTTCATCATTTTAAATATGTCCTGCCACTCTCTTCTGGCTTGCAGAGGTTCAGCTGAAAGATCAGCTGTTAACCTTATGGGATTCCCTTGTGTGTTATTTTTTGTTTTTCCCTTGATGCTTTTAATATTTTTTCTTTGTATTTAATTTTTGATATTAATATGTGTCTTGGCATGTTTCTCCTTGGATTTATCCTGTATGGGACTCTCTGTGCTTCCTGGACTTGGTTAACTATTTCCTTTTTCATATTAGGGAAGTTTTCTACTACAATCTCTTCAAATATTTTCTCAGTCCTTTTCTTTTTCTCTTCTTCTCAGGCCCCTATAATTCGAATGTTGGTGCATTTAATGTTGTCCCAGAGGTCTCTGAGGCTGTCCTCAGTTCTTTTCATTCTCTTTTCTTTATTATGCTCTGCAGTAGTTATTTCCACTATTTTATTTTCCAGGTCACTTATCTGTTCTTCTGCCTCAGTTATTCTGCTATTGATCCCTTCTAGAGAATTTTAAATTTCATTTATTGTTTCATTCATCACTTTGTTTGTCCTTTAGTTCTTCTAGGTCCTTGTGAAACGTTTGTTGTATTTTCTCGATTTCCAAGATTTTGGATCATCTTTACTATCATTATATGAATTCTTTTTCCGGTAGACTGCCTATTTCCTCTTCATTTGTTTGGTCTGGTGGGTTTCTGCCTTGCTTCTTCATCTGCTGTGTGTTTTTCTGTCTTCTTATTTTACTTAACTTATTGTGTTTGGGGTCTCCTTTTCACAGGCTGCAGGTTCGTACTTCTGTTGTTTTGGTGTCTGTCCCCAGTGGCTAAGGTTGGTTCAGTGGGTTGTGTAGGCTTCCTGGTGGAGGGGAGTGGTGCCTGTTTTCTGGTGGATGAGCGTGGATCTTGTCTTTCTGCTGGGCAAGTCCACGTCTGGTGGTGTGTTTTGGGGTGCCTGTGGCCTTATTATGATTTTAGGCAGCCTCTCTGCTAATGGATGGAGTTATGTTCCTGTCTTGCTAGTTGTTTGGCATTGAGTGTCCTGCACTGTAGCTTGCTGGTCGTTGAGTGAAGCTGGGTCTTGGTGTTGAGATGGAGATCTCTGGGAAATTTTCGCTGTTTGATATTACTTGCAGCTGGGAGGTGTCTTGTGGCCCTGTGTCCTGAACTTGGCTCTCCCACCTCAGAGGCACAGTCCTGACGCCTGGCTGGAGCACCAAGAGTCTTTCATCCACATGGCTCAGAATAAAAGGGAAGTAAAATAGAAAGAAAGAGAGAGAGAGAGAGAGAGAGAGAGAGAAAGGAAGGAAGGAAGGAAGGAAGGAAGGAAGGAGCGACAAAAGAAAGAAAAAGAAAGAAAGAAACAAGAAAGAAAGGAAGAAAGAAAGAAAGAAAGAAGATAAAATAAAATAAAAAAGTAAAATAAAATAAAGTTATTAAAATAAAAAAAAATTATTAAAGGACTTCCCTGGTGGCACAGTGGTTGAGGGTCTGTCTGCGGATGCAGGGGATGCGGGTTCATGCCCTGGTCCGGGAAGATCCCACATGCCGTGGAGCAGCTGGGCCCGTGAGCCATGGCCACTGAGCCTGTGCGTCCGGAGCCTGTGCTCTGCAATGGGAGAGGCCACAACAGTGAGAGGCCCATGTAGCGCAAAAAAAAAAAAATTATTAAGGAAAAATTTTTTACAAGTAAAAAAAATCCACCAAAAATGGACAGACAGAACCCTAGGACAAATGGTAAAAGCAAAGCTATACAGACAAAATCACACACAGAAGCATACACATACACACTCACAAAAAGAGAAAAAGGGAAAAAAAGTATATATATCTTTGCTCTCAAAGTCTACCTCCTCAATTTGGGATGATTTGTTGTCTATTCAGGTATTCCACAGATGCAGGGTACGTCAAGTTGATTGTGGAGATTTAATCCGCTGCTCCTGAGGCTGCTGGGAGAAATTTCCCTTTCTCTTCTTTGTTCACTTAGCTCCCGGGATTCAGCTTTGGATTTGGCCCCGCCTCTGCGTGTAGGTCGCCTGAGGACGTCTGTTCTTCACGCAGACAGGACGGGGTGAAGGAGCAGCTGATTCAGGGGCTCCGGCTCACTCCGGCCGCAGGGAGGGAAGGGTACGGATGTGGGGCAAGCCTGTGGCGGCAGAGGCCAGCGTGACGTTGCAACAGCCTGAGGCCCGCCGTCTGTTCTCCCGGGTAAGTTGTCTGTGGATCATGGGATTCTGGCAGTGACGGGCTGCACAGGCTCGCAGGGGGTGGGTGTGGGTAGTGACCTGTGCTCGCACACAGGCTTCTTGGTGGCGGCAGCAGCAGCCTTAGCATCTTATGCCTTCTCTGGGGTCCACGCTGATAGCTGCGGCTCATGCCCGTCTCTGGAGCTCCTTTAAGCGGCGCTGTTAATCTCCTCTCCTCGCGCACGAGGAATCAAAGAGGTAAGAAAAAGTCTCTTGCCTCTTCGGCAGGTCCAGACTTTTTCCTGGACTCCCTCCCGGCTAGCCGTGGTGCAGTAGCCCCCTGCAGGCTGTGTTCACGCCGCCAACCCCAGTCCTCTCCAGGCGCTCCGACCAAAGCCTGAGCCTCAGCTCCCAGCCCTGCGCACCCCGGCAGGTGAGCAGACAAGCCTCTCGGGCTGGTGAGTCCGGTCGGCACCGATCCTCTGTGCGGGAATCTCTTCGCTTTGCCCTCCGCACCCCTGTTGCTGTGCTCTCCTCCATGATTCTGAAGCTTTCCCCCTCCGCCACCCGCAGTCTCTGCCCGTGAAGGGGCTTCCTAGTGTGTGGAAACCTTTCCTCCTTCACAGCTCCCTCCCACTGGTGCAGGTACCGTCCCTATTCTTTTGTCTCTGTTTTTCCTTTTTTCTTTTGCCCTACCCAGGTACGTGTGGGGGGCTTCTTGCCTTTTGGGAGGTCTGAGGTCTTCTGCCAGCGTTCAGTAGGTGTTCTGTAGGAGTTGTTCCACATGTAGATGTATTTCTGATGTATCTGTGGGGAGGAGGGTGATCTCCAAGTCTCACTCTTCCGCCATCTTGATGCTCCTGCTGCACATAACCCTTTTTGACTCAGAAATTCCTGTTCTCTGAATTTATCCTATAGATTAACTTTTATAACATGTACACACACATAATACATAAACGTTCACTGCAACATGATTTACCATATTAAAAAAATACCTATATGTCCATCAGAATGGACTGGTAAACTAACAATGGTAGGTACCTGCAATAAATCATTCTGTCTCCACTGACTAAATAAGTAAATAGATACACTGAAATGAAAAAATGCTTCTAATTTTGTCATCAGATATGCTGGTGCATGCAGAGAACATTTCTGGGAATATTATACCCACCAAAATTGCTAAAAACAATACCTCTAGGGATGGAAACCAGACAACTCAAAAAAATTAATTTTTTCCCTTAAAAGAAAAAACCTATTTAACCCTTAGACTGCTTGAATTTTTACCATGTACATGTTTTCTTTCAGTAAATGTAACACATGTACCTATTTGCTGATGTGTAAGTTTTGGCCCATGGATAAGGAATACCAAATGGAATAAAATGATGTTACGGAAAGAGTGTGGATATTTGTTTTTTGACCAGATGATTCCAGTAGTATCATGATTTGAATGACTCCAAGAAAACTGGGTCAGAGCTGTGTCCATTTAATGTGTTTTGAGGCAAATATTAAGAATAATAGATAATTTTTATAAAGAACCTGATTAATGATCTTCCTTAATTATTGATCTGCCTTATAGATTAGGGGTCCTTCCCACCTGGTGAGATTTGCATTTTAGAACAGTCTCTTTGCACTGAATAAGACTGATAGGGACAGCCTGGAGTCATGGAGACCAGTTAGGAGCTATTTTAGTGACACAGGTGAAAATTTGAGATAGCCAGAACTAAGGCAGTTCCAGAGGAAAGAGAGAGGAGGGCTAAGTGAGTGTTAGAAAGGGTGCAGAAATGGCAGCACCTAGTGCCTGGCTAGATGTGAGGCAGAGAGAGAAGGTCTGATGAACCCCAGTCCCTGACTTAGGCAGCTGGATGAACTATAGTGTAATAAAATGGCAAAACAGGAAAACAGCAGATTTGGGGACGATAATGAATACATCTTCTTCTCCTTGAGCTTCCTCACCTATGGGGTTGGGCACAGTCATGGGTAAATGTGTTTCAGGGTGCAGGGTGGTGGGGGGACAATTCATTTCAATAGTAACAATGATTGAGTCTCAAGGAGAGAGAAAAATCTCTATGTGAACGATGAGTTCTGGAAGGAGACTTGGCTAAATTAAAGTGATAACATATTTTTGTTGGCACCAAGAAGAAAATGCCGAAGACAGGCATCGGTCCAGACCAAGATTATAGTATCTGTTGATCCAGTGAAGGGAGGCTGGTAGAGCTGGCAAAGAGTAGCAGTCAGGATGTCTTAGACGGCCTGATGAATTACATGTCATGGGAAAGAAATGCAGCTCACCCAGAAATACACAGAGGGTCTCTTTCTGAAGGATTTTTTTGTCTCAGCATTCCATAGAATCTGGGTGTAACCAGGGTGGAGCCAGCCCTGCTAGGTTAAACGGAAGTAATGGTGATAACTGGGGATAAAAATCAGGATTCCTGGCTTCATGCCTTAGCTCTGCCACTAACTGGTTTTTTTCATCCTTGGCACGTCATTTATGTTTGCGCTGATTTAAAAGCTTCCTCTGTAAAATTAGGTAAAATGTAAAGCAATTGTAATTTTGACTGCTTATAGAGACAAGGAGCACCAGCCTTGAGGTGTATGAGGACGAATCCTGGAGGAAGTTATATACAAACTAAGATCATTCTTCATATTTTAGTTCCTTTAACTGTTAGGTCAGATGAAGGGTAAGGAGGCAGGACAAGAGAAACTGGCCCAAGTAGAGGGATGAGTATGACTAAAAGTTTTAAGCCAAGAAATGGAATATTATCTTCAGAAAGACTATGAGTAATTTGATATGACCTTCTGGAGCATAAATAAGTGAAAGGCATTTACTTCTTTGGTCCTTTTCATCACCCTCTAAAGTAGATATAAATGTTGACATTTTATGGAAGAAGAAACTGAAATTTAGAACAGTTTCTTGCCTAAAATCACATAATTTGTAAATGGTAGAACTAGTAGGGTCTGTCTGCTCCAAATCCTGTTTTAACTGTTAATTTTTACCACTTCTCCACATTAACAGATTAAGATGGATGGAGTTAAGGGGAGCAGTAACGAAGGCATACTTTTCTCAATAATCCAGCATTACATTTTGAAAGACGCTTTGAACCTAAAGAAAAAAAATCATAGTGAAAAAAATGTGTGAATCACGAGGTAGCTAGGGTTTGAACCACAAACATTAGGTAACAAAAAAATTCTTTTAATATTTGTCAAATGAATACATGAATCACTAACCCTGGATTCTCCTTAGTAGTTCACCAAACCCTGTAGAAACCATCTCACCTTTAGGTATAATGAACACAAGCCAAATTTGGTGACCTTGATTCTTCACTGCAAATGTGCAGAAAAAAAAACCCAGCAATTTGATACTCTTCTACAACTAATTTATCCAGAGCAATTCCTTTTTAGAAAATCATGTAGTTCCAGAGACCCACCACAGATTCGACTTTCCTTGAGTCTTCCTTCCAGAGCACTTGCGACATAGTAGGTCATGCTTACTTATTCTAAGGTCTTTTCTTTGTGTTCCAGATCTTGCAGGTTCACTACGAGGTAGTTGGGTGTGAATGTTACTCTTCTATCTTGCTTAGAATCTGTTGGGCTCCCTGAATATGGTGGTTTCATCTGTCCTAGAAAATCTCAGTCATTATCCTTTCAAATATTACTTTTTACCCATTCTCCCTCATCTCACAGTCTGGAATCCCTTTCAGAAATAAGTTAGATATTCTCATACTGTGCTTGAAGTCTCTTAACCTCCTTTTTGTATATTCTATATTTTTATCTCTCTGTTGTGTCCTAGATGCATATAAAATAATTGTCTCTCTAGCTGAAGCTAATCTACTGTTTAAGCTATCCAATGAGATTTTACTGTATGTAATCATATTTTTATTTCTAGAAGTTCCTTTCTTTTAAATCTGCTATTCCTTTCCCTATTATCTATTTGTCCCTGTCTGCCCTCCCCACCCCTGAATCTGCTTGGTTTCCTAATATTTTATTATTTTCTTATGTTCCAATGCCTTCTTTCATGTCTAATGATTTGAAACATACTTATTCATTATGGTCTCACTTGTTGATTTTAACACTTTCAATTTTAGGGATGTTCTATATAGTGGATCTTAACTCGTGTTTAGTGTGGATGGTTCCTCCAGAGTTTTATAAATTTGGACTTTAGACTCACCTGCAGCATGGCTTTACCTTTGAGACTCCTTTGGGGTCCATGTTGAAGGTATATCTTACTAGGGCCGTTTGACTTTCATTTCTGCCAGATATTGATCAGGGCCTCCTTCTATGCTACCTGGGAGTTCCCAGCCCATACAAGTGCTATAATGGAATCCCAAACCTACCTGAGGGCACACTGTTGGTAGATAATTTTCAGGGACAAAAAAACCCAATTTTCCCACCCATTGTCCATGTTGAGGCAGACATGCTTCCTTATCACAAACCTGTGTTTTTTAAGTGGATTTAGTTTCATTGAAGGTTCTGATTTTATACAAGGATCTTTGTCACAACTCTCTTTCTTACAAGGATCCACAGTCATGTCATCAATCTTCATGTGAGATTAAGATGTCAGCATCTAGGTTATTGATACAGCAACCACCTTTAAGCCTCTCTCTGCACAATCCACAGTATTTACCTAGGAAATTTCCTTTCCTAGTTTCTGCTTCCTTTTTGAGAGGGCTGGGGAAGATCCTTGGGGTTTACTCTCTAATCAATTAAGCTATTCATTTGAAAGGATGTTTCAACTCTTATTCAGTATTTCCAAGTGATCTGTAGAATAAGGGTTTTTAGGCGATTCTGTCAAACAAACAAAAAAGTTCTGGAAGCTGAAGTACCACACTCAGTTTTGAGAAGAGTGCTCTCTGAGTTGTAGAGAAGCCCCACTGAGTTGTCTGCCAGCTACTCTGGAAATTACCTGTGTCATCCTGGTTGCCTCCTGGCAGCCATGTCTCTGTGGTGTGTTCTTACACTCCTGTCCACAGGAGGCTAGACTAATGAGTGGGTGCGAGTCTCAAACTGTGCCGACTAGATCCTTTTCTCTTGAACTTTGGAATTTTATATTCCAAACCACTCTTAGTCTTGTACTCGTGGTCCTGAAATAGTTCTTTCACCAAGCTCAATCTCAGAGCTAGTCGTTAGTACATAGCTTAATAATATAAGTATTTTTGCCATGACCTGCAGCAGTAAAACTCGCCTATTCTTTGGACAGTTTAGAGACTTGATCTGTATAATTGTGGATAAGACAATGTGAATAGGTACCATGAAACTGGCTTTATTAAATACTAACTGGGAAGTGATTTTACAATTTTAATAATAAGGATAATGCTTTATGATTGCTCATGCTTACTTTCAAAGCAACTTTAATTTTAGTATTTCCTCTCAACTATTTTGCCAGTGATGGAGACACTTTGTTTTGTTTTTGCTGTGTTTTCACACTTACAACAGAGTAGAGAAGTTCAGACACTTGCTCAGAATCATAGAGCCCAGAATCACCGCTGGACTTTTTGCCTAGGACTCTTTCAATATGTGCATATTACCTCTCTAAAGAGTAATAGTTTCTCCTGAGGAAGTGTGTTTTTTTTTTTTCTGTCTGTCTGTCTTTGTTTTCCCCTCTCACACATGCAGACACACACATCCAGTGATATAATTCTTTGGAGGTAACCGCCCAATTCATAAAAACTCTCACTTCTCTGGGAACTGTTTCTTCATTCCACAGTGGTGGGTCCCAGGTGGCCTTATATGCACCATGTAACCACGGTCCCTTGGCCATAGTTTGTTGGACCTGAATCAATATGGCCAATATGGTCTTCCCTCTCAGGAACTGGAAATTGAATCTTAGGGAAAGCAAGTTGCTTTTTGTGGATGACTTGCAATTGAGGACAGAATAGCAGAGAGAAAGAATGAGAAAGAGAGAAACTTCAGGCAGGAAGACAGAGGCAGAGACACAGCAGATGAGAGACTTCCCTGGTGGTCCAGTGGTTAAAACTCTGCCCTTCCAATGCAGGAGGTGCAGGTTCGATCCATGGTTGGGGAGCTAAAATGCCACATGCCTCATGGTGCAGTCAAAAAAAAGAAGACACAACAGATGACAAAAGAAAGTTCTGAGGGTTCCAGTTCAGATAAAGAGTCCCTTTCTGCTATGGACTAAATGTTTGTGTCCCTCAAAAATTCATATGTTGAAATCCGAATTCCAATATGATGCTACTTGGAGGAGGGGGTTTTGAGATGTAATTAGGTCATAAGAGTGGAGACTTTATGAATGAAATTAGTGCCCTTATAAGAAAAGGCCAGAGAGCTAGTTCTCTCTTTTTCCACCATGTGAAGACACAGGAAGAAGATGGTCATCTGTAAGCCAGGAAGAGGGTCTTCACCAAGAACCTGACCATATTAGCACCCTGACCTTGAACTGTGGGAAATAAATGTTGTTTAATCCACCCAGTCCATGGTAATTTGTTATAGCAGCCCCAGCTGACTAAGACACTTTCTGAAGCAGCATTCCTGTTCATTGGCTCCATGAGCACATCACTCATCGGTTGACACATTTTTTTTCTTTCTGAGGCAGCATCCTTGCGATCTTCCCTGGATCTTGATGGTCTTAAATTCCCTCCCTCTTCTCATCCCAGAGGACAACTTTACTGTTTCCTAGGATGGATGAGTTCTACTCTTGGTTGATGTAATTAGGCTGATGATCTATTAGGTTTGCTTTATTTAAAAATAAATTAAAATTATTAAAAATAAATCATTAAATTATCAAATTAAATATTAATTTAAAATTCATATTAATTAAATTTATTAATCTATTTATTAATTAAAATTTAATAAAATCATTAAATTAATTATTAAATTAAAATAATAATTTTAAAATTAAAATTATTAAAAATAAATTATTAAAACTTAACCCACGTACCGCAAAAAAAAAAAGAAAAACCACAAAAAACCCCACAGAATTTAGCTTTTCTATTGGAAGTGGCCACCATTATAAGTTTTTCAATTATAAGTGGTCTTACCCACTGCTATGACTTAAGAATTTTTTTTAAAACCTAGTTTGGGTGTTTTATTCAGAAGTTAATCCAAATACACTCTCATTATCACCTGCATGTCTTTTTTTTTTTGTGGTACGCGGGCCTCTCACTGCTGCGGCCTCTCCCGTTGCGGAGCACAGGCTCCGGACGCGCAGGCTCAGCGGCCATGGCTCACGGGCCCAGCCGCACTGCGGCATGCAGGATCCTCCCGGACCGGGGCACGAACCCGCGTCCCCTGCATCAGCAGGCGGACTCCCAACCAATGCCCCACCAGTGAAGCCCACCTGCATGTCTTTATCCCATATCATCTGCCTGTATCTTCTCCATCCACCAATTTGAAAATTCTATTTGGAGTTTAGTTTCTAGAAATGTGCCAAAAATAGTTTTTTCAAAGTGGGAGAATTTTTTTTTTTCTTAAAATTTCTTTCATCAAATGGGTCTATTGCTTGCCTGGTTGGTTTCTGTAAGAGAGCTTCTAGTAATTTTAAATCACTTTTATATTCAATGGAGATATTTATAAATAGGTCAACTTGGATATCATGTTAAATAGGTTTGAACCAATTGTTCTCAAACTCGGGAGTGCATCAGAATTACCTGGAAGGCTTGTTAAAACATAGACTCTTGGGCGCATCCCCAGAGTTTCTGAAATGAGGCCTGTGAATTAGGATTTCTAACAAGTTGCCAGGTGATGGTAATTCTGCTGGTCTTGGGACTACACTTTTGGATTTTCTGGTATAGACTTACTCTAGTCTTACTGTAATTTTATTTTGATCTGTGGCAGAGTCTGCATGTATTTCTAAATATAACCTTAATTAAAAGATAATTATACCTGTCCATAATCTTTTTGATAATAGTCATCACCAACTCAGCCTCAGGACCTAAACAAATTAATTTTCCATCTTTCAATGTAACTCTGAAAAGAAAAGTGTTTTGGTTAAATAATAACTATTTAATTTTATAACACTTTAAATGTATTCATTATAATTTCTGTAACATGAAATTCATATGCTTAAAACGAACACACAGATTTCTCAAACTAAATTAATCTATTATTATTTAGAATATGACTTTTAGTCATATCAGTGTACATAACAAACTTTTTAAAAAATCAACTAGAAGATAAATTGCTTAGAGTATTTTGAGATATCAGCTGATAATCAGTGAAAATGTATTGGACTTAGATGTACAAGGTATAGTGCCAGACTCTGGAAAATCTGCATATGGAGGGTATATTCCAGGCTGCCAGTTATCAACCACTTACTATGTACTCTTTATCATTATACCTCTGCTAATTTGGTTCGCTTTTAGGACCTCATTAAAGCCTCATTTATTATCAGGAGAGAGACGGAAAGCATCAATTAGTTATTTAAATTAATTCTGTAGTTTTCAACTGCATTTCACAGGACAGCAAAGCTTTACCCCTTTGAGGTTCATTGCATGAGGACCAGATCATAATAAAAATTATAATGATAATAACATAATAATAATTCCTTAGTAAATTACCAATACAAGGATAGACATAAAACATCACACGTAACAGTGAAAACTTGAAAGTATTCCCAAGACAAGGGTGACTGCTATCACCACAGCCATCTCAGCAAAACTAGAAAGAGTCATAAGGTCTCCAAAGGTGAAAACTAAACTGCCATTATTCCCAAATGATGTAACTACATGAGTAAAGGGTTGATGGTTACAAAATGAATACAAAATTTTATGTCTAAATGCTAATAACAACTAAAATGTGAAATTTTATAAGGCTATCCTTTACAATAGTATCAAAAAGAAGTAGCATTGTGGATCAGTGAGAAAATGATGATATTTCAATAGGTAGTGCTGACACACTTGATGAACCATATAGAAAAATAAAATAAAATTGGATAATTCCCTCACATCATATGCAAAAATCAATTCCAGGTGGATTAAAGTCTTAAATACAAAGGAAAAAACTGTAAAAAAAATTTTAGAAGACAATACAGAAGAATATTTTAGGAACTCTGTGAAGTTTTTTTGAAATAAGACACTAAAAGTGCTATCCAGAAGAGAGAATACTGTTAATCTCAAGTACATTAAAAATACAAATTTATATTAATTGAAAAGACACCACAGAAAGAATGAAAATATGAACCACAGATTGGAAAATGAGCTTTGCTATCCATAAATATGATGAGGATTTAATATCCAGAATGTGTAAAGAACACCTGTAAGGCAATAAGGAAAATTTAGTATTCACATAGGAAAAGCAAAGAGAATTAATAGGAATTCACAAAAAGGGAACCAAAATTCTCATAAATATATGAAAAAATTCATCCTCATTAATAATAGAAAAATGGAAATTAAAAGAACAATTAAAAGTACCATTACATACCCTGCAGGTTAACAATACCAGGTGTTGGCCAGTATATGAAGCAACAGATGATTTCACGTAGGAAGGAATGTCAGCTGGCACAATTACTTTGTAATACAGTGTGGCATTTACCTAGTAAGGTTGAAGATGTGCAAACCCTAAACCCAGCAGGTAATTCCTAGGGAAACTCTCATATACTTGACGCAGGAGACATACAAAAAATGTTGATAATGTAAAAAATCTGTGCACTAATGGTGGATTAGGTAAATAAATTGTATTTATTGATTTAGTATTCCTATAATAAAATACTAAGTATCACTTAAATTGAATGAACTACAGCTAAACACATCAAAATCCATGTACTGCAGAATAAAATGTTGAATAATAGAAGCAAGTCACAGAAGAATACATTTAGCAAGATTCCATTGACCTGGAGTTCAAAAGCAGGCTGTCTTAGTCCATTCCAGTTACTATGGCATAAATACCATAGGCTGGGTGGCTTAAACAGCAAAGACTTACTTTGCACAGTTCTGGAGACTGGGAAATCCAAGATCAAAGTGTTGGTACATTTGGTGTCTGGTGAGGACTCGCTTTCTGGTTTATACGGCCATTTTCTTGCTGTGTCCTCCCATGGTAGAAGTGTGAGAGAGCTCTCTGGGGTCTCTTTTATAAGGGCACAAATTCCATTGATGAGGGCTCTACTTAATCAGCTCCCAAAGACCCCAACACAATGGGGATTAGGATTTCAACATATAAATTTAGCAGGGAGGAACACATTTAGTCCGTAACACAGGCAAAATAAGTAATAATTATTTTAAACTTCATAGGTGATAAAACTTCTTTTAAAAATCAAGAAACAACACAGTTCAAAATAGTACTTACTTCTTGGGGGGGGGTGAATATATGATTTGGGAGGTGTATTAGTTTGTCAGGGTAGTCATAACAATATACCATAGACTGGGTGGCTTAAACAACAGAAATTCATTGTCTTCTGATTATGGAGGCTGGAAGTTTAAGATAGATGTTGGCAGACCTGGTTTCTTCTGAGGCCTCTTGCCTTGGCTCACAGATGGCCTCCTTCTCACTTTGTCCTCACAGGACATTTTCTCTGTGCTTGCACATTCTTGGTGTCTCTTCCTCTTCTTAGAAGGACACCAGTCATATTGGATTAGGGCCAACATTATGACCTCATTCAACCTTAATTATTTTTTTAAAGGTCTTACCTCCAAACAGTCACATTTCTAAGGTATTAAAAGTTAGGACTTCAACATATGAATTTAGGGAGAACAATTCAGCCCATAATAGAAATTTTACACGTGGGAGGCCCTGATATACTGATTATATTCTAGATTTTTGCCTGGGCAGAAGGAAGTGGGTTTTTATTCTATTACTGATCTTTGAACTCTTTGTATATGTATTCATACACTCTTTTGTATGTGTGCTAGGTGGAATCCTAAGAAGGCTCACCAAGTTTCCCTCCCTAATCCCCAGGAGTGTGAACGTGATGAGATATTACACTCATGGTTATGTCACATTACATGGCAAAAGGGATGGATTTTGCAGATGTAATTAAGGTTACTACTCAGTTAACTAAATTAAACCAAAGAGTAATTATCCAGGTGGGCCTAGAGTAACTGTGTGTTTCCTAAAAGTTCTCTGCTGGCAGCAGAAGGGGAAATCAGAGAGATTTAAAGCATGAGATCCGTTCAGTGCAAGGAATATATAAAAGCAACCTCTAGGAACCGAGAGTAACCCTGAGCCAACAACGAGTAAGAATAGGATACCTCAATCTTACAACGGCAAAGAACTGAATTTAGCCAACAACATAAATACTCTTGAGAATCGATTCATCTCTAGAGCCTCCGATGAAACTTCAGCCCAGCTGACACCTGGACTTTTGTCTTTGAAACCCTAAGCAGTTCTCACTATAATAATAATAATAATGATAATAATTGTGATGTGATACAGGTGTTAACTAATACCATGGTGGTAATCATATTGCAAAATATAAATGTATCAAACAAACATGTTGTACACCTTAAACTTATACAATGTTATATGTATATCTCAATTTCAAAAAGAAAAGCAGATAATCTAGTCAAGCCACCTGGACTGCTGACCTATAGAACTGTGAGATAATAAATAGGTTTATTTTAAGCCACTAAATTACAGAAATTTGTTACTTAGCAGTGAACAGCTAAAACAGTACATATAATATAGTTCACAACAAGCTGTTTCAATAAAATGCAGAAGGGTTCTCCACAGCCTCTAAGCTCTGTATTTGTAGGCTGTTGCTTCAGAAAGTTGTCAAGTCAGCCTCTAGTGCCACTGGGCCGTATTGAACTTATTTTGTATCCAAGTATGTAACAGAGAGATTTCCAGACAATCAAGAATTATCCATGATTCCTTACTGAGGACCATATATCTTTGTTTACTGTATGTGTTCATTGAATTCAAGGTTTAATCAGAACAATTCATTTCCTAACCGTGTTCCCATTTGAGAACATTTTCTTTTTTGGAAAGAGTAAAGTGTGTTTTCAGAAATGAGAGCATAAACACTGGGCAATTGTCTTCCCATACTCTGCAGGCATAATGCTCAGCAGTTCCTGTATTCTCCGTCTAGCACATTTTGTAAGAAAATGGCAGCTTTGAAAAGCTCAGTACTGCAAAAGACCTGAATAGACATTTCTCCAAAGAAAAAATATAAATGATCAATAGGTACGTGAAAATATGCTCAACATTACTAGTCATTAGGGAAATGCAAATCAAAACTGCAATGAGGGCTTCCCTGGTGGCGCAGTGGTTGAGAGTCCGCCTGCCGATGCAGTGGACACGGGTTCGTGCCCCGGTCTGGGAGGAACCTACATGCCGTGGAGCGGCTGGGCAGGTGAGCCATGGCCGCTGAACCTGCGCGTCTGGAGCCTGTGCTCCACAACGGGAGAGGCCACAACAGTGAGAGGCCCGCGTACCGCAAAAAAAAAAAAAAAAAAACAACTGCAATGAGATATCACCTCACACCTATTAGAATGGCCATAATGAAAAAGATAAGAGCTAACAAATGCTAGTGAGCATGTGGAGAAAAGGGAACTCTTGCGCACTTCTTGTGGGATTGTAAATTGGTGTGGCCACTATGGAAAACAGTATATGAAGGACGCTCAAAAAATTAAAAATACAGCCACTATATGATCCAGCAATTTCTCTTCCGGGATTATATGGAAAGGAAATGAAAACACTAACTCAGAAGGAAGTTTCATGTTCACAGAAGCATTATTTACAATAGCCAAGACATGGAAACAACCTAAGTGTCCAGACAGGGATGATATATACACACATATATATATACGCAGTGGAATACTATTCAGCCACAAATAATGGAGAAATCCTGCCATTTATGACAACAGAGATGGACCTTAAGGGCATTACACTAAATGAAATAAGTCCAAGAAAGACAAATGCTGTATGATTTCACTCATATATAAAATCTAAACAAAATAATAGAAAAAAATCACATTTGTGGTTACCAGAGGCAGGGAATTGGGCAAGGGGGAATTAGACGAAAGTGGTCAAAACACACAAACTTCCAGTTTTAAGGTAAATAAATACTAGGGCTGTAATGTACAACATAATGACTAGAGTTAACACTGATATATTTTATATATTTATTTTATTTTATTTTATTTATTTATTTTTATAATATTGTGAAAGAACTTGGCTCATTGAAGGAACATGGTAAGTGTTTTTTTTTTTAGATGTTGGGGGTAGGAGTTTAATTAATTAATTAATTTTTGTTGTGTTGGGTCTTCGTTTCTGCGTGAGGGCTTTCTCTAGTTGTGGCAAGTGGGGGCCACTCTTCATCGCGGTGCGCGGGCCTCTCACTATTGCGGCCTCTCTTGTTGCGGAGCACAGGCTCCAGACGCGCAGGCTCAGTAGTTGTGGCTCACGGGCCCAGCCGCTCCACGGCATGTGGGATCCTCTCAGACCGGGGCTCAAACCCGTGTCCCCTGCATTAGCAGGCAGATTCTCAACCACTGCGCCACCAGGGAAGCCTAATATATATATATATTTTATATATAAAGTTATTAAGAGAGTAGATCTTGAGTGCTCATCACAATGTGAAACATTTTTTTCTTTTTTTAATTATATCTATGAGATGAGGGATGCTAACTAAACTTATTCAGTAATTATTTCACAAAATATGTAATTCAAACCATTAGCAGTACACCTTAAACTTATACAGTGATGTATGCCAATTATATTTCAATAAAACTGGGGGAAAAGTTAAAAACAAAAAAACAGTACTAGAGGCTTCCATTCTCCCCCCACATCTTCACCACTTACATGATTTCTTTCCTATTGCACTAAGCACCTTCAGGTATCACCTGGACTTTTGCAATGAATTTGGGAGAAATAAAGTCAGATTGTGTCTGAATACACTGGCATCACAACTCTTGGCTCTCACAGAGATCAGCTGTGTGAGAAAAGAAGAGCAAAACACTAGGAACAAGGACAGCCATGAGGCTTAATTCTTTACTTGAAATATGAAATCAATGCAGCAGGACACTCAATTCACCAAATACTGTCAGAAATATTTAGGGAGACAATCACACAAGTCTAATCGTCTGCTATTATTATGATCAATGAACCTTACTGAGCGTCTACTATGTTTGACCAACAATTTATTGCTTAAAAGTATGTGTGGTCAATAAGATAACTTGTTTAATGGTAAAATCAATTTGATTGCCTTCTATAAAACATTTTAAACACCAAGTTTTTATGTGAATTCTATCAGTTGAAGGTAGCAATTTCTATCTGCCTAAATTTCTAAACTCCCTAAATGTATTTTCACTAATGTTGTTGCTATTATCTCTAATAAGAGATAAGGACCTTATGGTCAGATATTTCTAGGAAGTTCAACAGATTTTTACAATTTAATTCAACAAGAAATTCTTTGATATTCCATAATCTAAATCTATGTTCTGCTTGGGTTTTAAGTTTATCGTTTCTACATTTTGTATTAATACCAGATTCAGTCTCATTAGATCTGGAAACTTTTATGAATTTTTCCAGTGCCTCGGAGGGAAAGATAAAAGCCATAGTTGCCTTACCAGAGATGCCCAGGACAAGAAGAGCCAGCAGGAGGAGTATTTGTGAGCTCTCAGTAGCCATGTCTGTCCTTGATCTTGATCCTTGTCTGAACGGTGGAATCAATACTGCAACCCTCTTTTATGTGCTCTCTGTAACCCTGGGTAATTTTTGTTGTTCTTGCACGCTCTTTTTCCACTGAAAAATAAAAGGAGCAGCTTATCAAGTGGCATGTTTGTCACTTACAAGCCAATAAGGAAGCTGGGTTTGTTTTTCAAGCTTTGTTTTAATTGGGGGGTTTGGGGCATGATGAGATGAATTCGTTGAACAGAGACGTTAACCCATTATTCCCTGAGGGTGAAACTGTATAATTGTGAAGGGTTCAGTGCCAGTTGCAGTTAGTAACTTACAGAATGGAATTAAAAAAATGTCTATACATCTTTTCAAAGGTCATGTTTGTACAATGTAGGAAATGAAGATGCTTTTCCTCAGCAAGTATTTGCTTTTGGCTTTTGTGCCTATTTGCATAATACCACTCAAGGTTATAATAGAATCTTCCAAGCTCTAACTACCCTTACAATATAGGTAACCTATAAAGATAATGAATGAAGTTCAGATTACAACAACTGTTGTCCTGTCAAGAACAGTAAACTACAGTTTACTACTGGTTTGAAGGTAGCAGCTTCAGTTTGCTTGAAGCTGAATTAACTAAAAGTGGATTATGAGCTTTTTTCCCTTAAGCAGTTTTATACATGACCTTAATTATCCTATACTGACCACATTTTTTTTTTTGACATTAACAAACCAAACACCAAAGCATTTGTTTCAATTTCCTGGGGCTGCCATAACAAAATAACAGACTGGGTGGCTTAAACAACAGAAATTTTTTGTCTCACAGTTCTGGAGTCTAGAAGTCCAAAATCAAGGTGTTGGCAAGGTGGTTCTATCTTAGATCTATGAGGGCAGGAGCTGTTCCAGGGGTGTCTTTCCTTGGCTTGTAGATGGTCATCTTCATTGTCACATGCTGTTGTCCCTGTGCACACGTCCAACTCCAAATTTCCCCTTTTTGTGAGGACACCAGTCATATTGGATAAACCACCCCAATGACCTGACTTTATTTTGATTACCTCTGTAAAGACACTATCCCTAAATGAGGTACTGGGGGTTAGAATTTTAACCTATGAATTTGGGGGGTGGGAGTCGGGGGGACACAGTTCAACCCATAACAACATTTAACTGAAGAATCAGTGATTACTCAGGGCAGATATATTCTGAGGTAAACTTATTCTAAATAATGTCTTCTCTTTTTGCCAATTCTCACTGAACATCCATTACATGCCAGGGCCTTTGCTGGACTCTAAGTATTTAAAGAATAAAAATTGAGTTTCTGCTCTTGAGAAGTTCATAGTCTGTGTGGAGAGGCAGACATGTAAGCAGGTTAAACTAGATGGTGATCTGTGTTATAATATAAGCACCCTGGAGACAGAGGAGGGAGGACCTCCCCTGCAGAGCCAGGAAAGACTTTACAGGGGAGGCAACGCTGGAGTTGTTAAAGATGAAAGAAGCTCATATTAACAAAAGGCTGACAAACATTTAAGACAGAGAAATGCACAAAGAGGCATAGCTTTGTGAAGGGCTGCTATGGTCTGAATGTTTGTATCTTCCCCAAAATTCACATGTTGGAATCCTAACCCCTAATGTGATGGTGTTAGGAGGTGGGAGTCTTTGGGAGGTGATTAGGTTATAAGTGTGGGGCCCTCATGAATGGGATTAGTGCCCTCATAAAAGAGACCCCATAGGGTTGTCTCATCCCTTCTGTCATGTGAGGATACAACCCAGAAGAGGGACTTCACCCAACCATGCTGGCTACCTGACCTTGGACTTCCAGGCTCAAGAACTGTGTGAAATAACTATCTCTTGCTCATAAGCCACCCAGTCTGTGATATTTTGTTGGAGCAGCCCAGATGGACTAAGACAACAGTCTTGGCATATTAAGAAAGTGGGAAAAAATTATTTCAATCTTAAAATGAGATAAGTAACAATAACTTGACAGCATTCAATTGACCCATCAGATCTTGGCCTTTATACAAACAAAAATGCTGAAAATAAGTTAGAAACACTATTCAGACACAACCTTAACTTCTTTGAGTCTCATTTTTCTTCTGTACCAAGTAAAGATCACGAAATACTATGTTATCAACATATTTAGATATTATGATGATAATAAGGAAGGATACAAAGATAAAATAACCAAATATTGAAAGACTCAAAATAATTCAGTTTTCCAAAACTTAAAAAATAGGCTCAGGACATATGATAGTTATTAACGAGTTTGCTAAAGAAAATAGAGCTCTGGAAATCGACATTGAACTTCTGTTGGGTCTCTTTGATCAACAGTAAGTCACATACGGTCAGGGAAAGGATACCCAGAGATGTTTAGGCTGAGCAATTCTCAGACCTCTTCTGGGGTGGGGAGATACTTCAGGTCTGACTTGTTAGAGTGGAGAGATCTTGTGAGCACTCAGGGCATTCAGTAGAGACAAAGAAGAGGCATGACTTAGCAGTACAGTGAAGTGAACCCTAAAGCAAAGAACTCTCTCTAGACCACACTGATAAAGCTTAAAAACAAGCCTCAAAAAGATCAAGCTGATACTCCAATAACTTAACTGCTTGCCAGAACAGAGACTAAGACTCCGAAAGAAGAAAACAAAATCTTGATGCTCCACAATAGAATATTCAGTTTTCCTTCACCCAATCAAAAATTACTACACATGCTGAGAAGTAGAAAATCATAACCCATAGCCAGGAGGAAAATTCAGGCAATAGAAATAGACTCAGAAATGACAGAATTATAGAATTAATAGACAAGGATTTTAAAATAGCTATTATAGATATGCTAAAGCATTTAAAAGAAAATATGAACATAAGGAAGAGAGAAGTGGAAAGAAGTGGAAAGTGGAAAGAAGTGGAAAGTATATATATATGTAGTGCAACTAGAAATGTCCAACTAGAAATGTCCAACTAGAAAATAGAATACACATCTGCTAACTCCTGACCTTCAGTGAGTTGTCTCATGACAGGCCATCCCACCTGTGAGCTGAGCAAACTCCTCTGCCATTCCCGCCTCTATACCCACAAATGGAGAAAGCTCCCAGGAAAAGAAGCAGGAGAGAGGAGCTTGAGTTGAGAAGCCACTAGCATATATAGATGTTGCCCACTGCAACTTCGGAACTCATCAATAAGCACAGGGGATATGAGTGGGGCACCAACAGTGAAGACAGGATGAGCCCTTCCCCTTGTTATTTGTATGAGTAGTCAGAGAAAGGAGAAATAGCATCTGTGATTCTGGATTGCCCCCATTGTGCTATTGCAGGTCTGCCACCTCTGCCACCTCCCAGTGTTTCTCCAGTTACTTCTGGAAGTCCCAAGAGGACATCTCAATATGACTCACAAAGAAGGACTCACAATGACAAAATGGGGTAAGCCATATCTTCTCCTCTCCAGCTCTAGCTCACTTAGTAACATTGCTCAGGAAATCTCAGTCACTGTTGCCATTGCTGTTTCCCACTGATGATCTCTCAAAGTTGTGATGTGACACATAATATTCTTTTCCTACTTACTTCATCCTATGACCACTACCTCACATGCCTTTTCACTTCCTGCCATAACATGTCCAGCGGGAACTGCCTTGTACTAGGAAAGTCTCAGGGAAATTTGGTGTGAAAACTATACTACATATCCACCTGGTCCAGGACTGAGACTGAGACAACACCCATGGAGTTGGCCTGAGGACCAAGGGCAGATTCCTGGAGCCATTGATAACATTTAAATCCCTGCACAACTTCAGAAAGGGTATTCTGTTTTACCTTTACTGTATAGAAGGGAAAATAAAGTTAGGTCAAGGAACTTGCCCAAGATCACTCAGTCCACAACTGATAGAGCTGGAATTTACTCCAAAGTAAATCTGATTCTTTGAAACGTTTGCCTTTAATCACCATGTGAACAGAAACATCAATCTCCTTTTTAAGCTGCATGTTCTTTCTGTATTGACAAGAGCTAGGTGGCCAGTATAGCAAACTCCGTGTTTGAGGGTGAGGACTGGTCTTAGGTGTGAGGTCTTAACTGAACCCTCTGAGTCCCACTTGTCAACATTTTCCCATGTCCTCTGACTTGGGGTTAGTGAGTGAATGCTAGCATTTATGGAGCGTCTAGATAGCTTACATTTATTTACTCTGTAATTCACAAAGTTTCTTCCTTCTCATCTCGATCATAATCAATACATTGGAATTATGAAGAGATTATCATTTTTAACTTTTTTAAGTGTGAAATAAAGCACACAGAGGTTATTTTTTGCTACGTAGAGCCCTTATTTACCCAGCTACTTGGAGCAAGCCTGAACTTGATCTCAAGTATTCAGGATGCCAGCCTCACCTTGTTGCCTCTGCTGAAGGCCTTTACCTAGGGCTTAGGATTTCCTGAATGAGTCCTGAATCAGAGAAAACACACACCCCACACATCTACAAACATTGTTCTTTTTCAGGTTTGGAGTGTGGTTTCTTTTAAATAAGAATCAGGACTAAATTACCTTGGGTTTTTTCCATAAAATAAATAATAAAATTAATGATACGATGTGCAAGTAGATTCAATCACATCCTTAATTATGTTACATGTAAATATTAACATAGAGTCTTTGAAAACCAAGCAACACATAAAGTGATCTTTCTTCACGTGACGTAACAACTTTGTTTCTGTCTTGGAACATGGTGTACTGCAATTATCCTGGGACAATGTTGAAGACCAAGTTCTAGGGTGATTTCTCAGGCTAAACAATCCATCAAGTTCCCTAAAATTGCACCAGGAAGCGTGGGAACTAACACATTCAAATCTTAAAACCATTCTACTCTATTTGATAAACTGGCATAAAGGGTTGGGATAAATTTAAACTCACTTGTAGTTACTTATAAATCAAGGTTACAAAATTGAACCAAAATATCAATTAGATCTTTTTATAGATTAACTAATCAGCCACTCACTTCTATTGATGACACAAATTATTTGGGTTTTGAAGAAAAAGTCCTCTTTATCAGCATTTCACCATCAGTTTCATTAAAATGTTAACAATTCTTTGAAAAATCCTTTAGCAAAAGCAATGAAATGAGAGTTCTTGTTAAGATAGCTACAAGAATGAGAATGTTAATCAGGCTGTCTGACTTCAGACTATACTACAAAGCTACAGTAATCAAGACAATATGGTACTGGCACAAAAACAGAAAGATATCAATGGAACAGGATAGAAAGCCCAGAGATAAACCCATGCACATATGGTCACCTTATCTTTGACAAAGGATGCAAGAATATACAATGGAGAAAAGACAGCCTCTTCAATAAGTGATGCTGGGAAAACTGGACAGCTACATGTAAAAGAATGAAATTAGAACACTCCTTAACACCATACACAAAAATAAACTCAAAATGGATCACAGGCCTAAATGGAAGGCCAGACACTATAAAACTCTTAGAGGAAAACATAGGCAGAACACTCTTTGACATAAATCCCAGCAAGATCCTTTTTGAGCCACCTCCTAGAGAAATGGAAATAAAAACAAAAATAAACAAATGGGACCTAATGAAACTTCAAAGCTTTTGCACAGCAAAGGAAACCGTAAACAAGATGAAAAGACAACCCTCAGAATGGGAGAAAATATTTGCAAATGAAGCAACTGACAGGATTAATCTCCAAAATATACAAGCAGCTCATGCAGCTCAACATCAAAAAAACAAACAACCCAATCCAAAAACGGGCAGAAGACCTAAACAGACATTTCTCCAAAGAAGATATACAGACAGCCAACAAACACATGAAAGGATGCTCAACATCACTAGAGAAATGCAAATCAAAACTACAATGAGGTATCACCTCACACCAGTCAGAATGGCCATCATCAAAAAGTCTACAGACAATAAATGCTGGAGAGGGTGTGGAGAAAAGGGAACTCTCTTGCACTGTTGGTGGGAATGTAAATTGATACAGCCACTATGGAGAACAGTATGGAAGTTCCTTAAAAAACTAAAAATAGAACTACCATACGACCCAGCAATCCCACTACTGGGCATATACCCTGAGAAAACCATAATTCAAAAAAAGTCATGTACCACAATGTTCATTGCAGCTCTATTTACAATAGCCAGAACATGGAAGCAACCTAAGTGTCCATCGACAGATAAATGGATAAGGAAGATGTGGCACATGTATACAATGGAATATTACTCAGCTATAAAAAGAAATGAAATTGAGTTATTTGTAGTGAGGTGGATAGACCTAGAGACTGTCATACAGAGTGAAGTGAGTCGGAAAGAGAAAAAAAATACTGTATACTGACACATATATATGGCATCTAAAAAAAAAATGGTTCTGAAGAACCTAGGGGCAGGACAGGAATAAAGATGCAGACGTAGAAAATGGGCTTGAGGACACGGGGAGGGGGAAGGGTAAGCTGGGATGAAGTGAGAGCATGGCATGGACATATATACACTACCAAATGTAAAATAGATAGCTAGTGGGAAGCAGCCGCATAGCACAGGGAGATCAGCTGGGTGCTTTGTGACCACCTAGAGGGGTGGGATAGGGAGGGTGGGAGGGATACGCAAGAGGGCGGGGATATGGGGATATATGTATATGTATAGCTGATTCACTTTGTTATACAGCAGAAACTAACACAACAATGTAAAGCAATTATACTCCAATAAACATGTTAAAAAAAATTAAAAAGCAAAAAACAAAGAATGAAAGAATTTTTTAAAGAGGTAGACTTGAGTAACAAGGTAGCAAGGAGCTCTGTATAAAAAACAGCAATATATTACCATAGTGACTCTCACAGGAGGGGGAGGGGCCGGTGCACAGTTTGGAAAAGTACATTCTTGAGTAGGTGAGAGCCAAGGGGAGTGACAGCTACCACCAGATGAAATTAAGTATAACTTACAGTTTGATTTATCTGTGTAGCAAATGAATGCCCAGGAGGAGAAAAGGAAGTTGGGAAACACTGATGTAAATCATCAGATTATCTAGTAAAGATAGACGTTTTTTCCTCAAAAAAATGAAACAAAACTTGTTTAGTTTGAAATACTTTATTTTCATGTTCTTTTTAAATCAATAAATATTTAAACTTCTCTTTTGTAAGATACAGAAAAGCACTGCATAATTAACACTAACAAGGCATTATGCCTTACAAGAAAGACATCAAATGTCCAAAAGATATTTAGAACATTGTAGTTCTTAAAGCGTCAACATGAGAAATGCTGACCACATATTGTGAAATCATTTCAATAAATAATAACTAACATTCTTTTAAACATTTAAAAAGTAGATGTACACATACATCCCCCCATGCTGACAATGACCTCACTGTTTGTTTGGAGGTCCCAGTCTCTGTCACAGGGGCTGGCATGCTGTGAGCTCCTCAGAAATCTTAGTTTAATGACTGGAGAATATTTGCAACCCTTCTACTTCAAACTAGATAAGAATCAGGACTAAATTGACTGGGGTTTTTCTCATAAAATAAATAATAAAATTAATGACACGATGTGCAAGCAGAGTCAATCACATCCTTAATTATGTTACATGTAAATATTAAGAGAGTCTTTGAAAACCGAACAACACATAAATAAATAAATAAGTGGGAGAACCCTCCTAAGAGATGTTCAAACATATTAAGCCCGATCCAGGTGGCCTCAGGAGCTGGCGATTCCTCTTTTTTCTCTTTGATCCCTGTAAGGGCAGGGCCTACTTCAGGAACAGCCATCGAGGAGCTTCCTCCTTCCCTCCTGGTCAGTTGGATCTGTCCCTGTAAGGAGAAAAGGGCTTCCTTACTAGCTGCTCCAGAAAGCCGACTGCACAGCACTCTTCTCCTGTCCTGCTCCTTGGTTTCCAGAGATTTCTGAGTCCAGTCTTTCCAGCCTGGCACCAAGTGACCACTGCCTGTAACCCACTATTCTCTGTGGCAGAGGCCTCTAGGCTCTTGGAGACTCTTATTTAGGAATGAGGGTGGGGTCTGGGCTCTCCACTGTGTTATTGGCTATATGGGCAACAAATGGCCAGGATTACTCTCTCTACCTGTCCCACTGGGCCTAACTTAAGCCACAGAGCAAACCGACTTGGTAGCTACTACTGTTTTCCTTGTTTTACTAAGTCTTAGATAAACCAAATAATTGTCCTTGAGTCACATGGCTAATAGGTGCTGGAACCCAGATTTGTACCCAGTACTGTGTCACTGCAAAGTCCCAGCTCTTCACCACTAAGCTTTAGTGCCTATGTTGCAGAAAACCAGGGTTCTGCTTTTCAGGTGTGAGGTCCAGAAAGAACTGGGAGAAAAAAAATGCCTGTGTTTTTTAAACAGGTGGAAAGCTTTTCAGCATAACTGCCCATGTTAATGAAAGCAGCTTAATCCACATTCATTTGAATGGGGAGGGTCAGGGGCCAGGATGGAAGGCACTGAAAATACCCTTCTGGCAACAGACCAGATTAATGATCTTAATGTCAAATTTAATTGTGGAATAATGGTTTTTCAGTCCTTCGGCTAAATCCTGGGTTTCTCTGATATAATTTTCAGGAGGCAGATGCCTGACTCTAGTCACACGTGTGAATAAAAACCATAACTCACTTGTTTAGCATCTTGTTGATGATTTTTTTAACCATGGGAGCTTCAGGGTTGAGGCAAACTTCCTGACCAGCCTTGAGAGTGGCTCTGCAGAGAGAAGGGAGAATCCACGTGAGGTCGGGCTGGGGGTCGGGGTGGGGTCGTCGGGAAGGAGGGGGTGACAAGCACAGCAACAGCGGCGGCACTTACACGACTTCCGTTTGGCCGCAGTGGGCTCCCGGGGCCGTCATCTTCACGCTCTGGATGTTCTTGAGGTGAATCCCCTGCACGGTCTGCAGGCACTGGCAGCGCAGTTCGGTGACCACAGGCGCCCCTGCGGGGAGGACAGACTCGGTCAGGGGGCTGTCCCGTGATGGGCCCCCACCCGCCCCCGTCCCGCCCTGGGGGTGCCGGGAGCCGGGTCTCACCTGCTGCGCGCCGGCCGGCGGCCACCAGGACCAGGAGCAGTAGCGCGGCGCGGAGGAGCCGGGCGGCGGCGGGGGTCGCGGCGCGGGCCATGGGGTTCAGCTCGGAGGGTCGCTGCCTGCGGCGGGAAGGCGGTCTGGAGGGCTGGCGGAGCGGATTCTGTGGCTCCCCGAGCCGGGCGAAGCCCTTTTATCGCGATCGGACAGGGGCTGGCAGCCCAGGGCCAGGGAAATTCCCCGACGCACTGGCGTTCCCGGGTCCGGAAGGAGGGCGCGGCCCCGAGGGCCTCCCGCGTAATCCGCGCCCTCGAGGAGGGGGTGGGGTGTTGTCTCTGCGCCGAAATCCCCGCAGGGGGAGTGAGTCGCCGGCATCCCTGGGGTACCGCCTGCGAGGGCGGCCGTGGGCGCCTGGCCACCCCTGGTCTCCGGGCCGAGAGCGGGGAAAGCGCTGGGGGCGGATTCGCGAGACCCTCACAGGGGTGGAGAGACAGTTTTAGGGAGACTTCTGTTTCTTTAGTTATCAGATCTGGGAGAATTAAAGAGGAGTAAGCGGGTAGATTTTGCTTAGCTGTCTGTCCTCTAACTCTATATATCCTGTCTCTCTAAATTTCGATTTTGCTTATTTCATACCTGTGGAATGAATGCTGTCAAAAATACAGCCGACATCTCGGAATCCAGAGAAGAACGTTCAGCTTATTCCTCATGTTATATATTCTCAAATCACACTTAGAATATCTTGGTTATGTTTTCCATTTGGTGGGAACTGGGATCAGTTGTCAAAAGTTGAATCCGGGGTTAATTTCAGTGAAAGTTGAGGGCCATAACACGACCTAGGTTTTTGGGTCCTGCTCAAATTCCTTCTCTCAGCAATGTTGGAATTCCAAAATTCCCTGCAGACCTCCTTTTCCACGTATGGAGGGTTGAGTTGATCTAAGAATATGGAACTGGTGGTCACGCTGAAGCTGCGGGTGGGCTAGTCGGGGTCACCTCTTCTGGTTCTGTCCTCGGACAAAATAGCACATGGGCACCAGGGAGTGGGTACCTACTGCATAGCACGCTTACTCCGGATGTGCGCGGCTGAAACATGAAACGTCGAATCACACGTGAAACACCGTTCCATTCACTGAAGGGGGACCTTCAGTGTTGGTCTTCCTTTTTCTTGACACAGTGACATGCCTCTCTTTTCTGACCAGGAATTTCAGTCTCTTCACCTGATGTCTTTACTAGTTTTTCATCAGAAGTTTTAGAGCTCTAGCATTGACTCAACATTAAATCTAGAGGATTGGATTCGGACATCTTGGAGACATGGAGTATCATGGGAGTGGAGAAAGAAATGGCCTCTGGCCCAGGGATGGGTGTCTATGGCCCGGGCTCTGGGCAGCTCAGCTCAGTGAGGGAGAACTTGGATCCCGCAGTAAGCCACCCCGCCTGCAGCGAAGCCGCTTGCATTTAGTTGCCACCTATTACCTGCACATTGTTAAATGTTTCTTTGCCTACCCCACGGTGGTTATGAGAAATGAGTCAACGTGTGTGAGAGCCGGCAGGGATTAAATGCCTTATAAAAGTTTATTAAATAAATAGAAATAGCTTTTTCCAACAGCACCTAAGCAGAAACTCTACCTATTGTGAATCCTTCTATATCCAAGAAACCAAAAAAAAAAAAAGAAAAAGAAAAAAAGGTTAATGGAAAAGTTCACTCCCCAATTTTTCTCTTTATATTTAAAAAATTTCTGAATCAGGCTTTCTGAAAGGAAGGCACAGCTACACTCTACTAGGAGATGCACTTACGTTGGGTTTTGGGTTTTTTGTTGTCGTTGTTTTTACTTTTGAGACCTATCATTGATTTATTTTGTAGTCTTACTTTCAATCACTTCATCTGTTAGAAAAGAGTTTGAATTAAAGACTCCCCACCTTATTTATTGGAAAAGGTTTTTAAAATGAAAGACTGTCTTTAAAAATACTCTAGTGTTTTTCAGGATGATCCTGTGATAAACACCGGGGAAATTAAAGGGATATTAACATTTGTATTAAGCAGTAGGAAATGAAAAATAATCTAAAGGCTATAAAATATGGTGACAAGCTCAGGAATAATTGACAGTTTGTGTGATCTCTCCCCTTGTTATCAATTGTTTTTTGGATTTCATGGGAAACTGGCCCAGATATACAAAAGTTAGTCTTTAAAAGTTCTAAGATATGTTGTTTTGTTTTCTAATCATAAATAATGCAGACTGAGTTTCTAAAGTTTATAAAAGTTAGAAAGGCAGGAAGAGATTATTTTTTCCTCTAATCTCTCTTAGCTTTTGTCTATGGAACAAACTTTAACAAGTCACTGAAAATTTGCTTTTTTCTTCAGCAAACATGGTAGCTGACCAATTAGAAGAGCACACAGGGTTCTGAGTAAATATGAAAGAGGCTGCTTCCTTTATTTAGTTGCCATATCCCATTGGCAAGTTATTAAACCTCTGTACCCACTCCGAGATGCAGCACAATCATTT
Source organism: Leucopleurus acutus (assembly GCF_964270905.1). NCBI lineage: Eukaryota > Metazoa > Chordata > Mammalia > Artiodactyla > Delphinidae > Leucopleurus > Leucopleurus acutus. The sequence goes on along the minus strand of NC_139146.1, from coordinate 109,366,024 downwards.
TGTGCTAAATTCCAGGCTCTCTTCTAAGAGTTATATAAATATTGACTTGTTCAATCTTCCAAACATCTCTGTGAGAGTATTTATTATTATCTTTGTGGTACTTTCAGGTTACAAATAAGGAAACTGAGGTGCAGAGAGGTTAAGGAACTTCCCTAAGGTATTGAACCTTGGGTCTCTTACCCAGACAGAATGGCTTTTAACCATTGTGCTATGCTAAAAATGCTCTATGATATATGGTTAAAAATTTCCAGAGAGGAGTGATTTTTAAAAATCTGTTTATCATTCCACTAGCTGAATGTTTCAATTTTTTTTATTTTAAAATGCAAACACAGACAAAGCTCACATACCTCCATAGTTTGGTTTCACTAACAGCATAACTCTCTCCTGTGGCATTGATATAGCCTGTTACATTTTCTTAAAGTGTCCAATTCTGAAAAAATAGTAACTTTACCATAGAGAAATCTGGCAAACATTCCCTTATCCAAATGATGATGATGAAGGTTAATATCATCAATGTGATGTCAGGTTGATATCATGTACCCTTGATATAACGTGATGAGAAGGTCACCTCACCTCTTTGGTATTCTTTCCAAAAGTTCATAACCCCAGTTCAACTATAAGAAAAACATTTTTCAAACCTAAATTGGGGACTATTAAATAGCTGACCAGCATTCTCCGAAAATGTCAAAATCATGAAACTTGGGAAAGACTAAGAAACTGTCACAGTCCAGAGGAAAGTACAGAGACAAGACAACTAAGTGCAGTGTGGTACCTGGTTTGAATCCTGGAACAGAAAGAGGATAGTAAGTGGGAAAACTGGTGAAATTCAAATAAAGTATGGAGTTTCATTAGTAGTAATGTGCCAATATTGGTTTCTTAGCTTTGGCCAATGTACCATGTAATGTAAAATAGTACAATAGGGGAAACTGCGTGAAGGGTACACAGAAGTTTTTAAAAATCTTATTTTTCTAAATCAAGTAGAATACCACTACAATGAAATCAGTGGACATGCATGCTTTACCTGGTAGCTTCCTAGAAAGGGAATTAAGTTTTTGTTGAGTTCATATTTGTTTAAATATGAAAATCCAAAGTATCTGCTGCCCCATTTTGGACACATCATCATGTTTCATAGGCTTAAATAGTTTGTCTTCAGCATTAATCATGCTGTGCAAATCTATTTCTTGTAACTGGTGAAAAACAGAAAGTGTTTGCTGTAATGGTCTCCAGACGCAACCCCAAACTGACGTAAATGAAAGTATTCACCAGTTTATCTACTGGAACTACCAAAAAAAAAAAAAAAAAAAAAAAAAGAAGCATGTCAAGGGGTAGCCAACATCTGTAGATCATGTAGAATTTGACTCCTGAAGATGACAATCAAAATCACTTGTTTTTGGAAATGAAGTAAAAAAGGAAAGATTTCTTTTTTCATTGCTATTTTCTCCTTCATATGCCATTTGAATTCATGAGATCCTCATCAACAAAAGTGCAGAAATATTTATACACAAAGGAATGCTTAGTCTAGTACAATAAACAAATTCATGTTCCTGTTTGAGCAAGTGCTTCTTTAAGCCAATTACTTTTGCAAAAGTTGAAGACCAGTTTTTTGTGCACAATCTTTAAACCCACACAAGCGATGACTGTTAATGAAATGGAATAAGCTTTAAAATGGAAGCTTTGGTGGTGAAACTCCATTTTCCCTGCAATCAGTATGAATCTTTTGGAATTGACAATGCGTAAAATCCAGGATGCTCACGTCTTGTAGGCCCGCTGTCATTGCTGCAGCAACCAGCCACAAGCAGATGTGAACTTACAGCTCCTCGCCTCAGCTCTGCTTTCTGCACCAAAGTTTCTTTGTCACTGCACTGAAAAGTCGCTTGCCAAATAGGGAACAGCAGGCACTAAGTATTCCCCCCTCTTTCATGTTTTAGGCAGATATTCTACATGACTTCTCAAAGGATACCTAACAGGATTGAACCCCTGCCACACCCTCTTTTCCTATTTCACTCTTCCCAATTACCCAGTCCCATACATAGGGATAATTTCCCCCAAATAAATCTGCCTGCATGGTAGGCTGATGACTCAGGCTCTGCTTTCTGAGGGGAAACCTTAGCTCCAGGGGACACTGCTCCATCCTGAAAACTAACCAACTAACCATGCTGATTGGCAGGAAGATATGGGCAGTGTCGCTTTACTCTACTCCAAGCTTGCTGTTAGAACTTATTCCTTCTCAACTTCCATCTATATTTACCCTAGAATGATCTCGTCTGATGTAATGACTCTGGCTCTAAGGGGAGAAAAACAAAGATGTCAAAACATGATATTAAATTCCTGGATCCATTCCACCTCTACAGGCAAATGGCATTAGTGTGTACAAGCATCAAGGTGTAGGGGAGGAAAACTTTTCCCTTCTTCCCTTCTTGGTTCTTTGGCTGGCCTAATGATTAAATAGACATAAGACAGAATAACAGGAAAAAAACAAATTTAATTTCGTACATACAGGAGCCCCATAAAAATATAAGACTCAAAAAAGTGACCAAAGTAGGCAGCTTTTATATACCTTTTAGACAACGTAACAATCCATTTGTGAAGCATGAAAAAGACAAAGGGGTTTGGGCTTGGGGTAGTAAATTAGTGAAGAAGGAATGAGTTTTGTTTATACAGCCTTTTGGGCCCTAGATTCTCTAACTCTCACGATAAGGATGTCTCTTTTTCACCTGGTGCAGGAAGAGTACCTTTCACATGGGAAATTTATTTCCTGCATTCCAGGGGACAAAGGGGGGTCAGAGTATCCTTCTTGCACCAGCTGTTTCTTAACAAACTTTAATTCAAAATAATCAATATGCCAGTGAATCTCGTAGTATTGAAAATAGATCAGTTCAGTTAAACATCTGTGTCTCATTGTAGGAGGTGGTAATGCAGTTGGGCTCCCAAAGTTAGGTCTCTATTATGTGGAAAATAAGGTAATTAATAAGACATTAATAAGGAAACAAAAGAAAAAAACAACAGTTAATTATTGCATCAAATTGTAAACCAATTTCTGAGTTTTGAGGGTAACTAGTTGAGAATATTTCTAGATGCCAGGCTCAGAGCATCTTCAGATAGATTGAGGAGAGGCAATGACACCATGACAGATTTCCCTTGTTTACGGTTTGAATGTTTCTGGTGATCTTTCTAAGTGGCACACACAGCCACTGGCATGAAGACTGTTTATATGTGAGCTGTTGTGGTGATTCCTCTGAAGTTTATATCAGTTTGTCCAACGTTAGTTTGCGTGGCTTTGAGGTTTTCGTGTGTGTGAGTGTCTGGGGGGCAGGGTGTGCGTGTGTGTTTGGGCTGCACCATGAGGCTTGCAGGATCTTAGTTTCCGGACCAAGGATTGAACCCGGGCCATGGTGGTGAAAGCGCTGAGTCCTAACCGCTGGACCACGAGGGAACTCCCTTGTGTGGCTTTGGAATAGGGCAGTTTTACTTCTCAATGATTTCAAGTCAGAAAGGTGGGAGAAAAATTGGAAACGATAGTCTGGATAGTTGTAGCCGGATATTGAAGGAAACTAGAAGAATTCAGGATCTTACAGGTTTACAGGTAGAAAAGGAAATCTCAAATGTAATTAACGGAACTAGAATCTAATATCCCTAAAGGTGTATTACTGAAACATAATTTTTCTCTCTGTAGACATTCTAATGTTTATCAAAGATAAACACTAATAAGACTAATTTGTTTGCAAATGGAGGCTAATTTCAATAAACTTGGCCTGGTTTTTACATAAGATCAGCAAGAATGGAGATTTGCCATATAGGCTCTTTTATGCTTGCTTTGCTGGAAGTTTTCGTAAGGAATCTCAGATAGGACTTTTCAAAAGCCTCTTGAGGCTAGGAAGCCAAGGCAAAGACTTGCCATCAGGTTTCCATACCTACAGATTTAGGTTAGTTCATCTCTTCTCTAGCACCCACTATATCTTGAGGTTCCTGTACCTGCCAGGGAGTGTCCTTCTTACCTGGTAAAGCTGCTGTGAACCCTGTAAACAAGTACCAGGCAGATTTTTTCAAGGAAATGTATTGGCTCCAAAAGTCAACCTTAAAGCTGTCTGGTCATATCTGAGTCAATGGACATCTCTCCCAAATATGACATTCCAGTCGAAGCCTTGGTAAAATAACCTATGGATCCAACTGTGTTGTGTTACGAGGAGAATGGAATATCAGTGAACTCATGCTAATAACTATATTGCCATGAAAATAAAAATACTCACTGAAGGTCACTTAATTCTGGAGGACTCAGGTAGGGAGAAATAAAGAAATGTTTCATCTTTGTTCACAAAAGGATATTTCACTAAATTTCTGTAAGTCAGAGATAGCTTAAGAGGAAAGGTTTCCTTATATATGGAAAACAAAAGACTAAAGAACCAGCAATATTTTTTTAAATCATAAAAATTATAATCATTCTTCTCAGTTCATTCAGCCCCAGGTAGTCAATTTTGTTGATCTTGATATTTTGTTAGCAGTTTGATGAAGCCATCAGTTTTTCTTTTTTTCTTCATTAGAATTCTGTAATTTTTTTTAAAGAAAACATTTTTAACCTTACAGTACATTGAACAGTACAGTAGTACAGTACAACAGCTGGCATACAAGGGCTGGCATCGAGTGAACAGGCAAGAAACGTTACTGACTGGAGGAGGGAGAGGGGGTGGGAGATGGTAGAGCTGAAGGACCATCAGCAATAGGAGACGAGGGCAAGCTTCAATTTCACTCACGCCTGACGTTGATGGCACAGACTCCTGTTCCTTGCTGGGTTCAATTCTCTCTACCGTCCTGAAGAAATGATCCAGTGATGCCTGGGGAGCAGCTCTTTTTTTCTCATCATAGATGATGTGGTAGCACCGGACTGCATTCTGAATGGCTGCTGCAACCTTCCTGTACCATTCTAAGTTCCCGTCCTGTGCCTCAAAAACTAACAGTGCCTCCTCAAATAAACAAAATCCCCTTGCCATTTCCTGCGATGTGAATCTCTGCGGTTCTTCAGTTACTTCTTCCTCTTGTCTCTCTTCATCCTTTCTCAGGGGCTCCAATTCCATCAGGTCTTCATTTGTAAGCTCCTCATATTACACAGCAAGGAATTCAATGAAGTCGTCCTCTTGCAGATCTAGCTTGAAATAAAGATACTGTACGACTGTACTCTATCAGTACTGTACAGTAAAGTACACAAAAGCACAACCACTTGTAGAGGGTGCACACACATGGCAATGTATGCCAGACACGTGAACTAACTTATGTGATTGGACATGCGAGCACACGTTCGCACCTTTGAAAGTTCACATCTTAAGGGGACTTACTGTATTATTCAGCCATAAAAAAGAAAGAAATCCTGTCACATGCTACAACACAGATGAACCTTGAGGATAATGTGCTTAGTGAAATGAGTTAATCACAGAAGACAAATACTGTGTGATTCAACTGACATGAGGTACCTAGACTAGTCAAAATCCGACACAGAAAGTAGAATGGAGGTTGCCAGGGGCTGAGTGGAGGGAGGAAGGGGGAGTTCTGTAATAGTTATAGAATTTCAATTTTGCAACTCAGAGAGTTCTGGAGACTGCATAGCAATAGGAAGGTACTGAATTGTGTACTTAAAAGTGGTTAAGAGGCAAATTGTATTTTTTTTTTTTTTTAACATCTTTATTGGGGTATAATTGCTTTACAATGGTGTGTTAGTTTCTGCTTTATAACAAAGTGAATCAGTCATACATAAACATATGTTCCCATATGTCTTCCCTGTTGCGTCTCCCTCCCTCCTACCCTCCCTATCCCACCCCTCCAGGCTGTCACAAAGCACCGAGCCAATATCCCTGTGCCATGCGGCTGCTTCCCACTAGCTTTCTACCTTACTACGTTTGTTAGTGTGTATATGACCATGACTCTCTCTCGCCCTGTCACAGCTCACCCTTCCCCCTCCCCATAACCTCAAGTCCGTTCTCTAGAAGGTCTGCGTCTTTATTCCTGCTTTACCCCTAGGTTCTTCATGACATTTTTTTTCTTAAATTCCATATATATGTGTTAGCATACGGTATTTGTCTTTTTCTTTCTGACTTACTTCACTCTGTATGACAGACTCTAGGTCTATCCACCTCATTACAAATAGCTCAATTTCGTTTCTTTTTATGGCTGAGTAATATTCCATTGTATATATGTGCCACATCTTCTTTATCCATTCATCCGATGACGGGCACTTAGGTTGTTTCCATCTCCGGGCTATTGTAAATAGAGCTGCAATGAACATTTTGGTACATGACTCTTTTTGAATTTTGGTTTTCTCAGGGTATATGCCCAGTAGTGGGATTGCTGGGTCATATGGTAGTTCTATTTGTAGTTTTTTAAGGAACCTCCATACTGTTCTCCATAGTGGCTGAACCAATTCACATTCCCACCAGCAGTGCAAGAGTGTTCCCTTTTCTCCACACCCTCTCCAGCATTTATTGTTTCTAGATTTTTTGATGATGGCCATTCTGACTGGTGTGAGATGATATCTCATTGTAGTTTTGATTTGCATTTCTCTAATGATTAATGATGTTGAGCATTCTTTCATGTGTGTGTTGGCAGTCTGTATATCTTCTTTGGAGAAATGTCTATTTAGGTCTTCTGCCCATTTTTGGATTGGGTTGTTTGTTTTCTTGTTATTGAGCTGCATGAGCTGCTTGTAAATTTTGGAGATTAATCCTTTGTCGGTTGCTTCATTTGCAAATATTTTCTCCCATTCTGAGGGTTGTCTTTTGGTCCTGTTTATGGTTTCCTTTGCTGTGCAAAAGCTTTTAAGTTTCATTAGGTCCCATTTGTTTATTTTTGTTTTTATTTCCATTACTCTAGGAGGTGGGTCAGAAAGGATCTTGCTGTGATTTATGTCATAGAGTGTTCTGCCTATGTTTTCCTCTAAGAGTTTAATAGTTTCTGGCCTTACATTTAGGTCTTTAATCCATTTTGAGCTTATTTTTGTGTATGGTGTTAGGGAGTGATCTAATCTCATACTTTTACATATACCTGTCCAGTTTTCCCAGCACCACTTATTGAAGAGGCTGTCCTTTCTCCATTGTACATTACTGCCACCTTTATCAAAGATAAGGTGTCCATATGTGCATGGGTTTATCTCTGGGCTTTCTATCCTGTTCCATTGATCTATCTTTCTGTTTTTGTGCCAGTACCATACCGTCTTGATAACTGTAGCTTTGTAGTATAGTCTGAAGTCAGGGAGCCTGATTCCTCCAGTTCCTTCTTTCGTTCTCAAGATTGCTTTGGCTATTCGGGGTCTTTTGTGTTTCCATACAAATTGTGAAATTTTTTGTTCTAGTTCTGTGAAAAATGCCAGTGGTAGTTTGATAGGGATTGCATTGAATCTATAGATTGCTTTGGGTAGTAGAGTCATTTTCACAATGTTGATTCTTCCAATCCAAGAACATGGTATATCTCTCCATCTATTTGTATCATCTTTAATTTCTTTCATCAGTGTCTTATAATTTTCTGCATACAGGTCTTTTGTCTCCTTAGGTAGGTTTATTCCTAGATATTTTATTCTTTTTGTTGCAATGGTAAATGGGAGTGTTTTCTTGATTTCACTTTCAGATTTTTCATCATTAGTATATAGGAATGCCAGAGATTTCTGTGCATTAATTTTGTATCCTGCCACTTTACCAAATTCATTGATTAGCTCTAGTAGTTTTCTGGTAGCTTCTTTAGGGTTCTCTATGTATAGGATCATGTCATCTGCAAACAGTGACAGCTTTACTTCTTCTTTTCCGATTTGGATTCCTTTTATTTCCTTTTCTTCTCTGATTGCTGTGGCTAAAACTTCCAAAACAATGTTGAATAAGAGTGGTGAGAGTGGGCAACCTTGTCTTGTTCCTGATCTTAGTGGAAATGCTTTCAGTTTTTCACCATTGAGGATGATGTTTGCTGTGGGCTTGTCATATATGGCCTTTATTATGTTGAGGAAAGTTCCCTCTATGCCTACTTTCTGCAGGGTTTTTATCATAAATGGGTGTTGAATTTTGTCAAAAGCTTTCTCTGCATCTATTGAGATGATCATATGGTTTTTCTCCTTCAATTTGTTAATATGGTTTATCACATTGATAGATTTGCGTATATTGAAGAATCCTTGCATTCCTGGAATAAACCCCACTTGATCATGGTGTATGATCCTTTTAATGTGCTGTTGGATTCTGTTTGCTAGTATTTTGTTGAGGATTTTTGCATCTATGTTCATCAGTGATATTGGCCTGTAGTTTTCTTTCTTTGTGACATCCTTGTCTGGTTTTGGTATCAAGGTGATGGTGGCCTCGTAGAAGGAGTTTGGGAGTGGTCCTCCCTCTGCTATATTTTGGAAGAGTTTGAGAAGGATAGGTGTTAGCTCTTCTCTAAATGTTTGATAGAATTCGCCTGTAAAGCCATCTGGTCCTGGGCTTTTCTTTGTTGGAAGGTTTTTAATCACAGTTTCAATTTCAGTGCTTGTGATTGGTCTGTTCATATTTTCTATTTCTTCCTGATTCAGTCTTGGCAGGTTGTACATTTCTAAGAATTTGTCCATTTCTTCCAGATTGTCCATTTTATTGGCATAGAGTTGCTTGTAGTAATCTCTCATGATCTCTTTTATCTCTGCAGTGTCAGTTGTTACCTCTCCTTTTTCATTTCTAATTCTATTGATTTGAGTCTTCTCCCTTTTTTTCTTGATGAGTCTGGCTAGTGGTTTATCTATTTTGTTTATCTTCTCAAAGAACCAGCTTTTAGTTTTATTGATCTTTGCTATTGTTTCCTTCATTTCTTTTTCATTTATTTCTGATCTGATTTTTATGATTTCTTTCCTTCTGCTAGCTTTGGGGTTTTTTTGTTCTTCTTTCTCTAATTGCTTGAGGTGCAAGGTTAGGTTGTTTATTCGAGATGTTTCCTGCTTCTTAAGGTGGGCTTGTATTGCTATAAACTTCCCCCTTAGAACTGCTTTTGCTGCATCCCACAGGTTTTGGGTCGTTGTGTCTCCATTGTCATTTGTTTCTAGGTATTTTTTGATTTCCTCTTTGATTTCTTCAGTGATATCTTCATTATTAAGTAGTGTATTGTTTAGCCTCCATGTGTTTGTATTTTTTACAGATCTTTTCCTGTAATTGATATCTAGTCTCATGGCGTTGTGGTCAGAAAAGATACTTGATACAATTTCAATTTTCTTAAATTTACCAAGGCTTGATTTGTGACCTAAGATATGATCTATCCTGGAGAATGTTCCATGAGCACTTGAGAAAAATGTGTATTCTGTTGTTTTTGGATGGAGTGTCCTATAAATATCAATTAAGTCCATCTTGTTTAATGTATCATTTAAAGCTTGTGTTTCCTTATTTATTTTCATTTTGGATGATCTGTCCATGGGTGAAAGTGGGGTGTTTAAGTCCCCTACTATGAATGTGTTACTGTCGATTTCCCCTTTTATGGCTGTTAGTATTTGCCTTATGTATTGAGGTGCTCCTATGTTGGGTGCATACATATTTACAATTGTTATATCTTCTTCTTGGATCGATCCCTTGATCATTATGTAGTGTCCTTCTTTGTCTCTTTTAATAGTCCTTATTTTAAAGTCTATTTTGTCTGATATGAGAATTGCTACTCCAGCTTTCTTTTGGCTTCCATTTGCATGGAATATCTTTTTCCATCCCCTTACTTTCAGTCTGTATGTGTCTCTAGGTCTGAAGTGGGTCTCTTGTAGACAGCATATATAAGGGTCTTGTTTTTGTATCCATTCAGCTAATCTGTGTCTTTTGGTGGGAGCATTTAGTCCATTTACATTTAAGGTAATTATCGATATGTATGTTCCTATTCCCATTTTCTAAATTGTTTTGGGTGCGTTATTATAGGTCTTTTCCTTCTCTTGTGTTTCTTGCCTAAAAAAGATCCTTTAGCATTTGTTGTAGAGCTGGTTTGGTGGTGCTGAACTCTCTCAGCTTTTGCTTGTCTGTAAAGGTTTTCATTTCTCCATCAAATCTGAATGAGATCCTTGCTGGGTAGAGTAGTCTTGGCTGCATGTTTTTCTCCTTCATCACTTTCAGTATGTCCTGCCACTCCCTTCTGGCTTGTAGGGTTTCTGCTGAGAGATCAGCTGTTAACCTTATGGGGATTCCCTTATGTGTTATTTGTTGTTTTTCCCTTGCTGCTTTTAATATGCTTTCTTTGTATTTAATTTTTGACAGTTTGATTAATATGTGTCTTGGCGTATTTCTCCTTGTATTTATCCTGTATGGGACTCTCTGTGCTTCCTGGACTTGATTAACTATTTCCTTTCCCATGTTAGGGAAGTTTTCAACTATAATCTCTTCAAATATTTTCTCAGTCCCTTTCTTTTTCTCTTCTTCTTCTGGAACCCCTATAATTCGAATGTTGGTGCGTTTAATGTTGTCCCAGAGGTCTCTGAGACTGTCCTCAGTTCTTTTCATTCTTTTTTCTTTATTCTGCTCTGCAGTAGTTATTTCCTCTATTTTATCTTCCAGGTCACTTATCCGTTCTTCTGCCTCAGTTATTCTGCTATTGATCCCATCTAGAGTACTTTTAATTTCATTTATTGTGTTGTTCATCGTTGCTTGTTTCATCTTTAGTTCTTCTAGGTCCTTGTTAACTGATTCTTGCATTTTGTCCAATCTATTGTCCATTCTATCTCCAAGATTTCGGATCAACCTTACTATCATTATTCTGAATTCTCTTTCAGGTAGACTGCCTATTTCCTCTTCATTTGTTAGGTCTGGTGCATTTTTATCTTGCTCCTTTATCTGCGGTGTGTTTTTCTGTCTTCTCATTTTGCTTATCTTACTGTGTTTGGGGTCTCCTTTTTGCAGGCTGCAGGTTCGTAGTTCCTCCTGTTTTTGATGTCTGTCTCCAGTGGCTAAGGTTGGTTCAGTGGGTTGTGTAGGCTTCCTGGTGGAGGGGACTAGTGCCTGTGTTGTGGTGGATGAGGCTGAATCTTGTCTCTCTAGTGGGCAGGTTCACGTCTGGTGGTGTGTTTGGGGGTGTCTGTGGCCTTATTATGATTTTAGGCAGCCTCTCTGCTAATGGGTGAGGTTGTGTTCCTGTTTTGCTAGTTGTTTGGCATAGGTTTTCCAGCACTGTGGCTTGCTGGTCGTTGAGTGAAGCTGGGTGCTGGTGTTAAGATGGAGGTCTCTGGGAGATTTTTGCCGTTTGATATTATGTGGAGCTGGGAGGTCTCTTGTTGATCAGTGTCCTGAAGTTGGCTCTCCTACCTCAGAGGCAGAGCCCTGCCTCCTGGCTGGAGCACCAAAAGCTTTTCATCCACACGGCTCAGGCTTTCATCGCTGCGCGGGCTTTCTCTAGTTGCGGCGAGCGGGGACTACTCTTGGTTGCGGTGCACAGGCTTCTCATTCAGGCAAATTGTATTTTAACACAATGTTACCACAATTAAAAACAAAAAATAAAAGAAACAACAGAAAATAAGTTGGTGAAACCATAAGTTCTTTGGCTAATCAGTCTGATAGGTTTTCCCCTTTTATCCTTCATTATTCTGAATTTTGAGCTTGAGCCTAACTTCACGTAGTTACTTGGCATTAAACGAGCCCTCTTGGCAGAATGTGTAGCCCAGTACTACTAAGGCACCCCAAAAAGAGATAGTTGTCCTTAAACCAAACAATATTCCAAAGGAAGCTGTACCTTCACCACAATATTCTGTGAAGATTGATGGATTTCCTTACATTAGTTTTAGAATTCTGTAATTTCTTACCCAGTTCAGTGGTATATTCATAAACACATCAGAAACATGTATTCTAGAGTACTTGTCAGGGTCCTTTCCATGAATTTCTTTGAAGATGAAAAACGTTTGCAAGAAAACTTTTGCCAAAGAATCAGAGTAGAACAGTAACTGTAAATGAGAAAAGACTTAAAAATTGCAATGGTTAAAGAGCAGATGAGAGTTTAGTGCGATGCAATTGACATGAAACTTTAGTAATTTCTGTGACACCAATATTTTAGGATAATTAGAATTACAATAACACTATACCAGGATACATCAGATTTTCTTTGGAATTTCAGGTAATTTCTAGAACACTTATATTAATAACATTCTCCCATACAATATAACCTAAGAAGGTTTATCATCACGTATTTAGCAATGCTTTCCATGTAATTTAATGTACCAAATAAGCATAATTAATGTAATCTCTCTCTACTCTCATTCTCACTCTCCCTCTCTATTTTTATATGGAGAGAAAAAGAATCTTTTAAGATGTTCCAGGGGACCTCTGGAAAATCCCAAAGTTAGGTTGTGGTCAAAAAATTTTACTAAGAATTTGATTTGAGGAAGTTTGTCAAAAACATCAAAAAGTTTTGACACTTGACCAAAAAGGATCACAGGTCATCATGAAACAGTACCTCATTATTCATTTAACCAAAGTAACAGTAACAGATTTCAAAGGCAAATCTAGAAGGTTACATAATTCTGAACAAAATTTAGCTGTTTCAATATTTGGAAGACTTGGTTTATTAAATAATCAAAGACCAATGGTAAAGACAACATGAAACATAGAAGATTATTTTGAAAAAGCACACATTCTTTGTTTTCTAGGCGGATCATTTAAAAGGTAAAGAAAAGCCTTTCATAATGTCTTATCAGGAGCAGAGCAATAGTCGAAGAAAACTTTGTCCTCTTAGCAGATGAAAGAAAATTAATTTCCAGTTTTACATACGTACACTATTGATCTTAAAGTTTATATTTAAAACAATTATAATAAATTCATTTAATCTTATCCAGCTTGATCACACATAAAATTCCTTTCCTAAGATTCATCTTTTACAAACCTTCTATAACTTTGTGTGTTCATTTTAGTTTGTCTCTTCTCTTTCCCATTCTGAAATAATCAGCTTTACTTTAGGGCAAAATTACTTTATTTTCCTCCACAAATTGCATCTTCAGTCTTCATACCTTTTCTAACCAAAAAACGCATCTTATTTTCCTGGCATACAGAAGTGTTTCCTTTACTATTATTTTTTTTTTGTGGTACGCGGGCCTCTCACTGTTGTGGCCTCTCCCGTTGTGGAGCACAGGCTCCGGATGCGCATGCTCAGCGGCCATGGGTCACGGGCCCAGCCGCTCCGCGGCATGTGGGATCTTCCCGGACCGGGGCACGAAGCCGCGTCCCCTGCATCGGCAGGCGTACTCTCAACCACTGCGCCACCAGGGAAGCCCTAATTGCATATATTAATTACGATTATTATCCTTTAGAAACCTTGATTTCTAGTAAAGACTAAGAAGTAAGCAGTTATGAATGCTTTCTTATACCAGCATTCTTTAGACTGGCAAATCTGTAAATGCATTTTACATTTTTTAATAGCATACGCTTCCTCACAATAGAACAATTTTTTAAATGTAGCACAAGACATGGTTACTAAAAGACCAAATATCTTTAGTTATTCTGTAATAAGAAGCCAAAAGTGGACACATTTAGGTTCAATAATCACCGTTTCTATATTTTATCTTATTTGGAAATGATCTAGATACTCAATGAAATTTCATCATTTAATTTAACAGAGCAAAACTCTTAATAGTGGAAGAAGTCAGAGAGTTGAGTAACAATTTTTAAATAGGCATACTATAGGAAAACAAATTTAATTTCGTACATACAGGAGCCCCATAAAAATATAAGCCTCAAAGAAGTGACAAAAATAGGCAGCTTTTATACCTTTTAGACAACATGACAACCCGTTTTTGCAGCATGAACAAGACACAGGGCTTTGGGCTTGGGGTAGTAAATTAGTGAAGAAGGAATGAGTTTTGTTTATACAGGCTTCTGGGCCCTAGATTCTCTAACTCTCAAGATAAGGATGTCTCTTTTTCACCTGGTGCAGGAAGGGTACCTTTTACATGGGATATTTATTTCCTGCTTTCAGGGAGACAAAAGAGTGTCCTAAAGTCCTCGTACTGGCTGTTTTTATTAAGTTATTTTATTTTATTTTTTTTAAATAGAACAATTTACTCCCTTTTTTTTTTTTAACCCCACATTTATTTATTTATTTATTTTTGGCTGTGTTGGGTCTCCGTTTCTGTGCGAGGGGTTTCTCTAGTTGCAGCGAGCGAGGGCCACTCTTCATCACGGTGCGCAGGCCTCTCACTATCGCAGCCTCTCTTGTTGCAGAGCACAAGCTCCAGACGCGCAGGCTCAGTAGTTGTGGCTCACAGGCTTAGTTGCTCCACGGCATGTGGGATCTTCTCGGACCAGGGCTCGAACCCGTGTCCCCTGCATTAGCAGGCAGACTCTCAACCACTGCGCCACCAGGGAAGCCCCTTTTCAAGTTATTTTAATTCAAAATAATAAATATGCCTAAGTGGCATATTTGGGAAATCCTGCCCTGAAACACATCAAGGGTCAGCCTCTGTTCAGTCTCCCCACAGACTGCGTGTCTGGCTCCCCTTTTTCTTTCTTCTGGTAACACAGCCTAGATTTACTCTGTTTTCAGTGCATGGGGTTCATATGGGATGACCTATTTCTCAGTCCCTTCTTATCAGGGCCCACCCCTGTACGCTCAGAGAAGGGCAAGTGACCTAAGCCTGGGCAAATAAGAAACAGTCTCTAGAATTTTTGTTGAAACAATTGAAAAAGAAGTTCTTAATTCTTCCTGGAGTTCTAAACAGGTAAAATGGGTCTTAGACATGAGCTAATGCTTTGGGAGAGATTTCCATACAATGAAGTTGGCCCAGAGGAAAGCACTTGAAATGGGGCAAATCACTGAGGACCTTGTTTGGGCACCTATGTCTACCAGGTGGCTCTGATTTATCCATGGACATTATGGAGACCAACAGATGTTCTTTTTCTTTAAATTTAAATTAGATTTATGCCTCTTGCCAGTGAAATAGTCTGGCTTAATACCATCCATCTTTCACATTTCTGCTACAGATAACTTTCCAACACAAGTAACTCTATTTAATCTGTGTATTCATTTATCTCTTCAACATTTATCTATCACTCATAAGCTAGGAACTAAATTAGGTTCTAAATTAGTTTACAAAGAGGAAAAAAATAAACCAGACTTGGCCACTACCAAACACAGCCTATGGAAGCATAACGGAAAGATATGAAGTTGTCTGGAGCTCCATGATACTCAGCAATGTACCGAGCTTTATAGGCACTCAGAGGAGGGTGGGCATCTGACTCCCCTTCTTGGAAGGGTGGGAGCTGTCAGAGAAAACTTGCTAGAGGAGGGTACTACCTAAGGAGAGTGGGTAGAGTACCTATTCCCGACAAAGAGGACCAAGTGAGCAGAGGCATGGAAGCTGAAAGCAGTGCAGTATGACCTGAGAACAAAAATAGGCAGTTCGTTTTTTTGTTTTAACCTGGCGTTTAACAACAAGGCACGGATGTATAGAGAGCAGGAGGATAGGCATGGCTCAGACACCAGAGGTTCCCTTGTCACTCAGGAGCCATTTCAAGTGTCACCTCCATTAGAAATCTCATAACACATCTAAGTGTTTACCTTAGCCCTTGGATACAGATCACATTGTGGTTTACATGCTCCCATGCTGGACTATGTACTCTGCAAAGAAACTATCATATCTTATTTCTCTTTCCATCCCCATCTTCAGTGTGAGTCAGGTTCATAATCATACTAAGGATTTGACAAATGTTTGTTGAAATAATACATGAATAAATGATTTCAGGCCACTATTGGTTTTTAAGGAATTTGTTTTGGAGATAAAAACATCATTATGACATTATGGTATTATGGAAACAAAATTTAGGAAGTCGAGAGATGAATGTATAAACTGCAAAAGAAAATAGCACGCATAGCAAAAAGATACAGATTTCAACTAGGAAAATTATGAATCATCATAAAAACTTGATATTGAGCATAATGTCCACAGTATTTTCCAGTGTTCATTATTTCCCAGTTTCTTAGCCAGAAATACTTTTGTTTTTATTTTTACCTTCTGGGCTCTGTCCATACACTCAGATAATCTTGGAGGCAGAGGATTCTGAAAGATACTTATTTCAAAGGAGGGACTCTGCTAGTGTATGACTGAGCTAGTTCATTGACTGACATTTTCGAAGTGGTTGACAACATTAAAGAAATATGACAACATTAAAGAAATTTCCACCAATTAGGTATGGTGGAAATTATGGTGGAGGTAGAGAAAGTATGGCTTTGTTGTGTGTATTTTACATATGTGTATATTATGCACTGAATGTGAATATCTACAATCAAATGTTTAATGAGCACATATTATAGCATCTGTGTGTGATTGAAGGGTGTAGATGGACAGATAAGGGGAACTCTAAGCAGATTCCTTAACAGTTACAAATGTGACTCTAACAACAGCAACAAAAAAATCATATAAATCACTTATTGGGCAAATGCATGAGTGTGTTACAATGTCTGTGGATAGTTTGGTGAAATCTCTGAGCTTAACAAAGTTGGGAAGAGACTCTTTAATGTTCAACCAATTTTCTGCTGGCAAGGTGCCTTATCCAGCACCCAGCTGCAGTATTACATCTTAATACTAACTGTGTTATTGTTTCATGTAGTTAATATCTGACAAACATTTATTTAGCACCTACTCTGTCAGGCATTTTTATGGAAGCGGGAATGAAGAGAGGTTAATAAGCATGACCCTTATTCCCTGATCTAAAGAAGGAAAACAGATAAACAAATAATCACAGTGCAGTCTAATTGTTATTCTAATGAAGGTGTGTATAAATTGCTTTACTCCTGTTTTTCCAGGAGATCCTATCATCATCCCTAGAATTACCACAAAAAGAAGACTCTTTCTCCAGCACAGCTAATAAATAAGAGGTGATTGTTCCAACACTGTTCACTGACTGCCCTGCTTTCAAGTTTTACTAACCCTCACCACAATACAGGCTACTAATAGCATAATCCCCATGTTGTGTCTGCCTAAGCAAAGAAATAAATATTTGACAAGGTTATACCCAAAGTTTATTTCTTTTCCTTGTTTTAGATACACAGTTAAGCCAGGCTTCCAATCACGATTATGTCCTGTGGATTTTATAACCTTATAGATATTCTGGTTGATAAACATTGTGGTTTTGTTATTTGATTTTCTTTTAGTTGTTAACCATGAAGGGAAAATACAGCTTGAGTCTATCACATTAAACTTTTTT
The DNA here is from genome assembly GCF_964270905.1 of Leucopleurus acutus. Lineage (NCBI taxonomy): Eukaryota > Metazoa > Chordata > Mammalia > Artiodactyla > Delphinidae > Leucopleurus > Leucopleurus acutus. Next base: position 109,348,889 of record NC_139146.1, on the reverse strand, counting down.
TCTTAACTAGTTATCCACGCCCACATGTTGAGTTATGGTTCTGTTCAGGGGAGGTTATAGCTTGTTGGCCACATTCTTAATGGGTTGCTTCTTAGCTCAAGGATTGTGGCCATTTGGAAATGGTATGTGTTCTAGGGGTAAAACTCCAGAGGAAAGTAACTTTTACCTACTAGGTTCGAAGTTTGAGTCAGGCCCATGCTGGCTCCAATTATAAGTGAGATTTACTCCTTTCCAGAGTCCTGTGGGGTGAGCATTACTGCCCTTGTTTGGCAGATGAGAAAACTGAGGAAACTCGGGGTCACAGAGAGTCAAAAGATGTAACCCAGACTGTCTTATTCAGAAGCTTGTTGGGCTAAAGCCAGCAACTATAGGGATAAGGAAGAGCCATACAGGAAGAAGAAATAATTATAAAACCACTATTAAATTTATCAAATGTCTTTGCTTCTTTCCCAAGATGTCCTAGAAATCAATGTACTTTTGGCCCTCAGTTCAGTTTGCATTAGACCCCAAACTAAGATGCACATAGCTGAAGCAGGATGGGCAGTGAATTTAAGTAGGGGCACCCAGCTGTAAAGGACATAGAATCTCAACAATACAGATAATGTTCTACTTGGTGTTACATCTTCCCCTCAAAAGCTGCTTCTTATGGCATTCCCAAAGACTCCATCCCTGAGTCAGGCCTGGAGACTGAGGTAAGGAGATTGAACTGTCCTGCCGTTCCTGAGCTTTCTGCCCCTACTAACCAGCCAAGCATCTTGAGAAGCACTAATTAGAGTGCAGACTCCAACATGAAATGTTAACACTTGACCTTCAATCAAAGGACTAGACAATGTTTTTAAACTACAAGTTATGACCCATCACTGGGTTATGAAATCACTTTATTATAGGCTTGTGGCCAACATTTATTTTTAAGTGGATAATTAGGAGAGGCTAGTATGAAACAGAGCAGCACCCTGTGGTGGGGTCCCAGGTACAAATCCTTTCTATGCCCTTGATTCTTTTTTTTTTTAACATTTATTTATTTTTTGGCTGAATCGGGTCTTAGTTATGGCATGCGGGATCTTTTGTTGCAGTGTGCGGGCTTCTCCCTAGTTGTGGCGTGTGGGTTTTCTCTCTCCAGTTGTGGCACGCGGGCTCCAGAGTGCATGAGCTCTGTAGCTCTGCGGCACGTGGGCTTTCTCGTTGAGCGGTGCAGGTCGGTAGTGGTGGCACGTGGGCTTAATTGCCCTGCAGCATGTGGGATCTTAGTTCCCTGACCAGGAATCGAGCCCACATCCCCTGCGTTGGAAGGTGGATTCTTTACCACTAGACCACCAGGGAAGTCTCATCCATGCCCTCGATTCTTGCTGGTAGGAAATAGGCTTCATTCAGCCTCCTAGACCTCTCCTAAGCTCCAAAGGACAGATTCAAAGAGTTGTTTATCAGGAAAGGGAAGGGATGCAGAAACAAAGGAGGAGCAGTCAAGAAACAATAGTCCAGTCATGGGGCAGCGTTCTGGTTCCTCCTCAAGGAATATACGTAATAAAATACCTTTGAGTTCTTCTGCAGGAACTAAGGCCCTCACCTAGGTGGAGGATGGTAACTTCAGACTGAGCACAAGATTCCTGAAACACCACCCTGCTACCTCACCACCAACGAATTGAAAGAAAGTCTGCACACAGTGAAAGATAATGAAGACTTTGACCCCCTTCACCAAATGATTCTTTCTCCCTTTAAAACCTTTCATGGTCAAGCAGAATTTTCAGAGTTGGTTTTAGGACATGAGGTCCACCTTCTCACCAGGTTGCAACCCTCCTGAATAAAGCAACCTTTCCTTTTCCAACCAACACTTGCCTCCCAAATATTGGCTTTTGAGCAGCAAGAAGCCCAACCTAAGTTCTGTAACAAGTATAGAAAATAAAATATCAAAACCCAATAGTTGATAAAGCAAGTATAAGTATTGTATTTTAAACTTGGTTTAGGCCTGTGTGTCTCTACATGCATACATACACACACAGTGAATACATACATACACAGTACCTATAAATCTATAAATAGATACCAGGTCACATGGGTTTGATACTATTTCTCTGGCCAAGTAAAAACTTATTTTATTAACCAAAATTGGAACAAGAATACTCACTAACTAGTTTCATTGCAATGAAGTAATTACTGTGTTCCTTTTATGATTGTGTACAGTGATATTTTATTGAAAATCAGCAGTTCACCTCATAACTACATCAAATGACTAATATTTTAAAAAATGAAAAGAACATTTTGAGTAGTGAAATTAAAGTTTTTTTTTAAGTTTCCTCCCTATTTCCTCTGTATTTCTAAGTTATCTGTAGTGAGCATATATTCATTGTTTTTGTAATGAGAAAAAAATATAAATATATCTTTATAACCAACTAAGACCTCAATACTCTATACATTGAAGAGGAAACTGTTTTTACCACAAAGACCTTAAAAGGGGGGGGGGGAAGCAAAAATTAGAAAAATACTGAAGAATGTCCCAGAGCAAAATACACTTTGGTGGTTTTGTTTGTTGATAAGGCCTGTGACTGTGCAGTAAGCACTTGGTTGGGGACATTTTCTGCTGACTTACTTCCTGCCAATAAAAAAAAAAGAAGAAGAAAAAGAAAGAAAAAATAGTTCAAGTTTATGTACATTCAATCTGTATCACTCCATGAATGTTTGAACAGCAGGCAGCTACAGTAAATTGTTCTCTAATTTAGACTTTTCCTGGTAGGAAAGTCCTCTCCCAGTGCCATTGCTGATAAAAGCGACCACTTGAAAGCATTCTCCGGCTGGTTAGCCAAGGTAATTCCGAAGGGAGAGTTTACAAGGCACCAACATTAGTTGACTTTGCACAATTTGTTTTGGTCCTTTGGCCCTTTGAGTCATACCTAGGAGTTATTGAATCCAACCAAGTATGTTGTTTGATGCAGGCAGTAAAAGGAAATTAGGCAAAAAAGTATTGTACCATTCACAGCCAATTTCAATGTATTCTTTTCCAAAGTTCATTTGGTTTGAGAAACTTTTATTGCTATTGCAACTTTTTGTTTGTTTGTTTGTTTGTTTGCTACTTATTACCAAGAATCACTCTGTTAAATGCCTTACTCAACAATTAATCATTGCTAATTTTTAAGCACAGACTATGTATGAGGAACTATGCCAAGTGTTTCACATACATCATCCTCTTAGTCTACACAATAATCTATGAAGTAGACACTCATCCACATTTCACGGATGAAGAAACTAAGGCACAAAGGGGAAGTGAGTATAGCACAACCTTGTGTGGACCTTGAAGATAATTTGGGTGAAGGTGCACAAGGTGGATCGAAAGTGAAAAACACCAAATGGGTGAAAACTAGTTGGGAGACCCATCCCCATAGACATACTGCAGAATGGTAAACATCCTGAGGACTTAATGATCTTGTGTCTTTCTACTTTGTCATCTTGTGGCAGTTTCATTCTTCCCTTTGCCCCTGGCAAATTCATACACCACCTCCAAGAGCTGGTTTTTGGGTCAGTTCCTCTCTGAAGAACTAGCTAACATGCCACTAACTTGTGTGAAAGGCAGAACAACATGAAGGCAAGAGCAGGGAGTTGAAAGTCAGACTGATCTGCTCACCCTCTAGCAAACTGGTCTTGGGGGACGCCTTAACCTTTCTGAGACTGTTACTGCAACTCTACAATGGGAATAATGTTACCTGACGTGCAAAGTGGTTGTGAAAATTTAGATGATACTCTTGCACTTCATAAGCCTCTATAAATAGTGTCTATTTAAGTAGTTTGTTATCTCAAAGCTTCCTCCTTTTCTCCCACCCCAAGGAGACTGAAATGGACATTCTCCATTTTCTCTTAGCAGTCTAATCCTCCCTGTACTCAAACATTGCCACCTTAGGTTGAAATGACTTTGGCTCATGGGTAAAGGTCTGTAGCTTTCTCCTGCCTCAACTAGATTCTGCCTTCTTGCCCTCTAGGCTGAATAAAGATTTCCATATCCTAACCTCTAGAACCTTGTGAAAATGTTACCTTATATGGCAAAAAAGATTTCACAGATGTGAAAGGATCTTGAGATGGGAAGATTATTTTAGATTATCCAAGTGGTTATAGTGGGATTATCCAAGTGGGCACAGCATAATCACAGGCCCCTTTTAAGAGGCAGGCAGGGTATAAGAAGAAGAGTCAGAGGTGACAACAAAAGTAAAGGTTGGAGTGATGTAGTTTGAAGATAGAGGAAGGGACCAGGAGCTGAAGAATGCAGGTGGCCTCTAGAAGCTGAGAAAGACAGGACATAGATTCTCCCCTAGAACCTCCAGAAGGAATGCAGCTCTGAGGACACCTTGACATTAGCCTGTAAGCCCCATTTTGGACTTGTGATGTCTAGAACTGTGAGATAATAAATTTGTGCTGTTAAAGCCACTGAGTTTGTGGTACTTTGTTACAGAAGCAAAGTAACTAACACACCCAACTTTCAATGCCATCCTTTCTTCCTAAAGTATAGTAGTGTCTTCTTAAAGCATAAATGAAAATACAACCTGTATCTCTCCTGATTTCCACAGCTGTTTAACACACAATCTCAATATCTCCAATGTTAAGAGATTCATGGAACAGTGGTAAACTGCAAATAAGGTTTTACTGAACCCGAGAATACTGAGGAAAAAGTCTATTAAAGACATTTTCATGCTTAGAGCAAAACTCATGGTATATAAATGGAAGGTAATAAGAACAAATTCTGTAAGTTTGCCAAATGTGGGATGTATTACAGGCGGTAACATAAGTACAGGAACCGTTTTTATCATTTCATTTTTGTTAAATGTCAGCATTATCAAAGGATCAATAAAAAGTACAATATTTTAATGTAATGCTCTGGAAAGTATCCGTATATTTCCACTAAGCAGTAGAGAATTCTAGTTTCATTTTTATTAATTTTCTATACTGGGGTAAAGTATAAATCTTAAGGAGGTAAAAGCAGAGTCTACTTTATTTACTTATGTTTTTTTTTTATTTACTTATGTTTTTTTTAAAAAGCAGCCAGAAAATTTAAGTGCAATTAATATTTATTGGCAAAGCTAATCATGACATTATTATGTAAATAAGTAGTTATTAAGTAATACAATCCTGGAAATATGCAAATATATATCAGCCAACATACAACACCAAGTAAAACCAGTCTTTATTAAACCAAACCTTCTTTCACAATATATGTTTGCTTAAAATTCTGGAGATTTTTCTTTATATGAAATTGTGATATGTCAACATTATTTCTTTCCTCTATTAATAAATATTGACTATACCACAACTTCATTTATTTTGTTTATGTAGAATTTCAAGGATAATAAAATCATCAGATGATTTTTCCGCAGTTAGATTGAAAACGAAAAAAAAAAAAGAAACACTTTATATAGCAAAAGTACAGATTTAGGCAGCAGACTCTTCTAAAGTACAGATTTAAGAGCTAACTCTTCAAAAGTTTCTTGATTATTTTCTTATACAGAGGATTCTGCGGGTCCAGGCAAATTTTCCTCCCATCCTTAAGCGTAGCTCTGCCAGGGAAAGAAGAGGCGCGCCTTTCAGTCCTTGGGTTTGAATTTGGGATTAGGCTGGCGGGAGGCGGGTGGAGAGGGGCGGTAGGGAAGGGGAGAGGAGAAGAGGGTGGGCACGAAAGAAGCGAGTGCAAGGACTCACATCAGTTGGGGGCTGGGGCAGTGGAGTCCAGCCCCGATCACCTCCAGGCTGGAGATGCTCCGGGGATGGACCGCAGAGGTGGTCTTTACACACACGCAGCGCAGGTCTCCAGCTCCACCTTCAGAGTCTGCTGCGGGTGGGCCGGGGACAGTGGGGAGTGACGACTCTGTGAATAGCCAGCGGTACCTTAAGGATCTTCTCGTGGCGTGGCGTCTGACCTTCACTTCCTCATCCACAAACCAGACCTCCCTCAGAAAGTATCTGACTGTCCAGGTGGTAGAGCGCAGCGGGCAGCACCTGGCACAGCGCCTGCGCTCTTAGCCGTGCTCGGTCAATCACAGATGGGAACCGAGACGGGTACAGACTCCGCCCCAGCCCCGGGAGTTCCAGCACTCTCTCCCCACCGCCCCCGACCTCCCCCAGGCCCTGCTTCATTCAGCTTTCACCTTGGGCGAGAGCGACGGCTAGTAGGAGCAGCAGCCCGGGGCTGGGCCGCGGGCCGGGGGCGCGGGTGCCAGCTGCCAGGCTCATGTCGCAGAGATGCCAGCAGGAGCCGAGAGCGCAGGGGCAGCCCGGGCTGGCGCTCCGCAGACCGGTGGTTCCCGAGACTCTCAGGCCGTTTTATACCCGCGGTGGGTCAACTTCGTCGGAAGCCTGGGGTTGAGGATGGAGAACTGCGGTGCGGAAGCTGAGACACTTCTGCAGAGTTGGGCACTGTGCAGCCAAGATTAGGGCAAAAGGAAAAGAAGCCAGGGATCAGCAGTCTTGCTGGGAGCTGGGAGCAGGATCCAACCGCTACCCTGAATTCATATAATACATGCACATTTGTGCAGTTAGAAACGGTACTTTAACCTTATAAAAATGTATGTTTTCTTGGTTATGTGCAACAGTAGAGTTCTCTGTAGTCACCGTGTTGCAGTTGGTACAGCAGGAAAGTTTGTTTCCTTCTCAACCCTCAACTGCCTCATCAAGAACAAATACCGTATGCTAACACATATATAAGGAATGTAAGAAAGAAAAAAAAAAAAGGTCATGAAGAACCTAGGGGTAAGATGGGAATAAAGACCCGGATCCACTAGAGAATGGACTGGAGGATATGGGGAGCGGGAAGGGTAAGCTGAGACAAAGCAAGAGAGAGGCATGGACATATATACACTACCAAACGTAAAATAGATAGCTAGTGGGAAGCAGCCACATAGCACAGGGAGATCAGCTCGGTGCTTTGTGACCACCTAGAGGGGTGGGATAGGGAGGGTGGGAGGGAGGGAGACGCAAGAGGGAGGGAATATGGGGATATATGTATATGTATAGCTGACACACTTTGTTACAAAGCAGAAACTAACACACCATTGTAAAGCAATTATACTCCAACAAAGATGTTAAAAAAAAAAAAAAGAACTGCTCCTTCACTTCTGCCTTTCTTGTTGATTACCGCTGAGTGAGCTTGGCAGGTGCGTTTCTTCCAGATGTGCCGTTTGTCATTGTTTTCTGCTACTAAAGAGTTGAATTTGGTCTCCAGGTGATGACTTGGTTCCAAATTTCACGTGAATGCGGAAAGTTTCCTCAGTCTCTTGAATGGGATCCACCTGGCTCTACCAACCATGACCCAATATACTCTAGGAAGCAAGCTCAGTTAGCCTCACCTATCCTCTTATTCTGAGAAAAATTGTAACGGTAATGTTTGGATGCACACTTTCTATAGAAATTGCTACCTGGATGTTTCTCCATTCTGCTCAGGAAGAAGAGAGGTCAAGGAGAGTTTTCAGGCCATATCTCCCGGTGCCTGCTGCCACCTGGCCAGTACAAGTGACAGGGTGAGATGGGCTGCACCGTTGGCGGGAGTAGTGAAGCTCTCGGGAGGACACAGAGCACCTGGGAGTTGAGTGTGTAAAAGATGCAACAGAATCCTGCACAGAAAAGGTCCAGAGATCAATATAGACCATCTTCCCTTCCCTGAAAAAGAATGACTTTGGCTCTTGATCAGGGCAAAGCACGCCCTCATCTCAAAGCCAGAGGCTCCCTGTCACACTGATTAACAGTGGTGAGGGGCCTCAGGAGCCCACTGCATGGAACTAGCAGACCTCTTTTTTTTTTTTTTTTTTTCCGGTACGCGGGCCTCTCACCGCTGCGGCCTCTCCCACTGCGGAGCACAGGCTCCGGACCGGCAGGCTCAGCGGCCATGGCTCACGGGCCCAGCCACTCCGCGGCATGTGGGATCTTCCCGGACCGGGCCACGAACCCGTGTCCCCTGCATTGGCAGGCGGACCCCCAACCACTGCGCCACCAGGGAAGCCCTAGCAGACCTCTTAATGCTCAGCAGGACCAGATTTCTGCAGGGATATGGAATTTAGTTCCTGGGCCTGGAATGTGCTTTCTCTTACTCTCCCACCACCTGTCTTTTCAGCTGGCTAGTTCTACTCATATTTCTGGTGTCTGCTTAAATATCACCTCCCCACAGGGGCCTTCCCCGACAGCTAAAGCTACTTGTTTTCCCTGTTGTTGTCTTGTAACACCCACTGCTTCTCCTATGTCTCACAGCTCATACAAACACAAATATATGACATACACACACACATGCATATATATCTAAATGTGTTTAAAATGGTTTCTCTTCCTAAATGGAAAGCCCCGTGTGGTGAGATATAGCACTGTCTATCGCTATTCTAGCTCCCTGGAAGGAACTCAGTATAAAGTACTACACTAGTGAAGATGATAAATGTTGAAAATGAGAACGATGAGGCTTTGACGTGTTCATGTGTCTGTTTCTTTGTGTAGTTGGAGCGTACCTCTATATGAACTTGTGGTTGTGATTATTTGTCAGCCTGTCTGCCTCTCCCACCAGACAGTACCCTCTTCAATGGCAAGTCTCTGTGACTTACAGTCTTTGAATATCCAGCATCCGTGCAATGGCTGGTACAGCATGTATAAGTCATACATGTGTATGGAACTGAAACTTGAGATCCCAAATTGGATTAGCCCAGAGGGAATGGATAGGAGGGGTGGTTTGGCGTATGGATGGGCAACATACTGGATTTGTACAACCTTACCCCACAGATTTCAATATTTGCAGTATAAAGGAACCCAGGGAGTAGTGACAATTCATTCATTCTTTCTCTGCATCTAAATAGAATAATTCAATATGTACACACAAAAGTAAGAGACATATGCATTATGCAGGAGGTATTAGCCTAGTGTAAAAACTGTGTCATGTCTCAAGAGGTGGCCCTGTTGGATTTCAGTAGGAAACCACTAGAGAAATGAATGAGATGCTGAGCTATTTTAAATTATTGGAGAAAAACTGATCACCACGACTGCAGTCACCATTTACTGCTTTATTTATTACATGTTTATTCATGTATGTTATTTGTTAACTATTACTTAATAAAAGTATTTATTTTGTAGAGAAAGCGTCTAAGGCATTAAACCTATAACAGTGAGGAGATAATAAAAGGAAACCTAATAATGCAGAGATTGTGAACTATGTGCTTAATACATGAGTGCTCCCCAAGGTCCATGTGCAGTTTGGGATAGATGAACTGATATCTTCTCCTATAACCATCATAGTATGTGCAGTATGCTATTTAGGTATCAAGTCCTATTTTCCGTGTCGATAACATCATGTGATATATAATGTAATCTCTTAATTAGAGAAAGAAAAATCAAGCAAAGTGATATGGTATGTGGTTAAGAGCATAGTTTCAAATTGCCACTCTGTCACCTACCTAGTTATCTGATTCTGAGGCAAATTTCCTAATCTCTTTGAACTTCGTTTTTCTTCCCTATAACACTAATGGTAATAATAATAAATACTAACTAACATTGACATATGGGTTATTGTGTGACATTCATTATCTTCAGCACTTTGAGTTTATTAACTGTTAATTTCACATCAACTCTATGAGATAAGCAATATTATTATGCCATTTTAGAGATGAAGAAACTTAGGCACAGAGAGGTTATGCAACCTGCCCAAATTTACACAGCTGGCAAGTGGTGGACTAAGTTACCCTCTCTTTAGAGGATGTGCTCTTAACCAGATCCTAGCTATCTTGTAAGAATTATTAAATTCTTTACAATTATTTAATTGTAATGCATGCAGAACAATTATTTTGTCTGGAATATTAATCTTATTATTACTATAACTCATAATATTAATAGTTATTAATAAAGTTTAGCTATTACTATAGTACATTAAAAATAGCACGTATCATCAGCTAGTGACTTTTGTTGGCCATATTGTTAAATACCAAAGTTTAAAAAAATAAAAAGATAAGGCTTTTTTCCCTAATAATTCTGTTAAAAGTAATAATATATGACAACAAAGCAATAATAAATTTGATTTTATATTAATATTTCTTTAAGAATAGTATGGGTGTAAATGAAAGAGAGTAGACATTAAAGAAAGTTCTGTTGATTGTAAACTAACAGTTAGTAGCCTGGTAAAGCTTAAATTCTCTATCGTGTTTATTTGCAAGGCTGATTCTCATACTGAAATGGTTACCATCTAGATATTTAGTAAATGCCAATATGTACAAACATGTCAGGGTAAAACATTCAACACCAAGTAGAATCTGTGTTGTTGTTATTATTATTGAAAATACTATCATATATTATTAAAAATATATATGATATCATATATCATCATATATTTTTTGCTCTACTGGTATTAAATATATCCACTTTAAAGTAAATAACCACTGCTTACAAGATTCACATTCTACAGCTTTATTTTTAGGATTTGAAGGCTAAAATAAACATTAGAAAAATCGTTCAGAGAATGTTTTGAAACAAGACATCCTAGGACTAAGACAATGAAAAACACTATTAATATATAAAGTGCCTAAATATATTAATAAACATTTATTGAGCAAGTGTTCCATGCTGGGCCCTGTGTGGTTCCTAATATCACTGACCATTATGGAATCATCATGGGCACATCTAGTCTAAGAGTACAGAGGAGCAAGATAAGTTAACATGGCTGTATTTGGAAAGAAATTTTTAAAGAGGAAATGCAAAACACAGTACCACATTTAGCCAAGAGTTAGGGAGTAAACCATGTATTTTGAAACTAGCCTTGCTTACTTTCTTTTTTTATTAACTTTAAAATTTTTAAAGGTACTTTCCATATACAGTTATTACAAAATATTGGCTCTATTCCCCCTGTTGTACAATGCATCCTTGAGCCTATCTTACACCCTAGCCATGCTTACTTTCATTTTCTCTCTGTCATCTATTAATCAGCCATCTCAGAACAAAATGCGACTTTTTGCGACAGAACGGAAAACACATCCAAAGCTTCATACGGTATGACTCGGTATCCTGGATAAATAAGAACTCTAGAAAGCCAAGACCTCAAACTTTTATCCTTCTTGGGAGATAAAATCGTTTGACAGAAAGCAAAAACATTAAGCAGCTGACCCACCATCTTCCAATATTTTCTGGACTATTTTCTTGATTCTGGGAGCTTCTGGGTCCAGACAGATTTTCTTCCCATTCTTCAACATCGCTCTGCAAGAGAGAATAGAATTATCCGAGAGCATCCTGGCACACTATCAGAAGGGATCCAACAGTGTCGGTAGGGATGGAGGTGAAGGGCTTCCCTAGTGAGGCAATACTGCAGAAGCAGAGACTTACATTACTTCGACTTTGGTGCAGTGGGGTCCTGCCCTGATCACTTCCAAACCTTGGATGTTACTGGGATGAATGCCAGAGGTGGTCTTCACACATGAGCAGCGAAGTTCAATGTACAGCCTTCTATCCATGCTTTTAGCTAGGGTAGAAGGTGTGATTCTATGAGTGGTCATGATTATCTCAAGGATCTTCCCTATTGATGGGTACCTCTCTCACAAGGCCATTGCGAGTCTGATCGGTAAACCTTTAGTAAAGTACCCTAGCAGAATTCCTGGCACATGAGTGCATCGCCTCCATTTACAGTTATTCATATAATGCCTTTCTCTAGTCCCAGGAGCACCAGGACAGTCCATCCCCCAGATACAGCTGCAGCAGAAGCAGCCTCAGGTGCAGGGAAACAGAGACTCCACCTTCAGCTTTCCCTAAGTTTCTCTTACGTTCTCCAGTGGTGGAGGGAACCAGCGTGGTCAGGAGCAGTGACATCGGCAGCAACACCTGCAGGACAGGAAGTGGGATGGCCCTGGTACAGGAGGAGGTAGTGCTGCCCCTGAGGCTCATGGCAGAAAAGACTGAGTTAGAGCTGTTAGCCTGGGAGTCTGCAGCTAAGTCGCTTTCACAGTCTCCTGCTGTCTTTTATACACACTCCCTCAAGGCCAGTAAGGAGAAAAAGGATAGGGATAGGGGAAGTGAGGGTGTGTGGTAATATATGTGTAAGAGTGGTCAAGTTGTGCCCAACCCAGATAAATGCCAGGCGAGTCAAATTCCTGCTAAATTTCATTTTAAGCATCCCTGCACACTCTCACTCCCCCCTTCTCAATATCCATCTCCCTTACACATATTTAATACTGTACTTAGGAAGAACTAGACTGAAATATTACACATATTTTCTTTGTATAATTATGTAATATGCCCTGCCTTTCCTATAATGCAATTTAGAGGCCTTATAGACACTTTATGTGTATCTGAAAGCATAAGTATGCGGCCCTCGAAACAGAGAGTTAACTTCCCTTTCCGGTTGCCAAGGAAAGCAGATGTTCCTATCTTGGTCGTTGATAAGTATTGGGATTCGTTTGGAGTATGTGGATAAAATAGGAGCCAATTACCATCAAAGTCTCACTTTGCATATTAGTTTATGGGCTTCTTTCTGTCTTCCAAATATATCATCTTTTGTAATTTTATCCAGAAACTAGAAGCAAACTCATCCTCCTTTCTGTTATAAAATAAACTACTTTTTTCTATCATCTGAGTATATGCTAGAAAACAAGACCCAGCAGCTTTATTTTTCATTATTAATCTAGCTGAGAAATGTATAATACAATTCACTGTAAAAGATTCATAACCTGCAGATGCATGTGGGATAAAGCATGCAAGTTCCTCTTCATCATTACTCCACATTCCCGGTCTCCAATGGTAACCACTGGTAACAATTTGGCACTAGTTTTCTATTCTCTCTACATTTCTATACACACATATACATATACATAGAGCCACACACATAATATTGGGTAACTTTTTGGCCAACCCAATACATAGAGATAAACATATAGAGAGGTAGACATAGACTTTTTAAATATAAATGGGATTATTATATAGCTTTTGTCCTTCAAAAATATGTCTTCAGCATCCTTGCATGCTACCTCAGTGTCACTTTTCCCCATTCTTTTCAATGTCTGCATAACATTCTATAGCATGGGCTCTTGTTGTTCAACTTCTGTCCCATTGGTGACCTTGAAGGTGTTTCCATTTTTGAACTTTTATATGAACTGCAGTAATATCTTTATTCCTCAAGTCTCAGACACCAATTAAGGGTCTTGATCTCAAACCCCACACGACAAAGCCCTGCAGCTATGCAGAGATAGCCCTGCACATCACATACTGGCTTGCATATGCTATTGTCTGGATCTCTGCCCCATCTATGAGACCTGCTTCCTCAACAGGACTGTACACTATTTTTTAAGGTTTTTAAAATAACGTTTATTTCTTAAAAGTTAACATGTGCATAATAGGAAACCAAAAAACACAAGAAGCAAAAATCAGTCGTCCATAATCACAAGCAGTTTACTGTTCGATGTGTCCTTCTAAATCTCATTTGTGTATCTACACAACTAAGCATCCATGTATCTGAATTTATGTAATTCAGATTTTACAGTTATGTATCATGCTTTTTCCCACATCACGAATATTTACCATTTCAAAGTCCCACAGCTATATGAGTATTTTTATAACCAAGAATACACTACAGCAACTCAATCTGGAAGGAAAAAAATATAATCCTGCCTTCCTTGGCAATAAAAATTTCATAAAAGACAAAAATGGCAACAGGCCTTTAGACAGATATTGGCAGACTTATGATTAAAATACTACATTCCCTTAATGTTAAATTAAAAATGAGACATAACACAACAGAGTACACAAAGCATAATGCTTCTAAGAGGATTCATTATCTGATCTAAACAATTAAAGTATTAGCAAGAAGGTATGTTTCCATTGACTCACTTAACAATATATTCCTATAGCACAGCCAAGAGATGCACACGCATCAATGGTTATCATCAAAATATAAATATGAACACATCCACATACATCCCTCCCTTTATACTTCCTTCTGCCCCTCTTCTGCCAACCTAATGAAAGAGTCCTGACGTATATTTCTGAGACGGTTTAACCATTCCACATCCAAGGTGCTGCTTTTTTAAAAAATCAATTATAACAAAGATATTTACAAATTGGTTAATTCACTAGCTCTATTTGTTTTTTTTTTTTTTTTTTTTTTTTGCGGTATGCGGGCCTCTCACTGTTGTGGCCTCTTCCGTTGCGCAGCACAGGCTCCGGACGCGCAAGCTCAGTGGCCATGGCTCACGGGCCTAGCCGCTCCATGGCATGTGGGATCTTCCCGGACCGGGGCACGAACCCATGTACCCTGCATCGGCAGGCGGACTCTCAACCACTGCGCCACCAGGGAAGCCCACTAGCTCTACTTTTTATCCTACATCGTCACCTCTGATCATCTAAAAATCTTAGATGTTGCGAAGTAAAGAATGAACCTTGTCCACAATAAACATAGGTACTTTACAAAACTGCACATATAGCCTATGGTTATAACCTAAAACTGTCTTCTAGACATGGAGATATTAGCCAAGAGCCCTTCCTTTCACCCTTCCTCTTACCCTTCCACCAGCATTTCAACGACTAAGTACAGGACTACATCTAGCTCTAAGAAGTGGATTAACATAGACACTCCCAGAAGACACAGCCCTTCCTAAAAAACAACAAAAGAGCATTTATAAAGGGATTATTTTACTACCTCTACTTTTAATATATTCTGGGCATTAGGACTTGTTTATTCTTTAATGCACAGCAATATTAACTGAAATGCACAAGTAGTACAATGGTTAGACAATCTGAACGTCTAGACTCATGGGCACAGAACCCCCCTCTGTACAATTTTGAACACAGAGGCATGTCCAAGGTTTCTTTGAAGGCCTCATGTATCCTATAATGTGTAAGGTAACACAATATACAGTAGGTCTTAGCTAAACAGTGTTAGTGAATAAATCAGTGAATATGTATCATTAAAGGAAAGTTTCGTTTTCATTTCTAATCAGTCACAATTCTCAAATTAGACTTCACATGGCCCAAAGTACCTGTGGTATAAAAAGGTGATTTGGAAGGCTGGGCAAAAAGGATGAGGCCCCAGACACAGGTTGTCTTCCTCTTACAACTATGTCCAAATCTTACACAATATTCAAACTTCCCATTTTCTTTTTTTCTTATTTATTTATACCTTCAAAATTTTAGAAGAAACTCTTAAAATATTAAATGTATAAGATTACTTTTTATCCAAAGAACGACTGCAGTAAATGATTTCCAACTTGTAAAAAATTTTAAGCCAATTTCTCCTGTTGTTTAGCAGTTACTGACTATGCCTACTGAAGTTCTTATTTCCTGTTTTACAATGTATTCCATATTTTTCTCCACCCCATTTGTTTTCTTCTTATAACTTACAGTCTAGCAGTAGAACATATTAAATTAACCTGATTTCCCACCTCTCCCAACCCCAAAATTCATAGTCTAGTAGGTAAGCTTAAGGAAAATCTTAAGCTGAAAAAAATTAGTATCCTTCTAAGAGTGACCATGTGAAGTGAATTATAGAAAGAATTTCAACAGGAAATAGAATCAGGAGAGCAAACTTCCTTCTGGTTCTTCCTGAGTGATGATGGTATAGCCTTTCCCATTATTGTGATTAAACTATTGCTAATTCACAAATCAGATATGTTTGTATTCAACCATAAGCTCAAAACCATTTCCACAGCAAGATATAAAGTTTTTTGGCATTATTCATCATATCATTCTTTTTCTGTCCATCCCACCTCTCCTCTCTGCAACACGTACTGTTTACTATATCTGTGAGTTTCACTGTACGCTTCCCCCTCCCCGACCCCCATACAAACACTATCCACATTTCCTTCCTGGTTCACTTACTAAGATTAGTCAAAAGTTCCTAATCCTTTTGGGGAAACTATATGGAAGTCTTCTGAGCTAATGATGCTACTTGACTTAGTTGATACCAGGAAAGAGGTAGGCATGTAGCACAGGATCATCAACTCATTGTCTTAATCAACAAGTGTATTTTGTCACAAAAGAAAGACACATCGACAGCAAGGTTTGTGAGGAAGTATTAACACATTTCTTGAGTCACTAAAATTTCACAAGCCTATTAGTTAGCGTGTGAGGTAAATAACGTTTTGCTAGTTTTCATTTCTTCAATATGTATTAAGTATCTACTATGTGCCAGGCATTACAAAGTCTCTTTGCTGTGTGACTTAGTCATTTAACTACTTCTTTTTTAAAAGTGAGATCTCAAATATTTGTGCAAAGCAATGGGATATAAATACTAATTTGCTATTACTACTACTACTATTGTTAACTGCTATTACTGCCACGTGCATGATTTTCTTGGATTTCCATGAAGAGAAACATAATACTGACTTGAATAACCTGACTATACAGAAATGGGTAAAAAATATTTTAAAATCAGTTATTCAAGCAAAAGAAGTTACTTTATGCAAAGTTATTACTTCAGAGAATGCTAGAAAATTAGTGTCAGAGGCTCTTGGGTTTAAAAATAACTTGACAGCTTTTTATGACTCTTACTTTGTCACCCTGGGTTTTTTTTTTCGTGGTAAGTTACTTTATCTCTTTTTCCTTTAAGTCATTGTCTTATAAATAGCAGTGTCATTCAGGAAACTAGCAAGTTTTCTAAGACTCAGAACAGAACTTATCTGTTAGCTATTTTGAAAGAAAATATCTAGAGTCACTGGAGGAACATTAGCCTTTAAAATTAAAACATATATTAATTCTGCATTAATTAGAATGTTTTGAACTGACATCTCCTAAATATGAAGGGGATAAGCCACTGCCTACAAATTAGTAATAAAACAACCGGTACACTAGGGGCAGGACAGGAATAAAGATACAGATGTAGAGAATGGGCTTGAGAACACGGGAAGGGGGAAGGGTAAGCTGGGATGCAACGAGAGAGTGGCATGGACATATATACACTACCAAATGTAAAATAGATAGCTAGTGGGAAGCAGCCTCGTAGCACAGGGAGATCAGCTCGGTGCTTTGTGACCACCTAGAGGGGTGGGATAGGGAGGGTGGGAGGGAGGGAGACGCAAGAGGCAGGAGATATGGGGATATATGTATATGTATAACTGATTCACTTTGTTATAAAGCAGAAACTAACACACCATTGTAAAGCCATTATACTCCAATAAAGATGTTAAAACAACAACAACAAAAAAAAAAAACCCAATGGGTACAGAAGATCCTAGAGATGATAAAATGGAGGGTCAGTTCGTTAAAGCGCTTTAATCAGTAAATTGAACTACTAGCCAACAAAAGCTTTCCTATAAGTGCTGAAATCTAATATGTCTTCTGTATAACTCTGAGTGCCCAAGAATGATCCAGACCTCACATACTCTGGCACTAATGTAACTGAGGCTGTATCTTATCCAGGGGTGAGGCATGGTGTGGGGAGTGGAGGGAGAGGGGGGAAGGTGAAAGAGCTGATGGGGAAATATCTTCCTGGGTGTTGTTATACAGGAACAGTGCAAAGTTGTGCAAGCCTGAGGATTTTTATTTTAATTATATTGATTGTTACTATTTGTTGAACATCAGATGCCTGACCATCCTTTTCTGATCCTCTTTTACTGCATAACAAGCCATCTCCAAACTTAGTGGCTTACGGCAAAGGTTTGTAATTTCTGATAACTCTGGGTGCTAATGAGGGGTTCTTCTGTTTTCATCTTGCCTGAGCTCACTTGAGTGGGTGTGGTCAGAGGGCAACTGGAATGGCTGAAAAGTCCAAACTGGCCTCTTTCACGTGGGAGGTGTTTCGTGCTGGCTACTGGCTGAGATTTTTGCTGGGACACCTTGGTCCTCCTGTTTGTCCTCCTCTTTTAAGTAGTATCGTTACATTTGTCATGAATAAATGAAGAAGGAGGAAGGAAGGGAGCAGGAGAGAGAGAAAGAGAGAGAGAGAAGGAAGAGGAGAGTAGGAAAGAGAGAAAAAGACAATGAAAGACAAGAGCCTTCCACCCTCCTCCCTTCCCATCCCGTTTCCTTTCTTCTCCTCCTCCTGCTCTGTCCCTTTCCTCCCCTCCTTGCCCCTCCCCAGCCCCAGAAACCATGATGCACCTCCAGAATGCCCTTTCAGGATCCTCTGGAGGGTGCACCACAGCTTTCTTCCTTTGCTGGGAAAGATGGCAGCAGATCACGCAGAACAAACGTCCCCCCTGGGCATAGCTCACCGCCTGAGGGCGCTGTCTCACCCAAAGCTATGCCCACTCCCCAGGGGTAGCCCACATCTAATGGCTGGCCATTGGGCAGAGTCAGAGGTCTGCCTCCTTGCCAAAATTCAGAATAACTCTGCAAAGCCAGGCCAGCTCCAGAGCTTCTCACAGGGCCACCCGAATCTTCTGTCACACAGCAGCTCTTCCTTTGCCCACTGCTGCTTGCTTACTTCCTGACAGATGTTAATTTTTAGAGCATTCCTCAAATTTCCTGCATGCAAATCTCCTCTCAGAGTTTGATTCTAGGCAATGCCACCTAAGACACTATTGCTGTCTCCCTCTCTCTCTCAAAATATCTAGTTCCTTTTCATTCAGCTTTCAAGAAAATCTTTGTCAGAGAAAACTTTGAGTGTATTTGCTGCCAAAAGACCTTACCTTAGGTTGAAAGCTTCTCATCTTTGTAATCGCCGTATCATAAGGATCCTGCACAAGGTCCAGTATGAAACAAGATTACCAATAAATGTCAAAACCGATATTTGATGGATTAATGTTTATAAGAAGGGAAATACATCATACATCTTTATATTGTTGCCACATAACTGACAGAAAATATATAGGGAATATGAATGCATTGTTTCCAGAAGCTTCCTGAAAAAGACTGGTGGAAAAAAAAAGATTTCTTAGAAGCACTAAAAATTAATCATTCACACATAGGTATAAAGAATGGTAATACATATGAGAAAAATTAAGGGTGCTCAAATGATTGAACCCTCAGTTTTCTCATTTAAAGAGGAGCTTGAATTAGGAGGCTTGAGAAAGGAACTAACATTTATCAAGAAACTACTTTGTTCCAGGTTAGTCTTTATTGCCTGAGAGATAGATATTATTGTACTGCTCTTACAGATGAGAAAACTGAGGGATGGAGAGGCTACATAAATTACCAAAGTCACGTAGCTAAAAATACTCAAAACTAGACTTGAAATGCAACTGCTTTGACTCGCACTTCACCACAAACTACAAAGAACTATCACTGGCCTCTCTTGCTGGAAGTGAATCAAATCAACTATTTTTCTCTTTGTTCAACCCAAGAGGTGGGTCTGAAATAATCATCACACATTTATGTGGTAGTGGAAACACATCCATTAAGAACACGGATTTTTCAGAGGGCAGGGGATGTTCTTGCAATTTCTCAATATTTAAGAAATTGGACTCTAGACTTTGTGGAAACAAAGTTTTACACCTAAACTCTATGTCTTGCTATGTCATTATTTCACTTTACATATTTGAAGTATGAACAATCCTTGTCGGGAATATAATATTAATTTTGCTGACTAAAAGCCACTGAGGACCATCGGCCAAAATCAGAATCATGTGCACTGATGGTTCTTAGTAGTCAGGGAGGCAAATCGAAATCCCCAGGCTCTTCCTCTGTCTGGTAAATTTCTCAATTTGTAACATCCAGGAAGGACTTTTGAAGTTATGAACAACCTGAGAATTACCCACAGCAACTCTTTTCCTCATGCAAGGATTAAAACTATGATAGAAAAACAAAGCCACTAGTCATATTTTATCATAGATCCTGTCATATCTTCAGGAACTGAAGGATTATGTAAATGTGTCACACCCGGAGGCAAACAAGAAAGTCTGGTAGAATGAAGGGCATTGATTGCACATTGAAAATTGTTTGGATTGGGGAGAAGCATAGAGTAAATTTTAGCTGAGCGTTTGTTCAGTTCCCAGTGATTTCATGTATGAGAATGAATTTCAGAGGGATAACAGAGTGAATATAGTATTTAGGAATTCAGAGGAGGAAAATAGAAGGTATATCCTTAGAAGATGTTCAGTAGATTAATTTCCCTCGGATATGTTAGTCTTTGAGCTTGCTAATTGCAGGATCAATAGTAACAGCAGGATTGGTGAGTAGTAGCTGTCACTGAGGTTCTTGTATAGGTTATACTTTGGTAATATATTGTGATCTATTTTATTTGTAGAACAGCCAATTATGACATGAGCATGACAAATACGATTTCAAGAATATTACAATAAGGTCTTATTCTATGATCTATAAACAAACTAAACTTACTAATCTTGCTTCTGGGAAAAACAGACATTTTGAATTATGATAAAGAAGTAATCAGTAATGTTTATTTCTTCACATGTTCTGTCCATCCCGAAGGCATTTAATACGCTTTCATTTGTTATTATCAGGCACTTACTCAATGAGCATTTTGGGGCTGATACAATAAATCACGGATTGTTTAAAACACTGAAATTTATAATTCAAACATTTATAGTAACTGGTTTGTTTTTTTAGGATTAGTGTATAACTTATGGGTTCAAAGGGAAAAAATGCTATTTGAGAGAGCAATAAAGTACCGTAGAAGTTTAAAAATTTTTTTTTTAATTTGAGGTATTTTAGGATTTTTTATATTGTTGAAAAAATTGTCAGCAAACTCATCTCTTTGAATCTACTCTAGGTTTTTTCATATCTTTGTATCTCTCTGTTTCTCTCACACATACATTCTCTCTCTATTACGTAGATATATTAATATGTAATAATAGAACATTTATTAATCTAATTGATATTTGATATATATGGAAAGAGATGAAAAGATATAGAATAGCTGAGGTTAGATATAGATATGTTAATAATATATTAGCATATATTAATAAATACAGATACATGTTAATATAAGCATATATAACAATTAATCCAATTGGGGGATGCATGTATGTATACTAATTGGATTAGTCTCTTTCCTTTTGTTTTCTTGCTCTTCCTCAGAATGAGCTATTCCCATGAAATTGGTATTCTAATACCAGAGAGACAGTGGGAATTGTTTAGATCACTTATCTTTTAAAGCACATACTTTGTGCTAGGACTGTCCTAGGAACTGAGGTGAACATCATAAACATAGCCCTGCCCTCATGGAGCTTACAGTGAAGGTGGAACAGACACTAAATAAATGACCACATGTACATAGTCTCTATAGGCTCTACAGTCATGTTGGTGACAAAATGCTATGAAGGGAAAGAACAAAATTCTATGACAGGATATAAAAGGGACTTTAATCTAGTGGGGGGAAGGGTCAGAGAGGCCATGAGTGACATGTAAACTGGCCTTGAAGGAAGGATGGGAGTTAGTCAGGTGAAAGTGAGGGGTCAGTGTTATAGGCTGAAGGGACTGCACATACCAAAGCTCTTGTTGGATTGCTTGTAGGCAAGAAAGAGAAAAGAGGGTAAAGGAATTAAAATTTTTTCAGCACCTACCATGAGCCAGGTGACTGATTTTAGGACACTATCTGACAACTTGAGTTTCAGGAAAATTTATTAATTCATTAAAGTTAATCTGTATCAGGTATTGGAGATGCGGAGATGAACGAAATATGGCAGATGCTCTGGGAGAACTCTAAGTAGAGTAGGGTAAAAACCCTTATAAGCAAGTAAAAGTAATGCAATGTTGGCTATTCACATAAATTCAAATATTTAGAAGATACTATGGGAACATCAAAATGGAAACCACGAGTTCTGCTGGGAATGCCAAGGAAAACTTCATGAGGGAGGTGTTGATTGAACTGAGCTCTGAAGGATGAATAAGCTTCCTCCTATAGACAGAAAATGGGAAGGGCCTTCCCAGTAGAGGCCCTACCAAATGCAAAGGCCTGGACCTGGAAAGAACTTGCCCTGTAAGGGAACTAAATTCTTGACTGCAAAGATGCTAGGGGAAAATGCAGTTGAAGTAGTAATCAGGAGTCATGAAACAGAATTTGTCATACTTTGTAACTTGTATTTCATGTCTAGGAAACAGGCAGCAGTAAAGGATTTAAGGTAAGGAAGGCTTATCTATTTGTGTTTTCTAAAGAACCCAGACATTGTTGGTGCTGTGAATGAGGAACTGGAAGGAGAGTGAGCTTGGAAATAGGTTGAACTAATGCAAGGACATTGGGAAATGAGGGTCCTCTCTGCTAGCCAAAGAGGAGAGTGGTTAATTTTTACAATAATGTAGAATTAAAGAGGAATGACATTTTTGTAACAGTACAATAAAGAAGAAAGAACTTGGGCTTCCCTGGTGGTGCAGTGGTTGAGAGTCCGCCTGCCGGTGCAGGGGACACCGGTTCGTGCCCCGGTCCGGGAAGATCCCACATGCCGCGGAGTGGCTAGGCCCGTGAGTCATGGCCGCTGAGCCTGCGCATCTGGAGCCTGTGCTCCGCAACGGAGAGGCCACAACAGTGAGAGGCCCGCGTACAAGAAAGAACTTGAGTAAATTTTTAAAATCTTTTATTGTTTTTCCCAGAGAACAAAGGAAGTACCATAAACCATTGAGACCACATTTAACAAGTGCAATTTTAACATAGTAAATGTGATCCATATGTAATTCTTTGTAACAAAATGGTCAAAACCTTTAAAAGATACAGTATAAGCATCTGCAAATCTTAGCAGGGCAGTGCATTTTTTTTTTTTAACTGCATGATGAGTTTACATTCAAAGAGCTCAAATATGTTTTCAGAACTTTCAAAGTATAAATCATTGTTAAGTTTGCCTTTACTCTTTCTTTTTTTTAACATCTTTATTGGAGTATAATTGCTTTACAATGTGTCTTTACTTTTAAGAAACTAAAAGGATGTATTTTTATAAAAACTAGAAATAAGGAATTTACCTAGTTCCTAGCTTCTTCATCAATCCAAAACATATACTTAGAAATATAATACTATAGATATAATACTCCTAATAAACTAGATAATAAATACCATAAAAATCAAAAGTTTAATAAGTAAGTCATGACATTATGCCATACTAGGAAGACATCAAATATCTAAATGTATAGGAAAAGAATATATTAGTCCTTAGAACTCATACATTTAGAAATTCTAAATAAGGAAATATATTCTACACAGATAACTATATAATATATCCAGATTTCTAATGCAATGTAACTTAACTAGCTAACCAGGGTCAAGAGTAAGAAAATTCTCTAACATATTCCTCAAGAAACGCTACTAAAGTAGTTCCTATTTCATGAAAGGGTGAGAATAACAGTTTATCTCCGTATACAGCATTCTAATGAAATATCATTCACACATTAAAGACACAGCTTTTTCCATAGCACTATAAGAACTATATTGTAGAAATATAATAGTCACCTTGAAAGATTAACAACCAATGGTTCCTGATTCACAATTTAGTTAATTGCCAAAGATTTCAGTAGCATAGCAGATAAAATAACAGCAAATAAGGAGCAGGAAATACTACGCTAAACACGCCATAAACTGAGCAGAAAGCTGCAGGGACAAACCTAGTTTCCCTCCTCTCATCTCTCTCTTATAGTGGGGAATTCATACAGAAACCTAACTCACTGGAGAAAATTAGCCCTTGCTTCTTGTCTTCACTGGGTCCAGAGATCCCCAGAAAACTCTTCTGCTGAAGAACGGGGCAATTTTTCCAATGCACAGTCCTTTCTCTTAATTTTTCTTGTTTCCACTGTTGGGAAAAGAATTACATCAGTATAACCAAATTTCCACACACCTGTCTACCCCAACTTGTTTTCAAAACACAGTTGAGGATCAATAAAAAGCAAAGGGTGGGCTCAAGATCTCTAGTAACAACAACAACAACAAATACATCTCAGCGGTGAGTTCTGTGTAACCTCCTAGGCAATTACACATGACATTTGTGATAAGGATTTTCCCAGGACATTCTAGAACAACTTTCGCCCCTTCTCCCGAACATCCTTTTTTTTCCTAAGCGTGGTCTGGAATGTGGTTGCCAAATCCCACGCGGAGAATAAGGACTTTGAGAAGTCCGCACTCCAAGAGACATTCAGAAATCAAGGTGACAGGTACCTGTCCAACATTTTCTGGATGACCTTCTTGATCAGAGGAGCTTCTGGGTCCAGACAGACTTCCTTTTTGTTCTTCAAGGTGGCTCTGCAGAGAGAAAAGGAGGATGCGCCCATGAGCTGCGGGGGCTGAAGTCAGGGCTGGGGAGACATCCCTCTTGCCAAGGTCACAGTGGACAGCGCCGCGCAGGAGGACTTACACCACTTCCACCTTGGAGCACTGCGGTCCTGGGGCGATCACCTTCAGATTACTGACCATTTTGGGATGAATCCCCGGTGTGGTGGTTAAGCACATGCAACGCAGCTCTCTCACTATGACCGCGACAGGACCCGCTGGGGTAGAAAGAGAGACACGGTTATGGGCAGGTTGCTGGGAGC
Organism: Leucopleurus acutus; assembly: GCF_964270905.1. Classification (NCBI taxonomy): domain Eukaryota; kingdom Metazoa; phylum Chordata; class Mammalia; order Artiodactyla; family Delphinidae; genus Leucopleurus; species Leucopleurus acutus. The sequence goes on along the minus strand of NC_139146.1, from coordinate 109,324,574 downwards.
TCTCTTCCCCAGCCAGTCCGACCTGGACATTTCCCCACGCCCAGGGCGTCGCGGCCGCCTGGCAGGCGGGGCCACTCCGCCTGCCCGGTGCGTCCGGCTGGCTGTGAGCTCTCACCGCTGGCGAGGGGCCCTGGCGGCGTCAGCAGCAGCAGCGCGAGCAGCAAGCACAGTGAGCCCGAAGGGCCGGGGATGCGGGCGGCGTGGCTGGATAGGAGTCTCATAGTGGCGAATAGACTCAGCGAGAGGGGTTCAGGAGGGAGAAGGGGTGGGATTTGAAGCTCTAGAGCACCGTGACTTCTTCGGGTCCTCCGCATCCCTTTTATCTGCACTCTCTCCCTCCCGGCAGGAAATTCAATCTTTGGGATGCCTGGGAAATCCCCCGGACTGAGGCGGGGCGGGGTAAAGAGGGCCGAGTGGAGCGGGGTTAGTCAGTGGGGTTTGGGGAGGGCGGCTGGGAGCCGCTGACTGCACCCATTCCGCGATGGACGAGTCAGCTCGCCCCGCGGTGGATGGAGTTCTGTCTGCGCTGCTCCCGCTGGAAGTGAGAAGCAGTCCTGCGGAGACTTCATCCTCGGGGCCAGCCTGGGCTAGCGAAAGCCAGCTTCTCCTGGGGCACAGAATCTTCTCAGAGATGCCCGTCGTCTCCATCTAAACAGGAAGACTGGGAACAAAGTAGCCCGGAGGTTTGACTTGAGAAAGATTTCTGAAATTCCTTTCTAATTATTATTACTATTATTATTCAGGAAATGTAAGCCATGATTAAAACTGTGCCAAACTGCAAGACCTTACACTCCTGCTTGCAGGCAGACCATTCTAGGTTCTTCAAATTAGTTTATAATTCTCTGGTCTTCAGCCAGCGTTAGAAGCCAAGATAATACGATGAAAGTACCTCTACTCCCACTTGAAGTCAGTGGGAAGAACAGGCTCCAAAATCAAGTCTACTTACTGGAAATCCTATACTTAGTTTTGCAAACATGAGTGTCAAGGTGGTTTAACGAAAATCTTCAAAAATCACCCAGCAAATTGCCCTGGGAAATGGTGCCTTGTTTTGCACAGATCAATACACTATGGAAGTGGAAGATGTATGGTCTTGTTTGGGGGTGGAATGGGGAGGGGTGAGTGCAGACTAAAGCAATGCCACAGAGCCCAGCCTCTTAGCTATGGCTCCAGACCTTCCTAACTCCACGTGTAATTGACCCAAGTCGGAGAAGCTGTGGAGTCTGATGAGTTTAAGTGGCTCATCTGGAAGTTTGGTTCTAGGGATCTGAATCAATTTGGCAGCAAGACAGCACCCACTCTGGCTTCGTTCAAACAACTTCATGGGAGGGAAGGGTGACTCACACACACACATAGGCTTCTGGAACCATCCAACTTCTTGCTCAGTGGTGTGGCCAAGCCTGTTTCCACAGTACTCTTCTAGTCAGAGTGAGCCCACAGCTGCGCCCTGAACCCGAGGTGTGAGGTAGCTTCCAGCTTCCTCTCTTTCTCTCCTCTGTGGAAGCAGTTAGCACTGTGAAGTTTTAACGGCTGGGTCTTTCACATGTCTAACTCCATGGCAGGTGTGGCAATGATGTTGGAATGGCATGTAGGCTTTTTTTTCATGGAAATCTAACTAGATCCTATTCTGGATTGTTCTCAAGACTGTTTTCCTCACATTTGGCCAGCCAAGGCAATCGGTAAACATGATGGCAATTAGAAACCAGTCATGGAACACAATTCTTTTCCTTGTCTCTCGTGACCGTGGAACCTTTTCTTAACTCCTTCACACATCTTCCTTGGCAGGACATCACCTCCACTGGTGAGCAAGAAGGAGGTGTCATAGACCTTTAGAACTTTTAGTCCAGAAGAAAACTTTAGAAATCCCCTAGTTGAAGAGGGCTGAGAGGTTTGGCCTCACTTTGTGGGAAGTTAAATGGGAAGTTCTCTATCCTGCACAGCTTCCTGATCCCATCAGCGTAATAATCCTTCATCCTTCTGAGAAGTGGTGATCTGGGAAAATAGCCTTCAGATTATTATTATATATTGCCTTTTTAGATACTAGACTGTATCTAAAGACAAAAGCCTCACTGATGTGGATAAGATAAAATTTCAAAAATGTAACTAAAAATCTTGGGCAATTATATTCAATTTAACCACAGGGAATAAGCCATAGTATAAGATTTTGTGGGGGGAAAAGTGTGTAATGACTCAAGTAGGTTATGGTCTTTTTATAAGTGTGTATGTGTAGTATGTGTGTGATTGTGTGTATGTGTGTTTAGGTTCCAAATAAGCTGTTTTAAATATAAAGGAACTTATGAATTAGTTTTGGCACCCAATGGTAAGATCATAGAAGGGTCATGAGATGTGACTTCCAGTTCTTCTGGACACTCTCCTTACAGATGTGCATGCTTCACCTGGTTTGTACCCAGAATCAACTTACCATAGGTTGTTTACAGAATATAAGGCAAAAATAAATATTTCTACATCTGGCAAGCAAGTAATAGGAAGTCCCCCCCTAGAAATTAGCTGTTGGGCTGCCCAACCTAATCAGGAGGCAGCAGGTAACTTAATCTGAGTTCTGATTGAAATCATTTGGGTGCATTGCCCATGTCTGCTTCCTGTCTAGGCATCCCTGATGTAGACCTTGTGCAAAGACAGATAGGAATGTGGATGGTCCGAAGACTCCCTGCAGTTGACAATGACACCAACTAGGAGGCAGAGCTCTTCAAAACTAATTGCTTCTTTATTGCAAGTCTAAAGGGAAGCCATTTGCCCTGCCGGCACTGTGTCATTTTTGTCCCAAAGTATAACAAAACAATCCACAAAATGACATCCTGATAGCCTGAAAAGTTGACTGTCAAAAGCAACTCAATTTTAGTCATAATACCATAGAGTAATGTAAGAAGAATTAAAACATTCTTGATGGTTTGCAGCTCTGAAAACACTTTCATGTTCATGATGTTTTGAGCCTCATATTGATTCTTTGAGGCAGGTAAGAAACATTTTCCTCTCCTCACTTTTCAGCTTGGGAAGGAAAGGCTAGAGAAAGAGTTAAGAAGCAGAAAATCCAGGATTGGAAGTCAAGCACTGGAGAATCCATCCCAAGAAATTTTTAATGGTTTCCAGATTACAAACTGCTTTCTTCACAGTACTGGCAAATACCCCGTGGCTCTCCACATCTGGTTAACTTTACTTTACCACTTTACTTTATTGCCCAATAATCATATGTTAAGGTGTTGAAATCCACAGTCTATCTACTCCTGGACTTTGAGGTCACAATGATGTCAAACATCCAAGAGGCTTTCAGGTTAACCAGCTTAATACTGTCACCTGCTTTCTAAGTCCTTCTCTTTCTTCAAAACCAAAGTCTCGTCTTCTCTGAGAAGGTTTATTCTGACAAAGCCAACTGAAATGAATTCCTTCCGCTTTTAGTCCTTGAACAATCAATGTACTTGTAAAAACTCTCTCCTGAGACAGAGTTGATTATTAATTACTCCATAACTTCTGTTTTGTCTATCCCAAGTTAACCATAAACTTTAAAATCAGCACTGGGGATTTCCCTGGTGGTGCTGTGGTTAAGAATCCGCCTGCCAATGCAGGGGCACGGGCTGGAGCCCTGGTCAGGGAAGATCCCACATGCTGCGGAGCAACTAAGCCCATGCACCACAACTACTGAGCCTGCGCTCTGCAGCCTGTGAGCCACAACTACTGAAGCCCACTCCCATAGAGCCCATGTTCCACAACAAGAGAAGCCACTGCAATGAGAAGCGCGCACACCGCTATGAAGAGTAGCCCCTACTCGCCACAACTAGAGGAAGCCCGTGCACAGCAATGAAGACCCAACTCAGCCAAAAATAAATAAATTAACTAGATAAATTTACAGATAAATAAAAAAATAAACAAAATCAGCACTGATGTCTTATATTTCTCACTTGACCTCCCATAAGTTCCAAGTTCAGTAGCAAGCAGTTCATGAACATTTGATGACAAATAATGTTAACTTTTAAATTTTGTAGTGTACTTTAAATTGCAAGTGGATCTTAAAGTTAAGGAGGAAAGAATAGGGTGGTTTGCTGTCATTAATCATTTGAACTTATCTATTTTGAATTGGCTTTCCCAATGTTGAAAATTTTTTCTTGACTATTCTTAGGGACTGTTCAGATGATATTTTCAGTCTTTGGAATCTGAACCATTCAAAAGAATGTTCAGAAACCAGCAAGATATTTGATATTAAAAGAAAAACTATATACGACTAAGGTGTCAACCAAAATACATGTTTTATGTGACTTAGAGATTGTTGGAGATAAGTGATAAGGGAAAATTCTGATTAGGTTATACTGTGTTGAATGGTAACAGTGTGGGAATGTTATTCTAAATTGATCTCTTCCAACAAATCAGAGAGGCCTTTAGTGATGTGATTTAGTATATGACTTAGGCCTTTTCAAATATTTTTCTTATTTTCTATTTTCTCTTATATCCACTACTCTTTATATTACCTTTAAGAAATGCTGTATATTGCAGTAAGAAAAGATGTGGACATATCATTATCAGGTTAAGCACATCAAAGATATCAGTATAAGAGTTTATCAATCAATAAGAGTTTAAGTGGAAAATAGAGTTACTTGCTTGCATGCAAAAGAAAAGGAAAAGGCCAGTTACTTTTGGCTTAACTTTGCAATATCAATGCAGTCTGTCTCCTTCCATATTGGGTTTGGCAGCCTTACGAAGAAGGGGCATCATTTAGGGAAGAACTTTGCTTCAAAGTTGTCCCAGATTTACTGTGATATGTCAGGAATGTTTTCTCCCTTTTACTCATTATCTAATTTTCCTGCTACCCATTTCAGATTAAATCTGCTTGAGAAGAAGTAAATGAATGAACTTTGAGTCTAAACTGAGCTAGGCTCCTACTAACCATAGGTAGGTTTTTCCTTGCCACCTCCTGGGTGTAAGGGGTAGCTAGTTATTTTTGTTCAGCTGTGCAAGCCTGGCCTGCAAAAAGTTTTCGTTGACAAGAGATGATAGATGGAAAAAAAAAAAAAAAGGAATGAGCATTAATGTTTTAAATGTTGCCAAAAGCCTTGGGCTTCTCAGAAATGGGAAGTATTCATTACTCTCTTCAGAAATTTAGTCTGGGCTCAGCAAGAAAAGAAGATCTTTCAAGGGATTAGCTATCTTAAATAACTTTTTCTGAGAAGTCATTTGTCTGATACTACAGAGGTCCTTTGTGGAAGTTAGACCTCTAATACTGTGCTTAATAATGGTCATTTACTGTACTGTTTTTGAATACCGTGATCTTCATAACTTTTTTTAGGAGAATATCCACTTCTACATGAACTTACGGTGTCTTTCATTCTCATTTAATATATATCAGAACATAATTGATTGCTGTTTTAATAAGGATAATTGTGATGTATTTATATGTGTGTGATTTATGCATTTCCTAGAGAATCAAAACGCTCTTTGGCCCCCCTTGTCACTACTTGAACAAATAGCAAAGACTCAGCATTTGACAAGTATCGAAAACAATGTTCATGAACTTAAAAATCAAACACACACACACATACCACCACAAACAACAATGCTATGGTCTGAATGTTTGTGTCTCCCCAGAATTCATACATTGAAATCCTAACCCCCAATATGATGGTATTAGGAGGCCAGGCCTTTGGGAGGTGATTAGGACATGAGGGAAGATCTCTCATGAATGGGATTAAGGTCCTTATAAAAGATGCCCCACAGAGCCCCCTTACTTCTTTCGATCATGTGAGGATACAGCAAGAAGGCACCATCTATGAACCAGGAGACAAGGTCTCACCAGACACTGAATCTGCCAGCATCTTGATTCTGAACTTCCCAGTGTCCAGAACTGTCAGCAATAAATTTCTTTTATAAATTTAGGCCAAATAGACTAAAACAAACAATAACAACATCAACAAAACAAAGTTCAAAAGAGAAAAATAAGAATAGAACACATCTTATAGTGAAGTTTTGCCACAATTTTTTTCCATAAATCTAATTATGAATCCCTAATGAATAACCACTTTTATGTATTTTTGAAATATTATTTACATAAAAACTAGGAATTAGGAAATTGATCCCAGTGACATAAGAGGTGTTGCAATGCCAAACCAAAAGTCACGAAATCCTAGAAATTCTGGCTAATGATGGACTATGGTAGCTTACTAACCCTTTGGGATTTTAAAGCATGGCTTCCCCTGGAGAGTAAATTGACCAGGCCGTCAAGAAAATGTTTTGCTTTGAATCATTTTGTTTTAAAAAAAATTCAATTTTAATAAATCAGACTGGAAATAATCTTCTTTGGAACAGACTGTTCCTTGGGAACAACTTTATTTTTCCCTAATTTAAATTTGAGAACTAGACTGGTGAATGCTATGACCAAAGACTATGTCATAGAAAGAGAAAAATAATAGTGGCTAATGTATTAGAAATAGACCAAAGTTGGTTTTGCTCACAGTGTGATTATGCACAAGTAGTTTTTTTAAAATAATAAATGAAAGTTGTGAAGGTTTTATATGAAGTATATCCAATTAGCTTTCCATGATGGCTTGAAAATAAAATCATAACTTAGACTGAGGGAGTAAAATCCATGAAGGAAAGAATTGACAAGCTGGACTTCATTAAAATTAAAACTTCCTGTTCTGCAAAAGACACTACCAAGAGGATGAAAAGTCAAGACACAGACTAGGAGAAAATATTTGCAAAAGATATATCTGATAAACGATTATTGTCCAAAATACCCAAAGAACTCTTAAAACTCAACAATAAGAGCACAAATAACATGATTAAATAAGAAGAAGATTTTAGCAAACCCCTTACCAAAGAAGAGATACAGATGGCAAATAACATGAAATATTGAATATTATGAAAAGATGCTCTACATTATATGTCATCAGGGCAATTCAAATTAAAAAACAAACAAACAAAACACAGTGAGATACCACTACACACTTATCAGAATGACCAAAATTCAGAACACTGACACCACCAAGTGCTGATGAGGATGTTAAAGAACGGGAACTCTTATTCATTGCTCTTAGGAATACAAAATGGTATAGGCACTTTGGAATACAGTTTGTCAGTTTCTTACAAAACTAAACATTCTCAGCATACCTTCTGTCAATTGTGCTCCTTGAGATTTACCCAAAGGAGTTGAAAACTACGTCCACACAAAAAACCTGCACACAGGTGTTTATAGCAGCTTTATTCATAATTGCCAAAACTTGGAAGCAACCAAGAGGCCTTTCAGTAGGCGAATGGATAAATAATTATATATCCAGACAATGGAAAATTATTCAGTGCTTAAAGGAAATGAGCTATCAATCTATGAAAATATATAGAGGAAACTTAAATGCATATTATTAAGTGAAAGAAGGCAATCTGACAAAACCATACATACTGTATGATTCCAACTACATAACATTGTGGAAAAGGCAAAGCCATGAAGACAGTAAAAAAATCACTGGTTGCCAGGGGCTGAGGAGCTACAGAGAGATAAATAAGTATAGCACAGAGGATTTTCAGGGCACTGAGAATACTCTATGATATTATAATGATAGATACCTGTCATTATACACTAGTCCATACCATAGAATGTACACCACCAGAGTGAACCCTAATGTAAACCAAGGACTCTGAATTACAATGATGGGTCAATGTAGGTTCATCAGTTGTAACATATGTACCACTCTGGTGCGAGAATGTGATAATGCGGGAGGCTATGCATGTGTGGAAGCAGGGCATATACAGGAAATCTCTATACTTTCAGTTTTGCTGTGAACATAAAACTGCTCTAAAAAATAAAGCCTATTTTTAAAATTTAAAAAATTTTGAAAAGAAGAAAAGATGTTTTTTCAGCCATGAATTGCTGGCTTACCTAGATTCCATTTGTTCCAATGCCACTAACCTTCTGTGAAATCTTAACTTATCACTTCTTTAAAAGAAAATACCATTTTCTTCTCTATATGATGAGTGAGAGGAACAAACAGGATAGCTATGAAAACTTTTTATGTTTCAAATTGAGATAAAATTTACATAGTGAAATGCATACATCTTAAGTGTACAGTTCAAAAAGTTCTGAAATATGTAAACAATTAATCAAGATATAGAACATTTCAACTTCTCAGAAAATCTGTGCTCTTTTCCATTTAATCTCTTTCCTCCTGAGGAAACCACTATTCCTATTTTTAGTTTTCCTATACTTGAATTTCACATAAATGGAATCATTCAATATGTACTCTTTTGTGCCTGGTTTCTTTGGCTGAACTTAATGTCTATGAGATCCATCCAGTAGCATATTCCTTTTTATTCAATTGAATATACCTTAAATAATTCAAATGAGATTCAGTTGTACAAATATACCAAAATTTGTTCATCTATTCATCTGCAGACACTTGGATCAGTTTGGGGCTCACAATTTGACAATTATGAATAAAGTGGCCATAAACATTATATAAATATTTTTGTGTGTTCTCAGAATAAAGATGGCCATAAATTATTGCCATTCTTCACATTGAAATGTTGCATCTATTTTTCATACTTGTATCTGACCTGTTTCTGTGACTGGTTTTTACTTTTTTAACTTAGCTGTACAGCATGTAGGATTTTAGTTCCCTGACCAGGGATTGAACCTGTGCCCCCTGCAGTGGAAGCATGAAGTTTTAACACTGGATGGCCAGGCAAGTCCCCTGTGATTGCTTTTTTTTTTTTGAGAAGCCTGCGCACCACAATGAAGAGTATCCCCCGCTCGCCGCAACTAGAAAAAGCCTGCGCGCAGCAACGAAGACCCAAAACAGCCAAAAACAAATAAATAAATTTATTTATTTTTAAAAAAAGCACAGGTATTTGGGTCCGCATCTCCTCTTTAAGGTCTTTTTTTTTTTACACACACACTCACACACACACACACACACACACACACACACACACACTGTATTTTACTTTTACAAGAGAGACATAACCTGACACCAAGCATTGTAAATGGATGACCACAACAAAAGCAACAATGATTGCAATTACCAAACACGAAACACACTCATACCATGTCATAATATTGACATTCAGTCCAGGAATCCTCCACTGTAACAGCTCCTTTACTTTGCAGTGAAAATTGATTTGTATATTTTTTGCCTCTGAGTCCCTGTGGGATTTTTTTTTTTTATTCAGAAAGTCACAAAAATTATAATCATCCTTATCAGTTCACTCAGTCCCATGTAATTAATTTTTTTTATCTTGATCTTTTGTTAGCACTTTTATGAATTCATCAGTTTTCCATTAGAGTTCTGAAAATGCTTCTTCATTCAGTTCAGCAGTATAGTCAGTTACCAGAAAGCTGTACTTGTCAGAGTCTTTTCCATGAATTCCTTGAAGATGAAACACTTTCATAGGAACATTTTTGTGAAAGCATCAGAGTACACCCAGAACTGTCTGTAAATGACAAAAGACTTAAAAATGACCATGGTTAAAGATTTGAAAGATTATGAAAGTTCATAATAGTACAATTGACAAGGAAATTTAGTTATTTCTGAGATACACATTTTAAAGTAATAACTAGAATTATGACTTATAACATTATACCAGAAATAGAAGATTTTTAGAAATTTCATGTAATGTCTGAAACATTTATATTAACATATTTCTATACAAATAACCCAAAGAAAGTTTAGTATTAGTTGTTTTTTGTTTGTTTTTTTTTATATACTGCAGGTTCTTATTAGTCATCAGTTTTATACACATCAGTGTATACATGTCAATCCCAATCGCCCAATTCAGCACACCACCATCCCCACCCCACCACGGTTTTCCCCCCATGGTGTCCATACGTTTGTTCTCTACATCTGTGTCTCAACTTCTGCTCTGCAAACTGGTTCATCTGTAACATTTTTCTAGGTTCCACATACATGCGTTAGTATACGATATTTGTTTTTCTCTTTCTGACTTACTTTACTCTGTATGACAGTCTCTAGATCCATTCACGTGTCAACAAATGACTCAATTTCGTTCTTTTTTATGGCTGAGTAATATTGCATTGTATATATGTACCATAACTTCTTTATCCATTCGTCTGTCAATGGGTATTTAGGTTGCTTCCATGACCTGGCTATTGTAAATAGTGCTGAAATGAACACTGGGGTTCATGTGTCTTTTTGAATTACGGTTTTCTCTGGGTATAGGCCCAGTAGTGGGATTGCTGGGTCATATGGTAATTCTATTTTTAGTTTTTTAAGGACCCTCCATACTGTTCTCCATAGTGGCTGTATCAATTTAAATTCCCACCAACAGTGCAAGAGTGTTCCCTTTTCTCCACACCCTCTCCAGCATTTGTTGTTTGTAGATTTTCTGATCTGTGATTGCTTTTGATCAATATAATTTGACAGAAGTGATGCTGTGTAACTTATGAGTGTATATCTGCTGCATCCACCTTTGTCTTCTGGAATGTTCCCTCTTGGAACCCAACCACTATGCTATGAGAGGCTCAAACTATGTGTAGAGACCACATGGAAGAGAACCCAGGCACCCCAGCTGATATCCCCAGTTGAGCTCCCAGCTAAAAGCAAGTACCAGTGTACATCCATGTAAGTGCTTATCTTGTGCATTCCAGCTCAGCCAACTTTCAAAAGATTGTAATTCCAGCTATATATGGAGCAAAAGAACAACACAGATGAGTTCAGTCAATTCAGATAATCCTGAGACAAAAAAGAGTTGTTTGAAGCTGCCAGATTTTGAGATGTTTTTTACACAGGAATAGATGGATAAAATAAATATTTTTAATTTTTGGATAAGTATGTAGGAGTGGAATTGCTAAGTCATAGGATATGTATATATCTGACTTCATAAAAATCTTCTAAATTGTCATATTCCCACCAGCAAAGTAAGAGTGTTCCAGTTTTTCCACATCCATTTTTTTTTTTAATTTTAGCTTCTGGGGGAGACATTTAGTGATAAATCATTGTACTTTTAATTACTATTTCATGATTGTTAGTGATGTCAAACACCTTCCCATGTGCTTTGCTATTTGTAAATTTTCATTTGTGAAGTATATTTTCAAATATTTTGCCTATTTTGTTTCAAATTGGTTTGCATGTCTTTTTATTATTGATTTGTAGGAGTTAATTATATATTCTAGTACAAGTTCTTTGACTGATAGATCAATGTATTGTGACAATTTTGCCAAGTCTATAGCTTAAATTTTAATTTTCTTAAGAGTGTCTTTGAGGAGCAGAAGTTTTAAATTCTGATGGAATTCAATTTACCACATTTTTCTTTAATGATTACTAATTCTTTGTATGTTCACTCTAAGAAATCATTGTCTACTCCAAGGTTGAAATATATTCTCCTGTGTTTTCTTCTAGAAGCTTTAACCTTTTAGTTTTTATTTATTTTTAGTTGGAGTATAGTTGATTCTACATCCGTGACTCTGTTTCTATTTTGTAAATAAAGTTAATTTGTACACTTTTTTTGATTCCACATATTAAGTGATATGATATTTGTACTTCTCTGTCTGACTTACTTCACTCAGTATGACAATCTCTAAGTCTGTCCATGTTGCTGCAAATGGCATTATTTCATTCTTTTGTATGGGCTTTTATGTTTAGGTATATGGACCATGTCAAATTAAATTTTTGTGAATTGTTCAAAGTAGTGGTTGAGATTTATTGCTTCAGTTTTGTTCCCATATAGATATCCAGTTATTTCAGCAAAAGTTTTTGAAAATTTTTCCCATTGAATTTCCTAGGAGTCATTTTCAAAATTCAACTAATGGTATGTATGTGTGCTTATTTCTGTACTTTATTTGGTTTCATGGATCTGTTCCTCTTTCCTTACACCAGTATCATAGTGTCCTTATTAATGTAGCTTTGTAAGTCTTGAAATCAAATAGTGTGATTCCTTCAACTCTGTTCTTCTTTTTCAAAATTGTACGGACAGTGATAATTCCTTTACTTATCTATATAAATATTATAACGGATGTGCCAGTTTCTCCAGAAGGAGCTTGTCAGAATTTTTGTTTGACATTACTCTGACTGTATATATCAATTTGAGGAGAATTTTTATGTCCACAATATTTACTCTTCCAATCTGTGAACATGGTATAGATATCTTTTCATTTATTTAGATCTTCTCTTTTTTTCTCTCTGCTATGTTTTATAATTTACAGTACAGAATTCTTGTACTTCTTTGGTTAAATTTATTAAATATTTTATGATTTTGATACTATTGTAAATGATATTTAAATTTATAATTATTTGTTGCTGGAATACAGGAAAAATAGCTTTTAATACATTGACGTTGTATCTTGATATCTTACTGAATTCACTTACTAGTTCTAGTAAATTTTGTTGTTTTCTGTTTCTTTTTCTCATATTTTTCTTTTCTTTTTTCTGTATATTAGCTTCCTCATATTTATCTTATAACTGGAAATTTCTACCCTTTGACCAACATCTCTCCACTTCCTCCACCCTCCCAAACCATGATAACCACCATTCTACTCTCTGTTTCTATGAGTCTGGCTTTTTGTAGATTCCACAGATAAATGATATCATACAGTATTTGTCTTTCTCTTTCTGACTTATTTCACTTTGCATAATGTTCTCAAGGTCCATCCATGTTGTCACAAATGGAAGGATTTCCTTCCTTTCTTATGGCTGAATAATATTCCCCTGTGTGTGTGTGTGTGTGTGTGTGTGTGTGTGTATACAAATATATCTCATCTTCTTTATCCATCCTTCTGTCAATGGACACAAACTTAGGCTGTTTCTATGTCTTGGCTATTGTGAATAATGCTGCAATGTGCATGGGTTATGCAGATATCACTTTGAGAGAGTGATTTCATCTCCTTTGGCAGAAGTGGGATTGCTGGATCATATGGTAATTGTATTTTTAATTTTTTGAGGAGCCTCCATACTGTTTTACATAGTGGTTGCACCAATTTACATTCCCACTAATAGTGCCAAAGAGTTCTGCTTTCTCCAGATCCTCACTAACACTTAACTCTTGTCTTTTTGGTAATAGCCATTCCAACAGGTGTGAAGTGATATCTCATTGTGATTTTGATTTGCATGTCCTCGATGATTAGTGGTGTTGTTCCTCTTTTCATGTATCTGTTGGCAATTTGTATGCCTTCTTTGGAAAAAATGTTTATTCAAGTCCCCTGCCCATTTTTGCATCAGATTATTTATTTTTTGCTATTGAGTTGTATGAGTTCCTTATATATTTTAAATATTAACTCCTTACCTGATATGTGGTTTGCAAATATTTTCTCCCATTTTATAGGTTGCCTCTTAATGTTTTATTGTTTTAGAGTTTTCTACATAAAAGATTATTTAATCTGCAAATAAGAAAAGTTTTACTCCTTCTTTTCCAATATTTATGCATTTATTTCCTTTTCTTGCCTTATTGCACTAGCTAAAACCTCCAGCATAATGTAAGATTGAAATGGCGAGAAAGGACATAATTTTCTCCTTTCTATTCAAGTAGGTGAAATTGGTTAAGAGTTGTTTAAAAATATTTATATTAACTGATATTTTTGTCTACTCTCAATTACTGAGTAAGTGGTATTAAAATCTCTAACTGTGATTGAAGATATGCCTGTAATCAGTTTTATTTCATGTAATTTAAAGCTCTGTTATTTAGGTGCATACATATTTAGAATTGTACATTTTCTTTTTTTTAATTAATTAATTTATTTTTGGCTGCATTAGGTCTTAGTTGCAGCATGTGGGATCTTTCATTGTGGCATGGGGGCTTCTCTCTATTTGTGGTGCATGGGCTTTCTAGTTGTGGCATGGGCTCCGTAGTTGTGGTGCGTGGGCTTAGTTGCCCTGTGGCATTTGGGATCTTAGTTCCCCGACCAGGTATCAAACCTGTGTCCTGTGCATTGGAAGGCAGATTCTTAACCACTGAGCTACCAGGGAAGTCCCTGTTATGTTTTCTTAATGAAATGACCCATTATCATTATGAAATGTCTTTCTCTATCTCTGATATTCTTGTGTTAAAAGAAATCTCTTTTTCTTGAAGTCTATTTGTCTAATAACAATAAAGCCACTCTAGGCTTCATATGCTTACTTATTATATGGTCTGCCTTTTTCCACCCAGTGACTTTCTTTTTTTTTTTTTTTTGTAGTCAATTTTATTTATTTATTCTTATTGAAGTACAGTTGATTTACAATGTTGCGTTAATTTCTGCTATACATGTCTTTAATTTTAGATGAAAGATTATTAGAGGAAATATCTTGCATCCAGATCTATGCTCCATTTTGAGTTAACTTTTTTTTTAATCTTTATTGGAGTATAATTGCTTTACAATGGTGTGTTAGTTTCTGCTTTATAACAAAGTGAATCAGTTATACATATATATATTCCCATATCTCTTCCCTCTTGCATCTCCCTCCCTCCCACCCTCCCTATCCCACCCCTCCAGGCGGTCACAAAGCACCGAGCTGATCTCCCTGTGCTATGAGGCTGCTTCCCACTAGCTATCTACCTTACGTTTGGTAGTGTATATATGTCCATGCCTCTCTCTCACTTTGTCACAGCTTACCCTTCCCCCTCCCCATATCCTCAAGTCCATTCTCTAGTAGGCCTGTGTCTTTATTCCTGTCTTACCCCTAGGTTCTTCATGACATTTTTTTTCTTAAATTCCATATATATGTGTTGGCATACAGTATTTGTCTTTCTCTTTCTGACTTACTTCACTCTGTATGACAGACTCTGGGTCTATCCACCTCGTTACAAATAGCTCAATTTTGTTTCTTTTTATGGCTGAGTAATATTCCATTGTATATATGTGCCACATCTTCTTTATCCATTCATCGGATGATGGACACTTAGGTTGTTTCCATCTCCGGGCTATTGTAAATAGAGCTGCAATGAACATTGTGGTACATGACTCTTTTTGAATTATGGTTTTCTCAGGGTATATGCCCAGTAGTGGGATTGCTGGGTCATATGATAGTTCTATTTTTAGTTTTTTAAGGAACCTCCATACTGTTCTCCATAGTGCCTGTACCAATTCACATTCCCACCAGCAGTGCAAGAGTGTTCCCCTTTCTCCACACCCTCTCCAGCATTTATTGCTTCTAGATTTTTTGATGATGGACATTCTGACTGGTATGAGATGATATCTCATTGTAGTTTTGATTTGCATTTCTCTAATGATTAATGATGTTGAGCATTCTTTCATGTGTTTGTTGTCAGTCTGTATATCTTCTTTGGAGAAATGTCTATTTAGGTCTTCTGCCAATTTTTGGACTGGGTTGTTTGTTTTTTTGTTATTGAGCTGCATGAGCTGCTTATAAATTTTGGAGATTAATCCTTTGTCAGTTGCTTCATTTGCAAATATTTTCTCCCATTCTGAGGGTTGTCTTTTGGTCTTGTTTATGGTTTCCTTTGCTGTGCAAAAGCTTTGAAGTTTCATTAGGTCCCATTTGTTTATTTTTGTTTTTATTTCCATTTCTCTAGGAGGTGGCTCAAAAAGGATCTTGCTGTGATTTATGTCATAGAGTGTTCCGCCTATGTTTTCCTCTAAGAGTTTGATAGTTTCTGGCCTTACATTTAGGTCTTTAATCCATTTTGAGCTTATTTTTGTGTATGGTATTAGAGAGTGATCTAATCTCATACTTTTACATGTACCTGTCCAGTTTTCCTAGCACGACTTATTGAAGAGGCTGTCCTTTCTCCACTGTACATTCCTGCCTCCTTTATCAAAGATAAGGTGACCATATGTGCGTGGGTTTATCTCTGGACTTTTATCCTGTTCCATTGATCTATATTTCTGTTTTTGTGCCAGCACAATACTGTCTTGATTACTGTAGCTTTGTAGTATAGTCTGAAGTCAGGGAGCCTGATCCCTCCAGCTCCGTTTTTCGTTCTCAAGATTGCTTTGGCTATTCGGTGTCTTTTGTATTTCCATACAAACTGAAATTTTTTGTTCTAGTTCTGTGAAAAATGCCAGTGGTAGTTTGATAAGGATTGCATTGAATCTGTAGATTGCTTTGGGTAGTAGAGACATTTTCACAATGTTGATTCTTCCAATCCAAGAACATCGTATATCTCTCCACCTATTTGTATCATCTTTAATTTCTTTCATCAGTGTCTTATAATTTTCTGCATACAGGTCTTTTGTCTCCCTAGGTAGGTTTATTCCTAGATATTTTATTCTTTTTGTTGCAATGGTAAATGGGAGTGTTTTCTTGATTTCACTTTCAGATTTTTCATCATAAGTGTATAGGAATGCAAGAGATTTCTGTGCATTAATTTTGTATCCTGCTACTTTACCAAATTCATTGATTAGCTCTAGTAGTTTTCTGGTAGCATCTTTAGGATTCTCTATGTATAGTATCATGTCATCTGCAAACAGTGACAGCTTTACTTCTTCTTTTCCGATTTGGATTCCTTTTATTTCCTTTTCTTCTCTGATCACCCAGTGACTTTCAATCTATATGTACCTTTGTATTTAAAGTGCACAGCTTGTAGACAGCTTATAATTTTGTCCTGATCTGTTTACCCAGTCTGACAATATCTGCCTTTCTACTGAGATTTTTAGTTGATTTAATTGTAATTATTGATGTGGTTAATTTTAAGTGTACCATGTTGCTTTTTGTTTTCTAATTATATTTTCAGTTTTTTGTACAGTATCTGTGTTCTACCGCTCGTGCTTATTCAGTGAATTTTTTCATTTCCAGTGTTGTACTTTCCAGTTCTAAAATTTCCATTTTTTATAATTGCCATTTTCTTACTAATGTGGCTCATCTATTTACTCATTATGTTTATATTAACCTTCAAAACCTTGAAAATATTAATAATAGTTGCTCTAAATTCCTAGACTGCTGATTACAATATCTGGTTCACCTTCGGTCTAGTTTGAATGACCTCTTTTTTTCTCTTGGTTTAGGTTACATTTTCCGGCTTCTTTATATGTCTAGTGATTATGTGCAAAATATTGTATATGGAATCTTGTCAGGGGTTGGAATAACGCTTTCTTTCAAAGGGAATTAGCTTTTATTCTGGAAAGTATTAGATTAGTGTTAGATTATTTTGGTCCTTGCAGGATGACTTGTTTTTTTATTTGGTTTTGAATTTAATCCTAGTGTATGTCCTTTACTTTAGGGCATATATTACAGGGGTTTTTGTTTGTTTGTTTGTTTGTTTGTTTTGCATCTCATCTAAACATTGAAGATATTCAGCAAGGTCTTTTTACCCTTTCTAGACCAGAGCTGCAGCATTCTTAGCATGCTATGCCCTCTGCTATCACTATCCAGCTCTCAGTCACATAGCAGGCCATATTTTCTAAGCCTCACAGAGTCTCACCCTGTACCTGGATAGCCCAGCCTTTGGCAAAGAACTACAGTAATTCCTATGCAGTACTCCATTTTCTCGAGTACTCTGTCCCACCAACTTCAGTTCTTTCAGGAGTCTACTCTTTTTGAGCTCTAGTTGGGTTCCTCCTCCTTCCATGTTGAAGATCCCCCAAGGTAGAATGTCAGGATGGTTGACGAGCTCACATCATATGTTTCCCTTCCCTCAATAATTACAGTGCAATGACTATTGTGCAATGACTGAAAACCATTATCTAATAAATGTTTAGTTTTTAATTGTTTTTGGCAGAAGAACAGTTGTTCCATCATGGCCAGGAAAGGAAGAACTGAAAAGCTTTTTATAAAGTGTAAAGAGCTAGGTAATGTAAAATATTATTGCTAATATTACTGTGTGTTAGTAAAGTTAAATAAGGTAATATTCCCTACTATATATATAACAGTTAACTAATAAGAACCTACTGTATGTATAGCACAGGGAACTCTACTCAATACTCTGTAATGACCTATATGGGAAAAGAAGCTAAAAGAGTGGATATAGGTATATGTATAACTGTACCCTACTGTACAGCAGAAACCAACACAACATTGTAAATCAACTGTACTCCAATAAAAATTTATTTAAAAAATAAGGTGATATTTAAGGAAGAGTCTTATAGGGTAACTTTATGGATTCAGAAAGTTAATATTTTCATTCTTCTGGGGGTGTACCTAAGCATTAACTTTTTTTTCTTTGCCCCCTTCAGTCTTTTCATTTCTCAACTCTGTGCCCTAAATTCTAGGAGGAATGTCTCATTTCCTTGCCTTAAACTTAAGTCCTGTCACTGGCAAGAGATTTTCATTATATGTATAACTAGGCTCATTTCATTTTTTTCTTCTTGCACATTGTACATAGATTATATGTCACACCATGTCAAGACTAAGGGTGAAGTTTTTCCATAGTCAGCTATTTTATGCCTGTTTAGTAGCCTCAAATTCTATAACTGTTCCAGGGTACAAAATGTCGGGTTTTTCTAAGGAAAGAAAAAAAATTGCTGTGTCATTTTGTAACAAGTATTGTACTCTGTTGGAACCACCTACAGGTCTTAAGAAATAAAACCACAGTGGATACTAAGCCTCATAAATGTGGGGATGTAGAAAAAGCAGACAGTTGCAAAGAAAGGAAAAAGCACATTTCTGAAAGGAAGTTACAAAGAGGTGATCTCTAAGTCTAGTGAAAACGCATTAATAAAAATATGTTTGAGAATAGAAAGAATTTAGATATTTAAAAGTTTGTTTCCTCAGTAAATTTTTTAAAGAGCATCTTTATCTGACCTGAGTATCCACTTGGAGAATGTTTTTGTGGTCTGTGGTGATAATAGATTAAAAAGTAGTCTAGATTTCTTAAGCTATGTCCTTAACACTCTCTGTGAGCCAAGGCCAGTTATAGGACAAGTTTATATGTAAAAAGTAAAGTCTTATTTATGGAAGAAATTACTCTAGGGAAAAAAAATCCAGGGTCAAGTTGTATCTTTTTCTTTTGTGTTGCATGTCTGAGTAGGGTATACCATTTGTTGTTATGCTAACTTCAGAGAACCTGTCTGAGATGTAAAACATTGATACAAAATATTTAAATCTAATCAAAGGTACTACAGAATTCTCTGTTGGCTCAAACAAATTCTTAGATTATTGGTCTGTTCTCAATAAAAAAATGTAAACAAAGGTTTTTCTTTACCTTTTAAGTAATCTGCCTAGAACAAAGATTTTGTGTCTTGTCCAAAATTATTTTTCTGTGTTTCAGGTCTTTGATTACTTGAGAAGGCTGGGTCTTACAAGTATATAACTGTCCATATTTGCCTACAAAGTCTTCAATTATCATTTTGGTTAAATGAATAACTAATTATTATTTGTATAGTGACTTATGATCCTATTTGACCAAACCTTTTGATATTTTTGACAAACTCCCTAAAATCAATTTTTCCTTATAAAAAAGGAGATATTAAACTAATTAAGATTATTTGATAAATTACATGAGAAGCATTGTCAAATAAGAAGTCATACTAAGACTTCTTATGTCTGTATGGGTATATAAGTGTTCCAGAAATTATGTAAAATTCCTGGAAAATATGATATGTCCTAATATAATGTTAACTTTGACAAGTACAGATTTTCTGATAACTTAAAATCATAAAACTGAATTGGGTAAAAATTTCCAGAACTAATGGAAAAATTGGATTCAAGCAGAAAAACAATAACACAGGACTGAATAAATTGAGGACCTAAATATAAGTGGTAACACTATATAACTCTTAGAAGAAAATGTAGATGCCCAAGGTGTTAGTCTTTATGACTTCAAATTAGGCAATGGTCCCTTAGATATGACACCAAAAAGACAAACAGCCAAAGAAATTAGGTTAATTGGACTTCATTAAAATTAAAGACTTTTGTGTTTCAAGGGACATTATAAAGAAAGTAAAAAGACAATCCACATAATGGGAGAAAATATTTGCAAATTGTATATATGATAAGCACCTAGTATCCAAAATGTATAAAGAACTCTTATAACTCAACAGTAAAGAGACAAATAATCCAATTAAAATGGGCAAACTATTAAAATACACATTTCTTCAAAGAAGATATACAAATGGCCAGTAAATGTTCAACATCATTATTGCTTTAGGAAAATGCAAATAGAAAATCATGATGAGATACCACTTTATACCCACTAGGATGGTTATAATAAAGTCAGATATATCAGGTGTTATGAGGATGTGAAGAAATGGGAATCTTTATACACTGCTAGTGGGAATGTAAATAGTGCAGCAGCTTTGGAAAACAGTTTAGCAGTTCCTTAAAATGTTCAATATAGAGTTACTATATGACCCAGCAGTCCCACTCTTAAGTATGTAACCAAAAGAATTGAAAAAAATATTTTCACACAAAATATAAATAGCCACTCAAAAACTTGTCCATGTATGTTCATGTCAGTATTATTTTTTATAGCAGGAAAGTAGAAACAAACCAAATGTCCACCAATTGACAAAAGCACAAACAAAATGTGATATAATCTAAACAGTGGAATATTATTCAGCCATTAAAAATGCTGATTTATGCTACAATGTAAATAAACTTGGAGAACATGCCAAGTAAAAGGAGCCAGACACAAAAAGCTGTATATTGTATGATTCCATTTATATAAAATGCCCAGAATAGGCAAATCTGAAGGACAGAGATAGTAATGGTTTCCAGAGGCTAGGCAAAGGGCAGAATGAAGAGCGATTGCTAATGGTCATGGAGTTTCTTTTTGGGATGATGAAAATGTTTTGGAATTAGTGGTGATGGTTGCACAATTTTGTGAACATATTAAAAACCACCAAATTGTACACTTTAAAGGGGTGAATTTAATGGTATGTGAAATATATACCAATAAAAACAATAAGTAAAAAAATTATTGGGCTCTGCCACAGAACTATTAAATCGGAAAGGGGAGGGGGGTTGTTTGCTAGGCATCTGAATTTAACAAGCTCTCCAGGAGGTTCCTGTGCATACTGTTTGAGAAGTACTCTTTTAAAACATTAAATAATAAAAAAAGACTCTAGCCAACTAGTGCTTAGAATGGACTTCCTGGCTTCTTTCATCAAGGATTCAGAGAATACCTTTATAGAGCTTCATAAATAATAAAACATCAGTCTATAACAATAATAACAATAATGGCTACCATGTATGCCATGCAGATTTTAAAAAATCGTATAGTGATTCAGAGTACAGCACCTCACATTCTCCAAGTTCTTTCTACTGACTCAGTGCCCTGTAAAGGCTTTTATTTTTTCTTGGTCAGCTCTTTCTCCTGTTCCCTTCAGCAATAGTTTGAACTTTCCCTGGTTTGGTCTCTTCAACTGCTCAATCTCTCTCTCTGATAGAAATTTTCTCAATTCATGTCTTCCTGTCTTCAGACATTTATATTTGTACGTGGCTTTATCTACTTCCAATTCATTCATTCATATACTCAATTTCTACTTGTTGAAAATATTCACTGTGCTAGGAGCTCAATATACAGTGATGAACAGGGCTGTCAGCTTATAATCTAGTGGGAGAGGTCAAAATAAAACAGGCAAAAGAACAAGATAGAGGTAGTGATAGATGCTGTGAAGAAGGCAGAGTCTTTTCATAACTTGATAAAAAGAACACAGGCTGGGAATGCTTACATTATAGAGTACTGGGCATTGAGGCAATATCATTTAAGCTAACACCAGAAGCATAAAAATGACACAGCCCTGAAAAGAGCCTAGAGAAGAGGACTCTAAGCACAAAGAGCAATAAGGGCAGAGTTAGGAAAGAGCTTGCTGTGTTTTAAAAAGAAGCTGGGGGCTTCCCTGGTGGCGCAGTGGTTGAGAGTCCGCCTGCCGATGCAGGGGACACGGGTTCGTGCCCCGGTCCGGGAAGATCCCACATACCGTGGAGCGGCTGGGCCCGTGAGCCATGGCTGCTGAGCCTGCGCGTCCAGAGCCTGTGCTCCGCAGCGGGAGAGGCCAGAGCAGTGAGAGGCCCACATACCGCAAAAAAAAAAAAAAAAAAAAAAAAAAAAAGTTGGTGATGGCTAGAACTTAGTTATAAAGAGGGAGAGTGCCATGAGTGTGGTCAGATAGAGAAACAAGAGCCAGATCATACAGCTGGCCAAGGTACAGAGCTTCTATCTTACTTTACTGGCAATGAAAAGCCTTTCAAGGATTTTATGTTGCAAGAAGATACGATCTGTTTTATGTTTTTAAAAACCTCTGACTTCCGCATGGAACTGTAGTAGTGTAAAATTTGAACACAGAAGCACAATTTAGAAGGCAATTCTAACAGTTTAGGTGAAAGGTAGGCAAACTGTCATCCATGGGCCTGTCACCTGTCTTTGTAAATAAAGGTTTATTGAAACACAGTCAACAGTGATTTGTATGCATATTGCCTATGGCTGTTTTCAAGCTACAATGGCAGTATTTGAATAATTGTGACAGGGACCATTTGACCCGCAAAGCAAAAATATTTACTATCTGGTCCTTTATAGAAAAAACTTTGTCAACCCCTGGTCTATGTGAGAAATTATGATGGGTGGACTACAATGATATCAGTGGAAATGTAGAGATGTCAGAAGATGATGAATATAGTTTGTAGATATAATCTTCAGAACATGTTGATGAGTTGGATATAGGCAATAGAAAATTAAGAATTATTCCTAGTTGTTTAATGAAAACAACTTAAGTGTATGGTGGTGCCATTTATCGAGATGTAAAAGACTGAGGAAGGAACATGATTAGATGGTAGTGAAATGAAGGATTCTCTCTTAAACGTAAACGATTTGAAATGCCTGTGAAATATCCAAGTGGAATTGTCAAGGGGGAAACTGTATATGAGTGTGGAACTCAAGGAAGTGGTCTGTGCCGTAGCTATTGTGAGAGACATCAACATAGAGAATTACTTATGGATTCTACCTAGTGAGAGATTTAGAAAGAAATCGTGGTCTAGAACAGTGCCTTAAGGACTCCAATATACAGTGGTCTCTGGTCTCAGAGTATTTATCCTCATGTTTAAGTCATTTCCTTCTCTCTGCATTACCCAACCTTTCTCATCTTCTCTAGGATCTGACGCATTGCTTCATATCAATTTTCTATAATTTTTATAATAGCCCTGCAAAAGAAAAGCTATTATTCTCTGTATACATATAAGGCAAAAAAAAAAAAGGAAAAAAAGAAAAGAAAACGTCCCAGAGAGGTTAACCGACTTGTTACAGCTCTTATAAATGATAGTTTCTGATTCCTCTCTGCCACATTGCTTCCCAAAGAAAGTCTTTAGGCTGATATTTGATGGGATGCAGCTAGCGGGTGATGTCAGGTATCACTTCTGGTTGCTGTTCACTCCCTCCTGGGGTGTAATCTGTCCCACGCTGTATATAAAAGCCTCACAAAACTGGCCTTTTCCAGAGATATTTTCAAAGAGACCTCAAGTAGGCTCTCACGTGATCCTAACGTCTTGCTTAAGACAATGATGTCATTAGTTATAAAGAACAAGTAACAGTATAAGCAAAAGATAAATATATTAAAAAGATACAGGGGGACTTCCCTGGTGGCACAGTAGTTGAGAATCCACCTGCCAGTGTAGGGGACACGGGTTCCAGCCCTGGTCCCGGAAGATCCCACATGCCGCGGAGCACTACTACAAGCCTGCACGTCACTACTACTGAGCCTGAGCTCTAGAGCCCGTGAGCCATACTCAACAGACATTCACATACTTTTTTCCCAGACTTCTTTTTCTGTTGGTGAAGCATTTTGATTATGGGATCCTATAATAACTCTCTGGCCAGCTGTTAGCCAACAGCTTCATAACAGATGTCTTAAGATCACTAATCTCTAATAAAACAATTATCCAAGATTTATTTCAACACTTCCATGAATCATTTAACATTTTGATGTCTTGTTTGCCTTGTGAATAGCCAACATTCATTTCATGTATCAAAAGTACAGTAACTCTAGCCATGAATTTCCCTTCAATATATCCTACTAACCACAGGTAATGAAACTTTCTTCAGTTAAAAGCTGTTTGGACTCAATTTGTAGGGTTTTCTATAAAGATACTCAAGAGAAAAAGGAATTATTTTTTTTTCTTTTCTCCCCATCTCTAGTTTCTAGCAGTCAAGGTGATTAATTTTAGCTAGACTACTCTTGTGATAATGTATCAGAACCTTAGAGAAGATAAAAATAGTCTTGTCAATGTCACTACTACTATAGTTCATATTGAATTCCCATAATATACAACACCCAGGGCCATCTGTTCCTTTAATGTTACAATTTCACAATTTCTTCAAAGAATTTCAACCTCTCCATAGTGTACCCTAGGTGGAAAAAGCACCAGGACTCAAACCACAAAGGCCTGTTGTTGTTAATTTATTAATGCATTTATTCTACAAACATTTCTGATTACTGACTTTGTGTGAGAAGCAAGACTGCTCCCTCATAATACTAAGTGATAGGAGGGGCAGATAATAATGAGAAAAGGTCTTTAAAATGATCCTTCCTTCTAGCCTCGGTTTGTTTTCTAACTGATAGAGGCTTATCAGTTAGAGAATAGACTTTAGTAGCTCAGAGTCTAGTTTGTCATTAGGAGACTAAAGGTCTGTACCATTTCTGTACCTATGGCATTTCTCTGACTGGTTCTGAGAGGCCATGTTTTTAGTGGTTCCTCTGGTAGGTAACTGGGTTACCTCGTGGTGATAGCAGAGACACAAGTATGCCACTGGACTTTGGTCTTTCAAGGACTGAGTATACGTACATTCTACTTAGGGAAGGAACCCTGGCTGCCCACAACCCTCAAAGCTTTTAATGTGGAAGGCATACCTTCAACATGCTGTCATGATATCAGAACCTATAACCAAGTTATGAGCTGAGATCCCGGAGCTGCCTTTGTGGTTTTCTCCTTTTGTCCCTATTTTAAGATTCTAATAGTACTTCCCTCTCTTGCTTCTCCCAAATTCTAATTACTACCACCAAAAAAATAGGGTGAAGGGGTGGTCACTCACATTCTCAATTCACGTATGTCCCCACAGAAGCACTTAGCAGCTGCTAGTATCTGTTCTCATATTTTCTTAGTGAACTTTATCTGCCAGGATCTGCTCTGTTGCTCCTCTCTCCACTATCCTCAGAAATAACTTTTTCAGCATCAACACATAAGAGGTTTCTATTTCTCCCTGCCATTTGGTGGATATTTAAGAATTTAATATACATATCCCTTCTTTTGTTCATTTCCTTTCTCTTCTATTTTCCTTCCTTCTCTTCTCCAAATTCTAAATATCCATTCAATATTCTTTAATACTCAGGCCAGAGTCTCAGAGGTATTGGTAATCTGCGGTCATTGAACAACTTCTATAGGAGGACTTTTTCAACAGATTTGCATCAGTGTCCTTCTTTTTTGATTATTTTGTCTATATTTCTCTAGGATGATTGAGCCCCTACCAGGAAGATATAGTTCCGTTAACGACAACTACAGGTTTTGACATATAAGAGATTCTGCCGTGAACATTAAGACCTATCCAATCACTGCTCCTGAACTATAGCACAAACTTCATAGAAGCCTGCCTAAAAAGCTAAGAAAAATTTGAGGCTTCTATCTAGAGAAAAATTTCCTCTTTTTGGTTTGCTTTTAAAATTTGGTGATTGTTGGTACAGACTTATAGGTTAGTCCCAGGGAATCTTCCTCCCCTGACACCTTGGACAGTTCCCACAAAATCTAGCCTCCCTCTCTTTCAAATATTATGTATTCATCTAAGGGCTCTGATATAGGAAAAAAGGTGGTTTAATAGCTGCCCCATCATCTCTAGGTGGTACTGTCAAGACCAGCAGATGTAGGAGGGATCAATATGAACCTTTTAGCTCTCTCAGCTCATAGAACCTTCTTGGGTCACAGTGTGGCAACCATGGGAAGGATGCCCCACTAATTCTATCTAGGGATAGTAATGTCTGAGATGGGGAAATGTTACTCCTCTCTCCTCCTCTATGCCTGAGACATCATGTGAGCCTGTAATACACAATGTTTAAAACCTTAAATGTAAGCATCAAGGCCATAACAGTCTAGGTGGACATTTGGCATGTTGGATGTTATTAAGTTAAAAAGTCTGTTATTCCCTAGAAATGATGAATGAATTGACATCTTCTGTTACCATTTTCAGGTGTGTTCATTTCCAGGCAGTTGAGAAGTTGCCTTAGTTATATTTGATTTATCAGGATCTGGAACAGCACTGCCTAAAGATAATCTGCTGTGGCAGTATGTTTCACGCTTGCCTTTTGTCTTGTCCTTCCTCAATATCTAGGCCAACACTTTGCCTTGTGTGAGGAGTTAAAGAGCACCAGATACTTCTCCCTACTTATCATCAAGGCGACCTCATTCACTTCTTTCTTTGTCCTCTTCTTATCTCAGAAAGACCTTCCTTAGGTGTTGATCCTCTTAGTTCAAGGTTGGGGCCAGACCTCATCCTGCTGCAGCTCCTGTTGGTTGATGATTCTTTCATTTAAACTACAGTTGCCCATCTCAAGATGGGATTGTATTAGCTCTCTTTCTCTGTGGTGGACATGCTTAGAGGAAGACTTTCTATGAACTTCATTCCACCCATTTTCAGAGCAGATGCCTTTCCCCAGAGTCCCACAGCGGATGTGATTTAAATGTTGAATTTTACATTGAAACATTTGTTTCATGC
This sequence comes from Leucopleurus acutus, assembly GCF_964270905.1. Classification (NCBI taxonomy): domain Eukaryota; kingdom Metazoa; phylum Chordata; class Mammalia; order Artiodactyla; family Delphinidae; genus Leucopleurus; species Leucopleurus acutus. Next base: position 109,298,063 of record NC_139146.1, on the reverse strand, counting down.
TCAACAATGAGTCTTTTCTGCTTCAATATCTGACTTAAGGATTCATTTGTTACTGGTCAACACCTCCAATTCTGGGGTTTGTGGAAAACCCCTGATACTTAACAACAGAGGTAAGAATGAGCTGTCTGTTGATTTAGCAGCATGAGATATTGCAGTGACAAATCGAGAGCCCTAATTAAAAACAATATTAATGCTCAACTGCACACTTCCGTGTCTGTGATCAGTCATTTCTGAGAGAGTTTTCACCAATCTGGTTGCCTTAATCACATTGACCTGTGATACGAATCTTAGCATTTAATGTGTTCGTACATATTAAAATTGTGAATTGACTCCAAATCTATTCAAGCATGCTTATGAATCATAAAAACCTTAAATGGTACAATTGAATGTGAGCTAATATTTAGGAGATTTACCAACCTATTAAAAGTATGTATATTGGGGAAATGGGGAAAAAAATAGAAATAGTAGAGTAAATATAAAAAACACGTTCTTACAAAATTGTTGGTCTTTTTATTATTGTGATTGAATGTAGAAATAAAATTCGATATCTACATAATGCTGTAATTCATCTATCATTTCTCCAGATGCTGGGATTATAAAGATATTTCTCACTTGTATTTTTCTAGACCATTTGATGGCCATATTGACTAAAGCAGGAGCTGGTTGCCTCTGGCAATGGTTGCTGATGTTGATTAAAATTAGTCTTAACCTTATGCTGCTGGGACACATGATACTGGTTAAGGGCCTACAAAAATAACAGGATGTGGTGTAACGCAACTCACTAAATCTTCTGCTGAATCAGTTTTATGTTTTTCTCAACTACCTTCCTCTTTTCATCTGACATTTGACCTGATTATGCCTTACCTCTATTCATGAAATCTAAAGGTCTGACTAGGTCAACACTAGAAAGATTGTGACTATTGGTGTTCTATTTACCTCTTACTCTCAATAAGCATTTTAAAGGGGGAGAAAGACCTTTACTTATCTAAATATTTGCTGCAGAGTATGCCCAATGTCTTGACTCTTTTGATCCTCTTATTTTCTCTTTCTTTCATTATCCTGCCACTAACTAGCCCCATGCTACCATATGATAATAGACAGCAGTTAATATTTGATACCTACTTTGTGCCAAGTGCATTTTATGAATTATCTTCATTTAATCCTCTTCCAAACAATCTCATTTAGTCCATATTTTGGGTAAGTATTATAAGGGTTTGGAGAGGTTGACTGACTTGACTAAAGTCCCACAGGAATGTGGTGGAACTGGAGTTCAAAATCAGGCTTTCTGACAGCAGAGTCAATGCAGGTAACACTGCCTGATAGTCTTCCTTACCTCTTCTAAGGTTCTGTTTGCATATGCATAACTGTACCTGCCAAGGAGGATGGGATTTGACCATTGCCAATGGCAGGCAGGTGTGTCAGAGATGCCACTGTGAATCTTTCATGCTCTTGCCACCCATCCCCATCCATTTCTCCATGTCTGTCTCACCATATTTTCCTTTTCTATGTCATTCATTCATTCCTCAAATATTTATTGAGATTCTACCAAGAAATTCTCCCATCACTGAAGATACAGCAAGAAACCAAAGTTTCCCTCTCAAGGGACAGACATTCTGTTGGGAGTAACAGTTGACAAATTTTATATACATATATATATAGTATATATATAAACTATATATATAGACATACATATATAGATGTACATATATAGACATATATACATATAGTTGACAAATTATATATATAGAAAATATATATACACATATATGTGCATATATATACATAAATAATGTGTGTGTATATATATTATATAGAGTGATATAAGAAGGACTCTAACATAATTGTATTTGAGCAAGGCACTGAAAGAAGTGATGGACAAACTTTACAGGTTCTAGGAAAAGTAGTATTTCAGGCAGAGAGAATCTCAGGTGCAAAGATCCCAAGATAGGAGTTTGTGTGGTATATTTAAGGATGAATGTGCCTGAGCATTATTAGTAAAAAGCAGTTAGAGGTGGTAAGTTTGAAGGGTTTGTGCCTTGTAGGATATGAAGAGAACTTTGAATTTCCTCTAAGTGAATTATAAAGCCATTTGGAAGATTTTTGAACAGAAGAGTGAAATGATCTCTCTTTTTCAAGGCTTACCATGCACTGTGTGAAATAGAACATAGGGAGGCAAACAAAGATGAAAAGAGACCAGTGCAAAGGATTTTACAACAGTTCAGGTACGAGATAATGATGTTTTCATTTGCAGTGGGAGCCTTGAAGCTGGTGAGAAGTCGTTGGGTTGGGGGTGTCTTTGAAAGGTAGAGCTGACAGGACTTGCTAGTGAATTGGATGTGTGGCATGAAATACATGAGGTATTAAGGATGGCTCTGAGATTAGCTTGAGCAAGTGGAAGCATGACGTTAACATCACAGAGATAGGGAAACTCAAGGAGAAGATTGAATGGGGAATGGCTTGGGATTTAAAATTTTATATTGGTCTTGTTAATGTTAGAAATTCCTATTAGATCACCCAAGTAAAGATATAAAGTATTAAACTGTTGCATATAGTAGTACATAGTTCAGCAAAGAGGTTTTGCTTAACTTATATAAATTTGGGAGTGATTATCACAAGAATAGCATTTATAGTTAAAGAATTAGATTAGGTCACTCATGGAAGTGAGTGTAGAATAAAGAAGAGAAGCATCCCCTTAATAGTTCTATATCTTAGTTGTACATCAGAATTTCCATGGGATTTTAAAATATATACACATATCAGAGCTCTACCACAAACTCATCAAATCAAAATCTTTGTGAGTACAACCCAGGAATCTACATTGTCAATCAGCTTCCCTAGGTGATTGATTATGTAGAAACTGACATGAGTTTGAGAATTAGTACTATAAGTGTCTGTTTATGTTATACTAGGAATTAATTTTTAATGCTAAGATACTTCTCTCCATGTAAATTGCCATCTACTCAAATCCAAGCTGTGGTTTTTCCCTTACCCTAAGTGTTCTACCTATATCCATCCTTACCCCTATTTTTGCACAATTAGCTCACACAGTGTTTTCAAAGAATAAAAGTCTTCAGTGCCATCTTATTGTTCTCAAAGGCAACAATCCTTAGCATGGCCTGAAAGATCCTACCTGGTGTTGGCCACCTGTCTCTCCATGTCATCAGGCACCAGTCCCCTACCTCCCACCCCCTTGCTCACTGTACTGCAACCAAACTCTGGCTTTCCTCAGTCCCAAGGATACATCTTCCTCCTCTTGTCCCCAGGTTTTGCACTTGCTGTATCCTCTGATGACTCTTTTCTCCCTTCTTTAACCTAATTAACTGTTACTCATCATTTGACCTCAGCTCAATCATCATTTCCTTAGGGAAGACTTCTCTGACTTTTCTGACTAAGCCAAATCCCCCCATGGTAGTAGGTTATGAAATAAATTTAGGTAGTTATGACCAGCATTTTTTTAAAAAAAGGAAGTAGAATACTATTAAAAATGTCAGAGTAGGTTGCCCATAGTAAGGATAAGTATTATCTAATAAACTTTTGTTTCTGTGTGCACTCAGAAGATGTATTCTGCTTATAATACTTTTACAGTTGCAATATTTTGCATGTTTTATTACTAGCTTACTGACTGACTCTCTTACTAAACTGTAAGTACCATAAGGGCAATGGACGGTGTCTGCTTGCATTTCATTGTATCCGCAGTCCTTGATCAAATGGATAGCCCTTATCTAAGCAATTAAAGCATATTTGTGGGAAGGAGGAAGGAAAGAAGACAGATGTGGGAATTTATACTGGGAGCAGGGTAAGCCTGTACCATCACACTTTATAGCACGGCCATAACTAACTCCGCCAATGCAGATTCTGTGGGATCGATCTCATAAGTGAAAACCACAGATCTTTCCATAATGTTTATTTATTTTTGATGATGTTTAAATAAACAGTGAAACACCTTCACTTACAAGATTAACGCCTTCATTTACAAGATTAATGGTAAGCTCAGGAAATCTGAAATTGCTGTAGTTGCATTGTTTCTTGAGAGAAGATTTAGAAACTCAAGTCTTTCTGAGAACTGCAATGAAAATCTTCACTTTTTTAATTCTGGAAATTTATGGAAAATTTAGAGATGATATCAGACCTAATGAATGGGTGCCTTATTTCTGCCTGGGACTACTTTTTTCTTCCCCTTGACAGCTCTTTTACTCACTCCTATAATCATTGTTTCCAACCTTTCCAACTCTGTCAGTTGTAATTTTCCTGTTTCAAGTGCCAAAAAATTCAACCAAACTAGGCTCCCGAGAAAAGGGAATTAATTGGCTATTTAACTGAATATTTCAGTTGAGAATTAGTTTCAAGTCTGGCTGAACCCAGCACTCAACCACTGTCAGTCACCTAGCCTGTGTTCTTGGCCCCATCCTCCTGATGCTGGCTCCATTCTTGGGTTCCATGTAGTTGCAAGTTGGTGGCAGGTGATCTCAGTCCCTCTACCTTACTAAGTTCATCCAGTGTACTTCCTAGCAGAATTTCCCTTTTTGTTCCATTAAGGTTCAAATCTGTCCCTGAGCCTATCATTTTGTGCAGGGGAATGTGATAATCTGATTGACCAGACCTGAGTCACGTGCCTAGAGCAGATTCAATTTTTGTAAAGTACATGGACTGAGAATGGGGACGTGATGGTTTCTCAGAGGGAAATCAAGGTCTGGGAACCAGAAAGAAAGTGAACTAATAGCAACCATTAAGCACCCCACCTGCCGTGAACCCTCCCTCTCATTTGCAGCAAATGATCTTCATTTCTACCTCAAGAGACCATAAAGTTAACTGTTGTTCCCTCATCTCTATATCTAGCTATGCCAGCCTCTACCCTTACTTTAGTTCCTGTCAGAGCAGGGCTTTGGTGTCCGAGACACCATCCGTGTGGGTGATTATTAGCTTGGATCCTGTTCTTTCTTAACTTCTCTGGGACTTTACTTCATCAGTTATCTTATTTCTCCAGTTTATTTACTCTTTCCTTTTTCACACATAAACCTGTTCAAAGTTTTCCATCTTTACTAAAACGTTTGCCTCTTGACCTTACAACTCCTTTAGGTTACCAGCTAATCTTGCTCCTTCCCTTATAACCAGGTTTCTCAACAGTTTTTTTCTCTATTAATTTCTCTTTCATTTGCTCCTAATTTTATGACAATATGGCTTCGATCTTTATTAAAATTTCTATGGCTAACATTACCAATAGCCTTAAAAGGGCCCCAAAATACCTCCTTTTAGTCCCTCTCATTTATTTTCTATTGACCTCTCAAAAGAAACAGGGGCCAACGTATGTTTTTCAAATTTCCTCTCCTATATAATTCCACTACCACCGCCATTCAGGATTCCATCATCCCTCCCCAAATATTTCAACAGTTTTCTATGCGATTTTCTTGCAATCAGCCTCTCCTCCCTTGAGTACAGCTGACCACTGTCACCAGTTAAATTTAAAGAATTAAATGTGATCACCTTACTCTCTGTTTAAAACCTGTATTGAAACCCACAAGATTAAACAGTTTCTACCCTACCATTAGAGCAGGCTGTGAATCATGATCAGTGGTAAGATGTGGCAAAGTAATTTGTTACCAATAAAATATCTACAGTTTTCTCTTTTTTTTTTGCATTTTTATTTTTGACTTAAAAAATTGATCTCAAGATGATAACTTTATTTAAAAAAAAAACCTCACTCATTTGCATCCTAACATACTACCTTAACTGTAAGAGAACTAGAAGAATGTATAGGCAAAATACTAGGACTTATAGGTAACTTTCCTTATATCCATGAGTGTGTGTTATACATATGAACATCATCTATCACTAAAAAAATGGCTGAAAACCACAGCTTAGCACACAAAGTCCCTCATAATCTGAACTTCTTCTCCTAGTTTTCTCCACTGTCCCTGTTAAGTCCATTGTATTCTAGCCACACCAGATTCTTTTTACAGTTCATAAAATGTACTATGTTCTCTCATGGCTCTGTTGATCTCTTCTATCATCAATGTACTCACATCACAAACTCCTACTTACCCCTTAAGATTCAGTTTAAATGTCACTTCCTCCATGATGCCTTCTCAGCCTCTCAGGAGGCATCTCTTTTCTGCTAGGAAGGGAGGAATCTGTGAGCCACAGGACAGGAGAAGTTAGAGAGGGAGTAGTACATTGTCAGTTTCCATATACTTGGCCTAACCAAATTGAAAACACAGCTTAGCAGTGGACCAGCTGATATGGGAAAGACTAGGAGCTGAACCCTCTTAGGAGGTTGACAAACTGTAAACCTAGCCCGCTGCAGTGACCTGTTACTGGGGTGTTGCTAAAGGCTTTAAACCCATAACACATAATTTAAGAAGATGGCTCAGGTGCACTTTGGGGGCTACCTGAAAAACCAATTTATGCTAATGAGTTATGCCCCTTAATTTGTCATCTTCTTTCCAGACTCTTCCAAAATGTAAGTGCAATGAATCAATACCAGGTGAATGGGTGGAAGCCCCAGTCATCTGTAAATTGCATAACCAGGATAACTATCTGTCACATTCATAGATAACATCAGTCCATGCCCTTTATGTGTGTTATTCAATGGCTTAGAAGCTTTGGAGCCTGGTTCTTTCTAGTTGAAAAATGAGTTTTCTCACTCGGTTGGTGTATACTATAGTGTACTTTCTATTCTTCCTGAAACCATGCCTAACTTTCTTATGAAGTTGGGAATTTCCTCAAGGGCTTCTAAGAATTCAACAGCAGAGATGTGACCCTATGTGTTATTGTGGCCATTATGGTAACCATCAGCATAAACAAAAACCACCGCCACAACCTCCATTCTCAATCTATTCTCAAAAACACAAAAGATATATTAGGGGCATAGCCATATCTAATGTGAGATTAAATATATTTGGGGCTGGGAGTTCTAATAAAGATCTTTACTGCCTCTTTGTGATATGGTAAATGCAGAACTGACTCTTCTCTGTAACGAATTGATAATCCTACTACAGGAGTTTGCAGAGGAATGGTCCTGAAATTGTGCAGATATACATATATCTGTTTGTTTAAAAAAATCCTATTTTTTTAAACAACAGAAGACTCTAAAGTGGGAAATAAATAAAGGAACACGCAAAAATGAGAGTTTCTAGAGCAATTCTGGCATCCTGGGGCACAAAGATCTTTTCCTACTGTCTGGCTCACACCTCATCATTTTCCTCAGTTTTTCATAGTCATTTTGTTATCTTGATCATGCAACAAAACTGTCTTGACTTCAAAGAAAATATGCTGTTTGGTGTTTTCTTTAAAAACACAGATGATGGGCTTCCCTCGTGGCTCAGTGGTTGAGAGTCCGCCTGCGGATGCAGGGGACATGGGTTCGGGCACCGGCCCGGGAAGATCCCACATGCCGCGGAGCGGCTAGGCCCGTGAGCCATGGCTGCTGAGCCTGCGCGTCTGGAGCCTGTGCTCTGCAACGGGAGAGGCCACAACAGTAAGAGGCCCGTGTACAGCAAAAAAAAAAGAGAAAGAATTAACGCTTTAAAAATTATGTAGTTCTTTCCTTAAATAGAATTCAGCAGGTAAAGCACCTAGTGTACTGCCTGGCATAAGGTGGAACTTAATAAATGATTAAACTGCATGATTATGGCTATCTATCATGTGGAGTTTTTGACTTATGTTTTTGCTGTAATAATGATCATATGGAGTTCAGTTGCTGTATGAAGTGAGTCTGTGTAAAGCTCCAATCTCTATTGGTACCTGTTGTGTCCACCCATTTCTCAGACAACTGTAAATGAGTGGGAAATAATTTTGGGAACTACTCACCAGAAATCTATCTCTTTGGTTTAACAGTGAAAGTTCAAAATGCCTCAGAAGGAACTTGTCAAGGTTAGGTCACAGGCGATACCTAGCCTTCACCTAGAGATAGATCTAACTTAGAAAGTAAGAGAGTCAAGCAAGGTATCTACAGATATATATACGACTTTGTGAACTAAAGTGTTTCTAGAACATTATTTCCTAGGTGTATTTTTTTTTCTTCTTTTTATTTGACAACTTTTAAAAATGTGTCATTAGGTCTCAATTATATTAAGGAAAACCCAAAGCAAGGGGTTTGTCCATGTATAAATAGGGAGCTCCATGAACTAATAGAGCCAGTATGACAATAATGGTGGGAATCACCATGAGAAGGACCCAATAAGGGAAACTCAGGAAGATAAAGTCATGGACTTAGAATCAGATAACCACCTCTTCACATTATCATTCCTAACCTCTGGCCAGAGAGGTCCTGTGTTTTATTCTAAGTGAGGCATTTTTTCCTTACATAATACTTTATCTTTAAAAGGGAAAGCTTTCAAAATGCTCTGGCCTGATGTTTAACTTTTTGGACTCATATATTTTAAACAGATGCAGATACTTAAAATGAAACAAATTTTATGCTGTGGCCTCTTACATGCTTTGCCAGACCAAATCTGATCTTCTACAAAGGTGTCAAGGTAATTCCATGGGGAAAATACAGTCTTTTCAATAAATGGTGCTGGAACAACTGAATATACACATGGCATAAAACAAATCTTGGTCTTTGTTTTACACCAGACACAAAAATTAACATAAAATGTATCGTATACGTAAACATAAAAACTAAAATGATCAGATTTCTAGAAGAAAACACAGAAGAAAAAATTTTCAGACCTTGGGGTAGGCAAAGGGTTTTTAGACAAGATTGTAAAAGTACTAATAAGTACTTTTGAAAAATTGCTCACTTTGACCCCATCAAAATTTGAATCTTCTGCTTTTCAAACACTTCCAAGAAAATGAAAAGTCAAGTCACAAAAAGGGAAAAAACATGTGTGATGCATGTATCTGATAAGATTTATACTTGAAATGTATAACAACTCACACAGCTCTATAATAAGACAAACCATTTAGTAATAAATAGGGACAATGTTTGAACACGTACTTCATAGAAGAAAATATGTAATTGGCCAATAAGTACGTGAAAAGGTGCTCAAGATCATTAGTGCCTAGATAGGTCAATATCTTTGTTAAAACTCATCAAAAACTATAGTTTAAAAGGATGCTTTTTACAGTGTGTAAGATAATCTGGATTTTCTGCTTTTTCATATCCTTATTCAAATGGAACATCAGTATGGCAACTCCCAGGATTTGTCCCAAACGGGAAATTGTGTCATCTTCACCTCAAAATTACAGGTCTTAAGTATGGGGAAGAAGCCAACACCCTTTTGGAGCCATGAATGTTGTTCAGACCATCTGTTGCCCTGATTGGAATCTCAGCAGATTTACAGACAGACTCTTGCACGGAGTATCCTCAGTTGATTCATTCATTCAGTCATCCGTAAACTGTGGGGCAATTTCCACCACTTTGCTTCATCATTTGCTGTTTCTGAGGCCCGGATGATATCAAGTCTCTCTGAAATTTTCATTTCAACAAGGGAGGCTTAACAAATGCTATGAAAATTTCAAAGATGACTAATATAGAGCCCTCTCTTCTGAAAACCATAATCTGAATAAAATAATTTTTAAGGGTTCTTGAACTTGTCATGTTTTAAAGATAAATGACATGATATACAGGCAGGAAGCAAAAAAAAGAAAAGAAAGACTAATTTTTCTAAAGTACTTCTTGACTGTGTATCATTATTAAAATAAAATTTTATAAATATAAAACATAGAAAAATGAAAACATGTCATCAATTATGATTTTTCCCCCTTAAATTTAAAATACTATTCAGAAGCAAAAGTTTTATTTGTTTTGGCTCAACATGTATTACTTAAAATTAAGTATATCCAAAAAGCAAAAGTAGTATGCTTTTAATGTTTCTCTAGTGATTTAAAACAAATTGTCAAGCACTGCTCTATTTCTAATCTTTTATTTTTCAATGATTTACTATAGTAGTTAACAAAATCAACTACATCCAATTTCTAGAGACTTTATGCAAAAATATATCAAACTGAAAAATACTTTTCAAGAAGGTTTTCTTTGGATTACAAGTACTTCAAATAATACAGATTAGATGTCATTTTTTATATCTGCAAAATCAGACTTCTTATGTTTGTTTAATAAAACTCTCATGATAAGTACAGATGTGCCTTTATTCAATCTCATTAAAGTCATGAGACATTGTATGGAATATAGGATTTCATAGATGGAGAAAAAGACTTTGTTTCCCACCTCAAAGTGCACACTTGGACACCCTTATACCTTTAAGAAAATACCCATTTTATAAAATATAACTTTATCATATAAGCCGAAAAAAATAAGCTAGCATGCACTGTACCATCAGCAATCTCAGCTGGCTGACTTCCTTTGTCATGTAAACAGTGAGACAGCCACTCAAAGTAAAAGTTTGAAAACAATTTTGAAAAATCTGGCAACAAGTAAAAGCAGTGTATTAAAGAAGAATGAATCCCAGGAAAGCATCATGCATGTCCTCAGAATGTTTCCATTCTGCTCAAGTGATGGTTGGGGCAGGGCTAGTTTCTAGGCCCACATTGTGGATCCCATGAAGGATCACAGACTTGGTGACCTTTATGGCATTTTACCAGAAGTTGTGTCAACATCAAAATGTTTTGGCTTTTCTCTTTAGCTCTGCCATAGAAAATAATTTCCCCTGAGAACCTCTAGCTTAGAATCTAGGTTCACAAAAGACTTTTTCTAAATGAATCAAATCTTTTTCAGAGTGAAACCACAGAAGTAAATATGGTTTGAGGTTACTAAACCTCATAACAAGGAAGAAGGAAGTCTGGCAATTAAAAGCTCAAAGGGATTTTTGATGAAGGAAATGTTTAAATTCCCTTCTATTTCCCCATTAAGAAAAAAAATTCCACAACGATTCAGCCTTTTCACATTCAATTATAAAACCCTTTAAGTATGAAAGTAAAATATATGTACATATAACAATTACCTATTTATCCACTTCTGAAATTAAGCAGTATTAACATTTCATTATATTTGCTTCAGGTCTTTTTTAATGTAAAAAATGATATATATACTAAAGCCCCACTGGCCAATCCTTTTCCCCTTTCACTGCCAAATTCCTATGATAGTGGCATTCTCATTATTGTTCTGAACTGATGAAATAAAATTCATATTTTAAAGCAAGACAAGAAAAACTTAACATAAACTTTTTCTCTGCCCATTTTGGCTTCCTCCCTCTCCTTTAGTGTGATTTGTGTATCTGCAGTGTGCATTAACAAGACCGCCCCAATGACAGAAACACCTGCTCAGTCATAAAGATCAATTTTTCTTCTTCTGGTGCCAGCTGTGTAACTCCTTAGAAGACAAGATTTCTTTCTCAATACTGCCAGGGGTCACAATGACCCACCACTTGCCCTTTATATGCAGATATCTTTGGTGAACTTTGGTGAACAGTCAATTTATCGTTTCCTTTAAAGATAGCGATTGGTGAACAGGCTGGTCAGACGGCCTGGGGAGATACTGGGTCGCACATAATGGAAGTTCGTAGTTTAAATACTCACTTATGACCTTATTAATGTTACTAGCTATATTATTAGTATCGTGCCTGTTTTTTAAGATTATTGTTTCTTGCATTACCAAATGTGTGACTAAGCCTCAGATAAAATTAATGATGATTAGGTGACTTGAAATGATTGCTCAAATATATATGCTAAAACATCAATGATTATAATAGTGAAACTCTAGATATGGGAAGAAGAAACAAGAGGGAACCATTTCCTGGACCACATCAGACTGGTAAGACAGGCAGTCCAGAGGCTTTTGGTTACGGTTAAAAAGTCTTCGTCCAGGGCTTCCCTCGTGGCTCAGTGGTTGAGAGTCCGCCTGCGGATGCAGGGGACATGGGTTCGGGCACCGGCCCGGGAAGATCCCACATGCCGCAGAGCGGCTGGGCCCGTGAGCCGTGGCCGCTGAGCCTGCGCGTCCGGAGCCTGTGCTCCGCAACGAGAGAGGCCACAGCAGTAAGAGGCCCGTGTACCGCAAAAAAAAAAAAAAAAAGTCTTCGTCCAGTAATAACACGTTGAGTGGCCTATCAATGAAATCCTCGCCCGACCCGGGAATGAGCATTCCTAGCACCGTGGGACAAATTGGTCACAAGATGCCTCCCAAAACTTGGTTGAAATTAAGATCAAAAGGGAGGGGATTGTAAAATAAAGAATGCTGCCCACCATCGAGTTCTACAAGAATCAAGTCACTGGCCACCGTTGTTGCTGACCTACAGTAACCCTGAAAGGGATTCATGGTGAAGATCAGTACGGGGCACTTTGTGTTCTAGGAAAACTGGCAGAACTGGCCCTCAAATAGTTAGATATTTTCAGGAGAAAATTTTATGAAACCAATTTCTTGCATCTTCCCATACTTAGAGAAACACTAAAACCATTAACTAAGATATCTGTTCCTCACAAACAGCACTAAAACAGCAGTAACCTTCTACCAAGTTGTGTGCTTGTTTGCACGTATACCTTCATCAAAATCAATACATACTGGCCACCCCTCTTACCTCTTCAGAACAGTCCTCAGAGTTTTCTGAAAGGCTGTCTCCTGGATGAAAATCCTCAGGTTGGCTTGAATAAAATCTTCCATTTCTTTCTTAGATTGACTACACATTAAATTTTCATCTACAGAAACTTTACTGAAATGCATGTTTCCAAATGATAGATACAATACCATTATTTGGGACCTTAACATTTACATGAATGGCATTGTACTGAACTACAATTTTTTTAATTCAGAAGTGTGTTTTTAAAGACTTCCCTGAGTTAATGCAAGTAGATGGAGTTGTTACATTTTAACTCTGTGTCATGGCATTGTTTATCAATTTAACTATTGAGGGACAGTAGTTGTTTCCACATTTTGCTATTACGAACAATGTTTCATGAGCTTTCTCATACATCATTTCTTATGTACATGGTTGAGAATTTCCCTAGGGAAGACAGAAATGATAATGGATATCTTCAACTTCACCCAAGTATTGCCAAAGTGCTTTTCAGGATGGTTCCATGCATTTATACTTCTTCCAACCATGTCCGAGTTCCCATGTCCCTACATCCTCACCAGAAGTCAGTGTTTCCAGATTTACAAATTGTGGACCACCTGATAGATATGAAATGCTATCTCATTGTAGTTTAAATTTGTTTTTCCTTGATAAGTAATGAAAATGATTATCTGTTTAGTTTCTTGTGCATTGCCTATTCCTATTCTTGTTCATTTTTCTATTGGATTGTTTGCCTTTATCTTATTGATATATAGCATTTGTAATATATTCCAGATAGCAATTGCAGAAGATTGAGACTTTTATTGGGACCATTTAGATGTGCCAATTTACTTCACTAAGTCTTAGAAAAGTTTTACAACTTATTCCGCTTCTGTCTTGATTCTCAAGACTTAATCCTCAATATTATACACATTTGCTTACCTATTGTAATATATCTTGATCTCTATATATCTCTACCTATCTATTTATCTCATAGAGCATCATGATTCAGAGAACAGGGCAGGTTCTGGGCCAGACTGACATTTCCTAGCTTTGAATCCCAGCTCCGTAGCTTCCTAGCCATATGACAATGGGCACATCATATAACTTCTCTTTGCCTCAGTATTTTCATCTGTTAAATGTAGAAAATAATAGTACGTACCTCACAGAGTTATAATAAAGAGGAACACTTAACGCAGTTCCTGGCACAGAGTAAGCACTCTGTGTTAGCTATGATCATTATTCTATAAAATACAATATTATTTAGAACTTTTAAAACAGTAGTTTTAATATAAATTATATTTAATAAGGATATCAAAAGTAAATGCCCATGGGCTTCCCTGGTGGTGCAGTGGTTGAGAGTCCACCTGCCAATGCAGGGGACATGGGTTCTTGCCCCGGTCCGGGAAGATCCCACATGCCACGGAGCCTCTGGGCCCCGTGAGCCATGGCCGCTGAGCCTGCGCGTCCGGAGCCTGTGCTCTGCAACGGGAGAGGCCACAACAGTGAGAGGCCCGCGTACCGCAAAAAAAAAAGTAAATTCCCATAACCTCAAAGTATTTCCCTCAAATATTTAATTACTGTGCCGGCTTGAACATATGACCACAAAATATTTTATACTCTTGCCCCCAGGCGGTAGGTTTTAATTTCCATCCCCTTAAATATGAGATGAACCCAGGACTCTGTTCTAACAAATAGGGTATGCAAAGGAAAATAATCACTTTTCAGTGGAGCAACCTGGCTGATACCACCTTAACCAGATGATCAAGGTTAACATCCTCAGAAATAAATAATGTTGATATCATGTGCCCCAATATTGTGCAATAAGCAGGGCACTTCTGTGACAGTTTTCCCTGAAGTTTGTAACCTCAGTCTATTTATGAGAAAACATCAAACAAACCCAAACTGAGAGACCCCCTACAAAATACTTGACCGATACCCATCAGAAGTGTCTAGGTCATCAAAAACTGAGAAACAATCACAGATTGAAGAGCCTACAGAGACATGACCACTAAATAAAGTATGGTATTGGGTTGGACCGTGGAACAGAAGAAGGGCAATAGTGGAAAAATATAGTATAGTTTAGTTCATAGTATTGTGCTAATGTTAATTTCTTAGTTTTGATAAATGTACCATGGTTACAAAAAATGTTACCATTAGAGGAAGCTGACTGAAGGGTAAATGGGAACACTGTACAATCTTTGCAACTCTTCCATAAATCTAAAGTTATTTTAAAATAATAGTCTAAAAAGTGAATGCCCATAATATATTATTTTACTATCGCTATGATGAACCAAGACCGCTTATAATTAGACAAAAATATACAGATAGCACACAAGTGAGGAGGTTATATATTTTTATTTTCTTTAAGTTTGGGGGCCCATATATTTGGACTTAAATTTACTGGGTATATGTTGCTGTGATCTTTAACACAACATGAATTATCTAGAAAGATGTACCCCTTGGAGGATATTTAACATTTCGTTAGGTTTATTCTAAGTGATAAGAGAGCAAATATAGACAAATGAAAATTGATTTTTAAAAATGTTTTCTATATTCTGCTTAAGTATTACCTGTGACCCAAAATGACTCACGCACATTAAAATTACTTAATTACTTTAATTCTCTTTTATTCCTGGCTTTTAAGGGGCTGAAACTTTTATGTCTCCAAAAATGTTTATAAGAATACATGTATTACTGTTACTTTGGGATTGTATTAGTCCAAACTGACAAAAAATTCAATTAGGAGAACAGAAAATCTAAGTTAACAACAAAGTACAATACAGTCAACATCAGTACTAGAATGTGTCAGAGAAAAAAAAATTAAATCTACCTATAAAATTCAAATGGAATAATTTTATAGGATCACGTAATTAGCAATATTGTCTGAGATTCAGAGAAACCAAATTCAAAAGATTTTTAGTTATTTACAAACAAATAATTTAGTTACAAACCTGTGCTTAGATTTATATACTTTCAAGTATCAGTTTGGATAATGATGTTACATAAGGAAATATAAGAAATTTAGAAAATGTTACCAGTTTAAATATTTGTACAAAATCCAAAATTTTTCACTAATTAAAATTTCATACTTGTAACCTGATTTTGAATAGTTGTAATTCACTATCACCAAAGGAATAAAAACATATATATTCAAATGTGGTCTTAGTTAAAAGCAGTAGAGAAAAAAATCAGCCACACTTCATTTTTCTTTAGTCTAAAAGTTCCAGTGACAAAAGATTCCCAAATGGAAAGGACTTTCAATTTGTAATCTTAAGCTTGTGGTTAATTTTTCTTAAAATTGTGGCAACTTGAGCAGGCTTCTTTCAGTCTCTCTTACCTGTAGCTAGAAATGTCTTCAAGCAAAAGGAAGAATCTTTTTAGTTTTGATATATAAAACTTTAAGCCTACTGATGACTACTTTTTTTGTCATGATGTTAGTTTTAACAAATTTGTTTCCTATCTCTAACTAAGCTTACACTAAACCAGCTACTGTTTCTAAGTCAGATTCTTTCCTACTTTTCCTCATCAGAACACTGCTATAGACAAGAAAAGATGTTACGCTGAAAAACAGGATCACGTAGAGTTTAAAATAGAGCTCACATTCATAATAACATTTCTGGTTTGTTTTCCATAATTGTATTTAGGTACATTTATTTTTCTTCACTAAATGTCATGTGTTTTAGAAAACAAAAATGTAATAACTGTATAGAATATTTAACTTCCACCTCAGAGGGAATCTTTTCTAATAGAAAATCATTTTATGATCCAGTTCTCTGAACACTAATTTCTTCAACTCAGGTAGTGCAGTCACACAGATCACAGTTCTCGAAGCTCAGCTTTCTCAGAAGTCTTCATCTTACATCTAAGAACAAAATCAGTTAACATCTGCTCTGGGACTTCCCTGGTGGTCCAGTGGCTAAGACTCCACACTCCCAATGCAGGCGGCCCAAGTTTGATCCCTGGACAGGGAACTAGATCCCACATGCCGCAACTAAAGATCCCGCACGTCACAACTAACGCGGCAACGAAGATCCCGTGTATCGCAACTAAGACCCAATGCAGCCAAATAAATAAATAAATATTTAAGAAAAAAAATCTGCTCTGACAGAGGACACAAAGGAGACTGGGGGGCTTCCCTGGTAGCGCAGTGGTTGAGAGTCCGCCTGCCGATGCAGGGGATACGGGTTCGTGCCCCGGTCCGGGAAGATCCCACATGCCGCGGAGCAGCTGGGCCCGTGAGCCATGGCTGCTAAGCCTGCACGTCCGGAGTCTGTGCTCCACAACGGGAGAGGCCACAACAGTGAGAAAGAGGACTTTTACCTCGGCTGTGAATTTACATGTTACAGTTTGTGAGCTGTAGTTTATACCTCACTATGGCTCAAATAAAAAATTAAATAGCTCAAGTTTTAAAGGCCCAATTGACCAGCATAGTTTGTTGATTAAATTACTGTCAACTATATACTGGCTATCCAAGTGGAGTCTGTGCAATAATGAATACATATATATTGTATCTGGATCAACCCTTCAGGGAGAATAGAACAATCAATCAATTAAAAGAAAAGATACCTAATTAGCTAAGCTTAGCTTAATTGATCCATAAGACATTTTTTAAATTGAACTTTTAACAATATTTGCTATTTGTGATTGCCTTCATTGTTCTTGCCCTCCTCTGCTCTCTGATATCCGAGTATTTAAAAGTTATTACACAGCCATGATCCTGAGCCAACATCCAGGTGAGCAAACTGTGTCAAAAGAGGGAGAGAAAAAAATCATGAGGGAAACAGTGCAGACCTTGTTTCACTAGGGTGGACATGCCAACATAAGGTCATAGAGATACAAATCTCATGCACATGCTGCAAATAACAAGGTTTCCCAGAAAACGCAGAAGAAGTAGAACTGTCCTCTCTACTTAGCCTACCTAGGGGAGCATCCTCTCTTTGATAGCTTTTAGCCAATCAACTTACTTTAGGCAGAAGAAAATACAAGACTCTCTATTTGGAAAACTGTCTGAGGTTTTTGCTCTTATAAACTTTGTCTTATAAGTTTATAAGAGACCTCTTAGACCTGAGGAGACCTCTGAGACCTGAGAAGAAACAAGTCACTTTAATAAAACATGTCTCTACGTGGGCTTCCTGTAAAGGGTCATGGTGAATACCTGTGGAAGCATAAAGAAGTAAATCTAGGCAGAGGTATCTACATTTAGAATGCTTTCCCATAAACGTTTTATTCAGAGGAACACTGAAAATATAAATGTGAAGGCATTTTGAAAAGCATGGGAAGAATGGCAGAAGATTAATTTAGGATGCAGACAGTGGAAACGATCACATCAAAACATGATTAAAACATGAGCTAAACCATGCCCTATGAAATAGAATCACTAGATACATTAAAAACTTACCTTCAGCCCCAGCACCATGATCTTTTACAAAGCTATTAGAATATTCCTCTAGATAAAGTCTGAAGCAAACTTTGAGTGGAAATATCGATGAATGTTTCCCCATCTTACTTTTTCAGCATGCTATGATTGTAAGTCCATCTGTCATTTAACCAAATAATGTTTAAAAGTCTTGTAACAATGATATTTATCCAAATTGATTTTTATCTATGAGAATGCAAAGAGCATAGAAAGCCCTCTTTCTCTACTCATTAAGCGTTAGGTTCCTTGACCCTTAAGTAATCTTTTGGAAAATTTCTGATTGTCCCATCTGTAAATCTTGTGGGAAGTAATAAGCCTGCTATTTACCCTGTTACATGGAAAAATTCCCTGTTTGTTGTCTGTAATCCTCGCAAACTCAGCAGATGTTACCACACTTGAGGCAACTGTTCTCTGACTATCTTTTTAAGTGGGTAATGGAGAAATCGTTATCTAAGCTTTCTTTTGTTATTGCAGAGTTAATACAATCTTAAGCAATTTTTTTTTAGCTATATTACTACCACAAGCAAAAATCAAAATAGTTTTTCTTCTGAAGAAGAAAATGGCAAAATAGATCTATTACAGTAAAAATAATTACCTATTGATACTTATTTACTAAAATCTTGAGAATAAAAGATTTTGCTTAGGTAGCTTCAACCTATGAATCTATTTTCTGATGCTTATCTAGCAAAAAAAGGGCAATTATAAAAATTGCTTGATTTGTATGTTGTATGTACAATGTATGTGTTATAGTATTTTACACTTAATTCAATTTTAACGTGAACATTTTGTTATCTCTTCATACTTTTTTATTGTGTGTAT
Organism: Leucopleurus acutus; assembly: GCF_964270905.1. Lineage (NCBI taxonomy): Eukaryota > Metazoa > Chordata > Mammalia > Artiodactyla > Delphinidae > Leucopleurus > Leucopleurus acutus. The sequence goes on along the minus strand of NC_139146.1, from coordinate 109,279,379 downwards.
CTCTATATTTATATTCATGTTTCTACTTGGAAAAATTTGGTTTGTATTTTGTAATCCACACAAATGGATTAAATGTATAGGGTAATAAATTGCACGCTCAATTTTGTGTTTAAGTCTGTGTCTATACATATAAAACTTGTGCCTATATACATATTTTACTAATATCATTGAAGCAAAATAAAACAAAATTGTCAATTCCGCAAATTTACTGGCTTTTCCTTCTCTCTCACTCTTGTTCTCACATCGTCTCTCTTTTACTCTTTTTCATTTTTCCTTTTTGGCTTGTTTACATGATGCCTAATCTTCAATTTGATCCACTTAATTGTCTTTTCAGTGGAATGCTTTGTTGTCTTATAGACAGTGCTAATATAGATGAGAGTGAGGAAAAGCGTTTGGCATATTTTAAAAGTGACAAAAATGGAATTAAGAGGTAGATTTTTTAAAGTATCATTATTAAGATTCACCAAATCGGTGCAGATGTCTTTACTTTGCCCTCACGGTTGGACATTGGTCATATTAAGGATGTGTACTTAACACATTAAGAGGTTTTGTATAAGGTTGGGAGTTTTCTGATGATTCAACCCCCAAATGACATTAAAATTCCCCCAAGATCAGACTTTTGGGTTGCTTTGTATGGCTCCCCATTGCTTTTTGGAAGGAAACCCAGGAAGAAGAATAGCTTATAATGCTCACCATTTAAAATGAAGGTAATCAGAATCCAGTAGAACTTTTCAATTCCAAATCTAAGCCCTTTAGAGCTTTCCACAGTCCCTTTAGCATAGCTTCATCTGTTAGTACTTGTTCTGTTTCAAGCCAAACTCCTGTCACACTAATATTCTTTCACTTCTCAAATCACACAAATTACTTCTCCCTTGCCTTCTAGACCACTCTTCCCCACACGTCCTTCTTCCCTTTGTGTGGCTAACTCGTACTCATCCTTCAGACTCTAGTTTATATTTTCTCAGGGAAGCCTAGGCTACCTAGATTAGATAACTCCTTGCTATCTGCTTCTGAAGAGCCCTGTATCTCTCCCATCATCATTTTTTTAAAAATCGTTTGTTTGTTATCTTTTTTATTCACTGTGTATGAGATCCACAAGATGATTACAAAAGCGGGTTGGACAAGAGAACCTGAATTTGAAGAAGAGAATATGGAAATGAAATTTAGGCAGAACTCTGACGAAGAAGAGGCCTCACAGCAGGACCAGAGAAGATCTATAAGCAGGGAGAAATTAACTCTACAGGGAAGCAATGTTTCTAGGAACAGAAACTACAGGCGTTGAATTTTCAGTTGGTTCCTGTTTGTACATAACTCTCAAATCTTTTATTAATTCTATTATGCTGCACACCTTTGTGTTAACGTGCACTGGGAATTAGAAGAGAACGGACTTTGCTCTACACCACTGATAATGTTGACTCAGAGAGAAAACGGCAGTTGCAGGTACCCAGAGCGATTGTAAGGAGATAAATGGCATAGGAAAAGTAGATTGCAATGTGAACGAACAAATGAGAAAATAAGAGCGCACTCTCTTCCTCACCCCAAATTGTGGAGCTCTAAAAGAAAACCATGGACTTAAAATACCCAACAGCAATAGTAAATGAGCTGGGATCTGCTTGTAAAAATCCAGTTGGACAGCCTCTATGTCTTTCTTTCTATTTTTCTTTCCAATTTACTGAATCTTTATGTCTCTGATTTAAATTTCAGATAAAGTTCTTTGGGTTTATTTTCTAATCTCCAGTTTTCTTTTCAGCTGTGTCAAATCTGTTAGAAAACTCAGCCACCGAGTTTTTTGTTAGACTGTGTTTTTACTTTTAAGAGTTTTGTTTGATTTGTTTTCAAATATGCTCTGTCTTTAATCATCTTTAAAATTTCTTTGCCTCAGATGTACAGTTTTCCTCAATTAGCTGAGAAGTGCCTTATAATGTGTACCTTCTTCCCGCTTTCACTGAGTGCCCAGATGTGTTAAGCTGTACAGACACCTAGGCTATCTGTTGAAAATCTGAAGTCACCCTTATTAGCAAAATGGTATACAGTAGGGAGTTGAGAATATTTTCATGATTCTATGGAAGAAACTACTGATTGTAATCTATCTCTGGAAAGGAATTATGCTTTTCTACAAATAAAGGTTGGTAATTTTCCACATGATATATAAAATACTAAGGGAAAGCACTTATGTTTTCTAAATCAAAGTATGATTTTTAATATAAATGAATAATACAATAAATCTTTACCAAAGGAAAACAGACAAACCCCTGATGACTTTGACAATTAATTTTATTTTAAATGTCTTATAGATACATTCATATTTTCATACTATCAAAAACAGTAGAAAGAGTCTCTTTGGGAACACATAAAACCATCTTAAAGTAAAAAATAAAGTTGATGTTAAAATACACAATAATTTAAATAAAATTATAAGAATCTAATTGTTCAGAATAAATAAATAAGAAATAACAAAAAATTACTTTATTCATATTCCCTGGTGAATTTTTGCTGTTTTGAGAAAGATAGTCATAACTCAGGATTCAGGTGATTTAACACAGCACTGCATAATAAGGCTTGCAGTGACAAGACCAGACCAGACATATTAAAAGTAGGATTGCCAACACAATTAAAATTTCAGATAAATAATGATGTATTTATACTAAAAAATTATTTATTGTTTATCTGAAAGAAAAATCAACTGGATGTGTTTTTTGTTTATTTTCTATTAATTCGCTAAATCTGGCCACTGTGATCATAATATAACAGCCTTGATCAAAGTAGTTCTGTAATACATCACTTAGTATAAAAAATAAATATAAATTCACTACCATCATTATACTTATCAACAACGTTTCTTTCCCATTTCTCCAAATTCATGCACAAACATTATTATATTTGAGGCTTAAATAAATATATAAATAATAAATAGGTGAATAAGTTACACTTCAAAATAATTTACATAACTGAATAAAATTTAAAATGCTTCCACATGCCCTCACATCTCTGTGAGGTAGGTTAGTGGCTGAGATGTTTTCCTCCAGTTTGGGAGTGAAGAAGAAACTGAGGCTCAGTTGAACAAGGACTCGTGAATCCTGGCCAGCAGACTAGGGTTGCAAGATTTAACAAAAAACAAAAACGACAAACAGGATTTCCAGCTAAATTTGAATTTACCGTACACAATGAATAATTTCTAAAATATAAGTGTGTCCTACATGGAACAATGTATGTGGGACATTGAAAAAATCTTCATTGTTTTACTTAATATTCAAATATAACTGGGCATCCTGTATTTTATCTGGCAACCCTACACCAGACCTACACAGTACATGAGGCATTGAAGTAGATTTGTTTGAAGTTTCTTTGGTATCTTTAATGAGGAATTCTCGGAAACCAAGAACAAATGGATTTTTGGTTGTTGTTGTTGTTTTCATGGATCTTTCTTCTCAGCTCTGAAAAGAAATAAAATAAAATAAAAAGTTTTAAAATTAGCAATGTTCTAAATAAGAAGGAATTTATGGCTCTTGAAAATATATTTAATATAGAAATTAAGAGAGTCTTAGATATTTATGTGTTAGAACTATTCTATACTTTCAGCTATAAATAGAGAGATCAGATAAGTTATGTAAACCAGAACACTTCTGAGATTGAGAGAGAGTCATACTAATGACACAGGACACAGGCATATACCCACACTTCCCTGGACAAACTGAGATATATGATCTCCCAGTCATGAGTACAACAAACTCACTATTGCTGCTATTTTTTTTTAAATCAAAGAGGCAGATACTTAAAAGAAAATTTTCAGCAGCAGCAGGAGATTTATAGGTTGACTTCTGAACTGTACGTCACAGGATAAATGAAGAATCTAAATTTAAAAAAAAAAAACAACTTACCTCTTCAAAAATATCTGCACAACCTTCTGCACCCACTTTTCCTTGGGGTTTAAGCAGACCTCTTTTCCATTGACAAGCTTAACACTGAAATAAGAGAGACATGATTAAAATAGTATTCAATGGGTTTCCAACATCCCTTTGGCATTCAAGTCATGGTTCCTTAAGTACAAGCATAAAATGTAAGTCCAAACTAATTTTTAGCTATGAGTCATGGAGGGTACAATATTTAAATGCCATGGAAACAAAGAATTTTCCCTTTCTGTTTTGCTTACTATGTATTCCTAGTACCTAGAACTTTGCTGGATTCTTCCACCTTCCTCAATTCTAGGTTTACTAAAGTAAAGTATCTAATCACTTTTGAAATTACTTACATGATTTCTGAATTTTCACAGTGTGGTCCACTCTCAATCACTCGCAATTCTCTGATAAATTTGGGGTGGAAAGGTGTGGAGTGTATATTTATGCATTGGCATCGAAGTTCTGAGGTCATTCTTGATAGAACTGCAGCTGTGAAAAAAAAAAAAGCAATTAAGAATTGATTTCATTAACAGGCATAGCTCAGCTAGCTTCACCCTTGGTAATTCCAGTGTGATCATTTGGTGACTGTGTGTTTGGGAAACAACACATCTTTAGCAAACTTATTCCTGAAATTGATGGCTGGATATTCTCCTAGCCCCTGACCTCAGTTTTTCTCTTTGTTTTAAAAACAGTCGTTCCTGACAACATTGAATGACATAAACACTTGGAGTTGTCTTTGGGCAATGTTGACATCCTCATGGTACTTTTTCTCCTACTCGACATTGCATAATCTTCTGTGATACCACAATGTTATTCATGGTAGGCAAGATCCAACAACAGGAAAATTGCCTTCAGGAAGAACTAATAGAAATATATGTGAGTTGCACAGAGATTGTCCTATATTTTAGCAAAATCTTTGATGTTTAAAAGTATATATATATATATATATATATATACACATATATATCATATAAAATGTTTATATATACCATAAACATTCTAAACTGTATTTATTTCATAAGAGGGATCCTAATAAGGTTTATAATCTGTCTTTAAGCCAAAGAGCAATTGATGGTTGTTTGAAGCTCGTCAATTAAATAGTACATGGAGTAAAATTACCAGAGTTTTTACTCAGTATTAAAAGATAAAATGGGTATATGTGGCCTCCAATAAAACATACTCTAAATTACAGATTTATGTTAAATATATGTATACTACAGAGTATGAATGATAGGAATAGAACTCTATATAAATCAAACTTTACAATTTTCTAAATATTATATTTATATAACCTAAAAAATTAAAGACTTCAATTTAACATTAAATGACTGCAAAGATGGTTTTCTCTTGCTGAATAAAAGGATTTCTGTTACCGAGGCATTAAGGATAATCTTTCTATCTGAGGATCACATTTAGACACAGCAAACTTCAAGGATGTGCTTACCTTTACACAGAGATGCAGAAAGCAGGAAGGCTGCCAAGAGAGCAATAGCCAGCTTGGAAGTCATGCTTACACAAGGCGTTGTCTTTCTGGTTTCTTCCTGGCTCTTGTCCTAGACGGTTGTGAGCTCTGCTGTCCCAGAGGACCTGTGTCAGATGGGGAGCTCCCGTGGCTTTTTATATTATAGTAAGAGTAGGGAACAAGTGCACCCTCATGCTTGCATCATGTCAGAGGAAATTCCACAATATGCAACCATCTGCCCGCCCCTTGAGAGCAGACCTGAGTCATCTGACTCCCCTAGTGATTTGTTTCTTACTAAGTTTTCAGCGTGATTGAAATTTTATTTGATCTTTCAAATAATTTTATTGATTTTTTTGAAAACATGTTTCTTTTAAAATGTTTTAAAGTATTTTTTTAAATATTCAAACTTCTCAGTTTGATACATTATTGTCAGTGGTAGTTCTTTTTATTTATAAATAACTTTATCATAGTCCTATCTTGCAGTAGTCAGAGTAAGGTCATTTGTTATTGTTCTTTTATGACACAGTCATTTCTTTAGGTAACTTATATATGCTGTAATGATAGAGAAGGTAATCTAGTCAACCACTTTTACGAGAAGTCCATTTCTAAGCACTTTGGAAAGTTTCCAGGAACAATTACCGCTTTCAGGGAGCATGTCACAACTTTTCAAAAGATTTGGTTTTCTAATGCATGCTTGACAGAGTGAAAGGGGATAGCTTTCAGTTCAGTATCGTAAATATTATCAAGTAACTTCTGAGTAATGTGGGACTCTATAGATGGATAAGACTAAGTACTTGTTTGGTCTGTCAGAATAAGAAAGCAATATAAGGACTAGGCTATGTTACAGAACAGACGCGTGGTATCAAGATATTTATTCCAACAAGGACACAAGGGCAGAATCTTCCATAAGCATTTTGAGCAGGGTATTGAAGTGCAGAGGACTCTAATAAAAGAGGGTGAAGGGAAACAGCATGTTCTAGATAGAGATGCTCTTCAAAGACACTCAAGTGGTAAAAGGAAGAATTGTTTATGTTCCAGGATGTGGTTCCCTGGGCTTACTTGGTTGGAGTGGGATGAGGTGGTATGTAATGGAAAAGTAAGCAGTATATACTTAGTGGAAAGAGCATCTGGGTTTAAACCCTTGTTCAACCACTAATTTTTGTGTGGCTTTTAAGCTTTCTGAATTCCAGTTTCCATATCTATAAAATGGTTTTAATAACATCCACCTGTCTCATAAAGTTCATATACATCAACTTCCTGGCTTAACTTTTAAGCTGGTGAATTTCTATCTACCCCAAGAGCCATGGCTTGTATTTCTCATTTTTGTCAGATGGTTGACTTCCAAACTGCAAAGATATTCCACCAAAAATTATTTCTTAAAAATCTCATTTGCCTTAGAGGATTCTTGATAAAAGATTGGTTTCTGAAATACGAAGTTGAGCCAGATTTCAGCATGTAATGCAATAATATAATAAAATAGAAACAACATCAGTGTAAATTATGATTTGCTAGAATTTAAAGCTGCAGATCAAAATCTGGTTGCATTAGGGTTTGTTACCATTTTGGATAGAAAATCTGGAGTACAGAGTCTTAAAATCTATGGAATTCTAGAATGCTTGAGAAAGCACCTAGTTTAAATACTGATATAGGATTTAAATTAAATTCTTGACAAAAACATTATTGAAAAGTAGGCCAAGAGTAATGATGTTTCAGAATGTGAACACTTGTGGTTTGGGGAGAGAACGTCTTTTGCTGAAAGATTTGTATAATGACCCCAACTAACTTCTTAAATATAACTTCAGTTTACTTGATATCAGGGACTGTGTGTGTGTTTTTTAATCCTCACAACAATGGGATAAGTAATAATGCCCTCATTTTACAAATGAGGAAACTCAATAACGTCTCCAAGTTCATATATCTAAGTAGTGGTGGAGCTGAGAGCTTTAGTCCTGGTCTAAAAGCACATTTACAAAGGGGAGATGAAAAGACTTTTCTTCAGGACACTGGAACACAAAACCACCTTTGCATGACTCAATGAAGTTTCTTTCTCTGTCCCTCGTGGGTCCTCAGAGATGAGTCTGGACTTCCTTGGAAAGGGAAGGGAGCTTACAATAGTAAAAGAAAAAATCGAATCTTACGTCAACTTCTGTAGCAAAGTAAATGTTTATTATGTACAATGCAGTTCTTACTCTTTTAAAATCTATCTTAGGAACTTGATTGTTCACTTATTTATTTAATATATGTTGATTATCTGCTAATGCCAGGTCTTGGAGTAGGAGATGTGAATACTCTAAATCAGATATAGTCTCTGACTTCGAGGAGTTTGCAGTCTAATGTAGAATATGGACAATTAGTTACACAAGTAAGTACAATACAGTGGATGAGTATTATAACATGTATAATTATAGGAAGCTTAGGGAGCAAACAAATGGGACCTCTGATGCAGTTTTGATGAATGGGGTTGTCTGAAGAAACAAGTTTAAGACTATGACGTAGTGCCTTAGTCTTGGTGATGAGTAGGACTAAGACCAGTGGAGAGGAGAGAAGGCAGTAGTGCTTTGCTAGTGTGGGGGAAAGCAAGTACAAGGTGGTAAGATGTAAGAGAATATGGCCCAACTGGGTTCCTGAAATTGTTGAGCATTGTATGGAAAATATGCGTGGAGTGAAGAGATAAAAGTAGGGACCAGATACGTAAGCAAGACCTGAGTCTTTAAGAAAATTCTCAGTCTCTTTGCTCTAGTAATGCTGGTTTGTTCAGCAAAGACATATTCTCATATGGAAAGACCCTGAGATGACTGGTTCAGGGCATAATCACTAGGACCCAATTATACTAGTGGTACCACTAAGACACTCAGAGTTCTGAGGAATTGCAAACATTCCTCTACTTTTAACTCAGGGTTGCCTTAGTAATTTTGCAACTTACCTAAGCACCTTTTTTCCCTATCCCATCTCCTTATCTCTTCCCTTCCTCTTCTCTGCATCCTGACATCATCCTTAGAGGTTGAGCTAATGAGTTCCATTTAACCTAGATGCTCACAATTTTTTCAGAATGGAGCATTCATTTATAAAGCAAAAGGACATCTTTGCAAATGTTGTTGATCTCTCCCAGGGTAACCTTGATGCATTTTGTCCTTAGACTCTCTTCATCAGAGGTAAGGTTGGACAAAGACAAAGAGACTAGAGGGGGCAGTAATTCTGGCCTTGTCCCACTTCTGTAAAGGTAACCTTATGAGTCATTGCATAGTAAGTAAAAGGGCTAAATTGGGTTAAATAAAAAACAAACAAATGGCTAATTAGCCTGTTTGAGGAAATGCTGCCTCAAAATAGAGCAGATTGGAGTGAAAAGTTTAAATGAAGAGCAAAGCTGCACATAAATACAAGTGATATTTTGTCACCCTGTAGGAATGAATGGGACTATTGACCAGTAATCTGTTTATTTAAGTTCCAACCAGCACTTAACAAAGAGCATCCAGAGATCTTCACCAGAGTCATGGGACCAAGTCCATCATCCAAGAAAGGGAAGAACTGAAGAAAGAGTCAAAACAAAGACAGGTATTTACTTTTTCCACCTTGCCAAGTAACTCTTCTTCTTCCATGAAACTCCTTACAAGAAAACTGAATGTCTTTCTAGTGCGTTAAACAATTTATGTCCCATCCCCACCTCTCCACCCCACTCCCACTTCAAATAGGTATTGTAGAATTAGGAACTTTTTGTAAATGTAAACAAAGTTGTATTCACATAATAAAGCAGAATGTGGTGGGAGAAACATGGACTTTGAAGTGAGATGAACTTGGGTTTGAATCTTTCCCCTGCTGATTAACCAAGAGACCTAGAGCAAGTCAACTCTATGCTGGCATTGCATCTGCTACTGCTAAAATTTGAGCCACCTTTCCCAAAACCAGTAGCAAATTCTCAACTTGCACCTGGAATTTTTTCTCCCTTTGAGGAAATTAGTCTCAGCTCAACAATCCTTGAGGTTAAGAGAACCATAGACAAATGCTAAACACATATCACTGAATTTGACCTACAATATTGTTAATACTAAGATCATAAACATAAAATACCTACCCCCTGAAATTTTAGTCAATAAAACTAAGAGTTAGTTGAAAGATTTAAAACACAGTCTTGCCTTTTACAGATAAAAAACATTTCTCTGTACTTCATTAATATGATAACTTAACCTCCTCCAGGGCTACAGAACATTTCAGTTCCATCTCCAAATTCAAATGTCTCCAGTTAACGATTCATAAAAATACTAAGAAAAGTTGGTCCATACTGCTAAAAGTGTTCTACCTTTTAAAGAAAAGACATTTTTCAAAGTCTTGACAAGTTAGAGAACAGAAACAGCTAAATGCTTTGGTTTTGAGCAATGTCAAGTCAGAGTAACTTAAATTTAAGGGTATGCATGGCTGTTGGACTAGGTCAACCCTGCCTTCAAACCTACCCCTCCACCACTTATTAACCAAACAACCATGGGAAGTTATTTTAACCTCATTGTCTCAGTTTCCTCATCTGTAAAATGAAGATAACTCCGATTCCACAGGATCACAGTGAGAGTTAAGTGAAGAAATACCTGGAAAATGTCAAGAGTGGTGCCTGGCACATACGAAGTATTCAATAAATGTCAGTTTTTTCCCTCTAATCTGTCACTTAAGTTACACTTCACCTTGCCTGGAGTGGGAGAACTATATATATATATATATTTTTAATTTACCAATCAAAAAGTAAAGATGTATTGACACAACACATCTCTTAAAGCTGTTTTTTTCTTCTAATTATAGAGCTTTCTTTTTATGCATAAAAATTTAATTCATGTTTATGTGTTTAAAAAAACACTGTTGATATACACAGGGGATTGAGTATTGTTTCCAATTCTCTCTCCCAAATCAATGAAGATTTTGAGATGGAGTTTAAAGGATGGGATTGGAGGAAGAGGCTGGTTGTGGAAACAGACATTTATTATGGACTTGGGAGATCTAAGATGAGCCTGTCTTCAATATGAAAAAAATAATAATTAAGTGTAACTGTTTACTTGTAGTCATTTCTTTGTTATATTTTTGGAAAAAAAGTTTTAGAGATTGTTTACTCCAGTGTTTATAATAAAATATATATCTTCAAAATAACAATTATATGTTATTTGCCACTAGGATTCTTTCATGTGAAGTAAAGATCATAGGAAATGAAATCACATGGCAAAAAGAGAAGTTGCTATATTAGAAATGACTGGACTTATGCGTGCATTTAATTTTGTCTTGAGGTAACCAAGACCCACACAAGCAGTTGAGTCAAAGGACAGGAAGTAAGAAAAAGGTTTTAAAAATGGTGATTCAAGGTTGTACAATTTTATAAAGTTATTCTTCCTCTTTTCTTAAAAGTTTATTACTTTGATCTTTTCATATAGACAAGTGATATTCTTAAAAGCTGAGTTGAGATGAAACTCTTAGCAATTTGAAGAAAGTGGAAAAACAGATCTTATGTTGTAGTTTCACCATTCTCCTTTCATAAAACTTTGTTTTGAAGTTTTTGTTTCAAAATGTGAGCTTCACCTTAATTAGTTCTTTTCCCCAGTTTGGCCTTAGGGATTATTGAAGTATTTAAGACACAATCTGATTGGAATCCAAAGTCCATGCCAGTAAATCACAGCAAGATCCTTTCTGACCCACCTCCTAGAGAAATAGAAATAAAAACAAAAATAAGCAAATGGGACCTAATGAAACTTAAAAGCTTCCGCACAGCAAAGGAAACCATAAACAAGATGAAAAGACAACCCTCAGAATGGGAGAAAATATTTGCAAATGAAGCAACTGACAAAGGATTAATCTCCAAAATAGACAAGCAGCTCATGCAGCTCAATATCAAAAAAACAAACAACCCAATCCAAAAATGGGCAGAAGACCTAAATAGACATTTCTCCAAAGAAGATATACAGATTGCCGACAAACACATGAAAGGATTCTCAATATCACTAATCCTTACAGAAATGCAAATCAAAACTACAGTGAGGTATCACCTCACACCAGTCAGAATGGCCATCATCAAAAACTCTACAAAGAACAAATGCTGGAGAGGGTGTGGAGAAAAGGGAACTCTCTTGCACTGTTGGTGGGAATGTAAATTGATACAGCCACTATGGAGAACAGTAAGGAGATTCCTTAAAAAACTAAAAATAGAATTACCATATGACCCAGCAATCCCACTACTGGGCATATACCCTGAGAAAACCATAATTCAAAAAGAGTCATGTACCACAATGTTCATTGCAGCTCTATTTGCAATAGCCAGGACATGGAAGCAACCTAAGTGTCCATCGACAGATGAATGGATAAAGAAGATGTGGCACATATATACAATGGAATATTACTCAGCCTAAAAAGAAACAAAATTGAGTTATTTGTAGTGAGGTGGATGGACGTAGAGTCTGTCCTACAGAGTGAAGTAAGTCAGAAAGAGAAAAACAAATACCGTATGCTAATGCATATATATGGAACCTAAAAAAAAAAAAAAGTGGTTCTGAAGAACCTAGGGGCAGGACAGGAATAAAGACGTAGACAGAAAGAATGGACTTGAGGGGAGGGGGAAAGGTAAGCTGGAACGAAGTGAGAGAGTGGCATGGACATATATACACTACCAAATGTAAAATAGATAGCTAGTGGGAAGCAGCTGCATAGCACAGGGAGATCAGCTCAGTGCTTTGTGACCACCTAGAGGGGTGGGATAGGGAGGGTGGGAGGGAGACACAAGAGGGAGGGGCTATGGGGATATATGTATACATATAGCTGATTCACTTTTTTATACAGCAGAAACTAACACACCATTGTAAAGGAATTATACTCCAATGAAAAAAAAATCCATGTCAGATTCTGTCAAAATTAGCTCAACCCATCTGTGCAGTTGTTGATGTAAGTTTTACCTGACTGGAAATTCCTCAAGGTCAGAGACCATGTCTGCCTTCTTTACACCGTGTGCCAGCTTCTAGCCCAGTGTCTGCAACAAACGGGTGCTCCACAAACATTTCTCAAATGAAAGTAAAACTTCCCCAGTTCTCAGAAGTTTTCCCACCAAGAGCATTATCAGCAAAAGGAAGTAAAAATGTTTGTCTTTGTCTATTTTTGTTCTCCCTCAGGGACAATTGTTTTATTTTCATGAACCCAGAAGGATCCAGTATGGAAACTACAGTTTTAGTTCACGCTCTCATTTAGTGATGGATAGATAAAATAGTAACCAGTTCAGTCAGGCAGCAATTTCCTCGTTTGGTGAATAAACCAAACCAAGCAGCTTTCTAGGCTGCTCCCGGGCTGGGGTAAGAGGTACAACATAGCAGGCAGGGAGAGGGGTGGAGAGCAGTGTGTTGGGACTATCGGTGTCTAGCATCCACTGATGGAGGAGGTCTCTGCTGCCTCCTTCTTCCCATCAGCTGTGTTTCACAGACCACGGAGAGCCCAGAAGACCACACAGACAGTCTTTCCAGAGGCCAGTGAGTGAACTTGAATGGTGACCCACAGAGTTAGTCTAATTAACCTTAAACGTGCTAAGAGTAAACAGATTCACTTCCCTTGTGAATAAAAATAAGACTAACTTTTCTTTAATCATACGTACAACAGTTATCGCCATCCAATGGAGAAAGTGACCAACTTTTCCTGTGCATTGTTCCTACCACATAATCGGTCCCTAATAACCCACAGTGGTTCTTAACCTTTTTCATTTTAACCACTTAATCCTTTGAAAATATAATGAAAGTTCTGTGCCCTCTCCTTACCCCTAAATCCACCTAAGCCTAAGTGTACAAAGTTGTGCATCGAGTTTCAGAAATTCACTGACCTCTGTTAAAAACTCTTAAGGAGTAAAATCAATAAAGGATATATTGGAAGTAGAACACTTGAGAAGAATGAGTGCATTCTGAGTTTACTGTCTTTAAGTCAACTGAAAGAGAAATGATATTTTCTGCCTGCTGCTTGTGGTCCCTGCATACGTCCAGGACAGAGGCTTCAGGAAAAAATTCTTGACGTTCTCAAAAGAGAAGGTGGAGATGGATAAGGACAAGAGTGAGAAAGTGGAAGAGAATCTTCATATTCAATGAGTTCAAGATATGAATGACCTTTAGTTTTCTTGTTGCCCGTAAGAGGAAAGCCCAAATCCATCCAAAAAGATGAAAAGTGAGTACTGCTTTCAACTGATGCAATCTCCTTAGCTAGTCTGCTAAAAGGCAGTGCCAGTGGCATAAGGCGACTAAGATAGAGGGTGAAAGTTTATTCCTTTCATAATCCCCTTCAGCTCGCCAAATAGATATATAATTCAAGAAAAATCTATATGATGTTTTCACATAAAAAGAAAACAAAATCAGAAAATAATTCAGCTTGTGTATGGGTTTAGAGATGTGAGCCAGTCTCTCAGAATTCCCCAAATTTATGCAAAATAAGGGTATAAAACTTCTTTATCCATCTCTCCTTAATCTGGTGCTCTGTATTATCTGATTTCCAGATTTGAGATGCTTTTGCCTCGAGGCAGTTTATCTTCTCATCTAACATAATTTACTATTTGCCACATCTAGGGTGTTCTTTTTCTTGATTATATCATTGTTACTCATCAAAATTAAATCCTTCTTCATGATCCCTAAACCAGGAAGGAGGAAATCACCACCCACAGAATCCAGTGGAGTTTTAAACAAAGGAAAATCTGTCCACTCCAGACCTGTTGGATGAACTTTTCATGTACTTCCCTTTCCCCAGCTGTGGCGGGGGGTGAATCTGGAAAACACCACTGGCATTGTCCTCTACAAAGTTGGACATAAAAGCAAAATGGGCAGCAGAGAGTAGAAATAGATAAAAATGACACACCCAGCCAGAAAAGCAGGACCTTGAAAACACACACTAAAGAGACCCAAAGAAAAATGAAACAGGTATCGGAGAGCCAAGGTTAATGGGGAGAATTAAAATGGCACATTTCTCTTCTGAGCTTGACTTACTTAGGCATCAGCAATGAGTGCAGAGATACCTCCCTCAAGAATAATTGTACTAACAGGACCTTATAACTTAGTACATCGTATGTTTTGTTTTTTGTAATAGTCACAATGACCCGATATTTTTGTATTATTTATTCCCATTTAACAGATGAGGACACAGACTCAAAGAGATTAAGCAATTTGCAGATGGTCAGCAAGTAGGAGAGAGAATTAGGATTTGAATCTAAACAAGAAGTCCAGAGATTCTATGCCACCTCAAGGAAGTTTCTCTCCTGTGTCTGTGAGTCTCACACACTTGGTTTTGAGCACATTTCCCTTCTTTCCCTCACCCTCTCCTGCCTGAGAGGATTTAGAAGCCTGGAGAAGAGGAATTTGATTCAGTGAGGGAGAGGGGACACCATAATCCAATAGAAGAACTAGTTCCTCCTCCTGTCAAAGCCTAGGGCTTTCATTTGTAAAACCAGGGAATTTGCCTATATGGTCCCTACTGTCTGATGCTTTATTCTAAGAAGCACAGTGTATGTGTAATAGGTGGAGAACTGTCCCTGGGAAACCCGACCACTTGTGCCAGGAGAGGACACTCGCCCAAACCTGAAATTTCACAAAACTTCAAGAGAATGTGCACTTGCCCTTAAATGTAGTTAACTAAAAAGTGTCACTTGCATGGTTCTCATCAAGGAGAAGAGCCTTAATTTTGATGGGTTTAATGAAGAAAGAGTCTAGAATTGGAGGTCACGGGGATGGTGTGTTTACCATCAGACTCCTATTCCCCCCACCTTCCAAGAATGAGAGGAAGTGCTTCCTGTGCACCCCTTTCTTCTGACACCATTTCCTCTTACTTGGTTTCTTCATGACTCTTAGATCATTTGCAGCTGCTGACCCTTTACTGTGAAACAAGGAATACGGTTGGAGTTGGAAAATTTTTTTGAAAGAACTAAAGCCCATCTGATTTGTTGGAAAGCAAAAACATCAAATTTAATGGCTATTACTTGAAAATATATGGAAAGAGAATTCATTTTCCCATTATTCATCCATTTAACAAATATTTAGAGAGTACCTTCTATATTTCAAACACTTTTCTAGTTGCTGGGGAAATGTTAGTGGATAACGTGAATAGAAATGGCTACCCTTAGTTTTAGTTGTATAAATGTTATGAGGAAAAGAGTAGGGCAGGGTGATCAGGCTGTCAGGTGGGTGAGGGGATGAGCAGATTACAGCACTGGGGAGTCCAGGGAAGCCTCCCTGAGAGGTTGAGTTTGAACTAAGAACTGAAAGGCATAGGAATTGGCTAAATGGCCATGAGGGAGGATATTCCAGGCAAAGGGCCAGCTAGAGGTAACAGTTTGAGTTGGGAGCTTGGTTGTATACTTGAGGAATAGTAAAGGAGGCCAGCGTGGCTGGTGCAGGGAAAGGAAATAATGAATAGGAAAGGAGGACAAAGAGTAAGGGGCTATATCAGATGGGCTTTGTAGGTCATTATAAGGATTTCAGCTTTCATTCTGCATGGAGATCCATTGGAGGGTCTGCAGTAAATCGGTGACATGATCTGACTCTCTAGCTGCTGGGTGGAGATGGGGCAGGGTGCGGGCACTGCAGGGGAACAGTTTGTAGGGAAGGCAGATGACCGGTTAGAGGTTACTGTGGAAAGCCATAGTGATAATTGTTTATACCAGGCCAGAGTGGTAATAGCAGGGGTGGTAACTAGTGGTCAGATCCTGGATATTTTAAAGGCAACACAAAATCCTGAGAGATTGGGTATGAGATGTGAGAAAAAGAAAAGTCGTTGATGATGAAGGTTTCAAATGTAAGCTGTTGGAAGGATGGAGTCTCCACAAGCTTAGACACTTGAGGCAGCATCTAAACTACTGTTGCCAAATTATTTAGGTATGGTGCAATTCTTGCTTAATAGGAGTCTTCCAACTGCATCCTGAATAGAGTTCCTTAATTACAACCATATCTGCATGAAGTGGTGGCTATAGCTGGTAGTGCAAAGAAGACTGAGGCAGGAAGGAAGTGGAAGTGAGCGATAGATTAAAATTTATTGTGTTCCAGTCACTGTACTAGGTTCCTTTTTAAAAAAATAAAAATTATATATGTTTAAAGTGTACAGCATGATGATTTAATATACACACACATAGTAAAGTGATGACTAAGCCAAGCTAATTAACATATCATGGCTACCATTTTTTTGTGTGATGAGAACATTGAAATCTACTCTCTTAGCAAATTTCCAGTATTCCATACAGTGTTATGAACTATAGTCACCATGCTGTACATTAGATCTCTAGACTCATCCATACTACATAACTTCAACTTTGTACCCTTTAACCAACATCCCCTCATTTCCCCCACCCTCCCAACCCTGGTAACTACTGTTCTATTCTCTGCTTCTATGTATTTAACTTTTTTGATTCCACACATAAGTGAGATTATGCAGGTTGGGTATTTTTTGTTTTTTTTTTTTCTTTCTGTGTCTGACTTATTTCACATAGCATAATGTCCTCCACATCCATCCATGTTGTTGCAAATGGCAAGATCTTCTTTCCTAAGTCTGAATTATATGTGTGTGTGTATATATATATATATATATATAGAAAGAGAGAGAGAGAGAGAGAGAGAGAGGGAAATTTCTTCCAGGTTTATTGAGATATAATAGATATATAACATTGTATGAGTTTAAGGTGTACAATGTATTGATCTGATCCACTCATCCATTGATGAATGCTTGGATCGTTTCCATATTTTGGCTGTTGTGAATAATGCTACAATGAATATGGGAGTGCAGATATCTCGTCAAGGTACTGATTTCAGTTTCTTAGGATATATGTCCAGAAGTAGGATTCTTGGATCATATGGTAATTCTATTTTTAGTTTTACAAGCAACTTCCATACTATTTTTCATAGTGGTTACACCAATTTATATTCTCACCAGCAGTATACAAGTGTTCCCCTTTCTCCACATCTTGGCCAACACTTATTATCTTTTATGGTTTTTCTTTTCTTTTCTTTTCTTTTTGTAATAGCCGTACCAACAGGTGTAGGCAGTGTTTCATTGTGGTTTGCCTTTCCCAGATGATCAGTGATGTTGAGCACCTTTTTATATATCTGTTGGCCACTTGTATGTCTTCTTTGGAAAAAATGTCTATTCAAGTCCTTTGCCCATTTTTTTAATCAAGTTGGGTTTTTGGATTTTGTTGCTGTTGTTTTGCTATTGAGTTGTATGAGTTTTTTATATTTTGGATATTAGCCCCATATCACTTATATGGTTTGAAAATATTTTCTCCCAAACTCTGGGTTGACGTTTCAGTTTGTTGATGGTTTCCTTTGCTGTGCAAGGGCAATTTAGTCTGATGTAGTCCCACTTGTTTATTTTCCCTTTTGTTGTCTGCACTTTTGGTGTCATATCCAAAAAATCATTGCCACAGACAATGTCCTGGATTATTTTTCCTATGCTTTCTTCTAGGAGTTTTATGGTTTTAGGTACTACATTTGTGTCTTTAATTCATTTTGAATTGATTTTTGTGTATGGTGTAAGATAAGTTTCATTCTTTTGCATGTGGATATCCAGTTTTCCTTATACCATTACCTGAAAAGACAATTCTTTCCCCATTGTGTGTTCTTGGTGCCTTTGTTGAAAATTAGGTGACTGTATATACTTGGGTTTATTTCTGGGCTCTCTATTCTGTTCCATTGATCTATGTGTCTATTTTTATGCCAGTACCATATTGTTTTGATTACTAGGGCTTTGTAATATAATTTGAGATCAGAAATTGTGGTATCTCCAACTCAATTCTTTGTTTTCAAGATTGCTTTGGCTATTCAGGGTCTTTTGCAGTTCTATATGACTTTTAGAATTTGTTCCCATTTCTGTGAAAAATGTCATTGGAATTTTGATAGGGATTGAATTGAATCGGTATTTAGCTTTGAGTATATTAGGGTTTTTTTTAATAAGTTAATGTATTTAATTCTTACCACAAATTTATGTTTTTGGTGCTATTTTCATTTGACAAGTGAGAAAACTGAGGCTAAGAGAGTAAAAATTGTGTACACACAGCAAACAAGCAGCTGGACTCAAATCTGAATTCGTATCTGAACCCCAGTCTCTCTGATCTCAAAGCCTGGGCCCTTTCCCCTCTACAGAAAGAAGGTCAGGCTGGGTGTGGATCAAGCAGCCTATAGAGTTTATATCTTGATGGCCTAAGTTCTGAAAACTATAATGAAAAAGACCATTTTAAGCCTAGAAAGTAAGGGTTATAAGAACATCAGGAAAAGCTACTGATAGGTCTGAAGCTGCTTAGAAGACTGAAAACTGCCCCATCACTACCACATCCATAAATCTATTCAATAACATCTGTGGTTTATAAATAGAGTTTATCAACAGGGTGTGGGTGAGGGATGGAAGTATATTTGTCCAGAGTCTTGCATTCACAAAAACTCTTAAAGCTGGTATTTAATGTTATCACTGAATAAGGTCACACCCTCAGTCACAGAGATATATTGGCAGGATTGAAAACATTAGATATTTAGTGTTCAGCTTTGAACTGTTTATCCCATCCTGGACACAGAGCCTGAATGCACTATGAAATGCTTATATTTTTAGTAACATGACTATTGCAATATATTTGTGCAATCTTAAGAGTATAATTTATTAAACCTAAACTGTTGGTTTATTTTTAAAAGTCTTTTAATCCGTTTTGATATGCCTTTTCCTTTTTCTTCTTCCTCTTCTTTCTTCTCCTCCCCTTCTCTTCTCCAGTATATTCATATTCTAATAAAAGAGAGAAAAAGAGGGAGTGGCTCAGGTTCACCTTGACCTTTCAGGGGATTCATGAAAGAACACTACAGCACAGCAAAGCATTACCTACCTTCACAAATATACCATGTGGAGGAAAAAGGATTCTGAAAAAATAAGATATTTTATCTTTCCTGTGTTAAATAAGTGTTCCCGATGCAGGTCTTGAGCTGTGCATGAATTTCACCCTGGGTGCTTTCAGAATCCTGCAGCCTGGTCAGTTAGTGTGTAGTAAGCTACTACTGGTTGCTCTTAATCATATCTAGGTGGCACTGTAGAAAGGTTTGTAGATGGAAAAAGCAAACACAAAGAATCCTAGAGCTGTTCAGTCTGTCCCAGTACAAGCCCCACCTTGTGGTCAGAAAGCAGCAACCCCATCCTCTTGTCTACAAAAGAATTGCCAAAAGGTGGGGTTCGGAGAGTTTCAGGAAATGCAGCCAGCATTTTAGGCAAGCATGTCATCCTCTTTTCCTTGGCTTTTCTCATTTTCTGGAACTGTTACCAGTTCACTTGTTCATTTCCTGCGTGTGTGTATGGGAGTGTGTTTGCTGTTGCATTTAAAAACCTGAGCTTGTCATTTGCTACATGTACCTCCTCTCAGTTTCATCTTCATCAGAATTTCCAAAACCTCTGGGAAATTTGGCTTCCCAGTTGCTTATTCTTCGATTTACAGTGTTAGGGTCAAGTGAGTTTGCTCCGAATTGCTTCAGTTTGGAATCACCTTGAGAATTAACATGTAGCCTCAGCAACAGTGGCTGGGCAGAGAGTTTGTGGCTGTAGATTGTGTGCATGTGTGCTGGGGAAAGGGGACAGTCCATCTGTCTGTCTGTTTGTTCAGGGTGGGGAGGGATGAAAAGAGGAAAGAGAGGAAAGGATGAATAAGAAGAAGATGAGCAAAGGTTTTAGGACACCTCAGTTTTTCTCTCCAAAAAGCACGCATTACCTTAACTTCAAAGACTATTAAAATGGTCACATCAAAACAGCTCTGGGGGGCTTCCCTGGTGGCGCAGTGGTTGAGAGTCCGCCTGCCGATGCGGGGGACGCGCGTTCGTGCCCCGGTCCGGGAAGATCCCACGTGCCGTGGAGCGGCTGGGCCTGTGAGCCATGGCCGCTGAGCCTGCGCGTCTGGAGCCTGTGCTCCGCAACGGGAGAGGCCACAACAGTGAGAGGCCCGGGTACCGCAAAAAAAAAAAAAAAAAAAAAAAAAAAACAGCTCTGGGATATGTACTAATGCAGTGTACAGTAGTATCGCCTTTTTCAAAAAATTGTGGTAAAATAGGCATAACGTAAAATGTACCATCCTAACCATGGTTAAGTAAGTGCACAGTTCAGTGAGAGTAAGTACATTCTCATTGTGCAGCCATCCACACCGTCCATCTTCTGAACTCTTAGTACTGACTTCTGAATAAAATTATCTTAGTTCAAACTAAGGTTCTGACATTTACTAGAATCATATGCCTGAGGCCTCAGTTTATCTCACCTATACATTTTTTTTTCTTCAAAGCAAACTCATAGGGCTCTTGTGAGGCTTAAATAATAATGCTTGTAAAGTGCTTAACATAGTGATAAATGATCCATTACTGTTAGTATGATCTCACGGAATTCTAGCCACTTGTTACTTCTCCATGAATGGTGTGAAGACTTTCTACCATCATCTCGTGATGCTAGATCCCTGGCAAACACACCTTGTTGCTACGTAGATTTTTTGTTATGATGATGATGATTTTTAGAGCTGTGTATCATTTCCCACAGCAAGGAAATTGGCTGGGCGGGGGCGGGGGGGGGGGCGGGCGGGAAGAGTACCTGCCAAGGAAATCAAAAATAGCCTTTTGAATACCTCTGTTCCAACACGTTCAAATTATCTACTTATCTCAACAACTAGAGCAACAAATGCTCCGAATCCGTGAGGCAGGGCCTGGGTTGGGGGAGGGCTTGGGTAGGGTCTGGGCAGCCAGTCCTCGGCACAGCTTTGGTAGGGCAGCCTCCATCCAAGAAGTCAGACTCAAAGACAATGACTTCTCTGGGCCCATATCCCCTTCTTGTGACTTTTGTAGCTCCGGCTAACCCAGTGGACAGCCAGGGAGGGCACAGCCTACTTACTTCCCTAGCTTGGTGCCTACCTCGTGTCTTGCCCTTGTCCCTCCTAACCCCCAGTGCCCCATAGAATATCTGAGTTCAGTGCCATAGCCTGTCAGGGCTGCTTTATAGGCAATTTTATGACAGATTAAATTTAAAAGACTCTTGTAGGAATTATAATTTATCCCTGTTTATGGAACCATTCTGACTTCCCATACATTATCCCATTCATTCCTCAGATATGACCCTTCCTCCCTTCCTCTCTCCCTCCCTTCCTTCCTTCTTCCTCAACATTTATAATTCCTGATTATAAATATGATTCACAGTCAGTATTAGAAAATTTGGGAAATAAAGAAAATATAAAGAAGAAGCCCAAAATTATCCGCAATCTCACCACCCAGAGATAAAGACTTTTATATATACATTCCAATGTTGTCTGTTTTTATGAGCATATATTTCAAAATTTGTATTGTACTGTGCAGACAATTGTCTGTTCCATTTATTTCACCTTCCACTCTCTTGTTGGCATTTACTATCAGTCAGTACACCTCACGCTTTTTAGCACTTATAATCTATTATAACATGTGGTTTTTTCAAACATCTCTTCTATTTGGGGTTTCTCCCCTTCCCCAGCTCCAGCCACTGCACTGGGCTGAGCCCTCCTGTCTTTGGTCTGGATCAGCACAGAAATCTCCTCACTGGTCTAACCTCAATCTTCATCCCTTCACCATCCATTCATTCCTGCCAAGTGAACTTTCTACAATGCAAATCTAACCATGTCTTTCCTGGTTTTCATCTTCAATGATCTTCAAGATAAAATCCACACTCCTCTGCTTGAGAAAAGTCCTTCTCCACTGAGCGCTTCTGGATCTGTCTGTCTCCTCTCCTCTGGCTTCGGTCCTTCCATTCTTGGCTCTTGGAGCCCAGTGCATGTTGTCTGGAACATATTTCTCCACTCCCCCCGCCCACCCTTTTGCTCAGCAAACCCACTGATCCTTTACAAGATCTAGGCAAAGTCTCAGCAAATGTACTGATCCTTTACAAAGATCCTCTCCAACTTGCCCTCAACCTGTCCCGTCTGGGTTTGGGGCTCCTGATTTGCTCTCCCTTGATTATGTGAGCCTACCCCTAGCCTAGTGGGAACAGCAGAATCACCTGGAAGTCTCGTGAAAACACAAATCTTGTAACTCTACTCCTAGAGTTTCTGTCTCAGGAGGTCTGCGGGGCTGAGATTTCGCATTTCTACAAGTTCCCAGATGTTGCCTATCCAGGGAACAGACTTTAATCCCCACAGCTATAGCCTCATATACCATATCGTAAGTGATTTCTTTTGTTTCTCCCTTCTGATCAGTGACTTCTGTGTAACAGGGTCTGAAATAAACCCCAAGATCCTAGCCTGTGGTGAACACATTAAAAACACCTCCTGAATAGAGGAACCCTTCCAGGAGTCCTGACTCAGCAGCAGAGTGGTAACCGTGACCATCCACAGTTCCTCAGCAGACGCCACTGTGATGAATTCCTGAGGCATGACTCAGAAGAAATTCCTGTGCAATGCCTTTTGCAGACATGTTGCAGGAGTCATGAGTAGAAGCCCTTTGACTGCATGTGGAACTTCCTGAGGAGTTTGGAAATCTCCCTTTAAATCCCCTTTCCTCAATGAATTTTCTCTCACAAGATGCCTCAAAAGTAAGAATAATAAGGCATTGTTTTCCTGTGGATAGATCATCAGTTGCGTAAATGTCTCTAACTTTGTGGTTAAGGGTCACGAAAAGACCTAGAGGAAGCTACATGAAGTTTATCTTAAAATTTTGGTAAAAATCTTTTCCGTGTGCAGGTTATTTGTATTTCTGGTAGAGGGTAGGGAGCAAGAAAGACAAAACTCTATGCCAAGGAAAATATAACGTCATG
Organism: Leucopleurus acutus; assembly: GCF_964270905.1. Lineage (NCBI taxonomy): Eukaryota > Metazoa > Chordata > Mammalia > Artiodactyla > Delphinidae > Leucopleurus > Leucopleurus acutus. The sequence goes on along the minus strand of NC_139146.1, from coordinate 109,256,285 downwards.
GAAAGTAAACTCCCTTCGGATGTGACTTAATAAAGCTTTCCTGGGACAGATTCTGTTTTATGCATTCCCCTACTAACCAAACAGACGACATGTCAAATATAAATCTAAATTTACCAAATTCAGGTAAACAACTCTTCATTCAACTTCTCATAAACACATAAAGCTAGGAACCAAAGTGCTGCTTCCCTAAATTTTTCTGGTGTCATTTTTACATGTTAAACTTGTAGGTGTTAAGACAGTCTTTTAAAATGAGCTAATAATTTGTATATTAGTAATTTCTATAAAACAGTGTAAATAGTTTCTATAGTAGCAACAGATAAAATGAGTCATGCTGGCTCCATCTTTTCGACGACCCTCTGAAAGAAATTTCAATTTCTTGAGGCAAGCTTGATTTAGACAGGCTTAGAAGCTAGCTTTCTTTCCCAGTACTGAAAAGAGGAAGCAAGGCACTAGGAGTATCCAGCTCCCTCGGTGCCTATTTTCCCCCAATTTTTTTGCAATTATTGTTCAGTCTTTATCAGGCCACCCAATTCTGTTTTTTTCTTTCTTTCTTTCTTCATTAACACCATACTAAGCAGGGCACAAATTACTTAGTATGTGAACACATATAGGAGGCTGAACTGGAAAATGACAATTCAGTTACATAACTCACGGATGAGCAACAATTAACTAGATGACTTATAGATGATACTTAACAGCAAAAATAAAGGTAGCCAACAATGCAGACACATTTCAACTAATTTCTACCTATAAACAATATAAAGGATGGGCATTGGGCTTCCCTGGTGGCGCAGTGGTTGAGAGTCCGCCTGCCGATGCAGGGGACACGGGTTCGTGCCCCGGTCCGGGAAGATCCCACATGCCGCGGAGCGGCTGGGCCCGTGAGCCATGGCCGCTGAGCCCGCGCGTCTGGAGCCTGTGCTCCGCAACGGGAGAGGCCACGGCAGTGAGAGGCCCGCGTACCGCAAAAAAATAAAAAAAGGATGAGCATGAAAGGACCTTTTCCCCTCCCTCCTAAAATAGGAGAACAAGATTTGCTTTGAACAATTCAGGTGGCTCTTTCTTGAGTTCTATCCTCTTACTAGGCATATATAGTAATTCAATAACCGGTAAATAAAAACTCAGGAGTTCTAGTCTCTCACTCCAGCAGAAAGTGGACAGTCCTAGGTCTCAGCCCAAAGAAAAACTATCACCAACATTATTCAACCCTGAGCTGGAATTCAGAGACTCTAAAAGCTATACATGGAGACACACGCATACGTAAAATATTTGTAATGACAGCGGACCAAAATTACAGAATGGTAGAATGATGATTCATCTGACTCATTTAAAATTTTAAAATGTTTTTCAGTATAAACTGACAAAGCCATTTAATTGAAGTTTTTGATAATTCGACCTTATATATTAATTTGCCAAAATATACAAGTAATAGAAAATGTAGAGAATTTATCTAGCATATAATTATGGCAGTGCTTTCCTCCACCTTTCACTATGTTCTTCAAAGGGATTCTGTGATTAATTTTGTTCATTAATGTGTTTCTTTCATTCATCAATTGCATTAATATTTATTGAAAGCCCTTAAATGCTAAGCATGGTGTTAGGTACAAATGAATTTTTATTAAAAATTATTAATGCTTTCCACTAAATTTTTAATTAAAAAGTCTAAACACTGAATCTAAAAATTGGTGATATCAATTTTTTTTTCTTTTTTTTTTTTTTTGCGATGCGCGGGCCTCTCACTGTTGTGGCCTCTCCCGTTGCGGAGCACAGGCTCCAGATGCGCAGGCTCAGCGGCCATGGCTCACGGGCCCAGCCGCTCCGCGGCATGTGAGATCCTCCTGGACCGGGGCACGAACCAGCGTCCCCTGCATCGGCAGGCAGACTCTCAACCACTGCGCCACCAGGGAAGCCCATCAATATTATTTTAAACACAAAATTTACATTCAGAAAATTCAACCTCCAAACTAAATATTTTGTACTACACAATATTAGTTCAGCCTGGAAATTATAACAGATTATAATATATTTCCCTTATTGTGTAAACAAAAGAAAATGTAGTATCATCATTATAAAAAAACTCTGACTAATGTCCAAAGGCGGGAGGGGAGCGGGGGGAGTAGAGTATGCTCATACTATGCTTCAATTTAGCTTTATTTATTTCCCAAATGACCATATACTAGCATCTTCTTTTTTATGCTGCTTAGCACAGAAAAAAACAAACCTATAAATATTGGGTTACAAATAGGAGAGCTAGACACACAATAGGCACACTTGACGGTGCTAAGAACTCTGAAGGGTTATGACCACCATGAATCTTCTTCATGAATTTAATTTTTCCCTGATCCTCCCCTGGGGATGGGTGTTGGGATGTCCAGCAGGTTGTAATTCGTGTATGGAAGAGAAAGCATAGGCCATTCTAACACTTGCTTCCCTCCTGGCCATGACTCAAGAGTTTTTGATGGACTATACAGGCAATTGGAGATGACAAATGGTAACATGAACACAGGAAATGTTGTCAGTGTTAGGCCTCGTGCTTTCATACCACCAAGCACCAGATTGGAGCATCCTGGTCCTCAGGGTTACACAGCATTGTACAAGATTGTACAAGAAGCCACAGATCAAAGTGGGCATCTCCCTGGAGCATCAGTTTCAATGGGTGCAAATTAAAACATTACTTTTATAATGTATTAAAATAATCAAGGGAAAAATTGCTAAGTAGGAAGTGTTGTTTGCATCTTTAAGTTAAAACAAATGCTTTCAAAGGAATTTCTCACTCGTATGGGTCATCAGGCTCCCACATCTGGTCCCAAATCCCTAGGCTCCCTCTGCAGTCTCCTGTGTCATTAGAGCTACTCTGCTCACAGGAGTGAGAAGTGCTGGTGTACTGCAGTTTCCCTCTGACTCCTACTACACCCCTACGTTCTACTGTGCTTAACAATTTGTTGTAGTTACTTACGTGTGTTTGTTTTCTGTCTCCTACTAGATTGGCACTCTGTGAGAACAGAGACTGTGTCTACCTCTTCCACTGTGCCCAGCATGTGGCTTAGTGCACTGCAAACAGAGTAAGACTCATTAATTCCAGGACAAATGTTATTTCAGGAATATTCAAGTGGAGAGTTGATTATAAGTAAAATTGTGGAGAAGTCTGCTCTCAAAGTTCCCAAGCCACCCCAATTCTATGCTCTACTTCAAGGGCCCAGGATCTTTGTTTTCTCTTCTTTCCCCCTTTTCAAAGCCTCCCTTTTAATTTGCTTTTTACAATATAACAAAAGTGATTAATAAAACTTGAAGTGTTCTCCGTATTAGAAAAATGTGTGTTTGAACAAAGAACAGATCCTTAAACTAAAGAGAATTGCAAGCATCAGTCAGTGGGTGAAGGGAAATTATTTTTGTTGTAGGACGTTCCTACTTCTCCTAACACACAGATGATTACAAATTCCAATGACTTACAAGGCCAGGCTTGAAGTAATCATATGATGGATCACATGAATCAGATTGAACTCATTTTTTTCCTGAAAAAAGTGATTTTCAAAGTCCAAAATGAGCAGTCATTACCAGATGACATTACACAGGGTAGAAACCATTGGGATTAATTGCATGGATTTAAATCTATAACAGGTAAAGCTCTATTCTCTGAAATATAAAGGAAATCACTTGATTCTGATAGATTTCACTTTCCTCATCTACTAAATGAAAATCTTAGGCAGTTAGAGCAAAGATTACTGAACTGTGCATTTTCTATGTGACAGGAACTTTCTTCTGGGCTTTCCAAGCAGTAAGTCCTTTAATCTTACAACACCCCTAAGAGGTCTGTACTACTACTGTTCTCAATTTGCAGATGGGGACTCTGAGGCAGAAGAGGTTATGCAGCTTCTCCAAGGTCCCACTGGGACTAAGTAGCAGAGCAAGAGTCAAACTGATATCAAATTCCAGAGCCTGCCTTCTTAACCCCATACCATGAGCTACGACGCTCTTCCAACACTAAGAATCTACAAGCCTCTTGCATTCACCCCTGATGCACATCTGACAGAACAGTGAAGCATCATAATAAAGAAACTGCACAATCTGCAACACCTGCATAATGAAGAAATCATGAAGGTGATGATGTGTGCCTTGTGTGTCCAAGTTTCTCACTATTACAATAATTATTTGAGAAAGCCTTATCTAAACCTCTCTGTTTTCAGGCTATTTTAAAGTTCTATGGTATTTGGATTCTGGAATACTGAGAACACTAATAAATAATCATTAACGTGGAATGCTTTTTCTCCCATTTGCTGATCCTAGCAGAATGGATAAATTTATTTCATGTAATCCCATTGTACACAAGAGATAGCAAGGGGCCAGGGTCAAACCTAGGATTTGAGAGCTATAAGTGTTCATCTAGTCCAAATTCTACATTGCAGATAATATTTTCTATTTTTCACTTATTGTGTACCCGGAGCCTAAAATGCAGCTACAATTCAGGGAGTCAGAAATATTTGGCCATGTTTTTTCACGGGCAAGGGATTTCTACCTACAAAGTAGGACAAAACCTCTAAACATTAAAAGAGACTACATTATTTATGGCACCAAAACTAATCTATATGTCACGACTTCTATCTGACTTGGATTTGGGGTTTCATCTAATGGACTGACCTAAACAAATCATTTCCCTTTATTTCCCTTTCACTCAGAGATTTGCGTGATTTTTTTTCACAACAATACATTTATAGGACTCAGCTATTAAAATCTTGTTGCATGCTCACCAGACCAGACGAACTTCAGATAATGCAGTCTATCCTGACATAGCAAAGGCTGATAATTAAACACATTAAACGCTTTTGTACAATTTCTCCTTCCCTGCACTTTCCAGGCAGTTTACACTGGCTAGGATATCAGGGGGTTGGTTTCTGAGCTCTTGCTCAGCTGCTTGTCTGCTCTGTGACCCTGGGAAAGCCACTCCATCTCTTTTGGCCATGGTTCTTCATCTACTAAACTAAGGGGCTAGCCTCATCTTCATCATTCCTTTTTGCAGTTGTCCTTGTGATGAGTTTACACATGGAACCTCAACAGGGTTGCTATCATTTGATGGAGCTGTCAGGAAAAGTAAATGTCATATATTTTAAAGTTACTCAATCCAATCAGTCACAAAAAGTTGAAGTTTCCCAAAGTATAGCTATAACCACACCATGATATAGTTTGCTTTTGTCATCTTTCTCCTTTAAAAAACTGTAAAATTTTGTATATTTCAGAAAAGAATTCACATATCTGATGTGTGTGCTCGTTTTAAATCATAGTGTCTTTAACATATATGAGCTGTTATATAACCAAGCTTGAATATGCTATTCTAAAGGATAACCAAGCATTACAAGGAAAGTTTACAGTAATCTGTACCTATGTCTAGTCCAAATTGTTATTTATTTGAACTACCCTAGTAGGTCAGCTAGTCTTTAGTTTACTGGTATGTTATTTTGACATCTCGTCCCTTGGCTTGGGATAATTTGAGCATCTTTAGGGAAATAAATAAATCATTTCAAAGGAATTGTAAAAGAGAGAAAGATTAGAAACTATCTAGTAAATATTACCTGTATTAATTTCCAGATTAGATGTATTTTAATAAGCAATCATCATTAGCACCTTGAATTTTGAGCAATTGTTAAGAATACGATTAATGAACCTGGAGAGAATTTTCACACATCATACATTGATGCTTCTGAAATGTTTTCAGAATAGATTCACATTAGTACACACCATACTGTTTGACTGCCATCCTTGAAGGAGAAAATGATCAACATTTCTCAAACAGTAACCAGTTTTGGAGAGCATTTATTGGAAAAGGAGGTCATGCCAAAAATATTTCATGGGAAACTTGAAACATTTCTGTTTAGCAATAACCTTTTTACCTAGCTTCCTGAACTCAGGTTAACTTGATCCCACTATCAGTAGCTTGTGTTTATCTTTTGCAGTGACTGAGTCTGGAAACTTCTCGTTACCCACATCTTCCTTCAAACTTTGAATCATGTACTCACAATGACATTTAAAAATTGAGCAACAATGCACCCTAGGTTGGGATGATTTTCTTTCCCAAGCTGTGAAATATGTGAATATTAAGCATAACCCCTCACCTTATGAACCCACACAGCTGATTTCTCAGCAGAAACTTGGCAAGCCGGAAGGGAGTGACAGGAAATATTCAAAGTGATGAAGGGGAAAAACCTACAACCAAGATTACTCTACCCAGCAAGGATCTCATGCAGATTCAACAGAGAAACTAAAAACTTCACAAACAAGCAAAACTAAGAGAATTCAGCACCACCAAACCAGCTTTACAACAAATGCTAAAGAAACTTCTCTAGGCAGGAACCACAAGAGAAGGAAAACACCTACAATAACAAACAAAAAACAATTAAGAAAATGGTAATAGGAATATACATATCAATAATTATCTTAAATGTAAGTGGATTAAATGCTCCAAAAAAAGGACATAGACTGGCTGAATAGATACCAAAAAAAGACCCATATAGATTCTGTCTAAAAGAGACCCACTTCAGACCACCCACTTCAGACCTAGGGACACATGTAGACTGAAAGTGAGGGGATAGATAAAGATATTCTATGCAAATGGAAATGAAAAGAAAGCTGGAGTAGCAATTTTCATATAAGACAAAATAGACTTTAAAACAAAGACTATTACAAGACACAAAGAAAGACACTACATAATGATCAAGGGATCAATCCAAGAATAAAATATAACAACTGTGAATATTTATGCACCCAACATAGGAGCACCTCAATACATAAGGCAAATGCTAACAGCCATAGAAGGGGAAATTTACAGTAACACAATAATATTAGGGGACTTTAACACCCCAATACCACCAATGGACAGGTCATCCAAAATGAAAATAAATAAGGAAACACAAACTTCAAATGATACATTAAGCAAGGTGGACTTAATTGATATTTATAGGATATTCCACCCAGAAACAACAGAATACACTTTCTTTTCAAGTGGTCATCGAACATTCTCCAGAATAGATGATATCTTGGGCCACAAATCAAGCCTTGGTAAATTTCAGAAAATTGAAATTGTATCAAGTATCTTTTCCAGCAACAATGCTATGAGATTAAATATCAATTACAGTAAAAAAACTAAAAAATACAAACACATGGAGACTAAAGAATACACTACTAAATAACCAAGAGATCACTGAAGAAATCAAAGAGGAAATCAAAAAATACCTAGAAACAAATTACAATGAAAACACGACAAGCCAAATCCTATGGGATGCAGCAGAAACAGTTCTAAGCAGGAAGTTTATAGCAACACAATCCTACGTCAAGAAACAAGAAACATTTTAAATAAACAACCTAACCTTACACCTAAAGCAATTAGAAAAAGAAGAAGAACAACAAAAAAACCCCTAAAGTTAGCAGAAGGAAAGAAATCAAAAGATAAGATCAGAAATAAATGAAAAATAAATGAAGGAAATGATAGCAATGATCAATAAAACTAAAACCTGTTTCTTTGAGAAGATAAACAAAATTTTCATAAACCATTAGCCAGACTCATCAAGAAAAAAGGGAGAAGACTCAAATCAATAGAATTAGAAATGAAAAAGGAGAAGTAACAACTGACACAGCAGAAATACAAAGGATCATGAGAGATTACTACAAGCAACTCTATGCCAAAAAAATGGACAACCTGGAAGAAATGGACAAATTCTTACAAATTCACAACCTGCTGAGACTGAACCAGGAAGAAATAGAAAATATGAACAGACCAATCACAAGCACTGAAATTGAGACTGAGATTCAAAATCTTCCAACAAACAAAAGCCCAGGACCAGATGGCTTCACAGGTGAATTCTATCAAACATTTAGAAAAGAGCTAACACCTATCTTTCCCAAACTCTTCCAAAATGTAGCAGAGGGAGGAACACTCCCAAACTCATTCTATGAGGCCACCATCACCCTGATACCAAAACCAGACAAAGATGTCACAAAGCAAGAAAACTACAGGCCAATATCACTAATGAACATAGATGCAAAAATCCTCAACAAAATACTAGCAAACAGAATCCAACAGCTCATTAAAAGAATTATACACCATGATCAAGTAAGGTTTATCCCAGGAATGCAAAGATTCTTCAATATACACAAATCAATCAATGTGATACACCATATTAACCAATTGAAGGAGAAAAACCATAGGATCATCTCAATAGATGCAGAAAAAGCTTTTGACAAAATTCAACACCCATTTATGATAAAAACCCTTCCAGAAAGTAGGCATAGAGGGAACTTACCTCAACATAATAAAGGCCATATATGACAAACCCACAGCCAACATCATTCTCAATGGTAAAAAACTGAAACCATTTCCACTAAGATCAGGAAAAGACAAGGTTGTCCACTCTCACCACTATTATTCAACACAGTTTTGGAAGATTTAGCCACAGCAATCAGAGAAGAAAACGAAATAAAAGGAATCCAAATCAGAAAAGAAGAAGTAAAACTGTCACTGTTTGCAGATGACATGATACTATACATAGAGAATCCTAAAGATGCTACCAGAAAACCACTAGAGCTAATCAATGAATCTGGTAAAAGATCAGGATGCAAAGTTAATGCACAGAAATCTCGCATTCCTATACACTAATGATGAAAAATCTGAAAGAGAAATTAAGGAAACACTCCCATTTACCATTGCAACAAAAGAATAAAATATCTAGGAATAAATCTACCTAAGGAGACAAAAGACCTGTATACAGAATATGATAAGACACTCATGAAAGAAATTAAAGATGATACAAAGAGATGGAGAGATATACCATGTTCTTGGATTGGAAGAATCAACATTGTGAAAATGACTCTACTACCCAAAGCAATCTACAGATTCAAAGAAATCCTTATCAAACTACCAATGGCATTTTTCACAGAACTAGAACAAAAATTTTCACAATTTGTATGGAAACACAAAAGACCCCAAATAGCTAAAGCAATCTTGAGAAAGAAAAATGGAGCTGGATTAATCAGGCTCCCAGACTATACTACAAAGTTACAGTAATCAAGAGAGTATGGTACTGGCACAGAAACAGAAATATAGATCAATGGAATAGGATAGAAAGCCCAGAGATAAACCCACGCACATATGGTCACCTTATCTTTGATAAAGGAGGCAAGAATATACAATGGAGAAAAGACAGCCTCTTCAGTTAAGTGGTGCTGGGAAAACCGGATAACTACATGTAAAAGAATGAAATTAGAGCACTCCCTAACACCATACACAAAAATAAACTCAAAATGGATTAAAGACCTATTGGAAGGCCAGACACTATCAAACTCTTAGAGGAAAACATAGGCAGAACACTCTATGACATAAATCACAGCAAGATCCTTTTTGACCCACCTCCTAGAGAAATGGAAATAAAAATAAAAGTAAACAAATAGGACCTAATGAAACGTAAAAGCTTTTGCACAGCAAAGGCAACCATAATCAAGACAAAAAGACAAACCTCAGAATGAAAGAAAATATTTGCATAGGAAGCAACTGACAAAGGATTAATCTCCAAAACATGCAAGCATCTCATGTAGCTCAATATCAGAAAAACAAACAACCTGATCCAAAAGTGGACAGAAGACCTAAACAGACGTTTCTCCAAAGAAGATATACAGATTGCCAACAAACACAGGAAAGTATGCTCAACATCACTAATCATCAGAGAAATGCAGATCAAAACTACAATGAGGTAACACCTCACACCAGTCAGAATGGCCATCATCAAAAAATCTCCAAAGAACAAATGGTGGAGAGGGTGTAGAGAAAATTGAACCCTCTTGCACTGTTGGTGGGAATGTAAATTGATACAGCCACTATGGAGAACAGTATGGAGGTTGCTTAAAAAACTAAAAATAGAATTACCATATGACCCAACAATCCCACTACTGGGCATATGCCCTGAGAAAACCATAATTCAAAAAGTGTCATGTACCATGATGTTCACTGCAGCTCTATTTACTATAGCCAGGACAAGGAAGCAACCTAAGTGTCCATTGACAGATTAATGGATAAAGAAGATGTGGCACATATATACAATGGAATATTACTCAGCCATATAAAGAAATTAAATTAAGTTATTTGCCGTGAGATGGATTCACCTAGAGTCTGTCCTACAGAGTGAAGTAAGTCAGAAAGAGAAAAACAAATATTGTATGCTAACGCATATATATGGAATAAAAAAGAGAAAAATGGTTCTGAAGAACCTATGGGCAGAACAGGAATAAAAATGCAGACATAGAGAATGGGCTTGAGGACATGGGGAGGGGGAAGGGTAAGCTGGGACAAAGTGAGAGAGTGGCATGGACATATATACAGTACCAAATGTAAAATAGATAGCTAGTGGGAAGCAGTCACATAGCACAGGGAGATCAGCTCAGTGCTTTGTGACCACCTAGAGGGGTGGGATAGGGAGGGTTAGAGGGAGACGCAAGAGGGAGGACATATGGGGATATAGGTACATGTATAGCTTATTCACTTTGTTATAAATCAGAAAGTAACAGACCATTGAAAAGCATTTATAGTCCAATAAAGATGTTAAAAATAAATGAAGAATAATCCCTCACCTTAGTCCTCATTCTCATGTTTTATGAAATAATTATACCACTCAGTTCCTCAGTTACTATTCATCAATAGAAAAGGACCCTCCTTTTATGGTTCTCAGTTATCTCTTTGCTGGTTTTTGGTAAATATCTGAGCTAAAAGTAGTTCATACCATTATATTTACCCCTCTTCTGTGTTCTGGTGTTTAGGCTTGGGTCTAACTTATAAAATACAAATATAGACATGAATTTATCTTCATGTAGTGCAATTTATCTTCTACATAGCGCAGAATGTATGAGCAGACAATCCTGGCTTCCAACCCTGAGTCTGACACACTTGCTAGTGGTATGACCTTCAGCAAGTCATTAAATGACAGAGTTTCTGGTTCCAGTGTGCAAATTTGGGATAATTATAAGTACCTTGAAGGATTACCCAATATGATATATGTATGTAGAATAATCAACACACAATAGGCACCCAATATATAGCTCAATTATTATCACTGTCATTTGTTGAGAGAATTACTTATAGTTGTTCACTTTGAAGACCTAAATCAAAGGAAATCTTAAATCAGCTTCCAGTGAGTCAAGAGTAGCAATGACAAACATTTTACTTACTTGAAAGTATGAATATTTGTAACTTGCCAGGAAGTTGTTAAGGAAGACAGTCTAACATGGAGGACAACATCCTCTTACCTCACATGTTATTGACACTGCCATGAGACAGCATTTCTTATGATGATTTAGAAAGCTTGTTCCTCATAAGAGAACATAAATGCCATTTAGATGTGCCAACTGTTCTACCCAGAATTCTGACCTGGAATGTATAGAAGGTCATGACTCTACTCTTTGACATCATGAATCTAACCTTATAGATTAGCAATACATGGCTACAATTTTCTTAGCTCCTTTTTTCCCCTTTTTCTTTTCTTTCTTATTTTTTTTTAAATTTTGACACTTACTTTAGCATCCTAAGCATTTTTATGTATGCCACCTTATTTCACCTAACTACTCTGTGAGATAGGCATTATTACTCCCCATCAGTGATGTCAGCTTCTCATTGGCTGTGAGCTATCAGAGGAAGAATGTGGGTGTATAACCACTCCATACAAGAGCATTTCTCTTGGCAAGGGGGCAGCTATAAGTCATTTTTAGCCAGCATTTCTAGCAGCTAAAGGATAGATTCACTAGCCCAGGAGGAAGAGGATAAGGGTGGGCACCAGCAGGATCTACTATATCCTTCTTTTGCAGGAGGTAGTGGGGAAATGAGAATCAGAGCATTTAAGTGACTTTACCATGCTCCTTTTTCTGGTAGTGAAAAGCCAGTTTCTAAATCAGACTGCCTAATTCCAAGTCAAGTTCTCTTTCTATCATACCACAGCTGAAGGATACTAGGAGGGCAATTTTGAATTTATAGAAACATCTTATAAAGTAGCAGGTTGGAAGAATTGCTTCATTAAGTATATTACTCACTATAAAAAGTCATAATTCCTTTAAGTTTCTTGACATTTAGCCCTTCTTAATATTAGCTGATGTCCCCTTCACCTTTGTTTTATGGGAACTGGAGAACAAATCCATGGTCTTTCTATCCATGAAATCCACAATTGCATGCAATTCAATTTCAAGTCTTCTCAGAAATTCACTCCAAACTCGAGTTCTATCCTTTGCATCTGACCCCGTAGAATGTTTGTTTCCCTTTTATCCCCTTGGAATAATGGTCAAGTTTGGGACTTGACCACAAAAAACCTGGTATTAAACTGGTCTGTTCCTGTATGCGACATGTCCTGTAGCCCTAGTCTGGCTGACATCTATGGTCAGCCCTTAAACTTTGACCATTACAAAGCATCACAGTGGTGGAATGGTCAGCACTTCAATTCAGGAAATTGAGGATACTACTTTGTCCAGGGCATTTCACAGGCATAGGCTTGGAAGGAGATCCTTGCTGTAAGATAGTTTCACATTTAAGGCAAAATTGGAGAAATGTTGAGATACAGAAAACACGGAAGCCAAGAGAAGAAAAGTTTATTCTAACTGAGAGGATTGGGAAAGGCTTCTTGGAAGAGAATGCAATTAAACTAGATTTTGAAAATTGAGGAAAATTTCAACAAGTAGGATCATTTGAAAGAAAACATGATTAAGGGACACAATTTGAAGGTCAAACATTATCCCCCAAAAGCAAAGGTCAGAACTCTAATCAGGAAATAAAGCAAGTAGATAAATACCTGAAACCAAGACCTGACAGCACTAAGTTTAGAAACAAAATGAGGTGAGGGTCAGATTTAGCACCCAGAGGATAAACAAATCTAAACCCCAAACCAAAACCTGGAGTCACAAGTAAAGACAGACATATATCAAGCCCAGAAAGATGAACCTAAAGATACTATGGGAAGTTTGACAGAGTCTCTCATTCAAAAGCGAGCTGCCCAAAGACTTAGGCAAGGCCACACGGGAGGTAGAAGTGGGTCATTAGGTAGCTTTTGCCTTGTCTGATCAAGGTCACTCTGAAGCTTCAAATCACAACCAATCACCACAACTACTTTTGTGGGTAACAGCTCATGAAGACATTTTGTCCAAGAATCACTTTGGAGGAACAAAAGGTCTTCCTTGCTGCACTCCTAAGAGAAGCATAGATCCACTTAGCTCAGGACTGGTTCTGGGAAAGGCAAAAGGAAAGGGCCGTCCTCCTTGAATATCTTAGGTCTAATAACACAGGTTAGCAAGGGCCTTTAACATCTTAGGACATTTTTCTTTCTCTCCCTTTCCTTCCTTCTTTCCTTCCTTCCTTCCTCCCTCCCTCCCTCCCTTGCATTCTTTCTTTCTTTCTTTCTTTTTCTTTCTTTCTTTCTTTCTTTCCTTCTTTCTTTCTTTCTTTCTCTCTTTCTTTCTTCTTAACTGTTATACTTAGCATCTCTCATCTGTCTAGTGGCCTAAGTTTTATTACATTGTAACTAATCTACTTTCAACTACCTGAATGAATGTCCTAATTTGAAGTAGTAAAGAAAGAAGAAGAGGAGATAGGGGAAGAAAGAGTAAGGAGATACTTAGAGTCAAAATCAAAAGGCATTCTTTCAGGGAGCTTAACAGTCGTGGTGCTCAGACATAATGTAGCCGAACAGTCATGATTAAGAGCTCTCAAGAAGTGAAACAGGAGGGAGATGAGTGGCAGGAAATAACATTTCCAAGTGCACACTTGAACTAGGCACAGTGCCAAATATTTTGAATGATTTTTATCTCCATTTAATTCTCTACACATTGCAAGTTGGTAAGTTTCTAAAAGTAAAATCATTCAGAATAAAACATGTTTCCTTTAGCTGCATGCATACAAACTGAAGTGTATCTCAGCTTGCGTTATGGACCAATTTTGGATCACTTAGCAGGTCTTCACTGACCTTTTTTAGTTCCAGATAATGATTAAGGATCACTGCCCTTACCAGATTAAAAAATCATAATAATACGTTTTATCTTTATGCAGTTGAATAGCAGATACAGCCTTATTTATGGATGATGAAGGAATGGTGAAAACGTATTATTTGTTTCTTTTTCTATTCGGTAATTACCCATAACTGGCATCACAGCTCTAAGGAAACCATTGGCATAACAAAATGTGACCATACATAGTTTCTGGGGATGAATGAAAATCATTACTAACGCCAGGGTTTCTTCAGCTTTGAGGGACCTTGTTATATCTCAGTTGAGGCCACTGTCAGTTCTAATTTTGTTTATATCTATACAGATATAATTGAAGATTTAAATATTTTTTAAATATATTATAAGACTTCTTACTTGCTACAATGAGAATTAAGACCTAAACAGTTCTTGGCCTTTATCTAACCACTATGTGGAACATTGTTATTTAATTCAACAAAGATTTGGTATTTGAATTTCAAGATATTGTTGAAATGGCTGGAGTTTCACAAAATCATTTTTAATACATTTGGCACAGAGATTCAAGATAGCACTAAATAAAATTTTTTTAGATAATCAGATTCTGAACACCAGTTAACACATTAACTGTCCTATCAGACCATTTTCTATTAATTGACCATCTTTTCTGATGTCTCTTGTTTCCTTTGAGCAAAATCTACCTTAAAGTAATATTTCTTGGGTGTCTGCTGTGTGCTCAGTCCCAGGAAGTTATTTATTACACCAGAAAAAAAGGGTGATGAAGAGAAATTCACCCAGTGGAGCACACCACAGGACTCTCATAACTGTCTTTGCTTCCAGCACTTAATGCTGATCCTGTCCATTTTTATCACTGCTATTCATCAACTATCTTTTTTGATAAATTAACTGTTTAAAAACTGATTATTAGCAATTAATATACACTAGGGACTGTGAAGCCTCTGGGAAAAAATGGTGAATGAAATAAATATGGTTCCTGCTCTCATAGAGTATACAGTCCAGCAGACTGAACAGTCCCCCTAGTTGAAGATTCTGAATTTCAAAGTATGTGGCTCTACAGTTTCCAGAGGAATTATTCACATTCCTCTATCCCTTGGTCTAACGTGGTGATGTTAAAAATAGTCTATATGGGCATCTCTTCAGCTAACAATGGGATTGAGATTTGTCATGCAGGTAGAATGAAGCAGAATTCATTCATATAGCAAATGTTTATTGAATACGAAGTATACACTAGATAGGGTTCAGATTTTTTGGCAGCAATAAACATAGTCTCAGCTCTCAGAGAATTTTACATTCTGAGAGGATGGATGTTTCACAAAGGTTGTTAAATTATCATGTGCTACAGCACAGATCCTATGAATAGGGTACACTCTCTGCCCCACTCCCACACAGATCTTACACATGCTTGTGGAACCCTATTTAGTGATTGAGACCTTGAAGAACACAGTGTCCTGTGCAAACTGAATCCATGAGTCACAAGAATACTCAAAATATTTGTATTCAATCTTTGTATTCACCTCCAAGGCAAAGCCTTATGGCCATTTCTGACGAACAGTCTAGTCTACAGAAAATCTGAAGATGACACAGATGAGAGCATTCCTCAGTAGTCTAGGCTCACCTGCTCAGAGGTGTTGTGTGTGGGCATCACAAGACAAGAGCAGAGAGCTGGTACACTTGGCTATGCCTCCCGAATCCTTTCCTGTCATCTGGTTATATGATTAGAAGAAAATCATTTGGCCTTGCTTATCTCCAACTAAGAAATGAAGGACTTGGGACAGAAGAGATAGAAAATCTTAATATTGCATTTACTTATTCACATCATTCCAAACTTTGATTGGAGGTATGGCTGAAGACACTACTGGGGACAAATAATATCTCCAGCCTTTGGTCATTACATTTTTTGGTGCAGATAACTAATACAGCTTCTCCCTTAGGATAAATGGTTCTTGGAATTTGGAGAAAACACTTATATGGGAGGCCTCACAGCCCACAGCTCACATGGAAGGTATCATCACAGCAGATACATTTGGGCCACTCTCTTTCCAGTGGTTGGAAAGAGCCATTTCCAATTTGTTGGGTTAATGTGCAAATTAAGAGAGATGCACTTAAACCACCTGACAGAGTATCACAGAGATTAAGTATGAAGAATCCATTATTTTATTCCATTTTCCTTTCATCATCCCTCCCTCCTTCTAGCTGTCCCTTAACGATGAAAAGACTTATTCCTAAAAATTCAGTTATGAAGCAAATTCTGTGTATCACATCTGATTTCTCACTATTACATTTTGTTAAAGTATAAATATATTTATGGGGAAGAGAATCTACCTTAAGCTTTTATGAAATCCCTCTAAGATATATTTTATTTCCTCACATTTTAAAAGTTTCATTGTCCTCAGAGATATAAAGTCATGCATTTTATTAGCAGATAAAGTATATTTATGAAATTATAAGTATGATTAAATTTTACTTTGGGAGGTCCCAAATAGATTCTTTAAAAAAAAAAAAAAAGCATTGACTGGGTTCTTGTTTTGTGCCAGATGCTATGCTGGGTATTATGTCGTGTTGTACAAATATTGTTTTTATTTAATTCATGCCCAAATGCTGTGAGGAGAGTATTAACTTACCTACAGCATTTTACCTAGAAGCTCACTTCCTCCTCCTCAGCTTACATTTGTCCCTTGGCTTCCAGGACACTGCAATTTCCTGACCTTCCTCTACTTTCCTCATCATTTTTGGATCTCTCCCCTTCTCTACTTACACCACTTCTGGTGACTTGAAATGTCTTTAATACCTGACAACTTCCATGGTTCTATGTGCAGCCTGATCCCCACTGCTAACTCCAGACTTGACTATTCAACCGACTTCTTAATATCTCACCTGGGCAGTGATAGAAATCTCAGAATTAACTTGCCAAAATCATATATGGTCCTCCCCCAAGTTTTTCCCATTTCTGTAGCTGGAAGCTCCATCTTTCCAGTTTCACAGTCTGAAAACTGTGGTGATATCCATGGTTCCTCTGTTGTTCCCATGCCCTCTTCATTTCCATTCAGTCTGTTTCAGCCACTCTGATTTCTTCCCTTTGATCTCACCAGAGAGGGCCCTGCCTCAAAGCCTTTTTGCTAGCTCTTCCTTCTGCTGGAACAGTCTTCTCTCAGATATCTGTATGATTCCCTCCCTTTCCCTTCTTGGAATCTTTGCTTCTCGGTGAAGACTTCCTTGACCAACCTATTTACAATTCTAACTCTTCACCATCCTCAGCTCCCCATCTCTACCCCAACAGACATGCCCTCACACTCTCCCTGATTTCTTGTTCTCTTTTATACTTATAAGCATTTGACACAGTACGTATTTCACTTTTTCATTGCTTTATTACTTGACTCTACACAATGTCCCCTCCTCCTACACACACAATAGAATATAAACATGGGTGAGGATTTTTTTAAGTGTTGTTCACAGCTGTGTCCAGCACCTAGAACAGTACCTGACACATTGTGGGCATTCAATATATATTTGTTGAAGAAATCCCCATTTCACAACCGAAGAAACTGTGGCTCAACGAGATTAAAAGCCTTGACCTAGATCACACGGTGTGAATGACAGAGCTGGAATTAAAAACCAAGTTCTGTCTGCCTCTTAGTGCTCCCCAACTATGAACTATCAGCCTTTGATATTCATTCATTCACTCTGCTTGGTGCCAAGTAACTCCATACTTGAATACTATCCAATTGTCCACCTGACATCTCACTTGGGAACCAAGAGAAATCTCAGACATAACTTGTCCAAAATAAAAAAATGGTCATTTTCTTGGCAGACCAACAGCTCTGAGAACAAGGAACTGCTAATGGCCTTCTCTTAGAAATGTTAGGATCTCTGATACGGGAAAAGGAAGGACAGGACCAGAGCTCTTTTCTCACAGGACTGGGTGATTTAATCCTTCCCTTGCCCTCCCTTATCAAGCTCAAGACTCATGCCACATACCCTGCTTTTCCAAGATGCTATTTATGCACATTCTTAATGCTTTAAGGAAGCAGTAGACATATGCAAATTAAATTCCAGGAAGAAAAGGTTTATAACTAGTAAATTTCATTGAATTAGAGGTTTCATCAGTGCTTGGAAAATCTTCTTTATGTGATTAAGACATAGGGGACAATTGTGAAAGTTGGAGAACTGATAAAGTACTGAAATGCATATGTGTATCAATTTTTTAATTATGCAGAATAATTTTTAAGAGCTGCACACATATTTAGTTCACACTAATTAAACTAACAACTCAGAGGGACAGAATAGAATTATAGATAAGAACATATGGCTTGGAGGCAGAATGCCTGAGATTTGAACCCCAGTTCTACTAACTACTATATGTGATCTTGGGCAAGTTACTTAACCTCTCTGTATTTAGTTGCTAATCCATAAAGTTGAGGTAAAAGAGTACCTACCTAACAGTGTGGTGAGAATATGGTGTGTTAACACAGGTGCTACGAAAGTGTTGTCATTATTATTACTACGGGTCTTGATCTCCACATGTAACAGTGTGGCTGGAAACCTGTCTCCATGAAGTAATGGAAGAGCTGATTAAAACGCAGAGACAATGCTTAGAAACACAGGTCTGAAGTCAGATAACACTGGGTTGAAGACACATTTCCAAAGACGATCATCAGTGTGGACTTGGAACACACCTCACCCTTTCCACATCTTATGCAGTCTAAAATGTGATGCCAGTATTCCCTACTTCAAAGTATGGTAAAGAATTAAGTTAGTAAGGAGTTAAGTTAAGTAAAGTCCTCAAATAGAATTTAGTGCACAATTAATGCTAAATCGTTAGAAGCATTCATTCTTACTACAAATAAATGAAACTAAATTACCAGACGGAAATTTTAAAATTTAGTCCAAAGAATAATCTGATATACGTAGTCTTACATATTATTTCCCTTCAGAAGGAAAGAAAGAAAGAAAGAAGAAAGAAAGAAAAGGTTCTTTTACTAAAAACACTTTAAACTTTCAATTTTTTACAACTCTGCTGTGTCATCTGAGACTAAGCAAAGGATACTTGTCAAGACACTGATCACAGCTGGAATTCAAGAGTTGTTGATAGCTTGGGCAGCCTTGTTCCTCAAACCTAGTCAACATTCATTTCCCTTTTCATAATTACACAAACCCCGTTCAGCATCCTGGCAAGAAAACAGAATGTTCTTATATTTGTTGGTGGTGTCATGTTATTCGCCTAAACATGAGGATGCACATTTTGGACTAACTTATGCAATGGTATAAATCAGAAAGGTCAGACCTTCGTCAGAGTGGACCTAATCCCTAGAAATCTTGCCTAATCTTTCTATTTTTTTTTCCCCTCTTTTGCTGTCTGCTGTCAACCCAGAATTGGAGGTAGACTTTCCTGGGCTGGAAACCCACCTCTGTGTTTCTCTGTCTCCTTTTTCTTTTCTATAAAATGGAGAAATAGTGGCACTTCAGACTCAGAGGGGAGCTGGGAAAATTGAGATCAATGTAAAGCCTTATGCTAACATCAGAACATACAACAAATACCATTATGTGGTAGTTATTATTATGAAAGTTGTCAGAGATCTTAGTAATCTTCTTAAGTGAATAATTGTGTGAATTTTTGCTAAACCATAATCTAAATAAAGGTAGTATTTTGAATTAACCCCTTACTCCTGCACTGTAATTTTCTACTGTAGTTTCGCACTTTCAGAAAGGATGATGGTAAACGTCCATCAGAAGAATGTTTAAAAAAAAAAGGATGTGATCCTTGTATATTTTTGTAGTTTCAAAAAGGCTCCTTTGACTAAAAAGTTCTATCATTTCTCCATTCAGGAAAATTGCATTTTACTGAAACACTTATCTAGGAGATTCCATGATAGAATTATTTATTGTGTACGAGCAGCCACTTAGCCTAGTTAAAGCACAAGTATAAAGTCCAATTGTTCAGAATTAGAATCCCAACCCTCTGCTCATTGTCTGTGGGACTCTAGGTAACTCTCTGAATCCTAGTTATTTTAGCTATAAAATAAACTAATAATCTCTCCTTACAAGAGTGGTATGAAAGGTAAGTAACTAGAACCACATTAAAAAAACCCAGCACATTACCTAGCCCCATGCAGATTCTCAATGTGTGTTTGGATTTTCACCTTCTTTGTAACATTTGCTCTACTATAGTCTCAAAGTTCAATAATGTAGACATTGGTATGCATATTTATAATCACTCATAGGAGTATAACAATTTATAGTTTGCAAATTGTTTGCATTTAGATCATTGGAAACTGAGGCTCTGAGCTCTTGATTGCCTTTTGCAAAGCTGCTAAGGCACAGCTGAAGAGGTGGGCCCAGTGCTCCAGGCCCAGTTTCAGCAGACTGCCTGCTCTCCATTCCCTCCCTCAGGGCCTATCACATAGCCAATACCAGGGTGATCCATTCTTTACCTAGCAATTTTCATAAAGGGAAAGTGTCATAGTCTGTGGATGATTACCTTGCTTAGAAAATTTCAATAGAAATGCTTAAGACAAGAGTTTTAAATTGCAGGAGGAAGTCATACGTGCTCTCCTACCACAGTCCTTACTTCCTCAGCCTGGGTTTTCCTCACAGTTCTGGTGACTCACCCCTTTTGCTGCAGACACGTGGCCTGTCTGAGCGCTGTGGAGCATCATGGGAAATGAGCTCTCGTGGGGTCTATCAAAGTAACTAACCAAGCTTCAGCTAAAATATAAATTCTCACGAGAGTGAGGAATTAGATCTGTTTTGTTTACAGGGGAATTGTAATTGTCTGTGCTAATAATGTCAATATTAGTACCTGAAACATAGTAGTGCTCAATATACATTGTTTTAATGAGGGAATTCTATTTCACATGAATGGGATTCTGATTACGACTTCACATGAAATCCCAGATAGCCACGATCTGGTGTTGAGTCTGAACTGCTGCTAAATTTAGAATAGTTGACCAGAAGTTGTCCATGTCATGGTGTCTCCCCATCTGGACCGTAAACTATTCTAGGGCAAGGGCTGAGTCTTGCCTCTTGAGGAAACAATACCTAGCATGACATATATTGAACACATGTATAACCTCACTTTGAGAAATTATTTTTGTCTAAATTACCAAGTTGCTTTTACAGACACGATAGGAGAATTCAAACAATTTGGTCTATACAAAGGGGCATAGGTAACATTTCCTTTAAAAATTTAGAATGCCATTGTCCGAATCTGCAATCCAGTCAGCAGAATTTTGGTTAAAAAAAAAAGAAAAGAAAAAAAAGATTGGAATCAAAAGCAAAGGAGGTGGAGGATTTGAGGACTTTTTCAGGCAGGTCAGGGAGAGGCTTCTCCACAGAAAGCCCACCTCCTAGTGGCCACATTGCTGGAGTCTCTTTCCTGCTCTCCTAACTCCTTCTTTATTTAGATTTCATGAGGTAATTCATTTCATCAAAGAGGAATTTTTTACAGAAATATTCAGAGGAAACTCTGAGTTAATATAACTCCTCAGCAAGGAAAAAAAATAGTAATTAATGTAAAAAAAATTTCCCAACTGGTTTGGGTAAACTTCCGCTTTGGCTTTTTGTAGCCGTTCCTCCAATGACTGCCTTTCTAGCCTGCCTTCTAAGTAGCCCACCCACCTTGTGCTACAATTGTTGTGACTACAACCTTAGAACCAGAGAACAGGATAGCCAACACTAGGCAAACATTCAGACAGCTGGAATGTTATAAATTGGGAATGTCATGGAAGACACACGCGTTCAAACCTTTGTAGAGCAACTTTAAGGCCAGCCATTTCCAGTTAAAATTATCTCATTGTGCAGTGTAACAACTAAAGATCATAATCATAACACAAATAGTGTTTTTCTTGCAATCTATTCTCCAGTTAAATGTGAGCTCCAGTAGAGCCGGGTCTTTGTGGGTACATACAACTCCTAGGTCTGTGGCTAACATGTAGTGAGCTGTAGCGGTACGTGGTGGGGAGTCAATAACCATTGGTTGGATTGAATGCACTTTGCTGTGGCCCTTGTAATAATGATAACATAGTAGACATCATGGTACAAGTAACAGTGCCCAGAAGGGGAAATCAGGGACTTGACTACCCCAAGTAACTTTGAATGAGTAACCTCTTCAAACCTCTCTTTGCTCATCAGAAAATTGAGAGAGTTGGGGTAGATTATTTTTTTAGATCCCTTCCACTTGTAAATGCTATCTCTCTCCACCTTCACTTAGGATAACTTAACACACCTTACTCCAGGGCACACCGACTTTTTTTGGTCATTGCATGAAACAGTATTTTCAGTAGAAATGGGGTGGGGGCAATAGAAGTGGACCCGGAGCTGGTCACTGAGAATACCTACCTGGAATCTACACACAGTAGTTTGGGCACACAGAATGCTTCACCAGTCCAGGACATTTGGGAAGGGATGTCCATGAGCAATGAATTCTTGATCTTTTAACACTTCATTTCTAGACCTTCGGTTGTTGTCAAAAGAACCACCTTCATGCATTAATCCATGAAGACAAACTCCTGGGACAAGCATCCTCTGCCACAAGAGATGCCTGGATGGGTAAAACTAGAAAACTGAAAGCTAAGGGAAAAAAATGGAACCACCCAGTAGAGAAGAGTGCAGGTGGAGGCCAGAGTTCCCGAGGGGCAGGATGTTCATACAGTATGACAGGTGGAACTAAGTGACACTTGGAAACACGCTGACTAACAATGGGCTCTGATAGGACACAGGGACTAGAATTCTCCTGTTGTAGAATACTTACTTTTTTTAGATATTTGTTTTATTTTAATGTAACTTTCTTTTGATGTATTAATGCCACTGCATTTTCACTTTAAGGAGTCAGGTGTTCAGATTCTATTAGTCATGAGGAGAGAGTTTTCTTGAGTTGGATCTTGAATAAAGTGATGTGGTTTCATCCTCGAGTGCCAGGCACCTCTGGTCCCAGGTTTAGATGATAATTACTATCCTTTTACTGAACCCTAGCCACTCGTGAGATGGGAAGGGGTGGTTGAGAAAGAAAAGAACATCAGTGAAACCTCCTGGTATTCTCACCCTGCCCCAGAGCCTCTCTCGTTCCCAGCCTTACCTGTAGGGCCTTGGCCCTTTTTGTGACATAAACACTCCTTGGCCCTAGCTTGGAGGAAAATTGGAAGAACTAGACTCTAAAGTAAGCTAATATCATCCATAGTCTAGGGCAAAGAAAACCAGAAAATGTTTGGCATGAAGAAATTGCCTTCGAGAAATTTTTTTCCATGTAGTATTTGCATAAATTTGTTACGGACCTGTCTTTTCAATAAAAGGGGGAAAAGAGCAAGACCTTGAGTCTGCTGGCATCCTGTTGCCCTTTGCAGCCAAGGTCAGATTCTGTCATCTCTTGCTTCATTTCTGCTTCCCTTAGTGGACTGAGGCCTGCCAGATCTGAGGCTACAGATGATTATAATCAAAATTATATGTGCTAC
Source organism: Leucopleurus acutus (assembly GCF_964270905.1). Classification (NCBI taxonomy): domain Eukaryota; kingdom Metazoa; phylum Chordata; class Mammalia; order Artiodactyla; family Delphinidae; genus Leucopleurus; species Leucopleurus acutus. Next base: position 109,232,856 of record NC_139146.1, on the reverse strand, counting down.
GAGTGAACAGGCTGAATTGTGCAACATTTCATTTGGCTAATATTTCAGTGTCTTGATTCATAAACCTGACACTACAGAACATGAAGCAGCATATACTGAGTCAGTGCATGTGAGAAAGAAATGATAGTTAAAGGTTAAGCATAGCAGGCACTCTTAGGACCACCATCTGACTCCACAGCCTTATTCTAAGATGTAGATTTCTCTCTTTTAATTCAATTACACTTGTTCCTATAAATTAATGTCAACTTCAGACCTTTGGAAACATACCCCAAGACACATGATGAACAGTACCTCGTATGCAATCTCGTATGCAATCTCCTCGTATGCAAATTTCTCTTACACACATTTCTCTTACTGTAGCAACGTCACAATTGTTGACCTTCAGTTCACCTAGTTGAACTGATGCACCTAGTTAAAGTCAGTTGAGGAACCTCATACCCCTTCCTCCTATCCCAAAGCCCCTTTGTCCTTTTACACCCCTTTCTTGGGACTTCTAAAACTGTGAAAGTCACCCACCAAGAAATGACAATATCTGTCAGCTTATTAATTCATGAGCAATTTGATGTCTCTTTAAGTGATAAATGCAAGTTGAGAAATGAATTCTTACTGTTGTGATTCCAACACTTTAGAAACTCTTCAAAGAACAAATATAAATTTGCTCTTTGTGTTAACAATGAAAAACAGAAAAAAATTTTCTTAAAACCAAACAAATTCAGTGTCTTGACAAATGTCAGTGTGATGGGTTAGCTTCCTAGATGGGTCTACTTTATGCTGCAGTTGTTTCAAAGATCCATTGAAGTTTCAAGAAAGACAAGACCGTAATTCGCCATTTTTCTAATCATGCCCCATTGTTCTATAATAAAAAGACTTTAATTAAAATGTTATTCCATTAATTTTCCAAGAAATTATACTTGAAATAAACGTATGTTTACACCCTGGATGTAGATGTCTCATCTGGAAGCCTTAACCATTGAAACTATACCCCAGTCCCTTCCCAAAAGTTTCTCCTCCAATACTGGGTTCAAAGCACTGTACTGTGAAAGCTATAGAAGAAAAAGTATAAATAGAAAAAACTTTTTTCAAACACATAAAATATAATCATAATAACTTTATTTTCGAAACTCAGGTCTTCAACTATTTCTTTCAGAATTCCCTTCCACAACTCTTCCCCCAAGTCCAACACTCCCCTTGGAGAGCTACACATAATATGCAACACCCTTGCTCTGTCTTGATCAGTCATTTTAATTTCTAGGTATACTCCTTAAAGACAGGGCTCATGTGCACTCCTTTCTATCATCCCTAGGGTCTGACCCAGAGCCTGAGGTCTGGTGCCGTGCTTGCCCATTGACCTCTCTCCTCAGCTATAACGTGAGCTCCATGACGGAAGGGACTGTCTTATCAGTGGCTCTCAGAGCCCTGCTCAGAAACTTGATGTCTAACCTATGCTTGTAGAGTTGCTAAACTGAATACATGTGAAGCCTCCAGAACCGTGTTTCTATTGAGACAAGCAAGAACAGCACTGTCCTTGTCCCACATGGCCTAAACGTTAATCTGACAAATAGCTGAAAAAATTATAAAGAAAATATAAGATGGGAATAGGTGGGAGTCCAAAGTGGCTTCTGGGCCCCATTCCACTGACTTTGTCACACATTTCTCTTACTGTAGCAACGTCACAATTGTTGACCTTCAGTTCACCTAGTCGAACTGATGCACCTAGTTAAAGTCAGCTGAGGAACCTCATAGCCCTTCCTCCTATCCCAAAGCCCCTTTGTCCTTTTACACCCCTTTCTCGGGTTCCCTCCCTGCTGAGCTCATTATCAGTCCTTCATCTCCAGCTGTTCCCCAGATGAATCACAGAGGAGGGAAGAAGACCGAGAGCTATGCTACATGCAGGATAATCTAATCTTTTGCACCACTCAGATTAACAATCTTCTAGGCTGTGTCCCTTTGTCATCTAGCCTGTATGAACTCAGTCCCAAGAGGAAAAAGAATTTTAAAGGCTCATTCTGTTACTGATGAGTTTTGTTTCAAATGCGTTGATTCTGAGGCACTTAAAGGCATTCAGGAGAGAAAGCTGTCCAGGCAGATTAAAACACAGGCCTCAAAGCTCAGAAGGAGGTGGATAGTTCAGCTGTCCATGGCTTTATAGAGAGATCAGAATCAACACCAACACAGAGTCTGGACCACCAGAATTCCAGAGCTCCGTGTTCAAAATCAGACAATTTGGGGAGGCTTTTGCAAAATTTCTTGGTTAGTGGCTGAAAAGCACATTAACACACACAGAATTCTGTGACCCTGACACTTGGCTGACCCTTCAAGGGTACTCCCCTGCAGTCACCTCCTCTGTTTCAATATGGTTTTCTTTATTCCCTCTTTTTCTTTAAAAGAGATAATATACGCATCACATTTACTTATTTATTTAGGCTGCACTGGGCCTTAGTTGTGGCACACGGGATCTTTGCATTGTGACATGCGGGCTCCTTAGTTGCGGCATGCATGCGTGATCTAGTTCCCTGACCAGGGATCGAACCTGAGCCCCCTGCATTGGGAGTGTGGAGTCTTACTCACTGGACCACCAGGGAAGTCCCCCTCTATTTTTTAAAAACATGAGATTAAGTGAATAAGAATACAAAGCTATAGTTTAAAACATTATTATAAAGTGAACACATGAATAACCACCACCCAGATCAGGAAATAATACATCCCCAGCACCCCTAGAACAGCCTTCCCAATTCCAACCTTTTCCTCTTCCTCTCAGGTAACCACTTCCTGGTTCTTTTCAGTAATCTTTGCCTTGCCTTTCATTATGCATGCATTCCTATACAATACAGTTCCTTTTGCCTGGTTTTGTACTTCATATAAATAGAATCATACTCTTTGTGTTTTTGTGCCTTGATTTTTTTGCTCCACAATGTGTTTGTGTGATTCATTTGTGATATTCCATGCAGTTCCAGTTGGTTTATTTTCTTTGCCATTAGTGGTAAGAGCAGAGACTCTAGAGTGAGATTGCCCAGGTTTAAATCCCAGCTCTGTCGCTTTAAGATATGTGAACTTGTGCAAATTATTTCATCTCTCTGTACCTTTGTCTTAATTTACCTAGAGTTGATTTGGGAGTATGGTGTGGGTTAGGGGTCTGTCATAGGTGGACCTCCCTAGGAGACAGTTTCTGAGATGCTAATTTGCACACCTGTGGTTTATTGGATAATGCTTTTAGGAACAATACCCAGCAGAGAGTGAGGAAAGTGGGGTTGGACAAGGAAAACTTGAACTTGAACTCGATAGTAGAACAGATGTAACAGAGGCCTCAGCAGATTCCATGTGGAGTTGTGGAACTGGTATAGCCCTTCTAGGATGCCTCATATTGATAGATCTTTACAACCACATCAACCAGTCTTTGGAGCTAGACTACCCTTAGGGAGAGGGTACAGCTTTGAACATGGTATCTTCTTTAGGCCAAAGGAAATTCCTGAGGTGGGATTTGCTCTGAGCTGTGCGCTAACAATACTCCTGGCAGCTGGGGAATTAGTGCTACCATCCTGAAGGGGAGATCTGGGCAGGCATTACAGCATCCAATACAGGGTCCAATTTAATTTTTGCCCATACAGATATTCAATTGTCCCAGCAGTTTTCTCCACTGATATGCAATACTACCTCTTTCATATTAAGTATTCATGCAGAAGTCTATTTCTGAGGTTCTTTTTTTTTTTCAATTCTGTCCCCTTGGTCAATTATCTAATTGTGACAGATCAATATCAACATATGTATGGATAATTGACCAATGGAAGAGAAACAAGAGAAGATTTGCTCTATTGGATATCAAGAGTTTCTATGCTATGATTGGCCCTTTGACTATCTCTCAAATATGCATATTTGAGAACATGAAATATCCTCACCTGTCTTGTTCACCTGAGATGCCTAGTTTACCACTCATCCTTCAAGGCTAAACTGAAACATAAGTTCTCCTCAGAAGTTTTCATTAGCCTCAGGTCCTTTCATTGTGACTCTTCATTGCCTCAAGAGTTGTCTCATAAGCTGTGTAGGTTCAAGTCCTGACTCAAGTCTTATTGATGTGTGATCTTAGACTAGCTATTTAATCTCTATATGCTTCAGTTTCCTCAAAATATTCTGTGAGCATTCAATTTAAGTATTTATTATATCACTATTTAGCTTTTATAATAGAGCTTGAGTTGTTCTTAGTTTCCATTCTAGATGATGAGGTTCTTCAGTGCTGGGATCATGAACCATTCATCTTTGTACCCCCATCTCCTAGCACATAGTTTCACCATATGGAAATGACAGAAATTCAAGACAGTATGGTTCATGATCTAGAATCCAAGTAGTACATTGTCTCACCAGAAAGAATGATCAAAGACATTCATACATAAGTCCCTTTCTTCTGGCAATAAAGCCCCAACACTGAAGAATTTAGTCTAAAACCATAAAACTAGCAATTCTTTCCTTAATTCAAAGCCCCATATCCCACCTACTCTTTTCCCCAAGTGAAGGACACCCCTCTCACCATCATCACTGCCTTACCCAGAATCCCAGATTGCCCTGCAGACTAAGGCAAATTGATAAACTCAAGAATAAGAAGAAGGAGAATGAGAAGGAGGAGAAGGAAGGAGAAGAAAATGGGTAAGGGGAAGAGGAAGAAAAAAAGAAGGGAAAGGAAGGAGGGAGGAAGAAGAAGAAGTAGTAGTAGAAGAAGAAGTAGAAGTAATAGTAGTAGTAGTAGTAGAAGAAGAAGAAGAAGAAGAAGAAGAAGAAGAAGAAGAAGAAGAAGAAGAAGAAGAAGAAGAAGAAGAAGAAGAAGGAGAAGGAGAAGGAGAAGGAGAAGGAGAAGGAGAAGGAGAAGGAGAAGGAGAAGGGGAAGGGGAAGGGGAAGGGAAGGGGAAGGGGAAGGGGAAGGAGAAGGAGAAGGAGAAGAAGAAGAAGGAGAAGGAAGAGAAGAAGGAGAAGAAGAAGGAGGAGGAAGAGGAGAAGGAGGACAGAGAGAAGCGGGGGGTGGCGAGAAGGGGAACAGAAGGAGGAAAGAACAACAAGAGGAGAAATAAGAAGAGAAGAAAATGTAAAATATGTTTATATACTCTTTCCCATAAAACAACTTTTTAAAATGCTAAGTAGGATATCAATTAATATTCCAGTCTGATAGTCCTTTGGACTATTTTCTAAGTAGCTGAGCTACCACAAGGAGAAAGAATAAACAATTCCCAGAGCGAGGTTAACTATCTAAAGGGTATACCACTTAGGACAGTGAATGAGTATGCCAAAGGCAAACATTCTGCTTTTACCCTGGAAGTTCAGGAAATAAATTTTTGACATTTTAAAAATAGCTACCTGATCCCTGTTTTCAGGTATTGTACATTCAGAAACATTGAAGTTCATTTTTTTAAAAACATGTCTGGATTTGTTTTGCTTTTGAATTTTTGTTTTAACAAACAGGAAGCTCAAAAATTGGACTGTTTCAATAATGGATATGTGTAAACTATACTGGTCTGTCACAGGACAGAGTAAACATTTGGTGAATGACTCTAGTCATTTAATCACCAAATGACACCAAATGGCAGGGTTATTTCAGATTTAACCCAATAATAGACCTTGTTAAGAAATAGGACCCTCAACTGCTGTGCACCTCCCTTGTTGAGGTTGGATTCTTGGAGTGTCAAGCATCATTTTCTCTCTTCTACTCTGTCATATTCTTAATGAAGAAGTTGCTTGTATCAGTTATTATGATGTTATCATGTAAGAATGGGCTCAATAGAAATCAAATTTACTAGTGTAAAAATGGAACCAACAAATTCCTTCTTATTTCCAGAAATTTCTTTGGGAAAGTAGATGTGAAATTAAGTCAATAAAGTTGGATTTATAGCCTTGTTCCTTGCCAAGGCTATGGGAAGAGGACACAAAGGGTGAGCTGACAGGGCTGTCCTCAAGGCAGGTCATGGGGCTCAGAAATGAGTAGAGTCCAAGAAACTCAAGAGCCAAGGAGCTGTTTGGGTCTATTCACAAAGTCAAAAAGAATTGCTCCCTTTGTTATAAGGCTTATGTTGTGAGCCCCATGAATTAGGAGGTTTTCCTTTCCCAGAACTACCTTTGTCTTCATTCAGAGTACCATTACATGGAGATCACGGTAAAGCTGAGTGAAGCAGAAATGCGTCTCCTCCTTTGGGGCTTAACCTCCTGTGGAGCTGTTATTTAGGTGATCTTATGACAGGGCTCAGAACCTGAGGAATGTTAGTAGGTCAGTAGGGCATTAGGAAAGTAAGCTATACTGGCTGCAGTCATGCAAGAGCAGGCCTGGGGAGTTTGCTGTTGTTTTCCTCCAGGCACAAGTGAGAGAGTGCATTGTTAGCCCTGCCATGTGCAACTGGATGCCACAGTGAGTTTTAATGGCAAAGCTCTAACTAGATAAGGTATTGCACTAATGAAGTGAGTAACTGAGAAGGCTAAAAATACCTGAGGATTTCAGAGTGTGCTCTATTTATTACTCTCCCTCAGCACACAACTAACTGAATAGTAGATAGTCAGGGCCAAGGTTCATATCAGCATGGTGATGGACTTTCCAAGTGTGGTGGGATACTTTATGGGATTATTAGTCTATATTTTATGCTCCCTGTGCTTTTTGTACTCTCTTGGCTCAGGGAAGCTCCAATTTTATTTGTTTTAAAGCAGAAGAAGTCTAAAAACTAACATTTTCTTCTTTTGGAAAAGCCTAAAGAAGCCTAATTAAGAAGGTTATTCCAGCAATCCTGCTGGGGGATGAGAAAAAGAGAGTGTCTTTGAGGAGAAAGAGACCTGAGAAGGGGAGAGAAGGTACATTATCCTAGACTAGAAAAGACAGTAAGATTTGAGTTTCCACTAGAAGGAGAACACTGAACTTCCCTCAGATCCCCAGAGAGGTGACAGGACTCTGGGGAAATGGTTGATTTTATATCTAGGAAAGTTAGACCTGGGATCTGGAGTTTCCAACTTGGCAAAGACTTCTGTGCTCTGAGCATGCTCCTCTGCACTTCAACAAACCATGTGGGCTTGTAAAATTGGTCTCTCATGATTTCAAGACCAGAGGAACATTCTCCAAATGTTTTCTTTTTCATATGTCTCCTGGGATCTTAGAAGTATCTGGGAGGTGGGGTGGTAGAAACCAAGGAATCCCATTAATGATTTAGTGAAATTAAATCTCTCATGACTCTGGAGGAATATGAAGTAAGCTCAAATTTAATATATATTTTTAATGAATGTGAATTTTCCCATATACTTAGTTTGTAGTGTAAGATTCATATTCTTTACATAGGCTTGAAAATAAAAAAGTGTTTGAGTGATAGTGGATAAGAGATGACTCTTATTACGGGCAGGTTGGGAACCCAGAATTTAAACGTATGCTACTAATTTTGCTATGGGTCCTAATCTTAAATGCAGTAGACATAGAATTGAGCTAATGACCGCTTCTTATCTCATAAAGCTTTGTCTGTTATTCTAGGTATATTTTTACAACTCAAAAATTGCAAGATATAGAAAATTATCTGCATGAGAATGTGTCAGAAAGTGGTGGCACTCCAGGCACATATGTGAAAACAGAGAGCTCTGTACAGTCCAAAGATTTTCAAGCCTTAACAAATGATTTGTTTATGTAAAATAATGTTTATTTAAACAAATTTTATCATCAAATGATGAACATACTCCTTAGTAATATGTGAATATAATATTTGATCTGTAGGATTCCGAGAGTGTAAAAATGTCCTTCAAAAGACAGAGCATTACATGAGATGTTTAAGAACCACAAAGTTAGTGGAAACTGGAAATTTGTCATTTTTTCTTGTATTTTAAACATTAGACAAAATTTGTCAGGAGTGGTACTTCAAATTTTGAATCCAGAAACACCACCACCACATCCACCAACATGGAAAATTTCTATCTCTAAGCCAGACCTCTTTCTATATTCCCTACACATTTATCCAATTGCTTCTTTGCAATCATCATTTGCATATCTAAAGAGCGTCTCAAAAAGGCATATCCAAAATGAAACTTCCATTCTCTCTCCTACACAAAACCCTGATTCTCCTTAAGTGTTCCTCTGTCGGTAAACAGCTGGTCCATTCTCCAAGTTGCTCAAGTTAAAACTTGATTTTAGTCATCTCTGCTTCCCTTATCCTACACCTACATTCAAACCATCAACAACTCCTGTCTGCTCTTTATTTAACATATATCTAAAATTCATCTACTTCTTAATTCTTCTTCTGCTGTCACTGAAGTCCAGACCACCATCATCTCTCACCTGAAGTATGGCTATATCCTCCTATTGGTCTAGTTGGTTTATCTATCTCTTCCCTTCTACACTTACACTCTATTTTCAGTTGAAAAATGTTCATTCTGAATGAATAAAAGAAACAAAAGTCTTTTGTTAAAGTACAAGCCTCAACATATTACTGCTGGGCTCAGTATCTCCAGTGGCTTCCCATCTCACTAAGATGGAAGTCAGAAGTCCCTCAGTGGCTTTCAAGTCCCCATGCTATCTCCTCCTCCCACTCTCTGACTTCATCCTCTGCCATTTCTGTGCTTTGCCCTGGTGTTCTGCCTTCTTGCCCTGGCCTCCCTGCAGCTGCTGGAACATTCTAAGTGCCCCCCACCCAGATTCTTCCTCTGCTTTGCATGATCTTTCTTGTTTTCTTCTGTTCTCCATGCAAACGTCCCTCTTCAGAGAAGTCTTCTAACTACACTATAAAACACAGCAATTCCTTAGCACTCTCTATTCCTCTTACCTACCCGTGGTATCTGATTTACTAATTGGCTCACTCTGTCAACAATTTCTTTCTTTTCAAATTAAGCAGTGAAACCATCAGGATTAAATAAACATTTTTACAAAGAAACAGCCAATAAAGCTGTCAGAGAAGTGTCATACTTCCTTATGTTCTCCGTTTCTCTCCTTTTATCATCTATAAATCAGCCTGGTCTGTTTTTACTTATCCTGACATTGATTTTTATCCTAGTGTCCACTCCCAGACTCCTGGGCTTTCAGTTCTGTGCACTTCTTGTATGGAGTGGCTTATAAACTACTTACTTCTCTCAAATGTAAATTTACTCCTTATAAATAGGTACAAGCTTCTGTCTGCTCCATCATGTCTTCTGGTGTATCTATACCTGAACATTTATGTATAACACATATTATTTAATTATAAATTGCTTTCCCTCTGTTTCTGCCTTATATTATGGAGAGAATACCATATCAATTTCCACTGAATTATAACTGCAAAGAGATTATATTGCTTCCGAATTTCATTTTTAAATAGCAGGGAGTAGTATAAAGTATCTAATAATAAAGAGGAGTTTGGATCCGTGTGGTTGTAGACAACCATTCTCACATAACTTCCTCAGTTAATGGATGAGGAAATAGAAGCAGAGACATCCAAAGACCATGGTGTTGGGGACAGAGGCAGGGCTGGCACAGGACAGGTACAGAGTGATTTTCATTCACTCCTCTTTTTCTATAGCAGATTGCCTTAATGTGATTCAAATTCTAAAATCACTAATAGAAATGTTTGTTAAATCATCTTTCTTTCCTAAGAATTTTTCTTTTACAGGGAAATTTTATTCCTAATTGGATTATGTGAAGTTATGTCAATGAAATTTTAATCCTAATTGGATTGCCTGAAATCACTTCAATTCTCCATCTTTTTACAGAAGTCTATAATTTAAAAGACTTGACCTTTTATAAAAAATAAAGTATACCAGCTCATAAATATAACCTTTCAAAGGGTCATCACACACAGTCATCTCATGCTGTTGGTTTTAAGTGTTCAGTTTCTACTGATTGTTCAGTGAAGTCTCCCCACCGACACTCTTGTATTTCAGTATCAAATATACACAAGATGCTTATATTGTGAGAATGTCTTTAATTCCCATGGAAGAGCTCAGTACTTCAGACATGAAATCAAACATTGCATGGAGACACCTGCAAAGTAGCAGCTTTCACATTTAACATGTAAATATGACAGCGTCCACAAGACGGAAGTAGCAAACTCAGCTCCAGATTGTGGACTAAAATGTATTTTGCTTGTTAAAATGGTACTGGTTGAGGCCCTACATGGTGCACAGTACACTGCAAACAGCTTTGAAAGAGCTGGAAACAAGAATTTGTATTAAAGTTACTTGGCTGTATGCCTAGCCTCATTGCAGCACTCATAGGATTATTAAGCAAATATTTGTGAGCACCTTCTATGAATGAGGTGCTGAAGATACGAAGATAAAAATGATAGGCTTTGACCCTGCTTTCATGGGACTGTCTGCTCTTGAAGAAGAGAAAACCATGTCTTTCATCTCTGTTCCTCCATATGATGGCTTAATATGATGCTTTGCACAACACGTGTTCACAGAATTGAACAAAAGATAATAACAAGTATAATTAAGAAGAAAATAACAAATGTGCTGTTGACAGCAAGATCCAACAGGCCTAGCCTAGTCTCTAAGGTCCTTAGATCTTTTCTTGTTGCTTTCTGTTTCTCAGAATTTTTTAAAATACTATCCTGAATAGGGGATGAGTCCACCTCCTTCTCTGGAAGACATCGAAAAAGTCAGGGAAATGTTCTAACTTTAAGCTGTTTACACTCTGGCTTGAACCAAGTCAAAACATTATTAGGTAAACAAAACTGTGATACACTAAAACACTCTAGACTCCCTTTCGTACTGTTTACTACTGGAAAAAAATTGGGTTAACAGTGTGTTCCTTTTCTTCTTGTCTTCCCAAGGATTAATAATGACAAGAGCCCACAAATAAACCAGTCTAAAATGTCAGGATGTATCTTGCAATCATTTCTGCTTTCTCCTCCTGAACATTATCCTCCCACCACCTTAATTTCATTCATCAGCATTTCCTCTTCACCTCCTGCCCGTGATCACTCCCAGGAGATGAGCTCGGAAGTCTATCCATCCTTGTCTCCCTTAGGGGTCCTCTGAGTTGGCTTCAAGGAGAGTTCAGAGGTTAGAAACACCCCTCATCTCTCTAGCCCCTTACTCTGCAGTGCTTTGGGTCCAGCCAGCCCACATCTGACACCTTCCCATGGCCCTCCCAATCCTAATATTCACTCATGAAGACAGTCTGTGTCCAAATGCTGTTGACTTCTTTGTCTAACAAAAAGTCATTCAAGGGGCTTCCCTGGTGGCGCCGTGTTGAGAATCTGCCTGCCAATGCAGGAGACACGGGTTCGAGCCCTAGTCTGGGAAGATCCCACATGCCGCGGAGCAACTAGGCCCTTGAGCCACAACTACTGAGCCTGCGCATTTGGAGCTTGTGCTCCGCAACAAGAGAGGCCGCGACAGGGAGAGGCCCGTGCACGGCGATGAAGAGTGGCCCCCGCTTGCCACAACTAGAGAAAGCCCTCACACAGAAATGAAGACCCAACACAGCCAAAAATAAATAAATAAATAATTTTTAAAAAAGTCATTCAAGATCCTCACCACCTACATAATGGTAAGTGAACTGTTCTCAGCATTTGAGAAACTTATACTTCTAGAGGTCTGTGAATATTTACATTAAAATAGGTAGGGTGGGTGTGTAGACAGACCTAGTACTTCTTTCTTTCCATGTGCCTACACAAGAGGACTTGACCCTGCTGCCTACTCCCCTGTTACTGAAAATCTCTTCCATTGGCTTCCCCAGTGTTAGACAATTCTGGTTCTACTGTTTATTCTATCTCAGTTTATTTTGCAGAGTCCCCTTTCTCTTCCGTGTTTTAAAATATTACTATTTCTCTCTCAAGTCTTTATTTTCAGTAGAATTTCCCATACCCAAGTAACCATCTATTTGGTAATAACTCCCAACCTATATTTTGAAGCCAGACCTCTCTCCTAAATTGAAGAACTATGTATCTATTGTCTCTTGGACACACCTACTTGGATGACTTATGGTTCACCCTAACCAAGTAAATCCCAAACTAATGCATCACCTCCCTCCTGACACTGGATCTCCTCTTCCCTTGTTTCTGAACGAAACCACCAGCTACTGAGTTGTCCAAGAAAGAACACTAGACTCTCTCCCTGACTTGTCCCTTTCTCTTAACCCCCCAAATCCTATCAATAACCAAAGCTTCTATTCCACTGACATTTCACCAGTCCACATACCCATTATCCCTCACCTAGATTACTAGAAAGTCTTGTTTCTTGCTTCATATCTTGCTCCACCCTACTGCATCCTCTATACTGCAGGCAGAAATGATTATTTTTAGAAATGATCTTTCTAAATCACAAAATGATTATATTATTCCTCACCCTAAAAAATTCTACAGTGGCTTTTCTATTGCTCTTAGAATAAAGACTAAATCCAATTTGGGAGTATAAGACCCTCCATTAACAATCCCCTATAGAGTTCTGCATGGTCTTCTCCTACACAGCCTGCTTATACTCTAAGATCCAGTCACATTGAACTTCTTTCCGTTATGAAAACTCACACATTCTTTGTGGCACTGGACTTCTATACAAGATTGTTCCACTTCCTGGGACACTCTTCACTCACCCTCACAGGAAACGTTTATGCATCAAAGTTTTCGTTGCTTGTATCTCAGTTCTTGGAATATAGGTAGTTTAATTTTTTTGCTATTGTATTATTAAAATGTTATATAATGAACATGTATTACCTTTATAAATAAAAAGTAAATAATTAACATATGCATACTCTCTGACCCAGTAATTCACTCTAAATACATATACAACAGAAATGCAAATATATACATATTTTTTCACCATAGACCCAATTAGTTGTGAGAGAATCTCTGCCCTTTCAAATTAATTAAAGGCAAATATATTAAGATTTTTTAAAATAATAGTTGCTACCAGGTGAAGTGTACAGTGGACTTCTCTGTACTATCTTTGCAATTTCCTATTAATCTATTTTGAAATAAAACAATTTTAAATATAATAGTCATTGACATAAATATTATCTGCTAATTTAAAAAACATTCCATTTAAAAAAAATTCAGTTGGCAACTGAGTGTATGAAAGAAAATAACTCATTGATAAGATGTGTCTTCAGTGTTAATTTATGGTTTAGAAAACATTTCTTTAAGTAAATCATTTGAGTTACTTATATCTACTGACATATAAATATCAGAAAGGTACATGCTGAACTCTTGTTCAATAGGAGCAAGTGTTTCATTTTCCTGGGTCCTAGAACGCAGTGAACCCAGGAGTTCATAGATTATGAAGCCTCAATGTGACAACTAGAATAACAAACCAAGAAGTGTGATAGAGTTTCAAAGGCAAATAAGGACTGTAAAAGAAAGAATATTTAAGTCAATTGCTATTTTCCTTCTGAGAAATGTGTCATCTCAGTCCCCAGCAAGATGGTCTGAAGAAGGCATGGGAGAGCAAAAGGAGTAAATTTCTTCTCAGGGACACATGGCAGAGGCAAGGCTGGATTGCATGACATGGCAGTCAACAACAGCAATCACAATCACATCGGTGAGCACCATCTCCTCCACGCTTCTGTGCCCCTCCCCTCTTCACTCATGTCTCCTTCTTGTCCAGCTCTCCCCATCTGCCCATACAAGCAATCCATTAGTTATACAGATAAAACATTTTTAAGTATATAATATAGTCTGTAAATGGAAGGTGTCAGCAGTAATTCTCCACTTGGAAGGCTTAGAGATTTCTCCAGCATCATCTGGCCAAAACAGAGTTCCTGATACTCCCTCCACTCCCTCCTTGGCTCATCTCCAAGACTTCCTCAGTTTGGTAAATGGTACCATTATCCACCTAGTTGCTCAAGTCAAAAACCAAGAACTTATCCTCAAGTCCTCTCTTTCCTGCCACATTGCCATTTAATCCATCAGTAAGTCCTCTTACTTTTGCATTCAAAATGCTTCTCAAACCTGTCTGCATTTCTCCATCTTCACCACTACTACATTAGTCCAAACATCATCTTCTCTTCTCTGGATATAACAGCAGGGGTGATCATTTAAAAGGTAAATCAAATCACATCACTGCCCTGCTTAAAACCTTTCCATGACTTCCTACTGTAACTAGAATAAAGTACTCATTTAAATGGCTTCTTATGATAGCCCCTCAGGGTTCTCAAACTCTAGCCCACCTCTGCATCTCAGGTGGCACTCGGATGGCCTTTTTCTGATCCTCAAACATACCAAGTTCAGTTCTTAGGGTCTTGTGCTCTGCCTGGAAATCTCTGTTCCCAGAGCTGTGCATAGCTTCAATTCATAGCTCAAATATCATTACCATGTAACCAAGGCCTTTTCTGAACATCCAAAATAATTTAACCCCCCAATGTGAAATAATTCTTGGGTTCATTTATTTACTGTTTATTGTTCCATCCCCTTTCAATCCCATGTAAACTCCAGTTGAGTGGAGTTTGGGGGTTCTGGTATTTGGAGGGGACTAGAATAGTCTGACATATAGTAGGCTCTTTAAAAGAATGTACGGAGAAATTTTTGTCCATTTTTTTCTCCCTTGTCTTCCATCAGGATGACTAAAATGTAAGGAGAAATAAAAAGCAGATGAATAAGAATCTCAAAGGAAACAGAACAGTTCTTCCAGATTCAATGTTCAACATGAAATGAAGAGAAAAGAGAGAAGTGTACTGCGGAATGAGATCTATGCAGATTATGGGTAGGCGGAGTTCAATGGAGTTGTCTATCGATTTTGGTTAGTATGACTATTATGCAAATACTTTTGTTTACTCTTATTTCAGGGAGCATTATTTTCCATGGTGGATTTTGGGTGGAGTATAACTCTGCTTTGAAAAGCTGTTGATATCTTGTACTTAAAAAAACAAAATCAAAGCTTTATTCATTCTGTAACTACTGCCACGCTGCCCAACTTCCCCCAGTTGCCATAAGTCTCTTTTCATTTAAGCTAACAAAACTTCTTTTTATTTTAAAAGAAAATGAAAGAGAAAGAGAGGGGGAGGTTTAGCCAATCATCCATTGAACACTTTGCATATAAAATAAGAATCTACTTTCTATATATTTGTGACCAAGGCCCACCAAAGGACTAGGGGATTTTTCACTCCTGTTCTTAAATAGAGATTGTTCTTTTTGAGTCATACATATTAAAGTTATCCACTCCATATTAAAGACTCCACTCAAAGTGATGAGTCAAAACTTTTCTCCTTTGTTTTTTGAGCAGAGGTTTCTATTTACCTAAGATGTGTCCTTTTGCCTAGAGATAAACAATCGGCTGACATGAATAGCAGCTTTGTTATCTCATTAGCCAAGGCACGTAAGAGAAGAATGAACTCTACCTAAAATAGTTCTCTGAGACAGGTAGGAAAGAAGTTGGTTACTGTGCTTAAAATATCAACTGATATCATTCTACAATTCCAGAGGACTGTGGACCAACTGTTGGACAACTCCAGTTAAGCTGTTCTTAAGCTAGAAAAGCTGCTACAATTCTATCTGATGATAAAACAAGTTAAGTCAAAAAAGACCTGAATCGTAAGTATAGTTGAGACAGAAAAGCAGTCACTTCTGTTTGTCTGAAATGACTATTTGTTTGGAACACCACTGTAATCTCCTCCATCCAGCCTCAGCCTTGGGCTAAAGTACAAACTACAGGTCTAATAAGCACTTACCTGTTGCCCTTAGAATTCCAGATTTTCTGGCCATGTATTTTACCTCTATATTTACTGCTTGAGAAAAGGGAAGATGCTTCTGGAATATGAAGCAATAACAGGAAACCATGAAGGGCAAAATGTTGTAATGGAAAAAAATCCCGAACTGAGAATCAGGAACCTCGTTCCTAACCCTGTATCATGTCTCTGGTTTATTTTAAATGCCCTTCCCCTGTTGATCTCTATCCACTCATCTGTCATATTTTTTTCATAGCCCTGATAACTCCCTGACATATATATTTATCTAATATATTTATTTGTTCCAGTTTTCTTGTGTCCGTGACTAGAATGTAAACTCCGCGTGAAGAGGGATTTCCATTTGTCCATTGCTGCATCCCAGCACCTATAACAGTGGCTGGCATACAGTAAGTGACTAACAGACATGTGTTGAATGAATTAACTAAATGCACCCAATATATTTGACCATCCTTTAGAATAAGTCAAAACGTTGGGTAGACAGAGAAAGACACTGTCAAGTCTATTTTCAACCCTCTGGTTTTTCCTCTGCTCCCTCTTCCAAAGGCTCAATTATGGCTTCCTCTCAGGAGACAATTACAGATCATGGACAATATGTAAGCTTATCTGTTTCTTGTTTTCTGGAAATGACCTTAAAGCTGTAATTTTCTGAACGGGACCATTTATAAGGCACGTTTTACACATTTAATTGTCCTGATAACAAAACAATGGCTATAGTTTAGAGATAGAAACTTGAGGGGTAGGAACTGATATATAAGGTAACGTATAACATATATATATAAAACGATTATTTAGACAGTTTTCTTTTCCACAACCTTTCCTGGAGCACCCCCTGACAAAAAAAAAAAAAAAAGAAAAAGAAATGGGCAGTGCAATTTCCTAGCTACACAGATCCTAAAATAATAAAGAGAGAGGAAGAAGAATAAAATGATCACTTTCTCCTTCCTTCTTGGATTTGGATGTCAAGTCACTAATGTTTCAGGAGCATTTATAAGTTTTAGTTTCCTGAGTGATCCTGGATAGAACACATCCTCAAAGGAGGTTTGTCTGATATTTCATTGAGTTCCTGCTTTGTATCAGAAAGCATGTTCTATTCAGATGACTTGAAGCCATTATTTACATTTCCACCACCAGTTTCTAGACAGCCTGTTGGACTGATTGAATGTCCCGTGAACATCTTGAGAACTTCCTTTCCCTGAACTAGACAATAGTAGAAGTACACCTACTGACTGTATCCTTATGTTAAATGATGCTGGCACCAAGCAAAACAAGTTAGCTTCTTGATCTAGGAAATACTCTATCCTGGAAGTTAAGACTGCAAGCCAATTAGACAGTTTATTTATCAAGATTTAGGAGCTTCTCCTCAAGTCAAGTCTCGCTTCAAGATCTGTGCCTCAGTGTGCCCACTGATCCCTAACACCCCTCTCCTTGAAAAACTGACCTTAAAATCCCCCAGCCCAGGCCCTAAAATGCTATAGCTTCCCTGACTTAATTTAGCATATTGAGATATCATTAAAACTGGTAGTGTTCTAATAAACAGCATTGCTTGATCAACAGGTTTTTCTGGTAGACTTTTTGGGAATTGACAGTCAACACCTAAGTGCAAATTTTTGAATCCGACCTCATTATTTCCTCCCCAACCTTGCTCTTTCTCCTTTGATGACATAAGAATCCACCCAGCATAGTCAGCCAGAGACAGAATTATCCTTGACTATTCCATTCACCCCCCCAAACTAATCAATCTTAAAGTCCTAATAATTTTGTTCCATAAATATTTCTCATCTCCTTTAACTCCCTCCTTTCTGGGTGGGGAACAGATGCCCTCAGGTGACCTACACGCAGAGGCGGTGTCAAACCCCGGGGGTGGTGGGGTATGGATGCGGGGCGAGCCTGAGGCGGCAGAGGCCAGCAGGACATTGCACCAGCCTGAGGCGCACCGTGCATTCTCCCGGGGAAGTTGTCCCTGGATCACAGGACCCTGGCAGTGGCGGGCTGCACAGGCTCCCAGGAGGGGAGGTGTGGATAGTGACCTGTGCTTGCACACAGGCTTCTTGGTGGCGGCAGCAGCAGCCTTAGCGTCTCATGCCCGTTTCTGAGGTCCGCTGATAGCTGCGGCTCGCGCCCGTCTCTGGAGCTCCTTTAAGCGGTGATCTTAATCCCCTCTCCTCTCGCACCAGGAAACAAAGAGGCAAGAAAAAGTCTCTTGCCTCTTCGGCAGGTCCAGACTTTATCCCAGACTCCCTCCCGGCTAGCTGTGGCACATTAGCCCCCTTCAGGCTGTGTTCACGCCGCCAACCCCAGTTCTCTCCCTGGGATCCGAACTCCGAAGCCTGAGCCTCGGCTCTGAGCCCCTGCCCGCCCCGGCGGGTGAGCAGACGAGCCTCTCGGGCTGGTGAGTGCTGGTCGGCACCGATCCTCTGTGCAGGAATTTCTCTGCTTTGCCCTCCGCACCCTTGTTGCTGTGCTCTCCTCCATGGCTCCGAAGCTTTCCCCCTCCGCCACCCGCAGTCTCTGGCCGCGAAGGGACTTCCTAGTGTGTGGAAACCTTTCCTCTTTCACAGCTCCCTCACACTGGTGCAGGTCCCGTCCTTATTCTTCTGTCTCTGTTTTTTCTTTTGCCCTACCCAGGTACGTGGGGACGTTTCTTGGCTTTTGGGAGGTCTGAGGTCTTCTGCCAGCGTCCAGTGGGTGTTCTATAGGAGAATTTCCACGTGTAGATGTATTTCTGATGTATCTGTGGGGAGGAAGGTGATCTCCGTGTCTTACTCTTCTGCCATCTTCTCTAATCCCCCCCCCCCAAAGCAATCATGAGAAAGAAAAACGGAGCTGGAGGAGTCAGACTCCCAGACTTCATACTAAACTACAAAGCTACAGTAATCAAGACAGTATGGTACTGGCACAAAAACAGAAATATAGATCCATGGAACAGGATAGAAAGCCCAGAGATAAACCCATGCAAATATGGTCACCTTATCTTTGATAAAGGAGGCAAGAATATACAATGAGAAGAGACAGACTCTTCAATAAGTGGTGCTGGGAAAACTGGACAGCTACATGTAAAAGAATGAAATTAGAACACTCCCTAACACCATGCACAAAAATAAACTCAAAATGGATTAAAGACCTAAATGTAAGGCCAAACACTATCAAACTCTTAGAGGAAAACATAGGCAGAACACTCTATGACATAAATCACAGCAAGATCCTTTTTGAGCCACCTCCTAGAGAAATGGAAATAAAAACAAAAATAAACAAATGGGACCTAATGAAACTTAAAAGCTTTTGCACAGCAAAGGAAACCATTAACAGGATGAAAAGACAACCCTCAGAATGAAAGAAAATATTTGCAAACGGAGCAACTGACAAAGGATTAATCTCCAAAACATACAAGCATCTCATGCAGCTCAATATCAAAAAAACAAACAACCCATCCAAAAATGGGCAGAAGACCTAAATAGACATTTCTCCAAAGAAGACATACAGATTGCCAACACACACATGAAAGGATGTTCAACATCACTAATCATTAGAGAAATGCAGATCAAAACTACAATGAGATATCACCTCACACCAGTCAGAATAGCCATCATCAAAAAATCTACAAACAATAAATGCTGGAGAGGGTGTGGAGAAAAGGGTACCCTCTTGCACTGTTGGTGGGAATGTAAATTGATACAGCCACTCTGGAGAACAGTATGGAGATTCCTTAAAAAACTAAAAATAGAACTACCATATGACCCAGCAATCCCACTACTAGGCATATACCCTGAGAAAACCATAATTCAAAATGAGTCAAGTACCACAATGTTCATTTCAGCTCTATTTACAATAGCCAGGACATGGAAGCAACCTAAGTGTCCATGGACAGACGAATGGATAAGGAAGATTTGGCACATATATACAATGGAATATTACTCAACCATAGAAAGAAATGAAATTGAACTATTTGTAGTGAGGTGGATAGACCTAGAAACTATCATACATAGTGAAATAAGTCAAAAGGAGAAAAACAAATACCGTACGCTAACACATATATATGGAATCTAAAAAGAAAAAAAAAGTGGTTCTGAAGATCCTAGGGGCAGGACAGGAATAAAAACGCAGACGTAGAGAATGGACTTGAGGACAGGCTGAGGGGGAAGGGTAAGCTGGGACGAAGTAAGAGAGTAACATGGACATATATACACTACCAAATGTAAAATAGGTAGCTAGTGGGAAGTGGCCACATAGCACAGGGAGATCAGCTCAGTGCTTTGTGACCACCTAGGGGGGTGGGATAGGGAGGGTGGGAGGAAGACGCAAGAGGGAGGTGATATGGGGATATACATATATGTATAGCTGACTCACTTTGTTATAAAGTAGAAATTAACACACCATTGTAAAGCGATTATACTCCAATAAAGATGTTAAAAAATAAATAAATGAATAAATAAATAAATAATGCAAATTTAAAAAAAAAAGATATATGCATCCCCATGTTCTTTGGGGCATTATTTATAATAGCCAAGATATGGAAACAATCTAAACGTCCATTTTTGGGTGAATGGATAAAGAAGATGTTCTCTCTCTCTCTCTCTCTCTCTCTATATATATATATATATGTGTGTGTGTGTGTGTGTGTGTGTGTAATTATGGAAAATGGAATAGAGTACTATTCATCCACAAAAGAAGAGGGAAATCTTGCCTTTTGGGAAAACACGGATGGACCTTGAGGGCATTATGCTAAGTGAAATAAG
Organism: Leucopleurus acutus; assembly: GCF_964270905.1. Classification (NCBI taxonomy): domain Eukaryota; kingdom Metazoa; phylum Chordata; class Mammalia; order Artiodactyla; family Delphinidae; genus Leucopleurus; species Leucopleurus acutus. Next base: position 109,212,534 of record NC_139146.1, on the reverse strand, counting down.
TCAAACAGGGAAAGGCAAATACTATATGATTTCACTTATATGTATAATCTAAAAAAAAAAAACCATAAAAAAATGAAACAAAAGTCAAACAAACAGAGCTCGTGGCTACAGAGAACAGATTGGTGGTTACCAGAGGCAGGAGGTTGCGGAGTGGGTAAAATGAGAGAGGGGGGTTAAAAAGTGCAAACTCCAGCTATAAAATGAATCTGTTATGGGAATATAATGTACAGCATAGGCACTATATTTAGCAATAATGTATTGTATATTTGACCATTGCTAAGAGAATAGATCTTAAAATTTTTCATCACAAGATAAAAAATTTTGTAACTATGTGTGGTGATGGATGTTAGCTAGACTTACTGTGGTGATCATTCCACAATACATACAAGTATCTAATCACTGTGTTGCATACCTGAAACTAATATAATGTTCCATAGCAATTATATCTCAACAACAACAAAAAGAAATAGGCCCTGTGCCCATATATATTTTTTGGTTGTTGAAATAACATATTCTTTCATACCACCTGGCAAATAACCTTCGCTCTTGTTCTCTGAGTGCTTCCCAGTCATCACAGAAGCCTGAGTCACCCTGGAATTCCCCAGAATCCAGGAGCTAAAGGGTTAATGGTTAGCACAAATAAGCTCCAAGCCCTTGCTTCTGTATTTGGCCAGCATCTCTACCAGTTGTTAAATATTTTTAATATCAACCCTGCTCAGGATGTCAATTTCTTTTTGAAAAGTCTTTTGGGAGCCCGGAGGATGAGGTGATTAATTTCAACCCTGGAGATTTAGGAAGGCTATAGAAAGCAGTTGAAATGTGAGTTGAGTCTGTAAGTGACCAAAATAAACCTTTCTTCTTTTATCTAGTTGTTTTTGCTTTGATGTCTCTAATTACCTCTATATTAGAAAATAAAGCTATTACTTAGTTTTAAAAAATCATATATAGCGAGCTTCCCTGGTGGCGCAGTGGTTGAGAATCTGCCTGCCAATACAGGAGACACGGGTTCGGGCCCTGGTCTGGGAAGATCCCACATGCCGCGGAGCAACTGGGCCCATGAGCCACAGCTACTGAGCCTGCGTGTCTGGAGCCTGTGCTCCGCAATAAGAGAAGCTCTGCAATAAGAGAGGCCAGCGCACCGCGATGAAGAGTGGCCCCCACTCGCCACAACTACAGAAAGCCCTCGCACAGAAACGAAGACCCAACACAGCCAAAAATAAATAAATAAATAATAAATTAATTTAAAAAAAACATGTATAAAGAAAAACAAAACCTAAGTGTCCATCGACAGATGAATGAATAAAGAAGATGTGGCACATATATACAATGGAATATTACTCAGCCATAAAAACAAATGAAACCGAGTTATTTGTAGTGAGTGGATGGACCTAGAGTCTGTCATACAGAGTGAAGTAAGTCAGAAAGGGAAAAACAAATACCGTATGCTAACACATATATATGGAATCTAAAAAAAACCAAAAAATGATCATGAAGAACCTAGGGGCAGGACGGGAATAAAGACGCAGACCTACTAGAGAATGGACTTGAGGACACAGGGAGGGGGAAGGGCAAACTGGGACAAAGTGAGAGAGTGGCATGGACATATATACATTACCAAATGCAAAATCGATAGCTAGTGGGAAGCAGCCACATAGCAAAGGGAGATCAGCTGGGTGCTTTGTGACCACCTAGATGGGTGGGATAGGGAGGGTGGGAGGGAGATGCAGGAGGGAAGAGATATTCGGATATATGTATATGTATAGCTGATTCACTTTGTTATAAAGCAGAAACTAACACACCATTGTACAGCAATTATACTCCAATAAAGATGTTAAAAAAATAAAATAGAATAAAAGATAAAATTAAAAAGAAAAACAAAAAGTTCAACAGAAGTTAATCTTTGCCCTTCCAAAAATATCTGTACCCTACAGGCCTCAGAGAAACAATTTTCATACACAAAGTCCTTGCATCCATCATTGTATAGTATCAGAGCACACCCTGGTTTTTCCAAGTTGTGGGGATTTGGACAAATTGCGCACCTCTCTTCACTTCAGTTTCCTTGTACTTAAATGAGATAATGAAAGTTCCATTCCAAAAGGTTGTTATGAATATTAAGCAGGATAATGCATGTACAGTGCTTAACTCATGCCAGTACATAGTAGATGCTCACAAAAGTTGGCTATTATTAAGACTGTCCGAGTAGTACTGCAGAAACTTTGCCTCAGGCAAGTCACTTCTTCCTTCCAAGAACCCTCTGTCATGTTATGACAGTTTTCTCAATAGGTCCTTGGCCAATTAAAGAAAGCAATGTGTGAAGGTGGCTTCATTAGGTGGAAACCATATAGGAATGTGTCAGGCAGCTAGTCTCAACCTGACTCAGGTTCTGACAGGAACAGGGTGGGTAGCCATTTACAGGACCTTCTGGTCTCACCAGTAATCAGATCATTTACTGAAACACAAATTAGAGTTCCCTGAATATGCAGGTCTCAGTGCTAATCAGGAAGAGCTTTCTTCTCACCATTATGTTATTTACCAATGCAGCATCAAGTTAGAAATTGTCTTCAAATAATAGTAAAAAATAATGGCTGAAATGTAGTGAATTCTTACTATACAGTCTGTGGGCTAAGCACTTTATTACACATTCTCAAATTTTATGCTTACAGTAATGAAGTAGTACTATTTTTATGCCAGTTTTCTAGAAAAGAAAACAGATCTTTAGAGAGGTGAAGGAATCAGCCTGAGGTCACACACCAGTTAGTGCATCTGTGCTTTGATCTGATCACAGGGAGTTCCGTTCCAGAGCCAGTACTTTTAATAACTCTTCTGCACTGTCTAAGTCAAACCCACTACCTTGCTGAAATAATTCATTTTGAGTCACCTACAAGAAGTTGTGTACATGTGATACAGATGCAGCTTTTCGATGACCAGAGAAACAACCAAAATGTTATCTTTTGGACCAGGACACACTGCTATGTTTCACCAACACTTTGCCCACATTGCATGGTTTCCAATGATCGGAAACTCTTGTGTTACTTGAGCAATGCCAACTGGATATTTCATTGGTCAAAACATATTCTAACTGCATAGGACCTGTTCATGAGCCTTCTAATCTCTAAATAGGGATTATTCCTCAATACTACAACCTCTGTCATCAGCTAAACCATTAGAAATCCTAGTATCTCCTTAAGATGAAAGGCAATGATGAGGTCCAGGCATCCTAAAGTCATGTGGATGTTAGGTGGGAAGATTATGTGATAAGGTAGTCAGATTATTACACTGAAAATAATGGAATTGACCCTAGAATTTAACAGTCCTAAAACTAGGAGCCTTGTGACTGAATTGGTTGGTTGTTTTGTCATTGTGAAGGGCTTGCCTCTCAACTGATTTTTTTAATTTTTATTTATTTATGTATTTATTTTTGCGGTACGCAGGCCTCTCACTGCTGTGGCCTCTCCCACTGTGGAGCACAGGCTCCGGACGCGCAGGCCCAGCGGCCATGGCTCACGGGCCCAGCCGCTTCGCGGCACGTGGGATCCTCCCGGACCGGGGCACGAACCCGCGTCCCCTGCATTGGCAGGCGGACTCTCAACTGCTGCGCCACCAGGGAAGCCTCATTTTTTTTTTTTAATTTTGAAAACAGTACATTTTATATTTGACATATATGTAGCACTTCTGCATTGGGTATATGAAGAAATTCATTAAAAAAGTCCCAGCCCTTGAAAATTTTATATTTTACCCTGAAAAATAAAGAAATTATAGGAAAGATATTTAAGAAAATTTAAAACAAAATATTGATGCAAAATGGTGATCACAACCATTGCTGTATAGTTTACTTAGTCACCTATCTTGCATAGCCGGGAAATTTCTAAGTTGATGCCACTGGTGTACAGGCTCTATGTAGGATTGCTAAAGTTGTTATACATCTGAATTGGGATGGACACAAATGATGATAATCTTACTAACTTACACAGTGTTTTCTCTGTGGCAGACAATGCTTTCATTTAATCTTCCTTACAGCCCTACGCCGTAGGGGAGGAAAGTGAGGCAGTGAGGCGAAAAGAGGTGTAGTATCTGAGGTCATAGAACTTGCAAGTGGCAGAGTTGGGATTTGAACCCGGAAAATATGACTCCAGAATCTTAAATCATCACTACCATACTCTGACTCTACTCATAAAAGCTCAGCTTTAAGCCCAAGGCAACGGCTACTCATAAGGAACCCTAGGGAGGAAGTTCGTGCTCTGGGAAGACTGCAAGAGCTACCCAAACTGAGAATGATGGAGGAAGCACAAACTAAGTGACCAGAATGACCAGCCCTCCTAGAATGGCCACTTACCAAGAGAGAGTGAGGGCAGGATGACCACCTAGGGGTGCTTCTATGTGCAAATGCCCCTCTGGCCCTCAGTGTTCATGATTCGGGAGAAAAGAAGGGTATCTGGCACATGTGAACTTTCCTGAGCATTACACAGTATAAAGTGTTGCAGCAAGTCACCAATGGGGACTGAGGACAGAGAAGTCACAGGTCTCTGCTTTCCAGAAAATTACATTCTAAAGTTAAAGCCTACTGGAAGCTATTCTTGATTCTCACTTCCCTCAGGCTCTCCTCGTATTTCCGTAAGTATTTCATTTTCAAGAAATTTCTAGTATTACACAGTGGTTCCATCTTTTTCACACTGAGAAATGAGCTGACTCTCCACATTAATCAGTTAACTCCTGAAAACCAGCCAAACAAGTTATAAGAAATCCTGCGCCCTCAAGCCTTGCTCTGATTCAGACATAGCCATCAGTGAAGCTTAGGGTGTGATGTGAGCTGGTTCCCAGAACTATTGATATCCCTCAGCTGTGGACTCCGAGACCAATGTGCGGTAACGAGCTCGGGACAACTGGAGGGCTTCGTGCTGCAAAAAACAGTCTAAACGCCACATCTACTCTGTGTGTGCCAAGTAACGCCAATTCACGAGTTGACACTGTCAACACCACTTGATACATTCACCATAAGCTGGAGGATCATTGACAAGCTGCCTCAAGTATGATCATAGGAAAATTAGGAGGTATTCATTAACGCCAAGGCAAGGACTTTGTCTTATAACTTTGCCAAGTTAACATTGCATGAAATCGTGTATTTTGAGATTATTTTCAATGCAACATTTATCATACATCTCCTATGAACCAAGAAATGAGTCAACTTCTTGGAATACAAAGATTAATAAGACAGTCACTTCCAGTGAAGAACTCGTAATACAGTATTAGTGGAAGCAACAAATGTCCATGATATATTAATACAACAGGAGCAAAATTTGTCCTCTTTCCTCTCTGATTTCAAATTTAAATTTGATGTTAACCTAGTCCTTGTTTATAAATAAAAATGTAATTTTGCCTTCTTGGTCTTAGATTTTGAAGAGAGCAACAAAGATCATACTGTTTTCAACTTCTAGGTGAAAACTTTCAAAAAGCTTATGGCAATGCGATAAGAACTCTTTTACTAGAAACAAAATTTCCAAGATGCAAACTGAAGCCATTCTCAAGTAAAGAAATGAATCAGTTTGGGGGAACCACACCTGCTGATGATTCCCTGTGGGCCAATGTAATTGCCTAATTCAGAGATAGTCTCAACAATGAAGAAGGACAACTGTTAATGGTGTTTTAAAGACCTACGTTGTCAATACACTAGCATATCCCACTTTTCCCTGCTAAGAGGATCCTGATTTGACCTTGTGCTCTCCACAATGTGACAATGTGAATTCTGCCCAGGGATGAATTATGAGAAATCTAAATCCATAATGATAATCCCATTCTTATTTGTCAGTGATTGGTTCAGGGTTTGACCTGTGATCTATTCCTGCTCAGTTAGATGACAGGGCAGTCAGCTAGGGAGTCTTCTAGATAGGACTTTTTTCCCTGATTAAATAGAGGTATATGATATATGCTGTCTTTCTATTAAGGGCATTGTCCTGTGTAGGTATGATACCTGTGCAGATATGATACTTGGAGTTTCCACAGTCATCATGGTGAAACACATTGTCAATGTGATAGGATCAGGAGAAACTTGATAACATGGTCAAGCAGCTGAGCCATTCCTAAAATCATTATTTCATGACTTCCTGTTACGTGAGATTATAATAAACAATTATTTATGCAAACAAGCAAAGTACTTTGTCCCAAACTCAAAGACAGCAAATAGGAAGGGCTGAGGTTTCAAACCTAGATATAACTGACTCAAATGCCATTGGCTTGGTCGACTATGCCAGGCTAAAGAAGTAAAAAAAAAAAAAAGCAAGAAAGTAAAAAATGGACATTAAGTATCCTGGCTCTCTCCTTTAAAGGCACACCACTAACGTGGATATTCCTGTGCCATAGCCTGGACAAGTCCCAGATCTATTCAGGAGTTGCTGCTTTCTTTGTCAAAAGTCAAGGTCAGCTATGGGGCAGCTGGTAGCAGTCTGACCAGTGGAGTTTAGCCAAATGATCCTGGACAAGACAGTTCAGTTTAAAGCTGCTTTGTGGAATCAAATCTAAATCTCAGCAGTATCAACAATTCTTAACAGTTTCCAGTGTAAACAAACACTGCCTGAATAAGCAATTCTTCTTGATTTTTAGTTGTGCATAAATTATCTTCTTTAAAAACTTTTCAGAGTAGTCAAATTCCTGAAGGTGTTCATGTGATGTCAATACTTTAACAATTTTTTTCCTGATAAAATTGTGAGTCATCTTGTACTGAAGACAGAGGTATGTATTTTTCATAAGTCAAAGTTACTGATATTTTAAGAAGGGTAGATCAGTTTGAAACACTCCTGGAGAAAGAATAACATTCTCCTATCATGGATAAAAACGACAGTGGCCTCAGAAGTAAAAGCAATTCCTAGGAGAAGTGCAAATCAGATCCACAATTAGATATCGCCTCACTCCTGTTAGAAAGACCATCATCAAAAAGACAAGAGATAGGCGCTGGTGTGGATGTGGAGAAAAGGGAACCCACGTACACCGTTGGTGGGAATGTACATTGACACAGACACTATGGAAAAGAGTATGGAGATTCCTCAAAAACTTAAAAATGGAACTACCATATCGTCCAGCGCTTCCACTTCTGGGTATTTACCCAAAGATATAGGCACACAAATGTTCATTGCAGCATTATTTACAATAGCCAAGACATGGAAACAACCTAAGTGTGCATCAGCAGATGAATGGATAAAGAAAATATAGTATACACACACACACACACACACACACACACACACACACACAGAGGAATGCTATTCAGCCATAAAAAAAGAAGGAAATCCTGCCATTTGTGACACCATGAATGGAGTTTGAGGGCATTATGCTGAGTGAGAAAGACAAATATTATCTGGTATCACTCACACATAGAATCTTAAAAAAAAAAATTCATAGAAAAAGAGAACAAATTTGTGATTACCAGATGCAGGGCGTAAGGGGTGGTGGAATTAGATGAAGATTGTCCAAATGTACAAACTTCCAGTTAAAAGACAAATATGCCCTAAGAATGTAATGTACAACACGATGACAACAGTTTACACTGCTGTATTGTACATTTGAAAGTTGAGTGTGGTTCCTAAAAGTTCTCATCAGAAGGAAAAAAATTGTTTGTACTTATATGAGGTGACAGATGTTAACTAAACATATTGTGGTAATTATTTCAAAATATAGGTATGTCAAGTCATTATGCTGTATACCAATAAAACTGAAGGGGAAATAAAGCTATTCCTAGGAAAGAGAAAGTATTTTTATAAAAGGCTTTTTTTTTTCCCAGACCTGGGTGGTGGCGGAAAGAGAAAGGAAAATAAGCATCTGAGTGTCTGGCTACTCAAAGTGTGGTCCAGGAACAAGCAGCAATGGCATCGCCTAAAAGAGTACTGGAAATGCACAGGCTCAGGCCCCACCCCAGAGCTATAGAATCAGAACTTGCAAGTTAACTAGACCTCAGGTGACTCACACGCACATTATAGTTTGAGAAGCAACAGCTTAGAGCAATGATTCTCTAGCTTGGCTGCACTTCGAATTTTCTGCAGAGCTTTAAAAAAACGCATGGCTGGATCCAACTCCCGGAACTTCTGATTTAATTGTTCTGGGTTACGGTTGGGGCATTGAGGTTTTTCGAAGTTCCCAAGTAATTATAATGTGCTGCCAAGCACTGATTCAGTGGGCTGACAGCGGCATTCCAGTTTGTTTGTTCTCCTCAGTGACGCTAGGAAGTGTGTAAGTCTCTCAGTTTTAAACCTGAAGTGATGAGATCCTGTGACAAAAGAATGCTTTAGGATCAGATGTAGGACATTCAATAAGAAGTCCTAGAATTCTGAGTGTAGACGTGCTTTACTTTATATAATAGATCTTTCCTTATAACTTACATGTTCAATGAATCTTTATAAATAAGAATAATTTTTGTGCTCTTTACATCTATCATTCATTGTGTTAGACAATTCTTTTTTAATCATGCCATAAACTCTTACAAAGAAGGTATTATTGTCCCTCTTTCACAGATTTGGAAACTGAGGGCTTAGAGATGTTATCTTCCAAAGTCACGTAAGTTATTTTCCAAAGTCACACACCTGACAAACAGTGATGTCGGGATTTAAGGAGTGGTCTTCTTGTCTCCAAAGCTGATGTTCTTTCCCTTGATCTAATTGCTTCCATATACTTAAGCACAAGTCATATTCCAAATTCATCAAGTTTGTCATTTCTGTAAATACATAAGATAAATCATTTTGAAAAGCAAAGAGCTATTTGAAGGAATCACCCTAATTCATCTACTTTATACATTACGAGGTTTATATAGATTTTCCCAAAGGAATGTAGTCCAAGCTCCATCTTTAGCCCTCATTGGATGGGTTTTAAAACAAGTAACCAGGGTTACTTCACCTCCTTTCTTCTTGCTCTCCACTGTCCCACCTCACCACTAGCTTCAATTAAAATGAAATTAAAAAGTTGCAAGCCAGAAGAAAATTACTTTGCTATTGCCATATGCATATATTCAGCTATCTAATTACTTGAGCTGATGGAAGTAAGCAAGGAATAGTCAAAACTTTATTGCCCTGTATGGGTTTAGCAGGCTTTCTGTGGTGATTTTCCTAACAAGAAACTATGGAGACCCAGTAAGATGCTGCTGGAACCCTGTATTCAAACCATTTAAGAATGAAATTTACACTGCAAAGGAAATTCCTTATCACGAACACTTGGTGGGACTTTTTTTTGGAGAATTTATAGCACAATATGCCACAACACATCACTTCTTTAGTACCAGACTGCTGGTCTCTGGGTCAAAGAACTGAGTTTACTTAAAATAAATTAGTTAACTGATAAAAATGCCCTAAGAATGGGAAGGAAAACCTCCAAAACATTCTGGACAGCCTGTACATGCCCCAACAGATAAAACAATGCCTTAGAGAGTCCATCAAATGGCTACTTCACCTGAAAATATATTGTTCCCAATACTTAGAAATTGGCAAGCACTATGCTAAGTGCTGTATATATGCATCATTTCACTGAAAACTCATAGCAGCTCTACAAAGAAGATTCTACTAATTTCATCTTACAAATGAAGGTGCGGAGGCAAGGAGAGGTTAAGCGACGTGCATAAAACCATACTGCTTGTAACTGTCGACCTAAGAATTGAATGACTACAAGCTGTCTAGATCCCGTGTCTTTAGCCCAATACTGCCACTTAGAGGTAAAATGGGATATCACTTCAAAGATTTAAAATGGAAAGTTCTGGACAGGCCTGACCAGCATCTATTCCCTCTGTTCCTCCTACCTAATAGATCTCTGATTTTCCTTTAAGGAAATATCTGTAGTAACCATGGAGTAATCACGCAGTAACCGTGATGTGAAAGTGGACTTGTCCATTTCCACAGTTCCAGTTGACGGTCAATCAGCCTATTCTCAAACCCCTTGCAGCTATGGTCAATGTACCTTAGTTCAATCTGCCTGAAGAACAGGAAATAGCATTTGATATGTAAGAAGTGCCACTTTCTACCCTGGAAATGGACAAGGAAGCCTGTCGCCCCTTCGTGACCATACATCTCTGTGACTGTGGGGTGACGTCTGGCTGGGGATAAAGCCAGAATGAAGAAACAGAACCAAGCTCTTAACCAAAACATGTCTGATGTGAGATCGTCCTTTGGTTTTCAGTTACAAGAGCCAATAAATCCACATTATAGTTTAAATCCCATTGACTCAGGTTTTCTGCAACTGAAAGCTCTTCATTGATAAATAGACACCAACACTGTGTACTTTGGTGTTTGAAATGACTTTAAATGAGGGATTTACTTTCTACATGCTATAGTTTTAATAAGGGCTTACTTGTGGACATCTTCCTGGGATAAAAGATATAGAATTATAACCAGACCCAAGCAGTAATCAGATCATTTTTATGCAGCTTATCTAGATTTTGTCATTTGAAATTCACGATAGGTTCATAAGACTAAAGGAGTTCACACTGAGTCAGTCATATTACTATTCACCAACTTGTGTAACTGTGTGAAATACAAGTTATGTCAAACTCAAGGAAAACAAACTTTTTTTTCCCTAGCATTATGGGAGTTTTATTTGGAAGTGAACTTTTAACTATCAGTACAAATGCCAAGATGCTACACAAAACATCCACAGGAAATTTTTTCATCTTTTTTTGAATTGTTCACCAATATTTCCTACATAATCCAACATACAACAGAGAAATGGTACATCTTTTTCTTTCAATTTGCATACAATGGAAAAACAAGAATATATATATATATTTTACAAAGTTTAGCTAATAGACACTACCAAGCTGACAGTTTAAGTCTATAGGTGAGAAATTATCTAATAAAAAATAATCATAATTTATTTAGCATCAGTCTCTTCCATAACCAAGTATTATTCTGATTAATAAAACTTGCCACCATTAGGCTTCTGGTATATTCTTATACCAACTACTCCATCTGTTGTATTGCTCCCCACCTTTGTTCTTCACAATTACAAACAGAAGGTCGTTGCAAAGTAGGGGTAAGCATTTGCAAAAACAGACAAAAATCACCAGCTTATTATAAGCATGAATGTATGGTGGATTTTCCTCCCAAGCAATGGACTTTCAAATCGCTTAAGAAATCACCAATGTGATTTCTTGAATATCTTGAATGTGTCAAGATATTTTGCCTTGAATGTGTCAAGATATTTTGCCTAAGCCCAAGAAGAGATGCATTTATTTATATCCAACAGAGGACTGAAAATTAAACTTAGTGTTTAGTTTGGGGGCAGTTTGGGGGGAATTCAGCCATTTTAAAAATGACCGTCTCACAGATGAATGGATAAAGAAGATGTGGTAATATATACAATGGAATACTACTCAGCCATAAAAAGAAACGAAATTATTTGTAGTGAGGTGGATGGACCTAGAGTCTGTCATACAGAGTGAAGTAAGTCAGAAAGAAGAAAACAAATACCGTATGCTAACACACATATACGGCATCTAAAAATAATGGTTCTGAAGAACCTAGGGGCAGGACAGGAATAAAGACGCAGACATAGAAAATGGGCTTGAAGACAAGGGGAGGGGGAAGGGTAAGCTGGGACGAGGTGAGAGAGTGGCATGGACATATATACACTACCAAATGTAAAATAGATAGCTAGTGGGAAGCAGCCACATAGCACAGGGAGATCAGCTTGGTGCTTTGTGACCACCTAGAGGGGTGGGATAGGGAGGGTGGGAGGGAGGGAGACGCAAGAGGGAGGGGATATGGGGATATATGTATATGTATAGCTGACACACTTTGTTATAAAGCAGAAACTAACACACCATTATAAAGCAATTATACTCCAATAAAGATGTTAAAAAAAAAGTCTTAAAAAAATGACCACCAAAAACAGGTTCACTAAATTTATTTTGAAAATCATAAAACGTTTCTTACAAAAGAGCATTACGTTCTGCACACTGCTCTGAATAGATGCCAGGGACATATGGACTATTGTTACTTTTCCTCCCTGTCCCACTCCCCCAAATGTTACAGTGGCCACAAAGCAAAGTGTTCACAATAATTACATGGGGGGATTTTTTTTAAACCACCAACAATGAACAGAAATTAAAATTCACTCACTCTGCTGCTGTTTCAAAATTTCATTGTTCATTTTGCACACCCTCCCCCAACCCCCAACCCTATTTGTAAGGAACTCAAACAGTTCACCTGGTGAACTGCAAAGATTTCCCTACACCTCAAACACAGAACACCTATGAAACAGAGGAATGTTGGCTTTTTAAACAGAAGCAGATTAAAAAAAAAAAAAAAGATGCAGAACTCCTTCAGTTCTTCACTAGTCTTAGAGAAACTTTCCAGAATACTGCTTCACACTATAAAAAAGAAAAAACTATCTTGCATTAGAATCCTTCAACATCTGCATACTTCTTCACACTGTTCTGCAGCAAATACTGTGCATTCTGTATCTGGTCCTGTGTTCCTGTAATGGTAATGATCCGATCTTCGGACCCTTCTAAAGGCTCATCAGTTTCGATCGAAGCTCCTGACTCATGACGGGTTTGTTTAATCCGCTGACCACATTTGCCAATAATTGATCCAGCCAAATATTTAGGAATAGTTACTTGTGTAGTAATAATAGGTCCACCAAGATCACCATATGAGCCACGACCCCCTGCATAGGGATAATCATGTCCAGAGCCACCCTGTGGTTCATGAGCCATCTGTCACTCTGATGGGCTCCATGTATCTACTGCAGAGTCCCAGGTTTCATCAGCACTGAAACCAACCATGCCATCATAATGGTCTCCAGGTCTCCCTCTTCTGTCATAGGTCATTAGCTCTCCTCCTCTAAGGGGTGGTGGTGGAGGAAGAAGAAGATTCCGAGCTCTGCCACCACCCCAGCCCCCTCGTCCAGGAGGAGGTCCTCTACGAGGGCTCATATTATCATAATCCCTTCTGGATGGAGGCATGGGACGCCCACCCCGACCTGGAGGCATTCTGTCAAAACTACCTCTTGCCCGCATGGGAAATCCCAAGGGACGTCCACGGCAGTCATCAAACATTGTAAAACCACCATAATCATAGGTTTTATCGTAAAAATTGGGATCATACGGCTGAGCACGTCCTTTGATGGGAGACTCTGATATAAGCTCAAGGATGACCTTTATGCACTCTACAACCTTAAAAGGTTTTCCTCCGGTAAGAACTACTCTGTCAGTGGATTGAGGACAACATTCCTGGAAAAGCTTGATTGTTGTCTGAGTGGTCTCTCGAAGTTCTTTGATTTTAGCACCTCTGATGCCAATAATTCCTCCAGCCAGACTCTGATGAATCAACAGTCTCAACTCGGCAGTCAAAGTTGCGTCCTTTATAGTGTTGGTAATTTAAGCATTCCACAGCATCAGATTCGAGCAGGAGCTGGCTGATTGCAGTGGGTGATGGCAACTGCAGGCCCTCTTCCAAGGTAGGGATGATTTTCTTCAGAATTTCTCTAACTGTTTCAGTATCAGCACTGATACTCAGTATGTGCTCGGGGCCACTGCTGTCTGGGACTGAAACACGGGCATTGCAGTCTGTATGGAGAGCCTTAATATTCTTGCCTCCTCTTCCAACCACTGCCCCAGCATTCCTGCTCTGAAACAGAATGCGTAATTCAACCACCTCATCAGTGTTTCTAGATCTTTTAAAAGCTTGTTCCTCTTCCATATCTTCAGCAGGGTGTTTACCAAGTTCGCCACTGGTTTCGGTGTTGGGAAAGGCTTCCTCTGGCCGTTCAGTTTCCATTTTCTTGTATTAAAGGGACACACCAATCAGTTATTAAATATATCCTTGCAGGGCAGAACTGAAGTGTTCTGGGCGGGACCAACTGACACCCTAGTGCTGCAGTAGCTTGTAGGCCGCAAATAAGCGGGAAGTGGGCAAGACGTTGCGGTTGATGCAGCAGAGAAACAGAGGATAATGACACCTGCCGAGGAAAACAAGCTTTATTTTCTGAGAATTTGGAGCAAATGTTATCCGTCATAGGTACCTTTTAGTCTAAGAACAGGAAATGATGTTGAGAAATAAAACATGACCGAAAGGATTTTTTCTCATTTTGTTCAAAACCGTTTCCTCTATGAACTTTTCCTCTAGGAATTCAAAGAATTACATAGATGGAGGATTACTCAGTCTCTCCACTGACCTCACTTATTGACAGTTGGGAATTTTGGCTTCCCCATGTCAGTACCCTGACACAGGCCTTTCTACTTATTCACCTGCAGGGAGTTGACTCAGAGGAAACCTCAGAGTTTCAAAATGCCTTACAAGCAAATGGCAACACATGCACCAGCCAAACAGAAACTGGATTGTCATCTTTCCATAAGCATTTCTATGTTTCTATGATAAGTAAATAAATAAATATCACATTTATTAAAATACTTGGAAAGGAGGAAGATTGCCAAGCATTTAACAAAATTATTGTTGACCTATTACATGTCTAAAGAAAAGAATACTGAAAAATTGAGGAAATCTGGAGAGAAAATACTGTGTAAATTAGAGATGTGAACCTGGAAAGCTAGATTAGGATACATCGAGTTTACCTGCAATGTTCTAGCCAAGTTAAGTTGAAATTACTAATAGGTGAAGTAAAGGAGGTGTCACACCCTCCACTGGGACACCACCGTGTTTGAACAAGCAGTGTGTGCTGCTCGTTGTGTGAGGGAGAAATCACACCTTGGGGAGGGTGTATCTCATGAAAATGGCATTCATGCAGAAGAACTTCTTTTTAAACTTGGACTTGCATTAGGTGATTTGGGGGGAGGGTTAGGAGACAGGGCTTCGCTCTGGACTGAATATTGTCAGAAAGTGGGGCAATTCTATGGTTGGGTCTCTTATTAAATCTTACCTAGACAAAGGGATATCAAGACCGAGGCTAAAACTGTAACGAGTAAAGAAGCAGCTGGCGTGCTGATCAGCCTGCACAGCCAGATGTTTGATCATTTTTGTGGCTTAGCCCACATTCATGATTTACTCTGTGTTCAGCTGTGGTTAGGAAGTGGCCTTGTTTGTGTCTTGATCCATCAGGGTCACAGAGCAGCTTGTCTGATGTCAGTGTTCTGTGAAATTGTTTATTTCAAAAAAAGAACGTGAAGATCTTGCTGGGAGTACCAGCCCAGGCCCTGGAGGTTGGGGACAGCTTTTCTCTTTCTCAAAACCGTACGAGATTTTCAGCATCAAATTATATAAAACAATTCTTCCTAATCAACAAAGAAACAGGTCCAAAAAGACTGAGAAAGAGATTTGTAAAGTTATAGTGTGAGTGAGGAGAAAATTGTTTTATCAAGTTGACAGCCACTTTCATTAGACAAGCTGATAAAATTTCTCATCTTCATCATTCAAATTCAGATAAATTTTTTAAACTTTGTCAATGCGAAGTTTCAAAATTAGCTAAATAAATTTTCTTTATGTCAAGAAGAACTGGGCAGAATTTTTAAGAGTCCACAAATACTGATCTGGAAATATTTACAAAGCACGGGCTATACAGAAACATATTTTGATGTATGTCACAACAAACCTGCCCGACCCTTTTGAAAAGTGATTAGGCCATAGACGTCAGGAGGTATAAAAATATATATGTGTTTTGAGTTAGTAACACTGATCATGAGGCTTTATTCTTTGTAAATATTCTTTAAAAATAGAAAAATTACATGCTTAAGATGTTACCATCAAATTACTAGTGGTAATTACAGTTGTTTTTCTTTTTTAAAAAAGGTGCTGTCAAAGGCAGTACTCTTTTTTTTTTTAATTAATTTATTTATTTTTGGCTGCGTTGGGTCTTTGTTGCTGCACACGGGCTTGCTCTAGCTGCTGCGAGCGGGGGCTACTCTTCGTTGCAGTGCGCGGGCTTCTCATTGTGGTGGCTTCTCTTTTTGCAGAGCACGGGCTCTGGGCATGCGGGCTTCAGTAGCTGCAGCACGCAGGCTCAGTCGTTGTGCCTCTAGGGCTGTAGAAGCGCACGGGCTTAGTTACTCCGTGGCACGTGGGATCTCCCAGACCAGGGCTCAAACCCCTGTCCCCTACATTGGCAGGCGGATTCTTAACCACTGCGCCACGAGGGAAGTCCCTAATTACAATTTAATAGCATCCTAATTTCAAACAATAGGAGAAACAATAAATTTGCATCGAAGTCTCCTAGATTATCTACTAAGGCATAATTTAACTGATCATTACTGGAGGTGCTACGGCCCGTCAAAGTTGTCCTGCTTTTGAGTCCAATGGGTCTTTTATCTCCACCTTATCAGTCATCGGATATGGGTATAGGGCCCAGAAGGCTATGACCTTAGGTGAGGTCAGCTCACCTCGGCAGTTCACCTCAGCAACTGAGGCAATTTCCGAAGGATCTGAGCTGAAGGTCATCTGCTCACAGTATTCCAGTAGTGTTACTGAGTCCAAGCTCATTCTGCTCGCCCCACGACAGGCTGATAAATCGGGAGGTGAGGTGTTGGGGCAAGGTATAGCGACTTTATTCGGAAAGCCGGGCGTCCGAGAAGATGGCAGACTAGAGTCCTAGAGAACCATCTTCCCAGGGTCTGGATGCTAGTTTCTTTTATAGAACAGAGAGCGGGTTGGTGAGGAGGTAAAGTAAAAAAAAGGCCATAAGTTTTGCAAATGTCTCCTGGTTTCGCCAGACTCAGGGAGGGGATGTGTTAATTTCTTCTTTCCTGTAGCCATTCACAGGTGAGCTGGGTCAGGATGTTCCTTGTGAGCTGAACAAAGGTATTTTAGTTTAACATTCAGGCAGAGGGGCAGGGTTCCCTGAGACAGGCCATTATGTATGTTTATAACTATAGTCAACATCCTTTTAGTGAGTAACTTGTAACAAAAGTGACAGAAAGCAAAGAAACAGATCTAATCTGGAATCAGATTTGTTCTTCCCTATTCCAGTAGCTAAGGTGATGAAGGAGAACCTAGGGCACAGCGCACATCCACTGCAGTCCACCCCTAGCACTGCCTGGATCTACTTCCTCACATACATACAGGGAGCAGCTTTTCTAGGATTCTGGGGATCTCTCTTCCTAAGGGAAGCTTGGGTGAGGAAATGAAATGGGAAGAACTATGGTCCCAACCACTGCAACTGATATGGTCTCCCTCCTCCATTATCCATTGTAGATTTCCTTTCTCTTTAGCTGGCTCCTCTGCTTGTCTCAGAGGCTTCCTGGTGACATGATTTGGAAATTCGTCCTCAAAGAGCCTAAAGCCCTGATCACCGTGATCTTCTCAAGGCAGGATTACTATACTGGTCTATTTGCCATCAAAACTGGGCAAGAGAGTGCCAAGTGGCACCTAAGTAGATCACCTGAGTTTGATCCACTGGTATGGGAGGCTACATAACATCATATTCAGTCAGAGTCCCATGTTCCACAGAGGAGATGAAGGAGTCAGCCCATGACCATGAGCTCCACTGGTACTTAACAGAGTGCCTGGCACTAAGGAAGCTCTTGTCATCCTCAGCAAATGTGTGAGGGAGGAAAAGGAGCCTACTATGCAGATGAAATTGCTTAGGGGTATGTGTGTGTGTGTTTTGTTTGAGCTGAAGCATAGTAGGTGCTCAGTAAATATGAATTTAATGAACTGTAAATACACAGTTTTTACATTTTGCAAAAGACATTTTGCAAAATAAGGTATTTTTAACCATTAACATTCTCCTTGCTATCCCCAAACAGCATAAGAGCAGCTAACCTCCAACCATGAAGGAAGATGACTCCATATTAAAGGATACAGATTTTTTTCTATTTCTATGATATTCCATTATATATTTTATTTCTATATTTCTATTGTGTTATTCCTTTATAGAGTTTCTAACCATCCTATATTGCCACTCCAGGCTCCTATCTTCAGGCTGGAGAAAAGGCTGATTACTATTCCTCCTTTATGTGTCACAAGTGAAAAAAAATACTGTGAAAACAATAGTAGTATGGATAGGATAATTAGTTACTTTATTACTAGCTCAGGTGACAGCTCAGATAAGTCTCTGAATCTGTGACCTCTGTTATATAAAAAGCAGGCAGCTGGAGCTCAGCTCCTTTCCATTCTAACAGATATTTGTTGACAGTTTTTTCATTTAATGGGAAGTGCATCTGTAGCCTCCACAAAAAAAAAAAAAAAAAGCGTCTCAGTCTCTGCCACTAGAGGACGCCACAGCCTAAGACCTGAGATGAGGTTGCCGCTAAGGCCACTGCACTGCAGCTGCAGTGAGATACCGCATTGTATTGCAATGCATTTTTTGCTGTATTGTAGCGTAATGTATTGCATTGAATTGCATTAGATTAAGTTGTGTCATATGATATGGATTTATATGGTATTTAATTGAATTGCCTTAGAGAAACTGTTCTCTATTTGCTACTACATTTTTAAATTGATGCCTATAATTCGTGTCCATAATTGTCATTTTCTTAAATCACAGTGGCTAAATTGAAGTACAATAAAGCATAATTCATCTCAAGAAATCTTCACCAGACTCAGAAAGAGGCAGAATGTTCTAGTTGGAAGGGCATGGGTGATCCAATCTATCTTGGAACCATTGCCTCTTCACAGCCTAGAACACTGCTTGCACACAGTAGGTTCTTAAGAACACATTTCAATGAATTAGACACAGTTCTATTCCACGTATGCTATTATTGGGGTGAACTTGGGCAAAGTAATTAATCCAGTATTTTTTAGAGTGGGTCCACTGATTAGCCATAGTTGGATCATCTGGGTGTTTATTTAAATTGTTATTTCTTAAACTACCTTAGACCTAATACTTTAGCACTCCTCTGAGTTGCTGGTGGTGGTCATGGGAAATCTGCCTTTTTAATAAACATCCCATGTGTAATTGAAGTTTCAGGACCACTGGCTTAATCTACTTCTGGTCTCAATTCCGCCCCCCCCCCCATATTCATCTGAGGAATTAATCAATTAACTAACTCATTTCTTTGATGCAAATATGTCTATGGAGTCATCACCACTTGTAAGGGATGGAAAATGTCAGGCCTCACAGCTGCAGAAGCAGAGCACAGTCAGGGAAGAGTGAGACTTGGGCTTTCTCCTGCCCATTGCTTCTAGTACCTCCCTTGCTCAGCCACAAGCAGGAGCCCTGGATGCGAAGCAGAGGGAGCACAGGGTCCAGCAGGGATGATGGAGGAGGGGTTTGTACACAGCCTTGAAAAAGAGAAGCAGCAAACAGTGGTCAATGCTCTACTGTATTCCAAAGGCTGATCCCTGACCAGCAGCAGAGCATCACTTGGGAACTTGTTAAAAAATGCAAGTTCTTGGATTTCACCAAGGACTGACTGAATCAGAAACTCTGGGACGGGCACCCAGGAGTGTAAGTTCTAATAAATCCTCAGGTGATTCTGATGCATACTAAGTTTTGCGAACCAGTGCTCTGTCTGTATGCATTGCCCCCAGGGCCAGCCGAACCTGGGGCACCTGAGTCCCTACCTGATTCCCCAGCTGAACCCTGGGCCCCTGTTGACCCACATATGCAGTGGCCTCCATGCGCAGTGGCTGCAAGGTCACGCTATTCCTTCACGGATCAAGCAGTGTTTAGCAAGACGACCCTCTTGGAAAATCTCACAGACCCTTAAATAAGTATTAATATTGGCATATTAATTCATCTGTTAATTTTATCAATCAACAAATAATTTTTAGTGTCTACTGTATTCCAGGCACAATTGTACCACTCAGATTATAGTAGGGAACTGAAGAGATGAAAAGCTCTGTCCTCATGGAGTTTATAGTCAAGTGAAAGGAGATGAACAGTACACAATGGCAAAAGTGGAGAGCAGTAAGCGCTGTGGAGTCCTCACTGCTCATCACAGCACTATTCACAGTCACCAAGACATGGAAGCAACCTAAGTGTCCATCAGCAGATGAATGGATAAAGAAGATGTGGCACATATATACAACGGAATATTACAGTCATAAAAAGCATGAAATAATGCCACGTGCAGCAACATGGATGGACCTAGTGATTATCACACTAAGTAAGTCATACAGAGAAAGACAATTATCATATGATATCTCTTATATGTGGAATCTAAAATATGATACAAATGGATTTATTTACAAAACAGAAACAGACTCACAGACACAGAAAACAAACCTACGGTTACCAAAGGGGAAAGTGGGGAGAGGGATAAGTGAGGAGTTTGGAATTAACAGATACATATTACTATATATAAAATAGATAAACAACAAGGACCTACTGTACAGCACAGGGAACTATATTCAATATCTTGTAATAACCCATGGAAAAGGATCTGAAAATATACACATACATATCTATATACATATATATTTGAATCACTTTGCTGTATACCTGAAACTAACATATAGTAAATCAACTATACCTCAATAAATAAATAAATAAATAAATAAACTAACTTTAAAAATAAGTTCTATGGAGGAACTAAAGCAGGGAAGGGGGACGGGTGGTGCCAAAGTGGGGGTAGGCATGCAGTTTTAAGTGGGGGATCTCTATGAAGGTGACAATTCAGCATAAACTCAAGATAAGCCATGTGCATGTCTTCTCTGGGAGGGATGGATGTCAGGTAGAGGACACAGCAATTGCAAGCACCCTGAGGAAGATCCAGAGGCCAGCATGGCTAGAAAAAAGAGGGTTGGGTTGCATTGGTGGATACATTTGTCAAAGGTCATCGAATGGAACATTTAAGATTTGTGCATTTCATTATACCTAAAAAGAAGGAACAATTTTGGTTTATACAGCTATATTGAACTCTAGCTAATAATGTTAATGATATGCACACAACGGTGTCTGGGGGTAAACAAACTGATTTCTATAATTTATTTAAAATGGATCAAAACATAAGACGATGACGTAAAATGGATAGACGGAAGGATGGATACATATATAATTTCAAAAAACAAGTATAGGAAAGTGTTCATTGTTGAATCCATAGAGTGAGTATATAGTATTCACTGTAAAAGTCTTTCTACTTTTCTGTATATTTGAAATTTTTTATAATAAACTGATCAGTCCAGGTTTTCCTACCCCAGCACCAGTTCCCGTGGAGATTTCTGCTTGTGGGTTTCTGTTCCAGCAAGTTGTGATTCTCTGTACATGCCTGTTGGTCTAATCAATTTAGGGGAAGTTGTTTGATCATGACCTCACTTCTCTCACAGATCTAAGAAGAGATGTTGCATTTTCAGTCTGTTCAGCATTTTATTTGTTAGGACAGAGTGGTGACTTCCAAGCTCCTTACATGCTAGATCAGAAGCCAGAAATCTCTATTTTATTCCTTAGATTTGTGACTGAGGCCATGAAGAGTAAGCCTGCTGGTGGCAGCTGAAGGACCGCCTTCATAGGCGGACTCTATGAGGCTTTGGACGTGAACAGTACAATTGGGGTCTGGTGCCAGTGTGGCCGAGAGCAGGAACGTCTCTTGTGTATCTGCTGACATATGTACCACTTTGGCCCTTCCCCAGTGACAGTGTTGGAAACCTCAGGATAAAATACTCAGGCTTGGGCATCCGACGCTTCACAAAGAAACCCAGCAGCAGTGGAAGTGGAGTGGCCTCAAATGGTTGTACATAGGGGTCAAGTTGAAGAAAATGGAGAACTGAGTAGTGATCCCTAGAGAAAGCTAGAAGCCCTAAGGAGGGATATTGCCAGGGCCGAGTCCTCGTGCTGTGTCGGTAGAGAACAAATGGTAGTGAAATATGAGGTTATACTTACCCCAGGTTGAGCCACATTTCACCCTCACGAGTGTTCACCTCTCCTTACAGAGGTTTCTGGGTTAAGACAAATGATTAGAGCAAAGAGAGTTAGGAACACAGCAACTCTCAGTGGCAGCAAAGAAAATGTGTTGAAGTCTGCAGTGTAACAATGCACACATAGGTCAGATAGCAACATGTGTAGAAAGGAAAACTGGTAATGTGTGTCCTGCAAGTGCAGCTTCAGTATCACTGAGCACCGGTGTCTGCAGCCTCAAGCTCTCCAGCTTTATAAAGAATGGCAAAGAAACCAGACTCAAAGTAAGAGATTGGCAGGAACAAGGGCACCCTCTGGCTATAACATTGCAATGGAAATGTGAGCCTCTGAGGTTCAGGTTCCAGGAAGCTGTACCAATAGGAGCCTGAAGTTAGGAAAGCCAACCTACTGCTTCTGATGACAGCTGATGTGGAGTTAGAGAGGTGCTGATGGGTTACCCAATCCCTTTTTGTTCACTCAAAGCCTGGGGATACATCTTGAGTCCCAGCCTACAAGAGCTCAGCCTTCTGCAAGCAAAGGTGGCCATGGGACCTTGGTCTGGATGCAGGAAGCTAAACTGTGTGCAAAATGATGCAATGGGTTCTCAACCCCCATTCCTGCTCTCTAGCTCTTTATCTTTTCCCCAGGCTTTAATTATGCTGGGGTGGGTGTCCGGGGATGGGGCCTCCGGGAAGATCGATGTGGATTGATGGTCACACGTGAAATTTGGAGGAGTAGGAAGAGCTGCTCCCCAAATAACTCTCCCACTCTTCTTTCTCCCTCATGCACTGACTATTAAGAAACAACACTACGGGGCTTCCCTGGTGGCGCAGTGGTTGAGAGTCCGCCTGCCGATTCAGGGAACACAGGTTCGTGCCCCGGTCCGGGACGATCCCACGTGCCGCGGAGCGGCTGGGCCCGTGAGCCATGGCCGCTAAGCCTGCGCGTCCGGAGCCTGAGCTCCGCAACGGGAGAGGCCACAACAGTGAGAGGCCCGCGTACCGCAAAAAACAAAAACAAAAAACAACACTAGTCCCTAGAAAGATGCTGTCGAAATTAAAACATTCTTCCGGGGGACTTCCCTGGCGGTCCAGTGGTTAAGCCTCCGCCCTTCCAATACAGGAGGTGCGGGTTTGATCCCTGGTTGGGGAACTAAGATCCTACATGCTGCATGACGCCGCCAAAAAAAATCCAACTTCTTCCCTTTGTCTATTGCCCTTAATAGCTGCAGCATTTGAAAACTCATTAAATTCAAAGCTTTTTCAATTATATACAACACCCTAAGACATTTATACACATCTTGATACCAAGATCAGGAAAACCTTATGTGGGTGTGTTTATTCATATTTATATACGTACATAGGTGTGCATGTGTATATGTTGGAAGGGGGGAGGGGCAAAACTGGCAACTTCTTCAGGCATTAAAATAATAGCTAACACTTACACATATGCTTACTCTGTGCCAGGAACTGTTCTAAAGCCTTTGCACATTCACTCTGCTTACTCATTTAATCCTCACAACACCCATATGAAGTAGATATTACTGTTTTCATCATTATCCCTATCCTACAGATAGGGAAAAAGGGACACACAGAAGTCAAGAGTGAAGATGGGATTTGGATCCATGTTATTCGTGCTACAGGCTCTGGGCTATAGGGGCTCTCGTCCTGGGGTCCATTTAAAAGGCTGGATGGGTGAGTCTTCCTAATTCTACAATTCAATTCCACTCTTACTGCTAAAAGAGATTTTCTACAGTTGTTTCCTTGTTCAGAACTTTGCTTGCAGGAACATGTTGGGAGATTGGAACCTTTGCCTGTAGGATAGAAAATGACAGATTAGGGGAACGGAATGTCACATTTCCAGACATGTCTGGGGAAAAAAGATTTAGAACATCGAGCTTCTTTGACCTCTTCCCTCCTTCCTTTCAACCATGCCTTTTAGACATTCCTCTTCTCACTGACAGGCATCTTACATAGTCCAAGACCAAAAGGAAACACCCCACTTTCTCCCTAAACTACAGGTCTGCTGGGCAATGCAGGGACTGAGACACATTTGTCTGCCAGTAGCCCATCACAAAGGTCAAGCACAAATAAATGTTAAAGACAAGGTTGATTTGACTTACGTGATTCAAGAAATGTCTTCATCTCTGCAGCAATTATGTTATAATAATTGTAGCCACCATCTAACTAGTAGCCACTATTGGTTGGGCATTATCTTAGGCTCTCACTAATCCATAAGATAGCCCTCTATGGTATTAGCTCCAGTTTATAGACAAGGAAACTGAGGCTTCTGCATTCTCCTTGACTGTCTTCACTCCATCTACCTTTGGTTTTTCTGTCTTTTAATTTTCCCTGCTCCAGATCTTTTGCACATGCTGTTCCGTCTAAATATAATACTCTTCCCCCAACCTCCTTTAAATTATGATACAGTTTAGAACTTATCTAAGAGTGTAATTATACATTCATTAGTGTCATTTTAAAATAATGTCTGTCTCCCACTTGATACTCTGAAGTCCATGAGAGCAGGGATTAACAGGCGCCTTTGTTCACCATCATATCATCAGAAATTAGTGCAATACCAGGGACATGATAGGGACTCAATAATAGAGGTTGCACTAATTAGTTTGCTCAAGTTGGCAGAGCTAAGAGTCAAACCTACTTCTGCCTGTGTGTGTTGCCTCCAACATATTCATGACATTTCACAAAAAGAAATCAACCTTAAATTAATAACCTAAAAAGAGGTGTCAAGTAAAAGGAGCTGGGCAAACAGTGGCACAACCACAGTTGCAAAACATAGGTCTCGGGCTGAATGACATTGCAAGGTCTTCAGCTTTTGAGTTCATGGAGACCCCCTGTCCTTTCTACCTGACTTCTCTCATAGTTACCTCTCCATCTGTCTATCTAGCAATCTGTGGCTTAGGTTCTCACCACTCTTCCTACTCTTTCCTTGTCCCAGATTAATTTCTGTTGCCTTCAGCCTAAGTTTGTCACTAGATATAGGTATAGATATAGATATATACATACATATACATATAGACATATATGTCTATGCTTTCGGAAAGTATTAAAATGGATACTTGAGTCACATTAGAAAACAAAAAACTTCAAATTAAAGTTTTTTTCATTGGTCACAGTCTACTTTCATTTTTCATGTAGCTCCGTCCTTCCGTTATAACTCAGAACTTCAGTCTTGGAAGCATCACTTTTGAGATCTTTGCCCTCTCCTGTTTACACCTCCGTAAATAGCAATAACAGCTCCTATTAATTGAGCAACTATTATGTGAAAGACAAATGGTGCTTCACTTACCTCTCCTTATATAATATGACTGCATCTGAGGTCTCTATCAAGGTTCTCATGTCACAGATGAGGAAACTAGGGCTCCAAGAGTTTAGCTGCCCAAGGCACAAACCCAGTATGAAGCAGGACCAGAATTAAAGTCACATCTGATCACAGTGCCTCTGTTCTTTCTGCCAAACTGGGAAATGGCCAGAACATTTAACTCAATTTAAAAGAAGTAATAAGGTGGAAGCATGTACTCGGATCCTTAGGCACCACTTTCCCCTTCGCGAGTAGAGAATGGGTACAGAAACTCACCATCCTTTGCCTGATTTCATCAAACAAGCCTTCTGACAGGTCTCCAATCCTCTAGCTTTCTCCTGGCTTCAGTCTATCTTCTCCAGGATGACCCAGCCATGGAGCTGACAGGATCTTGGTGTTAGGGCCAGGTGTCAGGCCAGAGCCGCTAAGGTGGGAGAGCTGAGTTCAGGACACTGGTACACCAGAGACCTTCTGACCCCTCATAATACCAATCAGCAAAAGCTCTCCCAGAGATCACCATCTCAAAGCTAAGACCCAGCTCCACTCAACGACCAGCAGGCTCCAGTGCTGAACACCCCATGCCAAACAACTAGCAAGACAGGAACACAACCCCACCCCTTAGCAGAGAGGCTGCCTAAAATCATAATAAGTTCACAGACACACAACCAGACACGGTCCTGCCCACCAGACAGACAAGATACAGACTCATCCATTAGAACACAGGTATCAGTCCCCTCCACCAGGAAGCCTACACAACTCACTGAACAAACCTCAGCCCCTGGGGGCAGAAACAAAAAACAATGAGAACCACGAACTTTCAACCTGTGAAAAGGAGACCCCAAACACAGTAAGTTACGCAAAATGAGAAGACACAGAAATACACAGCAGATGAAGGAGCAAGGTAAAAACCCACCAGACCAAACAAATGAATTGGAAATAGGCAGTCTACCTGAAAAAGAATTCACAGTAATGATAGTAAAGATGATCCAAAATCTTGGAAATACAGTGGAGAAAATGCAAGGAATGTTTAACAAGGACCTAGAAGAACTAAAGAGCAAACAAACAATGACGAACAACACAATAAATGAAATTTAAAATTCTCTAGAAGGAATCAATAGAAGAATAACTGAGGCAGAAGCACAGGTAAGTGACCTAGAAGATAAAATAGTGGAAATAACTACCGCAGAGCAGAATAAAGAAGAAAAGAATGAAAAGAATTGAGGACGGTCTAAGAGACTTCTGGGACAACATTAAAAACACCAACATTCGAATTATAGGAGTCCCAGAGAAGAAGAGAAAAAGAAAGGGACTGAGAAAATATTTGAAGAGATGATAGTTGAAAACTTCCTAAATATGGGAAAGGAAATAGTCAATCAAGTCCACGAAGAGCAGAGAGTCCCATACAGGATAAATCCAAGGAGAAACACGCCAAGACACACATTAATCAAACTATCAAAAATTAAATACAAAGAAGAAATATTAAAAGCAGCAAGGGAAAAGCAACAAATATCATACAAGGGAATCCCATAAGGTTAACAACTAATCTTTCAGCAGAAACTCTGCAAGCCAGAAGGGAGTGGCAGACATATTTAAAGAGATGAAAGGGAAATAGCTACAACCAAGATTACTCTACCCAGCAAGGATCTCATTCAGATTTGACGGAGAAATTAAAACCTTTACAGGCAAGCAAAAGCTAAGAGCATTCAGCACCATCAAACGAGCTTTACAACAAATGCTAAAGGAACTTTTCTAGGCAGGAAACACAACAGAAGGAAAAGACCTACAATAATAAACCCAAAACAATTGAGAAAATGGTAATAGGAACCTACATATTGATAACTACCTTAAAGGTAAATGGATTAAATACTCCAAACAAAAGATATAGACTGGCTGAATGGATCCAAAAACAAGACTCGTATATATGCTGTCTGCAAGAGACCCACTTCAGACCTAGGGTCACATACAGACTGAAAGTGAGGGAATGGAATAAGATATTCCATGCAAATGGAAATCAAAAGAAAGCTGGAGTAGCAACTCTCATTCTCATCAGACAAACTCTCATCAGAAAAAATGGACTTTAAAATAAAGACTACTACAAGAGACAAAGAAGGAGACTACATAATGATCAAGGGATTAATCCAAGAAGATATAACAATTGTAAATATTTATGCACCCAACATAGGAGTGCCTCAATTCATAAGGCAAATGCTAACAGCCATAAAAGGGGAAATCGACAGTACACAAAATAGTAGGGGACTATAACACCCCATGTTTACCAATGGAAAGATCATCCAAAATGAAAATAAATAAGGAAACACAAGCTTTAAATGACACATTAAACAAGATGGACTTAATTGATATTTATAATTGATATTTATATTCCATCCAAAAACAACAGAATACACTTTCTTCTCAAGTGCTCATGGAACATATTCCAGGATAGATCATATCTTGGGTCACAAATCAAGCCTTGGTAAATTTAAGAAAATTCAGAATTGTATCAAGTATCTTTTCCAACCACAACACTCTGAGACTAGATATCAATTACAGGGGGAAAAAAAACTGTAAAAAATACAAACACATGGAGGCTAAACAATACAGTACTAAATAACCAAGAGATCACTGAAGAAATCAAAGAGGAAATCAAAAAATACTAGAGACAAATGACAATGAAAACACAGTGACCCAAAACCAAATGGAAGCAGCAAAAGCAGTTCTAAGAGGGAAGTTTATAGCAATAGAGTCCTACATCAAGAAACAAGAAAAATCTCAACTAAACAACCTAACCTTACACCTAAAGCAATTAGAGAAAGAAGAAAAGAAAAACCCTCAAAGTTAGCAGAAGGAAAGAAGTCATAAAGGCCAGATCAGAGATAAATGAAAAAGAAATGAAGGAAACAATAGCAAAGATCAATAAAACTAAAAGCTGACCTGGAAGAAATGGACAAATTCTTAGAAATGCACCACCTTCCAAGACTTAACCAGGAAGAAATAGAAAATATAAACAGACCAATCACAAGCACTGAAGTTGAAACTGTGATTCAAAATCTTCCAACAAACAAAAGCCTAGACCAGATAGCTTCACAGGCAAATTCTATCAAACATTTAGAGAAGAGCTAACACCTATCCTTCTCAAATTCTTCCAAAATATAGCAGAGGGAGGAACACTCTCAAACTCATTCTATGAGGCCACCATTTAACCAGTGGTTAAATATGAGTTGCAATGTGGAATCTGAAACCATGTCAATGAAGTTTTTATACTCTGATATAATAAAATCATCTGGTCTGTTTTAAACTTTGGATGGATCTTTTACCCGTGCAAGATTCTGTGACATTATGTATTGGTCATTTGGAAAATATTGGCTTAATGACTTATGCAGATCTTCCAAATGTTAAGACATTTCACTATATAATAT
Organism: Leucopleurus acutus; assembly: GCF_964270905.1. Lineage (NCBI taxonomy): Eukaryota > Metazoa > Chordata > Mammalia > Artiodactyla > Delphinidae > Leucopleurus > Leucopleurus acutus. The sequence goes on along the minus strand of NC_139146.1, from coordinate 109,184,107 downwards.
CAAAAAATCACATTGTCTATATCATCATTGGTCTTATCAGAAAAGTGCTGAAGAATTGGGAAAACTCTTCCCAAGAATCACAAAAAATATACCCCAGAAAATCACAAAAACATATTCAATATCATTAATCATTAGGGTAATACAAATTAAAACCACAATGAGATACCACTATATACCTAATAGAATGGCTAAAATTAAACAGACTAACCATACCCAGTGTTAATGAATATGTGAAACAATTAGGATTCACATGTGGACAGAATGGGGAGCAGGATTACAAAGGAACATAAGGATACTTCTGAGGGTGATAGACATGGTCATTATCTTGAATGTGATGATGATTCCATGGTGGTATACATATGTCAAAACTTACTAAATTGTACGTTTTAACCATGTGCAGATTATTATGTATCAACTATACTCAGTAAAACTCAATACATGACAAAAAATCCAATTGTCCAAACTGAAAGTTAAAGAAATGTTCTCAGAATATTCCCTTCTCTTAACTTTCACATTGCATATTGACAAGTAATATAAATTTCACCTATGAAATCTAGTTATGATATTATCTCCATTTTTATTGTCATCAATGAAAGAGGATTGGTGGGAAATGTCTGATGCCTGGTAGAAGCTCAATAAACCTTTGTTAAATAAGAAGACAAATCTTCATTGAAACCTGCAACCATTCCAAGTAAATGTACGGGCTAAGTAAGATCACTGTGGTGACTATACAGATGCAGTTTGAAAACAAGCAAATTGTCTACAAGCAGTAAGGAACACATCAGTACCTGCCTGTGAGTAGGGGTGAGGGACTACAACGGGGAGGAAGGAAATGTGGGGGTGATGGAAATATTCTCTGTCTTGATTGCAGTGGTGGTTGCAGGGTGTATACATTCGTCAAAACTCAAAACTGTACACTTAAGATGGGTGCATTGTATTAAGCATAAATTACACCTTAATAAAATTTATTTAAACAGAAAAACTAAATTATAATGCAGGAGAAACTTGGAAACTATTCCTCTACATTTCTGGGATTGTTGGCCCAACAAAAACTAAAGCAGCAAAACTATAGAATATTAGATGTCAAAGCAAAGACTATGTAGCTGTGGAAATTAGTAAAAAAAAAAATACATAGCCTAAATGAAAAATGTTCAGATATACTAATATTAATTCCAGATCAACATTTTATTCTAACTAATAAGCAGACACTACCCAATAATTACAGTTACCTAAGTGTTTAACCCAGTTCTGCCAAAATGCTGTGATCTATATGACGTCACAAGAATTTACCCCAAGAAGAATCCCTTAGCACAAAGAGGATATGTTCCAGGAGCTGCATATTGTGACTGTAACCAACACCAACTCAACTATATCTTGTTTTCTGAAATTATGCAAGCATCTATGCTTAGAACGTATGATGGAGTAGCCAGGGTTATTAAGGGTGGGACAGAAAGCAACTGTGCATCCTTCTAAGAAAAACAATAGTTAATAGTTTAGAACATTGTTTTTAAGTCTGTCATTATGTATGATACCTTTGAGCACCTCATATAGAGTCAGCATTAATGAAAATTGTGTTATTTGTTTGATAATCATATGTCCATGATTTCGTTGAAAATTCTTAATTTCATGTATTCTATCCAGGAATCCAATCAAATATTCCAATTTTTTGTTTAGAAATATTGTCATCGTTACAATACTGCCTTAAAAAACATCCAGGTTACAACCTGACTTTCAGCAGCATTCAACTATTGGGTTGGCCCAAAAGTTCATTTGAGGTTTTTCTGTTATGTAAAGCCCGAACGAACTTTTGGCCAACACAGTACTATACTGACGTTTCAGTACACTGATCTTAATTGCTTATAAGCTGTTATTGCATGGAATTGAAGTTTTCATACATTATTATTACTGTTACTTTATTAGTTCTTTTCCAAAACTTGAAGAGAGGTCTTACATGGTATCAAAAATTCTGTGTGTTGGGGGAGAAGGAATGGAGAAACAGAATGGAATACAGATCAAATTAGCTAAATGCCATATTTATAAAAACAGCAATCACTGTCACATTCCATTGAATTTCTTTATGTTTTGTACACAATTATCAGTTTTCAAAAGCAGTACCATTTAGGGTGGGTTAATGACTACTGCTCATTTCATTTATTTAAAAATGATTCTGTATTCATTTACTGAGTACATTTGTTTATATATATTGAATACTAATCACTTATCAGTCATATCATTTGCAAATATTTCTCCCATTCTGTAAGCTGTCTTTTCGTTTTGTTGACAGTTTCCTTTGCTGTGCAAAAGCTTTTAAGTTTAATTAGATCCCATTTGTTTATTTTTGCTCTTATTTCCTTTAGGAGGTGGATCAAAAATATATTGCTACAATTTATGTCAGAGAGTGTTCTGCCTATGTTTTCCTCTAGGAGTTTTATAGTATCTGGTCTTACATTTAGGTTTTTATTCCATTTTGAGTTTATTTTTGTATATGGTGTTAGAGAATGTTCTAATTTCATTCTTTTACATGTATCTGTCCAGTTTTCCTTGCACCACTTATTGAAGAGACTCTCTTTTCTCCATTGTATATCCTTGCCTCCTTTGTTGTAGATTAATTGACCATAAGTGTGTTGGTTTATTTCTGGGCCCTCTATTCTGTTCCACTGATCTATGTGTCTGTTTTTGTGTTAGTACCATACTGTTTTGATTACTGTAGCTTTGGAGTATAGTCTGAAGTCAGGGCATGTGATTCCTCCAGTTCTGTTCATCTTTCTCAAGATTGCTTTCGTTATTTGGGGTCTTTGTGTTTCCATACAAATTTTAAAATTAATTGTTCTGGTTATGTGGAAAATACCATTTTGATAGGGATTTTGATAGGGATTGTATTGAATCTGTAGACTGCCTTAGGTAGTATGGTCATTTTAACAATATTAATTCTTCCACTCCATGTTGGTGAGGATGTGGAGAAAAGGAAACACTTGTACATTGTTGGTGGGAAAATAAATTGGTGCAGCCACTGCGTAATAGAGTATAGAGGTTTCTCAAAAAACTAAAAATAGAGCTACCATATGATCCAGCAATCCTGCTGCTGGGTATATATCCAAAAACAAACCAAACCCCAAAACACTGATTCAAAAAGATACATGCACCCCAATGTTCATAGAAGCATTATTTAAATTGCCAAGATATGGAAGCAACCTAAGTGTCCATCAACAGATGAATGGAATATACAATGGAATACTGCTCAGCCATAAAGAGGAATGAAGTTTTGCCATTTGCAGTAACATGGATGGACTTGAAGGGCATTATGTTAAGAGAAAGAAGTTAGACAGAGAAAGATAAGCACTGTATGATATCACTTATATATGGAATCTAAAAAATACAACAAACTAGTGAATATAACAAAACAGGAGCAGACTCACAGATATAGAGAAAAAATTAGTGGTTTCCATTGGGGGGAGGGGCAACATAGAGGTGGGGCAATGGGAGGTACAAACTATGGGGGTAAATTAGACTCAAGGATGTAGTGTACAACACAGGGAACATAGTCAATATTTTGTAATAACTGTAACTGGAAAATAATCTTTAAAAATGTTATTAAAAATGTTATAAAAAAGTTTTTAATTTAAATAAAGAGTACATTTGTTAAAAAAACATTGTGCCTTCTACTTCTTTAAATCTATCTAAACACCTCTATGCCCTGTGTTTCTTTCTGTCACTGAATTTTGAAAGTATGTGTGCTTTGAAATCTCTTTTCTCCTATGGCAGAGAAGACTGAATGGAGTCCATCTAGATGTTGAAGATTTTTAGTTCCTTGAGGGCATAGATTGTCTTATTCATCTTTTTATGACCATCTCTGCACCTGCTTGGCACAAAGTAATTTTTCTTTTTCCTTTTCTGTTTTTTGAAAAGAAAGGCAGACTGCTACATGTGTGCCTCATTCAGATGTGTCTGGAGTCTTGAAAGCATGACTGCCCTATGTTCTCCTATAAATACACCTTGAGAGCTTGTTGGGTAATTTCAGCAGGGGAGCACAGCTACTCATATACCCTTGACCAAAGAATGGTCTGCCTATGTAGGGGAAGGTCATCTTCTTTGACCTAGGGGAGCATGCAGCCGCAGAAAGGACATTCATGGAGGGGTGAGGGAGAAAGGGGACACCACCTAGCCAGCCAGATCAGCTCTATCAACCCTTGTGATCAATGGGGTGACTGATGTCCCAGTCAGATCAACCTTACATTCCAGTAATTTTTCAATGTCTTACTAAGCTGAATGCTTTCCACTGGCCATTACACTATTGAAAAACAGTCCATATTGAAGATAAGAGAGGAGAAAGAAAATGCATTACTTTATTACTTCTCAATTAATATAATGTTTTTCATTGTTCAAATTGTAAAAGCAGTTGTGTGGCATTTATGCCCATGATTAGGACAAACTAGAGCCTGATTCAAAAGTCAATATAAGTACAAAATATACAATAACTACAGAAGAGTGAGGCTTTTTAAAAATTCATCAACTATATAAAGGTTTTTAAATGACCTGTACATTAATAACAGCATTACTTTAATTAAATTTTTAGGGGAATTTTAGAAGGGAATTTCCCCTCTTATTTTTCTCAACAATTTTTTAAAACGTCAAAGTTCTAAAGTCTTTGTTTTTATTAAAAAAGCAATTAAATGTTTCTTAATTTAAACAGGAAATGATGGATTATTCTTCAAATTCAAGAAAAATGTTGGGATTTTTCAAAGAAAATTAATGTTGTTATTATAATTTATTAAGATCTCTATGGCAAAATTCCCAAATGTAAAATGTATTTATTTTAAGCTTTACATATTGGAAAAGTAATTTATCATGTTGCCTTATCAATGCCTGGCTTCCTTATTAAGGCAATTTCTAGTTAGGTTTTTATTGGGAGTCCCCTCATTGTTTGGAGTTCCTCTGCTTCCTTTTTTTACTTCATTCAGTGCGTAGCCTTGGTTTCCAGTGCAGTCTCAGATACCTAACAAGGTGTAGGCTATGAAACAAACTGGTATGAGTGACCCACAGCAATTGGGTCATAGTGTTAGAATCAGGCAATTTGTTGTTCTCTTTGTATTTTCTTCCAGTTGCAATCAGCTCTAAATATTTTTCAGGAGTGATTTAGTGAGATGTAGAAATGACCCATTCTAATTATACACATCTCTTTTTTTCTCCTTTTCTGTGCCATTTCTATGGGTGATTGTATCCCTGCAGCAGAATTATATTAAGAACACATTGTGATGGACATATATACACTACCAAATGTAAAATAGATAGTTAGTGGGAAGCAGCCGCATAGCACAGGGAGATCAGCTCGGTGCTTTGTGACCACCTAGAGGGGTGGGATAGGGAGGGTGGGAGGGAGGGAAACGCAAGAGGGAAGAGATATGGGGATATATGTATATGTATAGCTGACTCACTTTGTTATAAAGCAGAAACTAACACACCATTGTAAAGCAATTATACTCCAATAAAGATGTTACAAATAAATAAAATTTAAAAATAGAGTGGTCATGGGAGGCCTCTCCAAGGAGTAACATTTGAGGGAAAAAAAAAGAAAAAAATGGAAAGAAAGAAGCTGTGACAAGAGCAGAGCTTTCTTGGCAGAGACAATACCAAATGCAAAGGCAGTGAGGCAATAACCAGCTTGGTCTGTCCCAGGAACAAAAATCAAACCAGGACAGCAAGAAAGAGTAAGTATCAGGAGAGCAGAGAATCAGTAAGGTCAAAGATGTAGGGAGTTCAGATCTAGATTTTATCCCCGATACAGGGGACAACCGGCAGAAAGGTTTTCAGCAAAAGAGATGAAAGGTGGCATTGTGATCTGGTTTTTGTTTATAGGAGATTACACTGGCTACAGGTGGAGAATGGACTATTGTGGGACAAGAGTACAGGCAGAAAGACCAATTAGGAGGCCATTTGTAGTATCTGAGCAAGAAGTGATACTGCCTAATCTAGCAGGTAGTGGAGATGCAGAGACTAAGATACAACTTCAAGACTTGCTGGGAGTGGAAGGTTGGAAAGAAAAGAATCGAGTGACTATTAAACATTTGGCCTGAAGAAACAGACTGACATATTGAGAACAAACTAGTAGTTACTGGTAGGGAGAGGAGAAAGATAGGGGTAGGGGATTAAGAGGTACAAACTACTCTGTATAGAATAAATGAGCTACAGGATATGTTACACAGCACAGGGAATATAGCCAATATTTTATAATAACTTTAGATGGAGTATAACCTATAAAAATTTTTAATCACTATGTTGTATACCTGAGACTAATATAATATTGTAAATCAACTATATCTCAAATATATAAATAAGTGAATAGACAAATAGAACTCTGATCTGAGTTAACAATGAACCTGCTTGTCATGTGCTAGGCTTTGGAGATAAAATAGAGCAGAAGACATAGTCCTTACCGTGTGGAATTTATAATCTATAATTATTCAATAAATCCTACTTTTTAATAACTAATATTTTTTTAAATTAATTTAGATTTAAATATCACAGTTGTTAGCATCATAAAGTCCAGATGGGTTGAAATGTTAAATTTAATAGATAAAAATATATATAATAGAAAATAGAAAAATATATATATATACTTTAAGGATGGGAAAGCTTTTTAACACTGAGTTATAAGCAATAAAGAAAAATAGTAATAAATTTAATAACTAAAGTTTTAAACTTTTGTAGGTCAAAAATTACCATAAACAAAATTAAAAGGCAAATAATACTGGGAAATATAGTTAGAGCATATATGACTATATGTTGAAGTGATTAATATATAAAGAGATCTTAGAAATCAATACCAAAAAAATGAACAAACAGTACAATAAACAGAAAGCAAAAATGCAGGGTCAGTCTAAATGTGGGTTCAGTCTTACAGGTAATCAATAAAATACATATTTAAAATAGGATATGATTTTTTTACCTTTCAAATAGGGAAATGTTTAAAAGAAGAAAAATAATCCAAGAGTTACTCCAGGAGTATAAAATTGACACTTGAGAGAAATTCTATAAAAATGTGTATTACCTTTCATCTGGCAACTTCATTGTTTGAAATGTCTAAAAGGCATAATCGTGGTTGTGTGCAATTGCATACAAACATTTACTACAGCGTTATTTATAGTAATATAAATTTCGCAATAGGGAACTGATTAAATAAATAATAGTATATCCATGTGGTGTAATACAGTGCAGCTAGTTAACAACATATTGCAGAAAAAAAACTGACTGACATGTGGTAAATTGTTCATAATATGTTTAATGTGATAAAAGATTATAAAACAATAAGCAAATATAATAACATTTTGGTAAATAGAGAAAGTATGTCAATAAAGACATTCACCAAATTGTTCTTGGTAACTATATTTGAGAGATGGAATTGTAGGTGATTTTTTTCCTCTACATATCTGTGCTTTTTATATTTTCCACATGTGCAATTATGTATTTTTTATATTACAAAATAAAAATTACATATTTATAAAAGGTTAAGTACTCCAGAACAAAAGGAATCACTGAAACTAGTGAAAGGAAACCAGTTGAAAACGAGTAATCGGAATAAAGGCTTCAAGGATGCTTGCAGATAAAAAAGGCAAAACAAGGTTTCTATGACACTGATAATAAGGAAATGCAGACAATGGGAGTGGGGCATGGATTTGAACAAAGACATTCTGGAGCCTAGGAGCTGTGGACACTGCAGCTGCTGTTAGTCATCATTCAAAGGTCAGTCCATACCAGCAGTCACAAATGGGGGGTTGTAAGGTCAACATGGCCATCAAATGAACCCCCACAGGTAATACCAGGTCACACTGTCCTCATATATGAGGTTGTAGAAGGTTTGATTGTGATCCAATAAGCCAATTTGCCTGTTCAATTTATTAAAATAGCCCAAGGAATGATCAGTCTGATCATCCCTGGCCTCCACACACTGCAAGTCAACTAGATAAACTGTCTGACCTTTGGAACATAGAGAATCCTTAAAGTTCTATATCAAACACGTAACCTGCAAATCTAGAGTGATGGTCAGTCTGTTAATTTGACATTTGAATACACAGGACACCAGAAATCAACTCTGCCTACTCAACTCATTGTAGGAATTATATTTAATTCCTTTTAAGGGGTCTGAGGTTTAGTCTTGTAAAATAACCTTCTTTTTTTTTTTTTTCATGATCAAAGTGCTTTACATAGGAAACAGGTAAAGTACCAATGTTACCAAAAAGTGCATTTGTGTGAGTGTAAATAAAAGCACTATTTCCAGAGCATCTGTCATCTGCGTGTCTCTGAGTTTTTGGTGCCCTTTTTTGGGGTCTGATTTTACTAATTTTAAGTAAATTTGGTAGTTTTCAAAGAGGGAGCTCTTTTTTTTTTTTTAACTGTCAGTTCCTTTATCCATTCCTTTCTTTTTAATTGAGGTATAATTGACATATAATATTATACTAGTTGCAGGTATACAGCATAATGATTCAATATTTACATATATTGTGAAATCATCACCATACTAAGTCTAGTTAACTAGACTTTAGTGCCTTTTTTTAAAATTAGAGGTATTAAGGAAAAGCTGTCTCCAAACACAATTCACTAGGTAGTGACTAAATTACTATTCATTTCCTCTCGTATACTTTTATTACAATAGTTTTGAAATTTTGATGTCTACCAGATTCTTCTGTGAAGCTTATTTAAAACATACCTGCCGTCTACCCTAGACCTACTAGATCGGAGTCTCATAGGAGCTGAGGCCCATGGGTTATGAGGGTTTCGCAAGATACTGGGTGGCTCTGGTTTGCTCTGAGTGGGAGAACCACCGCTCTGGGTGAAAAGGGTGCCAGTAAGGAAAGGAGGTAGCAAAAGAACAAGGGGGGAAAATTAAGAAATTTCTGATTAAAAGAGAAAATTTCCAAAAGAAAGACATGTGAATAATGACTTTCAGTCCTAGCCGGTGTCATTTCTTAAAGACTATTTCTCTACAGACTAGAGAGGAGAGATTAGAATCCGGCCAGTTCAGAGGTTAAAGCGTTAACCAGCATGTCAATTCACTTGTCCTCAAGATGTGTGACAGGGAGCAAAGGAGAGTTGCTATCAGTGGCTCCGAAGAAAGAAAGTAAACACTCCCAACATGCACTGAGGCACAGGGAGTGGCTCAGGTTTCTAACACTTCCCTGCTGTGGCGAAAAGGAGTAATAATTAACAGTTTCTTGGGCTTGCTGTTCGTGGGAGGGGCACTGCCAGGCTCAGAGGGAGCCCCGCCCGGGCAGGAGTGTGTGCGCCCCTCCTCCCGCGCTTGTCTCCGACCCCAGCTCCACCTCCGGGACAGGTGAGCAAGCCCTGACTCTCCAACGACGATCAGAGTTTGGAACTGAGCAGGGAAACACACTCTCCGGAGCAGGTTCAGCTCAACAACGAAGGTAAAAATCTCCCATTCACAGTGTAGCAGGTGAAACATGGGGGTAGGGGAAAACAAAAACCCTCTAATCTACTCCCTGAGGTCAAGTTGAGGGCAAGTTGTTAGAAAGCAAAATCGATAGGGAGCCAAGTTTGAAGGTGTGCATGTGTCAGAGCAGCCCGAAACCCGGACGTATTTTCCTTTTGATTTTTTCAGAACAGCCTTTCCTGACCAAGGTAAGCATATGGGGAGGGTGAGGGGAAGAGGGGAGGGCTTGAAGGTAAGTGTGGCCACCAAACCCTCCTCCCTTTTCTGACAAGTGTCATGAACTCAAGTTCTTCACCCGGAATTGTGGTTTGCCTGGAAAAGATACTAGACTCCTGCATTACTTCCCCCTTTCCCTCAGTACTCTTATGGTTACAAGGTTACATTCAACCAGCAGACTTGAAAGGTCTTTTTAATTGCGGTTCAGCTAAACTTTTATTATTTTCCACAAATCAACAGAGACTTCTCTCTCTCTCACACACACACACACACACACACACACACACACACAATTGAAAAGGATTTCTGATATAATTTAAGACTGCCCCAAACAATGAAAGGATAATCATAATTAAAGGAGAGTCCATGAGTTAAGGGTTCAATTCTGAAGCAAGAGAGCTATAGGTTCAAATCTTGGCTTTGCCACTTTCTGGTTTGTCCCATAGCAAGTTACTTAACCTAGCCAAGCTTCTGTTTGCCATCTATAAAGTAAGCGTCATAACAGTATCTGCCAATAGGGCTTTGATGGGAATTAAACACTTAGCAAGCCTTCTATAAATAGCTATACATAGTGCCTCCAATTAGCATTAAGAAATTTGCAGCTCTGCCAAAGGGTCCATGTCAAGGAGGGTGAGTGAACTAGTGAGACCAGACAGTATGGGGGTACCGCGTTGAACTGGTTTCCAGTGAGCGGGTCCAGGACACGTAAGCAGATGGCAAGTGGGCAAAGCTACTCATTCCTCTGAGTAGCAATGAAATTATCTGGCTTCTTGCCACTTTTCCAATAGAGTATGTGGTGGCAAATTCAAACTTTTTGCTACTCAATCATTTTTACTTTGGGGAAGTCTCACCTATATGAATATGTTATTTCTAACAAGAAACAATAATTTCATAATAGGAGAGAAACACTCAACCCCCTGTTGTAGAACCCATCAATTTTGAGTTTTATTTATGCGACTGCCCCTGAATAACTTTGATAAGATTAGACCATATAGTCCATGTTCTTACATTGTAGCACATATTGTATTGTTTGTATTAAAGTGATATGGACTTTTATTTGTGTTTACGGACAAGAAACATAAACGAATGATACCTGTGTTCTGCTGGTCTTTACCACTTAAATTGTAGGGAAGTGAACTTACTTTATGGTTCTTTAAAGGGCATTTTGGTTAATGTTGCTGATGGTTTTATTAATGTGGATGACTTTGAGGAAGGAATAAACTTAGTAGGTGTGACTAGCAAAGTATTTCCAATTATGACATTTTATCTTTTTATTTTATTAATATAAAACAGTTAAATGCTTTGCAATTGATCCTAGCTTAATATTATCATTGTTTTAATGTATTCAAATTGCAGAGTTGAAAATCTGCAATGTATGTACTGTGTTTTCGTTTTGTTTGTTTTCGTTTTGTTTGTTCGAGTTTTTTTTTTGTTTTGCGGTGGCTTTTTGTTTTTAGAGATAGAAGGAACTTTTTTCTTCCAGTTTTATTGAGATATAATTGACATACAGCACTGTATGAGTTTAAGGTGTACAGTGCAATGATTTGACTTACATGCATCATAAAATGATTACTACAATAAGTTTAGTGAACATTCATCATCTCACACAAAATTAAAGAAATAGAAAAACAAATTTTTACTTGTGATGAAAATTCTTAGGATTTACTTTTTAACAACTTTCATATACAACATACAGCAGTGTTAATTATATATATCATTTTGTACATTACATCCCTGGTACTTATTTATCTTATAATTGGAAGTTTTACCTTTTGACTACCTTCATCCAATTCCCCCTCCCACCCACCCTTATAATGGGATAGTGACTGGAGGATTGGAGATAGAATTCTAAAGCCAAGTAAACTGAACTGTGCTATTATATTGTACTCCGGGGCTTGAATCAGTTTAGTGTAGTTTAACTAAAAACTTGTAAAATAATCCAATCTATTTAGAATAAATTATAGTACCAGTGTTTACTAAATAGTTTTCAAAGAGGAAATATGCCTTTATGCTGAATAAATATTGTTAGAATTTAAACAAGTTATCAATATTTGATTTTTGTATTCCTTAATAGGCATATATCTAAATAGCAAACAGTAGCCCCAACTGAGATAAATCCATTAACCATATTTGAGAATAATTTGAGATTTATTTATTTAACCACATAACCAGTTATAAATCTTCCTAAAGTCTATTTTAGTATACAAATGTTTTTCTACTATTTCTAATGCTTATAAGATTTTGTGATAAACTATTAAATGTTTTGGTCAATCAGAAGAGATAGAAGTAACCAGCAGTGATTAAGAAAATATTAAGTTTTCTGGTTACATTTAAAATAGTATAACATATATGTAATATGTCTTTTTAACATGTAATTCAAGGTTTCATAATTGATACTTGTTTTAACTTCCTAAAGTAAGATGCATCCTATACCTTTCATCAAAATAGAAATCTAGTGCTAATAGTCAATTTACTTGTACAGATTCTTCGGTTACAATGCAGACAGGGAATTTAGGGTTGTTAGAGATACATGGGCTTCATATAAAAGTTTAGATTTTTAAAAATAGTCAAGTAAAGGTCAATTGAAAATACAACCTCTGAGAAAGAACTTCTTTTGAATGTTCTCTCTTTTCACTAAAGTCTAGGGTTAGAGAGGGTTGGATCTGTTGGAAAAAAATCAGTCTTTTAAAGCTATCAATTAGAGTGATTTCATCATTTCATAACATCGTCTCAAGTACCGAACAAACCAATACTACTGCTTTCAGTAGTTGAACATGAAGATGTTTCTCTCTTAAGGGATGAGGGTGTTATCTTAGTAGCTGAGATGGTTGAAGGACATCGCCATCATTATCCCAGAGTCTAGGAAATGGAGCTCAAGAGGAGGGCTGATTCTTTTGCAGCCAACAGATGAACAGGAAAAATTGAGCCATGGCCCCTGTGAAGTCAACCTTAGAATTTCCTCTTGGAAACCCAGATGAAGCAGAGACTCTTGAGCTGTGCCATAGAAGCAATTCCAGAAGAAGCCATCGGCAGATGGAGTAGCTCCTTCCCAGACTGAGTGGTGGCAAGATGCCTTGAGTCCTGAATGGCTTCCAACTAGCTCCCTTCTCCTACTGCTCCTGCTTTTCTCACCTCCCTGAGGGCACTCTGGGGAGAATGGAGCACAGGGCATTAGCGCCATGTAAATATACAATAGCATACTAAATGTTTGGCATTTCAAATTAGATTCCACTGGACTGACTGTGATGGTATACTCACATAGAAGCCTGGTTGTTTGATATTCATCCTGTTTATCCTGTCTTAAATTCAAGCACTGTAATACATTTTTGTTTGTATCTCAAACATTCCCTAACTGCAATCAGTATCACTTAATAAAGTGATAGTGATTATAGTCCAACGCTCAACTTTCACCATCTCTGCAAATGACACACATTCTTATAAAAAAATATGGAGCCAATTATTTCCCAGAAACCACACTTTTCTTGACTCTTTTCCTGTTTTCTAAGAATTGGATAACGAGTAGAATTATAGATGTTTTGTCTTGTTTCCTTGAAGTGATGTAATTGTATACGGGTCTACTCTTCTCTACTACAAGGTTCCACATCAGAGCTTAGAGAAAATAGCTTTATTTTAGAGGTAAATACATATTTGTAACTTTCCATTGCTTCTTCAGGCCAAAATAATAATGAAAACAAAACCCACCATGCATACAGCCGTTAATCTTAATTCATAATTGAAATACACACTCGCTATTCTAATGTTATACTCTCTGCTCTTTTTTCTTTTTTTGGAATTTTTATGGTGTGTGTTATTAAGATATGTTCCTTGTATATGACTTAGAAAGTACATATGAAATCAAAAAGAAAATAATTATCACTCAATTTCATAGATCTCAATTTTACTGTTAATATTTTTGTACATCTCTCCACATCTTGAATATACAGATATTCATAATTTTATATATGTCTTCTCTACATACTTGCATATATACATTCACTCTAGGAGATACAAAAATGAAATGAGCAATCATCCTGTTCTAGAGGAAATCAGGTAAAATAAAATATGATTAGGGAGAGAAAGTAGTAAGTAATTAGAAAGCTGCAGATATTTTGCTATCAAAGTTCAAAGGCAGGAGAAATTCTCTTTGGCTGGAGGACCCAAGGAAATTAGCACATGTATTTTTTTTTTTTGGTTCATTGTAAAATCATGACCACTTTGACACTTCCTGCACGCAGGGGCCTCAGGAATCAGGAGCTGCAGATACAGATGCAGGCTACACTTCCTGGCTAGCACAGCAACAGCACAGAGAGGGAGCTCATGAAATATTTGTTGATATACAAAAGAGTGAGCCAAGTTTCCCACTTTTAAACAAGCAACCATTTAATTAATCCATGCTTGGACCAAGGAAGGTACTTTAAATGACCGGCCCTTTTGAGTTAACTGGGCTTCACCTCCCATCCTCTGGCCTCATTCTGGCCAGTCCAGGCAAGCCCACATCTAGGCAGGATGCCGAGCAGGAAGAGGTGAACCACTGATGCTCTCAGATGCTCTCTGTTCTCAGCGTTGCCCAGATACTGGTGCTGACTTATTCTGCTTTCTCAGGTTCCTGAACCCTGCTGCCTGCTCAGACTGATTCTATCTTCCTGGTCTTCTCTCTTCCCTGGTGAGCCTCCAAGGTCTGTTTGAGCTTAGACCTGCCTAGCACTTCTAGGACTGTTTATTTCTCCAGGATTTAATTACTTGCCTATTTAATTCCATATCTCTTGAGCTCTACTCTGTCTGGACATAATTAAAAAATAAATAGCCGAACATTAAATAAGTGATCTTATTTCATACACAATCTAAGTAATAAGCTCTGGCCCCAGGATGGGAGAGCCCTGTATGATTATCCCTCCCAGTAAAGTATATAGATTTTTAACAACTACCTTCCTCCTCAAGTCATAGTTTGTTCTGTTCTACCAAAATAATTGTGAACATTCAAAGTAAGACCCTTAGGCTTCTAGACCTGTAATTTTTCTTTTGTTAATAAATCTTTCTGCTAATCATAACCTCTGGTTATCCTCCTCTTAAGCCTTTTGAGGTAACTAGCTCAGACTCATAAATTTACCAAGTCTTTATAACTTAGAGGATATTCACAAAGTCATTACCAGATTTTAATTTGCAGTGAATCATGGTTAATGGGAATGGAAAAGGGAAACTATTGGAATTCATAGATCTATTTCTCACTTCAGCAATTAATAATAAAATGGGACTTTTACTAAATCACATTTTTACCTTTCAGGTATTTCAATTGTTTGAATATTTTGCTTAGCCCAATTTTGGATTCAGACACGGTCAATATTATCTCCTATTCAATTAGCATATACTGCTTATGAAGAAAAATTTTATCCTATTTTCATTTTTCTTTCATAATTTCCATTCAACTCTCCTTATTTCTAGGGTCAGAGAATAATGTAAGGGCTTCTGAAATTGTTTTCTTTTTAATTAATTAATTAATTTTTGGCTGCACTGGGTATTCCTTGCTGTGCACAGGCTTTCTCTAGTTGTGGTGAACAGGGGCTACTCTTTGCTGCGGTGCGCAGGCCTCTCATTACGGTGGCATCTCTTTTTTCAGAGCACGGGCTCTAGGCGCTCAGACTTCAGTAGTTGTGGCACGTGGGCTCAGTAGTTGTGGCTCATGGGCTCTAGAGCACAGGCGCAGTAGTTGTGGTGCATGGGCTTAGTTACTCCATGGCATGTGGGATCTTCCCGGACCAGGACTCGAACCCATGTCCCCTGCATTGGCGGGCGGATTCTTAGCCACCAGGGAAGTCCCAGGGCTTTTGAAATTGTTTAATCACATCTTCTGAAGCTAGCTATGATTTGCTTCAGCTTAGGTCATGAGTTTGACAATATAATTACATAGCGATTTTTGCTATCTTTAATGATACATTAGCTAATTGTTTTTATGAGCACAAATAGAATGGAGCCAATCAGAAAGCCACTGCCATGATTCTTCAGCCCATCACTGTCAATTTGCACTTTGTGCTTCTTCAGTTCAAAATATCCCCGACTTCTAGTCCCAGCTAAAATATCATATTAACTATGAGGTCAAGAAAAAGTTTTATTAATAGTAATTAGTCCTTTGGGTCACAGCTACAATTTGACATTTAGTCAGTCACTCAACAAATATTAATTAAATCCCTTCCATGTTCTAGCCAAAATTCTAAGAACTGGATGTACCCAGGTAAACAAACAAACAAACAAAAAAGCCCACAACCTAAACAGTTCATGTTGTAGTTGGGGAATACAGGCAATGTAAATAAATAAGATCCTTTCAGATACTGATGTGTACCTAGATGAAAATAATGCGATAATGACTGGCTGAGACTTGCTTAGGGAAAGCCTCTGAGAGGAGAGACCCAGGGACTGAGATCCGCATGATGGGAAACAGGCAGCCACGTGAAGGTCTGAGGTAAGGTGCTCCATCCAAGTAGGAGGAGCAGCAAGTTCAAATCCCTGAGGCAGGAATGAGCTTAGGGAGTGACTGAAAACCAGAAAGAAGGCCAATGTATTGATAGATGAAATGTAATCAATGAGGGAAATAATGAAGGGAATGAATACTGAACAGATTGACAGGATCTTGGGGTCATCATAAGGAGGTTATATTTTATTCTAGTTCATTCTTGGAAGTCTTTGCAATGTTTTAATCATGAAATGACAAGATCTAATTTGCTCTTTGAAATTATCATCCTGGATACCATGTGGAGAATGGAATATGGGTCACGATGTGGGTGCAGGGAAACCAGTCAGGAGGCTGATGCAATAATCCAAGAGAAAGATGGTGGTGGGTTGGCTCAGAGTGGTAGCAGTGGAAACAGAAGCTTTGGAGTTACCTATTGGAGGTACCAATAGGACTTACTTTCAGATTGGAATCTAGTTATGATGAAAGAGGAGAAAATAAGACTGAGTTTCAGTTTTGGTGCCCAGTTGGGTAGATTGGAAAGAATTGTGGAGGAGGAAATTCTGGAGCATGGGAGAAAGTCAGTGATTCTGGTTTGGCCATGTTGACACTGAGATGCCTGATAGACATCCAAGTAGAGATAAAGTAGGTAGTGACATGAGTCTGGAGCTCAGCAGAGAGGCTGGGATGGAACTGGATTAGATTAACTGGAAGAAAGTATAGTTAGAGAAAAGAGGATGGCTGAGGACAGACTATTAGAACTAGCCAGCATTTTATATAAAGGAAGAAGCAGTAGAGAAGACTAAAAAGTTGAGACCTGTGAGAGCAAGGAAATAAAGTAAGGTTGTGTGATTGCTGTTTTGTCTCAAAAGTCTCCAAAAAAAGTGTATCAGAAGGAGGGGACAACCAACTCTGTCAATTGCTGCTAAGAGGCAGAGAAAATGAGGAGAGAAAATGAACCACTTGGCAAGATATAGGGTGCTGGAATGTGGAAGGAGAGGTACAGGAGAAATAAAAGTATAGAAATGAAGAATAGATGGTAAATAATTTGGATCCAGGAGGGAGAAGGTTATGTTTGGGTAGCAAGGTGACCACCTGGGGGGGGGGGGTGGACCTCACTAGGGAGCATCAGTAACTCTTTTTGAGGATGATTAGAATGACAAAGTCTAGGGGCAAAACTCAGGTTTTAGAAGCAAGAGCAAAGGCTACATAACCAAACAGCCCAGACCAAATCTTGTGACTGAGTAATTGGGATTTGTTGGGCTCTTGGAGTTTGCTGTGTCTCTGTCCCAAGGGAGCCTAAAATGCCCTTGTAGCTTCTGACCTATACAGTTAATTTGCCTGGTTGGCTAAGCTTCTGTCTCTTCTGTCATGAGTCCTCCACAAAACCCCCTTCCAATGATGTGCTGTCAAAGAGGATGACATTCCCAACTAGAGGAGCACCACTCTTTGAGCAAGAGGATATGAGTAGAAAATTAGATAAGGTATAAATCAATCATGACAATACCAATGGACAGCAGAAAGCGGCATCACAGCAGTGTAGAACAGGTCATGGGGAGATTGATACGATCCCACTTGAGCAGATACTAGAACCTGCAATGATGAGGGAAAGGGAAATAGTGAGAAGAGACTTGATGACACGTAATTCCACTAGACTAGAAGGCCTGGTATTAAAGAAAGCTTCAATTTTGAGTTGGGATATGTAGGTTTGGGTGAAACTGCAGAAAGCCTGAACGTCAGGTTAAGACACTTGGGCTATATTTGCTAAGAACGAGATCCCAAGGTTTGTGAACAAGATGATGTGATGATCAAAATGGTAAAAGCATAAAGGGAAACTAGTCAAGCATTCAGCTTGACTATTACAGCTTGAATATTACATTATGCCTGTTGAGATGTGCTCATAGCTCACTATAAGGAAAAACTATGCATCAGGATTTCGTGAGGATAGCTTTTATCTTTTTTCTTTCTTTCTTTTTTTTTTTTTTTGCTGGTATTCTCCTGAAGAAAGAAAACATAGAATGTCTTTCACACAGCTTACCCCAACCAAAATCAAAAGGACCTGCTTCAGAAGGAAAAGGAGGAAATTCCTCCCCTTCTTTTTTAAAATAAAAAAATTGAGTTATTTGTAGTGAGGTGGATGGACCTAGAGTCTGTCATACAGAGTGAAGTAAGTCAGAAAGAGAAAAACAAATACTGTATGCTAACACATATATATGGAATCTAAGAAAAAAAAAGGTCATGAAGAACCTAGGGGCAAGACGGGAATAAAGACACAGACCTACTAGAGAATGGACTTGAGGATATGGGGAGGGGGAAGGGTAAGCTGTGACAAAGTGAGAAGGTGGCATGGACATATATACACTACCAAACATAAGGTAGATAGCTAGTGGGAAGCAGCCGCATAGCACAGGGAGACCAGCTCGGTGCTTTGTGACCACCTAGAGGGGTGGGATAGGGAGGGTGGGAGGGAGGGATATTCAAGAGGGAAGAGATATGGGGACATATGTATATGTATAACTGATTCATTTTGTTATAAAGCAGAAACTAACACACCATTGTAAGGCAATTATACTCCAATAAAGGTGTTAAAAAAAAATGGAACTTTTCTCTCTAGCCTACTTTTTATCCTGGCTATAGCTCCTATGATTCTATAGGCTTGAAGCAATGATAATTAAATATTCTATTTCTGCAAAATGGAATGACTAGAAAATATTATATAAAATCTCTGGTCACACCCTAATGCCATTTATATGAAGACATAAAGGAGGTTATTACTCATGTCTGACCACAGTTTCCAGAGCTTGAAGGAGACTGGAAGGATGTTACATCACACTTAATCAACCCTGCAAGTCAGAGCTTGATTTTGGCTGCCTGATAACTTCAGGCTGTGTTTGTGAGGTGGGACAGGGTTCAGTCAGTTTGAATTCAATTGCTGGAATAGAAGGAACATGTTCCCTTGCACAGAATCATACAGGAGAGAATTTCTTTTAGAAATACTCCAAAAACAGACTTACTAAACTGCCTGATCCTTCCTTGCCTTGGGCCACAGTTTCTCTAGTTTTTCAGTTTACACAGTCCATGTTCCTTTTTTCTGCACACCACCAAACATGGCCCTAGGATTTCTTCTCTACTTTAGCTAGCTTGTATTATCATGTTGCCCCCCAAAATTTCAATGATTGCAACATGCCTCTTTTTGGATCACATAAGCCTTTGGGAATTTAATATCTTTTTAAAGAAAATAACACTGAGCTGTTATATAAACAGAAGTTTAAAACTAAATGAATTTTTTTAAGAAGTCAATTTTATTTTACAAATAAAATTTGGAAATTTTATTTACAAGTATAACAGGAAGACATGTAATTTTTTCTCAAAAATATCTAGAAATTTTACTATAAAATATAAGATCAGGAAGGCTTCAGAAACATTATTTCAACTAGACAGAATTCCTCATGGGCCTTCTCTTTTTTTCTTTTTACACTTCTCAATAAAGTGTAAGCTCTGCACCAGGAAGCAGCAGCTTCAAACACCCTAAGCCCATCTGTGCATTTATAGAGAGATTGAACAGGAGGATAACTTTTTTTTTTTTTGTGGTACGTGGGCCTCTCACTGTTGTGGCCTCTCCCATTGCGGAGCACAGGCTCCAGACGCGCAGGCTCAGCGGCCATGGCTCACGGGCTCAGCCACTCCGCGGCATGTGGGATCCTCCCAGACTGGGGCACGAACCCGTGTCCCCTGCATCGGCAGGCAGACTCTCAACCACTGCGCCACCAGGGAAGCCCGAGGATAACTTTTAAATCACTAAAACCTGGTAGTATCGGAACTGTGGATAAATGGAAAAATGAAGAAAATTCTTAGCATGTATTCCAAATCAAATACTAAAAATTCAGAAATAGAACTCCTTATAAAGGGAGTTATGCCAAATTCAGACATACTGGATCCCTGCATCACTGGGAGCGTGGCTAGTACAGCCGTGAACTGGGAAGTGATTATCAGCACATCTCTGGTCCAGGATTTCACTTATAAATTTGCAAATCAGTAGCATTTATCATGGGCCAGCGTTGCAGTTTGTTTTGTCCTTTGTTAGAAATCTTGCTCCATCCCTGTCTGCCTTTCTCTCTCCCCTTCTCTATCACACAGTTGTCAGTCTCTTGAATTGATTACCAAGGGGAAAACCATATGTCAAGCCATGTATTTCTGGCTCATCTAGTACTTCTTCATATGCCCTCTTTATCATCTTTCTTTAGATGGTCAAAATTAAATTATATGTTCCTCTTCCTTTACTACTATTTTCCATAAATTATATGAAGAATATAATTTTCAGTTTAAAATGGGAAACTGATATCAAAAGAGAATAAAATAGATTTTTCTCAAAAGCATGTATTGAGTAATAAGAATGGAGTAAAACACCTAAACATCTTAAAGCTATATGGAGGTGGGGGAGGGGGTGGGAGGGGACGGGAAAAACAACACAGTATTACTTGTTCCCAAAACAAATTATCCTGTGAATAAACATGAAAAGCAGGTTTAGAGGATGCCATTTAGAAACCCACTCAAAGTGAGTTGTAGTTAGAACTCTGAACTTATCCTCAAAATTAATTCCCTTTGGCATAGGAAAAAAATCTTTTAAAAGAATCTTAGAACAGACAAATTTATAGAAACTCAAACCCTTTTCAAGCTGCAAAAACAATGCTGGAAAGAAAAATAAGAGGAAACCCTAAAGACATTCAGACCTTGCTTCAAATTATTTGTTGCACTACTTACTAAGTGAAATGGAAATAACACCCCTACTTCGCTGGCATGGTCTGAGGAGTCAATGAGATAACATCCATCAAATGGCCGACATTCAGAGTGTAGGATCCAGAGCCGGCACATGGTAAAAAAAAAAAACCTCTCTTTCCTCCCGGCCCCTCCAACCCAACCCTCATGCCCATACAAAAAACACTACTTAAAAATTCTCCCCAAAATATTTGTATACAATAGGGACACAACAAATAATTTCAGTTTAAGGCAGACACTAATTTATGAATGCATCACAGGAACATATCATTAATATTATTCTCATGTTTTAGGGTAGCCTCAGATGATCTCAGAAAGGGGGAGAAAATGACTATGATGGCTCACCAGTCCTCTTCTTGGATCTTCATCAATGAGAGGACATTCATTACCAGGTAACTGTACACCTGTATTATATGTTATTCTAGTTATCAGTCGTTTGTGGATTACACCTTATGTGTATTACGCATTTTGTCATTCTAAGCTTCAATTTTTTTTTTTTTTTTTTTGCGGTACGGGGGCCTCTCACTGTTGTGGCCTCTCCCGTTGCGGAGCACAGGCTCCTGACGCGCAGGCTCAGCGGCCATGGCTCACGGGCCCAGCCGCTCCACGGCATGTGGGATCTTCCCGGACCGGGGCACGAACCCGTGTCCCCTGCATCGGCAGGTGGACTCTCAACCACTGCGCCACCAGGGAAGCCCCCTAAGCTTCATTTTGAAAGCTTTAACTGTATTGGAAAAACTTGGAAAATGGCATCATTACATTTTCTAATTTTTCTCATCTGCTATGAAGAGAGCTCAGTGAATTAAATGTTATAAAAAATTATGAGGGCTTTGTAAAATATTTCAGAAAATATGATATAAAGAGTGCCTAAATTTGGGTCTTCCATAGGTGTTATAATAAAGTCTAAATGTGTATCAATAAAAAAAGCATGATGTATGACCCACAAGATCAATGATATGAATCATCAGTTGAGACACTGAATTAGAAATTGCATAAATACATTCCTGAAGACTGAAAAGCCATAGCCTATCACGGAACAATCACTCATATTTCATAAATAGTGGCCTAATTTCACCAAAAGCTAAATTTCTATTTTAGTAGTTGTCACAGTTCTCAGGAACAGCATTAAGTAAAGGATCCGGGGCTCCTCATAAATACTATATCCAAAGAATTAGCCTATGGGCCTAAACCAGGCTTTCCTGGCCTCTCCTTCCCTCCATTGCTCCTCAGGACATACTTCATTTTTACTGTTTCCCTCTTGAAGTTAGATTATGCAATAGATGGTCAGCAGCTATGGCTATTTTCTTATACGCAGCAGATAGCATCTTATGCTAGTTTAGGAATAATAGAGCAGGGATTTGAAAACTGTAAGAGTAAAGATAAGAGACGAACCTGGCTGAGCTAGAGCAGAAGCTGAAAAGGGAAAAGACACAAAGGTAAGAAAAAAAACAAGTCGCCCTGGAATGTGATCCATGTCTTACAGGGAAGAGAAACAAAGCCAAATAAATGACAGAGGAAAGTCGTATAAATGATGCAGGATTGCACAATAGGAAAGCAAAAGGAATAAATATGGTCAAAAATGGAATTAAAGCCACAGCTGGAGGATAAGCATGAAATATAAGAGGCGGGAAGAAGGCAGGAAGTAAAAGATAGAGGAGTTACTTATTCATTCCTCAGATACTTATAAGCTGCTTCCTAAAAGCAGTTTATACTCCTGTGGACCCTGAGCGTTCAGTAATGAATGAAACAAAACCCTTACCCTCATGGGGTTGCCTCCTAAAAGAGGGATACAGTCAAAATGTAGGATAAATGTAAGACAAGGTGCACTATTAGGTGCTGAAAGATACGAAGAATAAAAATAAAGCTGGAAGGGGAGTAATGATTGCGGGGGGTAGAGAGCAGTGAGTTGTGATTTCATATAAGATGGCCAAGGAAGGCCTCAGGAAGGAGGTAGCAGTAGGGAAAAGCCTGAAGGAGGGAAGCGAGTGAGCTGTGTGGGTATCTGGCTGGGAGCCTCCCAGGTCCCCTTCCAGGAAAGCGGACACCAAGTTCACAGCCCTGAGGCAGGCACACGCCTGTAAGGGTGCAGGAACCTGGTATGGGAAAGTGAAATAGGGAGGACAGTAGGAAAAGGTGAGGTCAGAGACAGAATGGGACCAGAATATGTAAGGCCTCATAGGCCACTGAGACTTCGTCCTTCCCACTTACAAGATGAGAAATCATTGAAGATTACTGAGTACACGAGTGACTGAATCTGTCTGGCTGCTGCTTTAAGAACAGACTGAAGAGGACACAAGGATAGAAGCAGAGAAACTATCGAGGAGCGGATAGTCCAGAGTAGAGATGATGGTGGCTTGGACCAAGGTGGCAGGGGTGGAGGTGGGGAAAAATGCTCAGATTCTGGGTATATTTTGAAGGAAGAAACAATAGGATTTCCTGAAGGATTAGATGTGGATATGAGAGAAAGAGAAAGATTAAGGATGATTCCAAGGATTTGGGTCAGGAAGAATGGAGTGAATACTTTCTGACATTATAAAGACTACAGGAGGAGCAGGTTTGGGGTAGAAGGTCGGGAGTTCAGTCCCAGACAAGTTACATTTGAGACTGACTAATGTCACCAAGGGAATAAGTGTGATAGAGAAGATTCAAGATCCAGGGTTAGAAAAGAGTGAAAGGAAAAGTAGGAAACAACAAGGCGAGCAGTAGTACATTGGATGGAAAGTGGGCAGAAGGAATGTGGACACTGAACAGAGAGGAGGGGCAGTGATAGAGTGGGCAAGTATAGAAAACACCGCTTGGGGATGTCAAGGTAGCTAAAGTGTTGCTGGGGATACAAGGAGAAGAGGGAAGTTGAGAAAAATGGGAAATTGAAATGAAAGGCAGAAATTAATTTTTAAAATAAGTGCAGATGACTGATAATGAAAGTCAGAGAAAGTAACATCCATATGAAACCAAAGGGAAGAGAGATAGAAAGATCCTAGAGAGAAGTAAGAGATGGACATGGTAACAGGATGGACATTGTTGAGAGGACCTGAAAGATGACGGTTTGGGAAGAGAAAATGATGAAAAAAGCATGTGAGTGATCTGCAGGGGAAGCAGGAGGCAAATGAGATTCAGGATAGAGGGATGATGGAGAAGATGGGAGAGACTGTGAAGAAAATGGAAGACGCTCACGAGAGAGTGACAGAAAGGGCAGAACAGGGTAAGAGCCCAGCACAGCCCCAAGAAGGTCCCCCTACCACAGTGCCTCCCCCCAGAGAAAATTACAGAAACATTGAACAAAGGTGTCTCCAAAGACAGTAGCCCTGGGTCTACACCAGTGTTCCTTTTTGCGTAAATGCCTTCTGTGCAGTGTAAGTTTAACCAGCCAGGAATACAAATTTACCACACTGGGAGGGAAGTTTCGAGAAGAAACAGTACACGGCATAAGAGAAGAATGTACGAACCCTTGTACGTATTTTCCTGTTATTCAACTCTGCTTGACGCAGGTCAGCCCATGGAATCCTGATTCTCAGCTCCCCCCAGCCCCGCCCTCAGTGCATTGCTAAACTACTCCTGGGGCCACCTCTCAGTTGGAGGTCGCAATCTTTTCTTTTTCATCTACTTCAGCTACACAGCTGCTCTTCACCTCTTGGATTCCTGAGAAAGCAAGGTCCTTTCTCACCAAAACCTTTAGATTTACCCTTATGATCAGATTAAAAGGCACCCTAAGCAGGCCCCGCATAATCCAAGTAGCAATTCGCAGTCCCCTTCTGCACTCACGGGCATCTCCATGACCTCTCTTCCCCTATAAAACCTCAAGACAAAGGTCAGAGAGAAGTCCCAGTGCCCTCCCTAACTCATGTCTGCTCCAAGGGGTGGTCCTGTCCTTCCCAATCCTGCTATTGGTTCACATGTGTTTCTCTTTATTCTCAGGCCTTGAATCCTCTGTTTCTCTAGAACAGCTTTCTTCCACCTTCATGAAGCTCTTTGTTCTGTTCTTAATTGATTTACGTCGATCTCATTTGTAGCCATGAGCAGCTGATGGTAACTTCTCGTCCTGGACACCACATTCCTTTTATTCATCTGTGTAATCACAGTATGAAAATCAAGAATTTTCACTGAAATAAACACCTATTCCATACACCGGTGATTACCAGGTCAACTTTCGTTTCCTTTGTAATATTTTATAGTTTCCCAATCTCAGTTTCTCACTTTTCCCATGAAATCCTCCCTGAACTGCAGTAAGATTTTAATTAGCCTGTTAATTACTTGTGTATTTGTTCTTTTAAAATATTTGCTTCCTAATTATGAAAGTATGATTATTTTATAAATTATTGTATTTTATATATTTATATTATAAAAGCTGAGAAAATATAGAAACATGTAGATTGAAAGAATAAAGTTATCCATAATCTTACTACTCAGAAAATGTACTATTTAATTTTGTCATATTACCCATATTCTAAGGATTTTATTTTATATAGTTGAGATCATTCTATATCTTGTTTTACACACCTGGCATTATATTACAAATATTTCCCCATACTATTAAAATAATCTTCCTAAAGATGATTTTAATGATACTATATCACTCAACAATATAGAAATGTCATAATACAATTTCTTTAATTTTGACCTTCAAGATGGCTCCAACATTTTGAATATACAAGGACTAGTTCACAGAAGTGTAATTACTGAATCAAAGTATACAAGTAAATCTAATGTTATTGTTACAAATTAGCTTTCTAAAATAGTTTGATGAGCTGTCTCTCCCACCAACAGCTTAAGGCTTCTTGCCTTGTCTTTACTGCCTCATAACAGATGCCTGGTTTCCCAAGGTAGAATGTAAGCCCCTTGAAGGTAAGACCTAAGCATCTTTTGCATCCTCTTTCCCAAGGTGAGGTACCTGGATGGCCTTGATACATGAGATGATTTTAGGTTAAACATAAATAATTGGTTTTTATTTGAACACTCTTGGAAAGCATTAGAAAAATATAACTAGCACATGAAATCTTTGATTTCACAAACATTATTTCTCAGGACAGATAAAAGCTTGCTTAGTAACCAAGTACTAAGTAACTTGGTTGGGTTTCTGTCACTCACAACCATGGGTCCTATAACTAATGAAAACACCCATCCTGAACCACATGCTATCAGAACACTCTCACTTTCTAATGTATTATATTTATTTATTTTATTCCCCAAATAAGACTGAAAATTTAAGGGGAGAGGGTAGTGCTTCATATATAATTCTGCAAATATTAATGCAATAAGTAATACATAATTGTTGAATAAATATATAAAAAGAGGAACCTCAACTAGAAAAATATTAAGTGATAACAGATTATACTTGGAGTTAGCCAAACTCATAAAAGCAGTACATGAATAATTAGTTTTGAACGGCACATCCATAGCCCTCAGCCAGACTGTATCAATCACTTTCCCACAAAATAGCCTTGAAGCCAGCATTTTGTAATTTTTTAATCGCTGAAAATATTTTTATACATACATTCTAATCATTTAGAATATAAGAAGAGAAAGAAAATGAACAAAATTTGAGAACCTATGTGCATTCCCATTTTATAACTGGCCTACAATGAAATATGTTAAAATGAAACCACATATTCTGGGGGAGGATATTTCCAAAGTGTCTGCATTTCTAGTGACCGTTATTTTGTGTCATATTTTGAATTGACTGAATTGGGCACTTGCAGTTTATCTTCTATACCACAGATACCCTTTCAGACCCTAGTATCCATGTATTATTGGTATTCCAGGTGGTAAAGTAAAATAATATAGCATTTACGCAAACACTGGACTTGAAGATAGCATTCCTCAAAATGTGGTCCAGGGGCCACCTGCCTTCCGATCAAGATGCTTATTAATAGTGCAGATGCTGTGCTCCCCCTCAGAGCTAATCAGGTGATTCTGAAGTATTACTGGAGTTTAGAAACTACTGCTCAGAGGAGGAAAGGCTTAAAGTTTGAGAACTTCTGCCCACCTGAAATAAACAAAATTTCTGGAACTCAGGGAAATCTTTACAAAATAGTCACCAAAAATTATAATGATACCATTGACTACCTATGATATCCAGCTTGTCATTAACCCCTCCATTCTTTTTTTTTTTTTTTTTTTTTTTGCGGTACGCGGGCCTCTCACTGCTGTGGCCTCTCCCGTTGCGGGGCACAGGCTCCGGACGCACAGGCTCAGTGGCCATGGCTCACGGGCCCAGCCGCTCCACGGCATGTGGAATCTTCCCGGACCGGGGCACGAACCTGTGTCCCCTGCATCGGCAGGCGGACTCTCAACCATTGCGCCACCAGGGAAGCCCTCCATTCTTCATTTATTCACTTAAGTAGTTATTCAGCTCCCATTCTGTGACAAGCGTTGTTCTGGCAAGACAGAAATCACCAACTTATTAAGCGATATTTATTTTCATGCACAGAAAATACATGAAAATGCTGCAAATTAATAGGAAAACAGACCTTCCTTAAGGAAAATTTTGCTTTCAGCAAACATATGATCCATGAAATAAGAGGTATTGATTTAATAGCACAGTAAGCAATATAACATTTATGTCTTACTCCTGGATAAGAATTTTCTGAGTTTAGAAACTTCCCTGAGTGAAGGGTGTTGGCATAATTTAACTCCATGCTCAAATGATTAAGATTCCAGTTGCTCTTTCCTTGCCTGGGGTTGTCACTGCTCTGTTGCTTCACGTGGTAAATATTCTAAGTGAGCTGAGTATTAAAAAAAAAAAAAAAGTGGTTCCCTATGGTTGCTTTCAAAGTGCTTTCACTTCAGGTCTTAGGCTAAAATCAGGGCATTTTAGGGGTGAGTAAATGCCAATCCTGAATTTGAAAAAAGAGTTCAAATCCAGTTTTAGAGTGTAGATCAGATTTCACTCTCGGAACTTGTTAGATTTTTTTATTCTCCTACTTAGGAACCTAATACAAACCCTTGCAGGCTGCAGCTCTTCCAACAGTGGCCACAAGGCCCATGTGCATTCCTGTCCTTACTAACTAACTCTAATTAGCATGATGTAATAAATTTGAGCAGAAAGTGCATCACTCCAAACAGTTCCTTTTGCCAAGCATGATGGCCAGTACCCTTTGCTGAAACAAAGAAAGCAGCCACCTGCACCTCTGAGCACAAACTCAGCACAAAGAGCCAGTGTTCCAGGGGCTGCGTCCTACCTGGCGGGCAGAACCAGAGGGCAGTGTTTGCCCAGGTCCCATGGCCTGGGTCTTCTCTGGATCAAAGGAACTGGCGCAAACACTGCAAGCCTCAGCATGCCCTGCAGGTAGGTGTATAAAGACAGGGCCACACTCTTCTGAAGACCTTTGGACTGTTGTCTTTAATAAAGGATAAGGGAGTCCTCCCTGACATATTTTGATAGGAGTCAGGATTTTAAAATAAGCCAGGGCAAAAAGTTTGAGACATGTGTAGGACCATCTCCTTTAAAAATGAGGAATCTTGGGCTTCCCTGGTGGCGCAGTGGTTGAGAGTCCGCCTGCCGATGCAGGGGACACGGGTTCGTGCCCCGGTCCGGGAAGATCCCACATGCCGTGGAGCGGCTGGGCCCGTGAGCCATGGCCGCTGAGCCTGCGCGTCCGGAGCCTGTGCTCCGCAACGGGAGAGGCCACAAGAGTGAAAGGCCCGCGTAGCGCTAAAAAAAAAACCAATGAGGAATCTTTTTCTATGTGGGAGTTTTCCTTTTAAATTTATGTAAACATTCCCATTATTCATGTCTAGTGACCTAGTAAAAATTCATTTTTATTGTGAGAAATTGGATATCACAATTTTACATAAAGGTCAGTAATATCACCCCCAGACTAGTGAAAAGGGTCATTAAGCTTTATGTGAGATATTTTTCAATGAATATATATTGTTAACAGTCATTGAGCATACCAATATGACTGCTATTCACAATAAAATGTATCTACTCCACATTTACCTATTTTATCACTTTAGTCCATTAAAAAACAACAAGATCATCTGTCTGCCCAATACACACTGAAAATGTTTCAATAGAAAGTCTGATGAGGTCAAAATTCAGAGACTCCAGAAATAGATGACACAGAGTTTACTTGAATTTCTGGTCCTGTTAGCTATGCTGGTAAAAGATCTTTCCCCTCTAAATGTTGCTCAGCATTCAGTTTCCTATATTTTATTCCCTAAACAGACAATTGCTGAGAGCACACCATTAGTCAGATGCTGACTAGAAGCTGGGGTAGCAATTTTGAGCAAAAACAGACAAGAGCCCTACTCTCATGGAGGCTGTAGTCTGAAGCCACTAATCTCCAACTTGAGCCTTTATCAGAATCTCTGGAGGGCTTGGTAAAATAAAGATTGCTGGGCCCCATTCCCAGAGTTTCTGATTCAGCAGGTCTGGAGTAGAGTGAGCACTTGCACATGTAAGTTCCCAGGTGGTACAGATGCTACTGCTCTGGAAATCACAGTGAGACCACAGCTCTAAAAGCCTGGTAACAAAATGAGGTCAGTGTTCAGAAGGAAAAGAACCAAGTTCTACGAGAAAATAAGGATCTAGCCTAAGCACGGAAGTCCAGAGATCTGAAGGTGTTGCAAGCTAACAAGGTTAAGAGAGTCAGCAGGAGAGCACTCCTGACACAGGGAGCCAGCCTGACATCTTCACGGCCAGAGGGAGCACAGAGTTCCAGCCAGTGAAAGTTCCCAGAATTGTTGAGGTGCAGGACACAGGAAAAAGCATCTCTGGGGCTTCTCTGGTGGTGCAGTGGTTGAGAATCTGTCTGCTAATCCAGGGTACACGGGTTTGAGCCCTGGTCTGGGAGGATCCCACATGCCGCAGAGCAACTAGGCCCGTGAGCCATGGCCGCTGAGCCTGCGCGTCCGGAGCCTGTGCTCCGCAACAAGAGAGGCCGGAACAGTGAGAGGCCCGCGCACCGCGATGAAGAGTGGCCCCCACTTGCCACAACTAGAGAAAGCCCTCGCACAGAAACGAAGACCCAACACAGCAAAAATAAATAAATAAATTACTAAACTCCTACCCCCAACATCTTTTTTAAAAAAAAAAAAAAAAAAGCATCTCTGTGAAAGAGGCTAAAGAGGAAGATAGACCAAGCAGGACTTTACCTGCTGTGATAAGGATTTGGGGTTTTTATACCAAGAGCAGTAGAGAGACATTTAAGGATGTTAACCAAAGCAGATGATATGCTTATGTATGTTCTACATACTCTGGATAGAGTGTGAAGAGTAGATGGAGGATGCCCAGAATAGAAACAAGGAGGCCGCTTAATATATTTTTTCCAATGTAAAGAGAATCAGTGGTCAAAGTGATGGCGACATTACAGAAGAGCACAATAAAAGCCCTGTAAGGAAAGCCCTGTCTGTAGTTCACGCTCACATAGATGACTCCGAGGATCACTGACCACCTGCTGTGTTTCAGACACTCTAGTAACAATCCGGATGGTCCAAGTGGCTGAAAGCCGTATCAGTCTGAAAGGCTTAACAGAATAGTTTCCCCATCTCAAGGGAACAAGGGGCATCAGACGGTGATGTCAAGGTAATCATCCTCAACCAGCACAAAATTTCCCAGCTGTTCATACACAAAGCGTGTTCCTTTACCATCAGCCTGCATCTGCTCCAATCATGACGCGTGTTGTGTGACACATCTGTGTTTACTTTTTAACTGGCTTTAAAAAAAAAACCTATAGGGCACGTATTAGAGAGACCTAAAAGTTTAAATCATGGAAAAATGAGAAGCAAGATCCTAAGGGAAGCTAGAAACCAACGTAATTGTTTCATTTCCTCATTTCTACACCCAGCCCCACAGCAAGTCCCATCAACTCCACCTCCAATATACAACCACTTCTCACCATCTAGTCCAAGCCACCACTATCTCTTGCCTGGACAACTATTACTGCCTCCTAATTGGGCTGCCAGCTTCCATTCCCTGTCCCCGTAAGCCATCCTCCCCGAGCAGCCAGAACGTCTCTTTACAATGTCGTCACGGCGTCCTGCTTAAACCCTTCAAAGCTTCCTATTGCAGACTCCTTACCATAAGGAGTCTCTCTAAGGCCCAATGCGATCTGGCCTGGAGAACCTTTAGAACCTCATCTTGAGCCATTCTTCCCTTGTTTTTCTCCTTTAAACATGTCAAGCTTAGTGCCGCACACAAGATGTGGCACCGACATCTCTTGCTCAGGACACTTTCTTTGACTCTGCACAGGGCTATAGCTCCTTCCCATTATTCAGGTGTCAGTTTAATATTTCAGGCCTCCTGATCACGTTCTCTAAAATGCCCTCTTTCATCTGCTGCATCACAGGATGATGTTTCATTGTTATTATGGCACTTACCCCTATGTAAAATCAACGTATTTCTTTATTTGCTCTTTTGTTTTGCTTTTTTTTTTTCTATCTTCTTCCTCCAGAAAGCAACTCCCATCACTGCACGGGCCCCATTGGTTTTAAATATTGCAGTCTCCCCAGCATCTATTACATTGTCTATTACACAGTAATCCCTCAATAAACTTTTGTTGATGATGAGTGAGTATGGGAGTATTAGCATCAAGGAACTAAATCAGGACTTTAGTATTTTAGCTTGACATATGTTACCCTTAAATACTGTTTCATACCTAGTGGCAAGGTGATTATATCAGGGCTTCTCTCCATTTTAACATACATGCAAATTTCCTGGGAATCTCGGTTAAAATACAGATTCTGATTTCTAACAAGATGCCTCCCAAGTATTCAGACAATATTTGGGTAGGAGTCACCCTTGAATCCCGTGATAGAACAATGACCTCCTAAAGATGTCTACTTCCTAATCCCCTGAACCTGTAAATATTTTACATTACGTCACAAAAGGGAATTAAGGTTGCAGATGGAATTAAGGATGCTAATCCATTAGCATCCCTTAAATTTGGGAGATTATCCAGATGGGCCCAATGTTATCATAAGGGTCCTTATGTGGGAGGGTAGGAGAACTATGTGAAAAGATTCCATGTCAGAGTGATGGAGTGGGAAGGATTGTATAGCCAATGCTGGCTTTGAAGATGGAAAAGGGAGCCGGAGGCCAAAGAATGTGGGTAGACTGTGGAAAGTGGAGAAAGCAAGGAAATGTATTCTCCCCTAGAGCCTTCAGAAGAAGTACAGCCTTGCTGATACCTTGGTTATAGCCAGTGAGACCTGTAGAACTGTAAGATAATGTTTATGTTGTTTAAAGCCACTAGGTTTGTAGTAATTTGTTACAGCAGCAATAGGAAACTAGAACAAACCTCCTCCCAAAGAATGTCTGCAAGGACAGTGTTCTCTGGCCTCTTACTTCAGTAACAGAGGAGGAAAGGGCAGAAGTGTTAGCAGGCTGGTTATATGTAACTATTTTAGTTTCAGTTGGAATGTCCGCCTGTTTCAACCTGCAACCTGCCAGTTGATAGACTTCCCTTCCCCTAAAAGAAGAATATCACCATGATTCTCAGCATCCTGAGATCTAAAAGATCTCAAAAGGGTGGTCTCTGGGACTTCCCTGGTGGCGCAGTGGTTGAGAGTCCGCCTGCCAGTGCGGGGGACGCGGGTTCGTGCCCCAGTCCGGGAAGATCCCACATGGCGCGGAGCGGCTGGGCCCATGAGCCTAGGCCGCTGAGCCTGCGCGTCCGGAGCCTGTGCTCCGCAACGGGAGAGGCCACGGCAGTGAGAGGCCCGCGTACCACAGAGAATAAAAAAAAAAAAATGTGGTCTCTGGACTAGCAGCACCAGAATCATCTGGGAACACGTTAAAAATGCAAATTCTCAGGACCCACACCAGACATAACTCAATAAGAAACTTTGGAGGTGCCCCTCATGATCTGTTTCAACAAGCCCTTCAGGTCGGGTTTTAGAACCATTTATCTAACATAGCACATCTACCACTGTGTTTCATATTGTCCACACATTCAGGGCACATAATTATTCTGTAGTTTTCAAACAGCTTTTTCTTGGGCACTAAATATTTCTTTGTTCTCTCCAAAACCATCAGCTACAACAAGAAACAGACTATTCCATCAAAGTGGAGGTAGTTTCAAGTCGCTACTTTGGATTAGAATAGAATACAAAAATCAGTACTAATTTGCAAATAGTGTCAGGGCTGCGAGCCAGAGACCATACTTCTCTGTGTTTCAGGCCAGACAAGGAGATTGTAGAGCATAGACTTCCCTCATTCTTTCTTCCCTGTCCACAAACTCCTTGGGCTGCCCTTAGGAAGTCAGCTGCATGTGATAACAGAAACCAAGGTCTGATGCGGAAGCTGCCCATTGCAGCCGCCAACTGGAATAATAGACTGTGAATTTTTTAAAAATCTTTTTCATAAAAATCTTCAGAAGCCAAACCATAGAGGGAAAGAGAGTAGATAAGTGTCTTCCTTTATCTGAGGTTGTTAGAAAACAAGCTAGTGTGTTAAAATATAAAATCTGATAGTTACGCTTATAAAGGAATTCTCTTCAAAATCAGTTCTAAAGCACATTCCTGTCTTCTTCAGAAGCACGAGCATTTTAATAAATGATACAATCCTTCTTTGCCTCTCCCTTTTTAGACCCTCTTCCATGTCTTACCAACATCTAGTGACATTGTTCTGAGTAGCTACAGCTCCTCTCTTAAACAGTGGAGTTTTCATAATCAAGAAAACATTTGGGGGGTTTTTGTTTTCTATCAAGCAACTAGCCAACAGTCACTTCAAATTTCTTTTTAATATTGTGAAATTATACCTTAATTTTTAATCCTTTTGCTTTTATCTGAGTTCTAGGGGTTAAGGACCTGAGAGAAGTTGATAGATGTATTCATTAATAGCTCCAGGGCCATTGTTTACGGGGGTAATCTTAAAAAGATGTATACCTCAGAAAATACAAAAGTCACAAAATGGCCAAAAGCAGCCAGAGGGTGGGAGGTGAGACAAGTCTAGTTATATTACCTTACTGATTAATTACTAATGGATTTCAGGAAACTCCCAGGGCCTTTTTATTATCAATTGTCAGCACTGACAGAGACTTAGGGTCTAGAATAGAACTGCTTGGAAGAAAAAGATAAACAAATCACAGGCACCATCCTCCTAACCACCAGCAATAATTAATGATACTTGAGCAGAGTTGCTAAAGCTGTTGAAAACCCTTCCTTTTCAAAAAGGGCAGCCCTTTGAAGGACGTCGGGAGAGTTCAACAAATTCAGGGCTCCCTGATCATTTTAGGTTTTGCATTTTTGCTTCCATCGAGATAGCCCTTCCCTTCCCAGCTTCTCAGTATTCAAACTGGGGAACCCAATCCCTTCATTTGCAATGGAAATGAATAACCTACTTTGCTAGCTGAAGAACGTCTCTAAGCAAAGGTTGAAAAGCAGTCTTCTTTCCTCATCGTCTGAGCCAGGAGATGAGGCCAAAGACAAAAAGAAATGGAGCCGCAGCCGCTTATGAAAGAGGGGCGGCAGGAGTTTGCAACTTTAATTCCAGGATTCAAGTTGACAGTAACGAAGGATAGCGTGGGTTAAGAGAATTCTGCTACTGCTTGCAGACATCAGTAATATGGAATGATGGTTTGTCTTGGCAAAGAGCTTTATGATAAGGCTTTACTCGTTCTTTTGTCCGCATATTTCCTGGTTCCCCTTTCCAAAAACATACAGAAGTTCATATTACATGTTTATGGAAGAAAAATTATGAAAACATTATGACTGTATTATGCACTTACTATATAGAGTTTGAAAAGTATACAGAACTACAACACATAAAATAAAAAATCACAACCGTAATTCCCAGAAAATGATCAATTTGCTATCTTTACATGTTAATATATTTTTTGTAAAAATAACTCTGAGTTAAGTTTTAAATCCAGTTTTTTGAACCTGACATTAAATAGTTAATCTCATTGCTAAAATGTAACATTATGAACAAAATTGGGAGGGGTGACTGTATAAAAGAGCAAGCTAGCATTTTTATTCTGCCTCAATTTCTCATCTTTTTGAAAAGACTCTTTCGAATGTTTTAGGTTCCTGCTCTTAAACATGGTAATACAAACAGCAGGATGCTGTCTCTAGTGCTGCTGTCACTATCTGGTTCCGTGGCTGCCTGGCTGGGAGCCTGAACATTTTTCAGCAAGTCTCCAAGAGGCAGAAATAACACAAACTCAGGAAGCACAGCCACGGCCAAATTTGCCTTTGGTGACTACATTGGGCTGTATTTTCCACTGAAGTTTATTTTGTGTCATGTGGCAATCTCTGAAGCTTGCGTTGGGCTACAGCATACAACAGTATTTCCGGTTTGCCTTTGTCCAAATTTTAAGAATCACTTAGTAAAGAATGAGGCGGGGTTTTCTGGTTTCCAGGAAAAGGATTAGATAGCCACTGAATTATGCTGTAAATCATTACTAAAATGAGGGAGAACTCTTATTACAACAAAAATTTGACACTCATTCTGTCTATGGGTGCAGGGCATAACTCATTTCCATTCATCATGCTGTCCAATATGTCAATGCATATTACAGTTTATAAAATTAAACACAAAGTGTTTCTTCCAGCCAAATAACGTGATAAGATTGAGGAACTCCTCTCTTGCTCAGCCCATTATTCATGACAAACGTCAGAATGTGGGTAATTCCCATCTGCTGAGCAGATGCAATTCAGACCACAAAGTGCAAAGTACACCTAAGCATTTTACAGTCAACTCTGGATCCACTTTTACTCATTAAAACTGAGCTGGGAGCCTTACAGGAACAGGGAACCTTGAAAGGAGCAGGAACCCTGGCATCATTCCCCTACGCCTGTCGCCCCCCCCCATGTTAAGTCTTTCCCTGGTTAGCACTCACCCAGGAGCTGTAATGACTAATTCTGGGTGTTCATCTGCATCTATCAGGGTCCCCTCTCTGTACTGTCAGTGCACAGTGCCAGCTTCTGTCCCGGCGAAGCTTAAGATTCTATGTGTTCGTTTAGTTAGAAGTCCAGTTTACATGGAAGCTTGCTATTCCTTCGTTTTATAAAAACACTATTCATGTTATATATTATGTGATAATGTTTCTTAAAAATCCTTAGGATATATTATGATACAGTATTTCATGTTCGAGAAAACCAAGCTCTTCTTAAAAAATCAATTTATGTATCACACATAAAGTATTGATATACAGGCTGTTTGTACCATGCCGACTTCTTGGGTGTCCCTGTGGCTTCTAGAAAAATTTGTAAACTGAGAAGACTGGATATGGAATTCATTCCTTATCACCCACTTTATAGCTTTGTTAGGGCAGCTGAACAGCTGTCTGGTCTAGGCTGGCGGGGGACTCTGGAGCTGAGAGGGAAAAGTACACAGATGATTTTTTTCCTTTTTATGAGATAGGGAGGTCCATAGGTAACATTTAAGTTAAATCCTAAAAAATACATTATAATTAGCACTGACAAGTCACCATGTATATTAAATCAGTCTTCCCTTTCCTGACTAGGGACTGCCTAGATAACACTTTAGTGGTGGCCTTTGGATCTCCTAAACCAAATAATCCCTATACTTATTTTAGGTCTCTTCTAGACTTTAGATTCTTCTGTACATGAGGGACATTTGATCACCTTTCCACAGAACATAGCCTTGGCTCTCTACCCCAATACCATTGCAATTGTTCCACTCATCTTGCTGCCTCCGTGTTGCTTTGTCCTGAAATCTGTCTTCCATAAGCTCCCTAGTGGCCCTTAGAAGCATCATACCTTACACTTGCCTGCAACCTCCAGTAAGTGCCCATTGCCTGCAGGGTGAATTTTAAGCTTCTTAAAATGGTTCACAAGGTTCCTGCCTTCTTCTTCATCACTCACCATTCCCCATTTTACATTTTCTACTCTTAGAGTCCCAACTCTTTGAGCTTTTGCCACAAAAACTACAGAAATATCTAGAATGTCCTTGTTAATATTTTCTTTGCCTGGTAAGCTTCTCACACCCTTCTTGCTTAATCCTTCCCCTCCAGAGTGCACAATAGGCAGCATCTATTCCCTCAAGCTCTCACCCACCTCAGTGTACGGATGAGGCCTCTTTATTGTGATCACACAGCAAACCATTAGGACAGGTCTTCTGTTAGAGGACAAAATTTGAATCAGTCAGCGGATAAGAGATAATCAACTTGACAATAACTTCTTCAGCTCTTTGTGCCCTTAATGCCAACAAGTCGAGTTAGAATGTTGCAGGCTACACTTTATCCTCCTGTTGTATTAACCCATTGCTTCAACAGGTGCATAGACTAATCATCTCCAAAATTTCCTCTGGTAAAGTGCATACGATTAAATTGTGATGAAGTTTTAATATTTGGAATGCATACACCATTAGTGTAGTTGTTCACCTGACTTCCGGATTTTCTTTTCTAGTTCCTCACTTTATTACACCATTAACTTACCTAATTTTATCCCAACACTATTTTACTGAACTATTTTCTTCTTCCACATGCCAAAATCCTTCAAAGTTTCACTGATAGTCAGAAAGATCCTGCCTGTGGTGAGAAAAATATGGAAGATTTCTGTGGTATTTAGTTACCCTGTGTTACACATGGTTTATAGGTTGGCCAACTACCTCTGTAAAGGGTCAGATAATAAATATTTTAGGCTTTGTAGGCCATTTGGTTTGTATCACAACTACTCAACTCTGCAGTTATAGAAATAAAGCAGCTATAGACAATAGGCAAACAAAGTAGTGTGGCTGTATTCCAATAAAACTTTATCTGCAAAAGCAGGTGGCCTGGGACTACAGTTCGCTGACTCCCTGGGTCATTTGGAGACTTATTTCTGTGCAGAAAGATTTAGTCAGGTTTTTTCAGATACAGAAACATTTTCCAAGTAGCTTGTTCCCAGAGAATAATCTTTCTAATCAAACATGGTACTGAGGTAAATACTTTGAAGGATACTTGTACCATACCTTAACATGCAGTTTTATCAGAAACAGAAGCTGAGGGAATAAGGTTATGTAAAGATTCATTTACTTTAATAACAACTCTCACAGCTCAGCATATCAGGAGTTGCATCCCAAGTGAACCGGAAATGTCTGTATGCTGCCCTGGCTCCCAATAATGAGAGCTATAAAAGTGTTCATGCTCTTTACCAGTATGTTAATTTTAAGGAACTATTCCACAGCAATGACTCCAATGAAACAAAATCCCTTGTGTGCCCAGTGATGTTTAGAACAGAAATAGTCATCAACACTAAAATTCTAAAGTAAGCCAGCTGGGAAACGGAAAAATAGCATGGAGGAATTCTGTAGAATTTTTTTATGTGGTGTTTGTGTGGAGTGTACTGATCCTTGGAAATGTGCGCATTAAAAATTACAAGTGAGAAAAGTCAAGTGGAAAGTATGTTTACCTGATCTCAAACATAAAAATCAATATACATGAACTCTGTCATTCATTACTCATTAAATGCTTATTGAATAAGTACCCACTATGAGCAAAGCTCTGCTCTAAGCACTGGGAAGACAGCAATGAATAAAATAGACCAAAATTCCTGCCCTCACGGAGCCAAGTATTCCTATGGGAGGGAGACAGGTATTGAAGATCAAAGGGATTTTAGCAATTACTATATCTGGAAGTTTAATATCATGAGATGCCTCCTCCATAAAGCAACTTATATAAAAAAGCTTTCCACCTGTTGATATGTTTGGTTTTATTTTAGGAATAAGACTTCTTCTGATCATTTCATTCAACCAGTGTTTGTTGAGTTCTTACTATGTGCCGTGCTCTCTTCCAGGCACATGAAACATAGTGTGAACGAAACATGGAAGCAAGCCTAGTCTCTTGGAGCTACAGTCTAGTGAAGGAGACAGAATATAAGATAAATAAATAAAATATATTCAAGGTTAGATGGTGACCAAGGGGCAGAGGTAAGGAGGAAAGCAGGATACAAATGTTGGGAGAAGGCAAACTTTCAGATTTGGTTGTCAAGAAGGACTCCTTGAGCAGGTGACTTTGGAGTAAATACCTAAAAAAAATGAATGCACTAACAGTGTGATGGCGTGGGAGAGGTCATTCTGGGCAGAGGGAACAACATGTATAAAGGCCCTGGGGTGAGAATGTGCCTGGAGTACTCAAGGAACATCAAGGAGGCCAGCGGCTAGAGTTCAGTGAGTGAAGGAAAGAGAAGTAGAAATGAGATGGAAGGTGTAAAAGGGATCAGATCACAACTGGCCTTTGAAGTCATTGGAAGGATATTGGCTTTTATTCTAATGATGAGAAGATATTGAAGAGCTTTGAGCAAAGGAGAGAGGTGATCAGGTTTGTTTTAAAATAACTCCTGCTGTTGAGAATAGACAACAAACACAGGGAGGCTTTTAGGAGACTGTTGCCATAACGCAGGTGAGAGAAGATAGCTTGGACCAGCAGGGTGAGTGACAGCAGCATCTTGAGCTGTGGTAGCACAAGGGGAGGATGGAGGTGTGGCAGGAACCAGCATTCCCATTGCCAGAGCCCACCTGCCACAGAGGGTGAGATGCCTAGGAGCAACAACTATTCCTGAACTGTTGCTGTATCTCCAGTGGAAAGCATAAAGTCAGGCACATACTAGGTGCTTAAATTAGGTTGATTAAATGTTGTAAAACAAAAGAGGAATGTGAAACGAAATCTGTTTTACAGCTGTCTCCTGCTACAGAACACTCCCCTCACCACTTTGTCTGCAGTCATTTTCCATTCTTTGGTTATTTATTTATTCTCTTATGAAAATATTTTAATTGTTAACAGTCAAAATAAAACTAACTCAAAATTTTATAAAACAACAACCCCGGGAAGAACTTGACAACAGAGAGGACAGTAGAAAAAAATTTAAAATCATCTCAAATCCTACCACCCACTAGAAATATTTTGATGTATATACTCCAGAATTTTTTTTTTTTTTTTGGCTGCACTACACAGCTTGTGGGTCTTAGTTCCCTGAACAGCGATCAAACCTGGGGCCTTGGCCATGAAAGCCTGGAGTCCTAACCACTGGACAGCCAGGGAGTTCCCTTTTACTCCAGAATTTTAAACAAAGAATATTTTTAAATGTCAGTTTGTTACTGTCAGATAAAAAGAACCTATACTTACACCATGTGGAAAATAACTCCTTCCTTGTTTATCAGGAAAGTCTTTCAAAATAGCACATAAATTAGCTATTACACATTGTATATGCAAAACTATGTGTTTATATATAGGATTAACCCACTCCACCCCCCGCAGGGAAGGCAAAGCTTTCATCAGGGTTTCAAAAGATACTGTGACTTAAATGGGTTGAGAACCACTGCTTTAGATTATAAATTCAATTCAAACAGCTCTTTGCAGCCAGTCATTTCTTCATTATGGAAGATTTTGAAGGACTTTTTAAAAATCAAATTCAACTTTGAAATTATTAACACACGTCTTCACTAAGGGAAAGTAACCACCTAAGACCAGATTTTATTTGTTTTACTTTGATGATTTATTTATGAATTAACACCTTCAACATTTGTTGATGTCCTAAGAAGGCTTCAGTTTTCAATGACCTATATTAAAATGACAGAATAGTAAAGATTCCATTGAACCATTTTTTCCTATCTCATATCTTTTTGAACTGAAGGCACCATTATTGCCTTCTACCATTAAAAAGCCTAAGACTGATTGTAACTGAATGTAATATTGTTTTTTTAGGGAACAACTTAATTCTTTATTGAAGACCTATAACATCTTTTATAGGAACCAGAAAAATCTGCATATTTTATATGGACAGGTAAGCCCGTCAAAGAAATGCAGTACAGTTTAATTCACAGGAGAAAAAAATCCATAAAAGTACAGAGAAGTCAGGATAAGTTGGAGTCCATAAGGCAAAACGTCTGGGAGAAGCAGGTGAATCTTTAACTTGATCAGGATTTTTCGGTTTTAGACTATATTGCAAAATCCTAGTCCTGAAACATGTGACTTTCCAAGTATTTTTTTAGAATGGGAAAACGTTTAAAACAACTTTAATGACATATTTGCTTTCTACTTTAAAAACAGAGTATGAACATCTTTTGAACAGCAATTCCATTAAAAATCTATCCTAGAAACAATTCAGAAAGCATTTTTAAGGTTGCAACTGGCAGGCTACTGTACAAAGTGGCCTTAGATTGGTTTTTTAATGCCTCATCCTCCACAGGTCTTCCTACTCAGTCTTGTATTCTAATGAGACTCACTTCACATCTTTACAATATCTTCCTGGTCCTAGGGAACATTAGAACTTTCTACCTACGTTTCAGATCTTCAAATGTGTACAGCATGGACTTTAGGCCACCACTGGCTTAAATCTGCAATTGCAACAGAAGGAAATTTATAAACCTCTCTGGCCTTTACTAGTGAGCTTAAATGATTTAGTTTGATTGGACATTTCAGTTACCTTCCCAAATGTAATTTCCTACAGAAGTAGGAAATAACTAATCCCTTTATAAAGAAATGGGCCTAAATTTTTTAAATGGCCTAATTTTAAATTATTTCAATATTAGCCTGTATCTTAGATCTCTCATATAGGTAACTGTAAAAATATAAGATTTAAGAAAAGATCAAAACTTTAAGAAAAGATTTCATATTTTAATTCGGTTGTTTCCATAGAATTCATGATGTTAAGAAGTTCATTTCCTTTAGGAAAATGTTTGAATTTTGATGTGACAAGCATATAAGTTGAGGCGTGTCATTTCCTATTCTGTGAATCAGTGCTCAATCTGCAAGTCATTTGATTTTTTAGAATAAAGTGCCCTGTCTTACATAATTTTTTAAAACTGTATGAAGTAAAGTATACAGTGAGAATATCAGATTGCTTAATCTTTCCATCTTTACTCACCGTCAATAAAGTTAGAATCCCGGGCTTCCCTGGTGGCACAGTGGTTGGGAGTCCGCCTGCCAATGCAGGGGACACGGGTTCAAGCCCTGGTCTGGGAGGATCCCACATGCTGTGGAGCAGCTAAGCCCATGTGCCACAACTACTGAGCCTGTGCTCTAGAGCCCATGTGCCACAGCTGCTGAAGCCCATGTGCCTAGAGCCCGTGCTCCGCAACAAGAGAAGCCATCGCAATGAGAGGACCGTGCACTGCAACAAAGAGTGGCCCCTGCTCACCGCAACTAGAGAAAGCCCGTGCACAGCAACAAAAGACCCAACACAGCCTAAATAAATAAATAAATAATAAAAATAAATAAATAAATAAATAAAGTTAGAATCCGGAATTTTGCAAGTCTCTGACTTAGTTACAATGATGGGCACTGTTAAAAGGGGCAGTCCATGGAGAATAGCATGTAGCTTTCTAAATCTCTGATTAATTAACTTAATGAATATTTATTGTATACAACACAGCAGACATTGTTCTAAAAGCTAGAGACATAGCAATGAAGAAACTAGACAATGTCCTGCCTTCATGCTTGCTTACATTTTAGTAGTCAGAAAAGAAACAAAAAAGTAAACTGTGTATCCAATGGCGATAAAGACTGGAGAGGGACTTCGCTTGTGGCACAGTGGTTAAGAATCCGCCTGTCAATGCAGGGGACACGGGCTCGAGCCCTGGTCTGGAAAGATCCCACATGCTGCGGAACAACTAAGCCTGTGCGACACAACTACTGAGTTGCCTACTGCAGCTACGTGTTGCAGCTACTGAAGCCTGCGCACCTAGAGCCCGTGCTCTGCAACAAGAGAAGCCACCGCAATGAGAAGCCTGCACACCGCAACAAAGAGTAGCCCCTGCTCGCCGCAACTAGAGAAAGCCCACGTGCAGCAATGAAGACCCAATGCAGCCAAAAAAAGAAAGGCTGTGGAGAATAACAAAGGAGGGAAGAGGGCTCAGGAATCTAAGTGGATGAGGAAAGAGGAACATTTGACCAAAGACTGAAAGATGTCAGGGAGCAAACTTTGTAGAAGTCTGTGGGACACACATTCCAGGCACAGACATATCCAGCAGCCCAATAAAGGTCGTGAGCCTGGCTGGTGTAACTGAGGCACGGTGGGGAAGCCAGTGCAGCAGGAACCTTGTGGGAATGGGATAGTAGAGAACAAGGAAGCTATAGAGAGAACTGAGAAGGGGAGGGCACCAGAGCATGTAGGGTCTTATAGATCATTGTGAAGACTTCAGCTTGTACTTGGAATGAGATGGAAAGCCACTGAGGAGTCATGATATTATCTAAAGATTCATTTTAAAAGGATCTCTCTAACGAACTTATGGTTACCGGGGGGGGGGGGGGGGTGGAGGAAGGGGAGGGGAGGGATAGTTAGGGAGTTTGGGATTGACATGTACACACTGCTGTATTTAAAGTGGATAACCAACAAGGACCTACTGTACAGCACAGGGAACCTGCTCAATATTATGTAACAATCTAAATGGGAAAAGAATTTGAAAAAGAATAGATATATATATATATGTATAGCTGAATCACTTTGCTGTACACCCGAAACTAACACAACATTGTTAATCAACTATACTCCAATATAAAATAAAAAGTTAAGAAAATAAAACGATCTCTCTAGCTACTAAGAATACATAGAGGGGCAAGAGAAGAATGAGGTAGACCCCAAAGAAACTATTGTGATAACCAGGCAAACAATGACAGTGGCATAAACTAGAATTGTGGTAGTACCCATGGTGAGTATAGCCATATTGGGGATATATTTTTAAGGTAAACCTAATGGGATTTGCTAACGTATCGGATTTTGAGAGGCTAAGTATGAAAGAAAGATTAATGGTGACTTTAAAAATGTTGACCTGAACAACTGGAAAGATGGGGGTTCTATTTACCAAGATGGGGAAGACTGGGAAAGGAAAATAGTTACAGGAAGAAAGATCAAAAGTTAATTAGGAACGTATTAAATTCGATGTCAAGTTTGACAACTGAAGTTTAGGGGAAGGTCTGGGCTGTATATCTAAAGTTGGGAGCTATTTGTTTAGAGATGGCACATAAGGGTCATTGAGATCACCAAGGGTATTGGTGTAGATCTAGAAGAGAAAAGGCCCGAAGATTGAGACAATGAGATTAGATAAGTATAAACAAGGCTTCAGGGATAATTTATTTAGTAAATTTCAAAAGGGATGATTTCTTCTTTTAAATTAAATTTATTTATTTATTTATGGCTGCACTGGGTCTTCGTTGCTGCACACGGGCTTTCTCTAGTTGCGGCGAATGGGGGCTACTCTTTGTTGTGGTGTGCAGGCTTCTCACTGTAGTGGCTTCTCTTGTGGAGCACGGGCTCTAGGTGCACGGGCTTCAGTAGTTGTGGTGCGCAGGCTCAGTAGTTGTGGCTTACGGGCTCTAGAGCACAGGCTCAGTAATTGCGGCACACAGGCCTCGTTGCTCCATGGCATGTGGAGTCCTCCCGGACCAGGGCTTGAACCCGTGTCCCCTGCATTGGCAGGCGGATTCTCAACCTCTGCGCCACCAGGGAAGTCCTAGAGATGGTTTCTGAAATTAAAAAATATTCTGATATTCCTTACATGAGAAAACCTTATTTTCTGATAATAGTTGGAGTATCTCTTCTTGAAAGCAAAAGTTAGATAACCTCAGAAGAGCAGTTATTCTATGAGTTTTTTGTTTTGTTTTGTTTTGTTTTGTTTTTTGCGGTATGCAGGGCCTCTCACTGTTGTGGCCTCTCCCGTTGCGGAGCACAGGTTCCGGACGCGCAGGCTCAGCGGCCATGGCTCATGGACCCAGCTGCTCCGCAGCATGTGGTATCTTCCCAGACCGGGGCACGAACCCGTGTCCCCTGCATTTGTAGGCGGAGTCTCAACCACCGCACCACCAGGGAAGCCCCCCTATGAGTTTTTGATATAAGGGATTCATTGTAGTATAATTAAGCCACGGAAAGATGTTATACATCAATAACTAAAATGTAGGCTCTGCATCATGTACTGCCCTTTCAGAGGGCAAATTATGTTTGGCTGTTAAGGACAACTGATTGGTATCTGACCTCACAGTGATCTGAAATATGAACTCAAAAGGAGGAGAAAGAGCAAAACTTTGTTTCAGGAGTGACTCCAAAGTAGGTTTGTCAGCCAAAGAAATAATAAGCAATATCATTTATTGAGCACTTTAAATACGAGGTCCTATGAATCAAGGATTGTTATGATTTCATTCTTCAGAAGAAGCAGCCCAGTTTTATAGGTGTTTGACATC
The DNA here is from genome assembly GCF_964270905.1 of Leucopleurus acutus. Taxonomy (NCBI): domain Eukaryota; kingdom Metazoa; phylum Chordata; class Mammalia; order Artiodactyla; family Delphinidae; genus Leucopleurus; species Leucopleurus acutus. Next base: position 109,139,172 of record NC_139146.1, on the reverse strand, counting down.
TTGTCCAAAAGAACACAGCTAGAAAATGGCAGAGTCAGAGTTCAAACACAGGTCTGTCTGATTCCAGAGTCTGGAGTTTTCATTACACTCTCAAATAAGAATTGAGTCATTTATGTTTATATTTATTATGTTTTCTAATTATTGATTTTTCATAATAACAATTAGTTATTGCATGTTAGAGTAGTTATTGGATAGTTGGAATATTCTTTCTATATTTCCCAAATTTACTATAATAATAACACTACTTTAATAACAGACTTTTACATATATAAGAGAGAAATAGATTAGAAAATACATTCTATGGGAATGTGCTTTGGTATTAATATCTACATCCATAGAATTAGTAAGTGTTCAATCCTGTTTACTAATTTTTCTTTGCATAGAATTCCCTTCTTTTGTTATAATAGTTCCAACTTGAAAGAGATTACTCAAGTGCTATTGATTTTTTTCAAAAATATAATTTGTTGTGTATTTTACACTGTGTTTTTACATACATTATTTCACTTGTTCTGCATAAGTTTGTGAGCTAAATTTTTCCTGTTCAGAAATGAGAAAATAGCCACTAAACTGAACAATAGCTGTTCTTCTGAATTCTACTTTAGCACAGTTTTTAATTCTGCTTTAATTTTACGCTAAATAGAATTAGAGAATTAAAATTCCACTTAATTGAAGAAGCAGAGTCCAGAAGATATTTTAGCATACTGTGCCCTCTGGTGGGCATGTCATTACCATTATGACTTTGCTGGTTATAGCTGTTTTCAAAAATAAAAGAATGTTTCAAAAGTAGAAATGTTTTGTAGATAAATTTAAAAGCCAAACAGTCCCACCTGGAAATTTATTTTTTATCTATTAAGATGTCTTACAGACCTCATTTCTAAATCTTCAGTTAAAACATTTGCCTTCTATAAATAATACAAAAACAGTGTTTGTGATGATTGGTTTCTCCCCTAGACTGACGATGGTAAACTAATTGTTGAAGGAATGCTGGACATTTTCTGGGGAGTAAAGCAGCCTATACAACTGAAAATACAAGATGAGAAGCAAATCCCTTCTTTCACTGTGCTGAAGTCACCAGATGTCTTCTCCAAAAGGTGAGCTACCTTTTATGATTTTAATTCCTTAGAAAATGATCTTCATATTTACCTTTTTTGTGTGCCTCAAGGCATGAAAACTCTAAAGTTTATACACAACCTCATTTAATCCCCCATCAACTCTAGGACGTTTGTGTCCAGGGCTCTGAGAGGTTAGGTAGTTTGTGCAAGATCCCCAATTACCATGTAGCAGAACTGGACTGGACCTCAGGTCTATGAGCGCCAGAGTCTGGCTCTTGACCTCTCTGCTGTATTCCTTCTCTTCTGGGAGACTGCATTCTTTCACTAGAAAAAACAAAATGTAAAGGCAAGATTTCATTAGCCCTGGTCTTATCACCAAAAAGAGGGGGATAAAATTTAAATTTCTCCTCTTCTTAGAACAAAGGGCTTTTCCTGCTTTCTGGAAAGGAGACTTAATTATGTTCCATCTGATTGCTGTGTCCTGTTAGGATCAGGACAAAGTGCATGTGAAGTACAGTAAATGCACAAAACAGTACTCTGTGTGGGTTTATGCAACTGTACCTTGAATACGTAAGTTGGGCTGAGATATATCTTTTCATTATCCTTTACAATTTTTAGAAAAATTAATAAACATTCCCAAAGAAATCACAGATATAAATATTGTTTTCTTCCTCCCTCCCTTCTCCCCTTCCTTTTTAATCCTTGACTTTCTAACACATCTCCTTTTTGCGTGTACATGGAGGTATCAAGCGTTCTCTTCATCCATCCTTCTATCCATAACTAGATGAGCTGGAGTTCTAGCAGGAGAGAGGATGGAGAGAGAGCAGCCAGGACCTTTTCCTCAATCTGACCTTTGGTCATAACCAAGGAAAATCGGGTATCACCTTGAGGGAAGCCCCACTTTTCCTTTGGGGAAAACACTGAAGTCCCACTATGATTTGCACCTTGCCAATCTTTCTCAAATGTGAGGTTCCAGCAATTCCAGCAATTTTATAATTCCCTACACATGTCATGCAGTTTCTTACTTTCCTGACTCTCTGCCTGGAAGCCTATCTGCTTCTCGACATCCATTTGCTAGACTCTTCCACCAATCCTTTAAGATTCAGGTCGGTAACACATTCTCCAGAGAGCCTTTTCTGACCCTGTAGTAGGTACCCTGACAACTTTTCTATATCCCTTTCAGAGCACGCCGTTAACTGTATTTTTATACCCCTGCCCCCCACCCCCAGCCTGTGAGCTCCTCAAGGGTAAGGAGCATGCTTTATTCATTTTTATCCTGGTGCTCAGCAGTGTGTCGGCACAAAGAGAGGACTCAGAATTTAGAATCAAATGAAGCCCACGGAATCCTGGTGGTTAAATTACCTCTGCTCTGTTGGGTAAACTGTCTCTCCATCTACCACTTCTGATTAGTCTCCCATCCAAGCTAATGAAGGGCAAAGGGTCCAGTACTTATGAATAGCAGAAGAGAAACCACAGACAGGCAGCCTGATGAAGCCCTGCATCCCTCACCTTCAGGTACTAGAAGATTGATGGGGCTGATGATTCTAAATGACAAGGAGCATCATTTAAAAGTAAAAACTACCCCTGGGCCCTGCTTTTAGGAAACTGTACAAGATATGAATTTGGCAAAATTAGCTACCATTCTTCATATTGCCTAAGAACTCATTGCAAAGTTCTCTGAGCAGCCAGCTCTTTTTGATGCATTTAAATTATTTGAATCATGAATGCTTGATTAATATGGAACACTATGGGAAGATGTCAAAGAGTTGCAGTAAGCTACCTGTATTAGCACATTAAGCTATCACGATTTTGAATGGATATCCCAAGATATTTTCTTTAATTTCTCAAATTAAAATTCAAACCCTTGGGCTTCCCTGGTGGCGCAGTGGTTGAGAGTCCGCCTGCCGATGCAGGGGACACGGGTTCGTGCCCCGGTCCAGGAAGATCCCACATGCCGCGGAGCGGCTAGGCCCGTGAGCCATGGCCGCTGAGCCTGCGCGTCCGGAGCCTGTGCTCCTCAACGGGAGAGGCCACAACAGTGAGAGGCCCGCGTACCGCAAAAAAAAAAAAAAAAAAAAAAAAAAACTTTGCTTGCCCTTTACCACAGTAATGAGACTTACTGGGAGAATATTTGAAGTGCAGTGTATCCGATTTTTCTGGTGGGTATGAATTGTCAGAAAAAGATCCTTGGTCTTTGATTCCCTAGTGGGGTGCAGAGCCACTTTGTTTCAATCCAGTCCTAGACACCCTCACTCTGGTTGCTACCCTCACTGTGGTATTCGTTTAAACTCTGAGCCTTGAATGAAATTGTGTAAGGAAATGGACTATTCCCTCACTCCCTAACAATTCTTATTGTTCTCTTTCCCACACTGGGTTTCTGTGGGCAGAACTTATACCTCTACTCTCTCAGGATCACAGATTTAATATCTCCAGTGGATGGATATGGAATGTGGAATGAAAGACGTGGAAGTTGTGTACTCAGCTGCAGGAAGGGCTGCAATCTTTTCTTTCAATTCACCGTTGGGGAGAATCATCAGTTTGTCAAGCTAGTTTGTTTTAATTATCTTTGAAATGAGTCCCACTGAATCAGCTTAATGGGAGTGGTATAAGTTTAAAAGTAAATCAGTTTGAGCTGTGACCACTTGTGATCTTTTTTTTTTTTTTTTTTCACTTGTGATCTTTTATGGAAACAATTCTACAGACAGTACTTTGATCTCTCATATCTGGTCCAAGTATTTTGTCTTGGAAATTTTTCGTAAAAACAGCTTTATTGAGGTTATGTTTGCTTGCACCAGTTTTCATTTCTGCTTTTAATTTCTTTCCAAAGTCTGCTTTGACATGCGTTGGACAAGTCATGGCAGAATGGCATAAAGAGCAAAAACTGGACAGGTGTACATTTGAATGGCATCAATAGTGTTTTTTCTTTTACAAGGTGGGTAGAGAAGTGGCCACCTTCTATGTGTCTATCAAATTTCTACCTCCTTTTTATTTTGCAGCTCATTAGAAAACCTCCCCACAGTTTAAATTTGCTAATGGTATATATCCTGAAGCTTGATCAGGGCAACGCTAACAGTCCTGTGCTTGGGCAAGTTAAACTGTTTGATAGTACATGAAGTTCCAACGAGGTTTCTTTGGAAAACTTTGGGTAACTGCCTTCAAGCTTAGTCACTTGCACAGCTGTATGTGGAGACGCTTCAAATTACACAATCCAGAGCTGAAAACGGGTGGGTTCGGGGGTGATGGGGGCATTGTTTATTTTTGCAAAGATGGTAGGAAGGAAAATGGGCCAAACACTGACCATATTGAGGCATGTTTGTTTCTCTGTATTTGTGTGACACCACTAAGCTGAGAGAAGGTGAGGACAGGGGTGAAGTTGGGCAGGATTACCAAGAATTTATAGCACATCACTGGTCTGGTATGCTTGGGCTCTCTCATCTTCCCCTATGGGAGATAGCATTGGGGTGCTTTGCCTTTTTAGTTTCCATTTTTCGTTGGTATTCTGTCTTTTCCATTGCCAACACTCTTTCTATGATAATCACATCTGCCTTTTTCAATTAATCTTCTATAGATTGGGGAAAATTGATAATTTTATCTCTCATAAGAATAACTAGAAAAGGGAGCCCTCCTACACTCTTGGTGGCAATGTAAATTGGTACAGCCACTATGGAGAACATTATGGAGGTTCCTTAAAAAAATAAAAATAGAGTTACCATATTATACTGCAATCCCACTCCTGGGCATATATCCATAAAAGATTACAACTCTAATTTGAAAAGATACATGAACCCCAATGTTCATAGCAGCACTATTTACAGTCGCCAAGACTTTGAAGCAACCTAAATGTCCACTGAAAGATGAATGGATAAAGATGATGTTTTATATATATATATATATATATATATATATATAATGGAATATTACTCAGCCATAAAAAAGAATTAAATAATTCCATTTGCAGCAAGATGGATGGACCTGGAGAACATCATACTGAGTGAAGTAAGTCAGACAAAGACCAATACCACAAATATCACTTATATGTGGAATCTAAAATAAATGATACAAATGAACTTATCTACAAAACAGAAATAGACTCACAGACACAGAAAACAAACTTATGGTTACCAAAGGGGAAAAGTGGGGGAGGGATAAATTAGGAGTTTGGGATTAACAGATACACACTACTATATATAAAATAGGTAAACAACAAGGACCTCCTGTATAGCACAAGAACTATGTTCAATATCTTGTAATAACCTATAATGGAAAAGAATCTGAAAAAGGAAATATATACATATATATATATATATATATATATATATCTTAATCACTTTGCTATACACCTAAAACATTGTAAATTAACTATACTTCAATTGAAAATAAAAAAGGAAGAATAACTAGAGTCTGAGTCAGGACCAAAACAGTTCTCCTTTGAGTTAAAGTTATTGCCTAAAGTTCTTGGACTTTTAAGACATTTATTTTGACTGGCTATATTCTGTATAGTACAGCTTACTAGAAAATTAATAAACAAATATATTAGGATTATCTTATCTATGTCATAAGGCTTTTATTATGAGGCTCAAATGATATCGAAGTTGTAAAAAGACATCGAAGGAATTCAGAGATCAAGGAAGAAAAGGACCATGTTTATTCATATTTGCCACCACTAGTATGAATAAGCATTTTTTGTTGCTATTGCCACCAGTGACATTTGGGAAGAATTAATGCCACAGATTCCCTATGGGTGAATATTTTTTGTTCATAAGGAAAACAGACATTATGGAAGAGACTCTTAGTAGGACTAAGACTGGTCCCAGCTACGATAGTGTCTATTAACCTAGAGACATCTAGGAATACCTTGGATCCCTAATGGCTCCTGACCCATCATGAAATGGATGGGGATTATGATGAGGATAACAATGAAGATGAGGACGATCACGATAGTTTTTAACACATATTGAGTGCTTACTATGTGTTGGGCACTTTTTCAAGGATTTTACACAAATTAACTCATTTAATCTTCTCAATAACCTTATCCTACCTCATACTATAATCATCCCCATTTCATAGGTGAGAACACTAATGCACAGAGAAGATAAGTAGCTTATCTAAAGCCAGAAAGAAAATAACAATAAGTGTTGGCCCAACTGGTAAAAATAAGCAGTTGCCCAGTTTTATGTATTCTGGGCATTAGAATGCATTGAAAATTGTTAGTACCTTTATAAATCATGATTGTCAGAAAAGAAGTTTCTTATACACTTTCCTCCTTTATAAATCGCATCCTTTATAGTGCTCAAGGGTCTTAAAGATAGGCTTTATATCATTATATTGGAGTCACTTTACCTAAAAATGCTTTGAATACAACAGGAACTTAATGCAAGTTGGCAGAATAAACACTTTGTATCTAAACTCTCCTAAAAGCATTGTGAGATATCTGTATACGAATGGATTCTGTATGGTGTTAGGGAGTGTGCTAATTTCTTTCTTTTACATGTAGCTGTCCAGTTTTCCCAGCACCACTTATTGAAAAGGCTGTCTTTTCTCCATTGTATATTCTTGCCTCTCTTATCAAAAATAAGGTGAACATATGTGTCCATCGACAGATGAATGGATAAAGATGTGACACATATATACAATGGAATATTACTCAGCCATAAAAAGAAATGAAACTGAGTTATTTGTAGAGAGGTGGATGGACCTAGAGTTTGTCATACAGAGTGAGGTAAGTCAGAAAGAGAAAAACAAATACTGTATGCTAACACATATATATGGAATCTTAAAAAAGGCGGGGGGAGGGGTTCTGAAGAACCTAGGGGCAGGTCAGGAATAAAGACACAGACGTAGAGAATGGACTTGAGGACAAGGGGAGGGGGAAGGGTAAGCTGGGACGAAGTGAGAGTGGCATGGACATATATACATTACCAAATGTAAAATAAATAGCTAGTGGGAAGCAGCTGCATAGCACAGGGAGGTCAGCTCAGTGCTTTGTGACCACCTAGAGGGGTGGGATAGGGAGGGTGAGAGGGAGTTGCAAGAGGGAGGAGATATTGTATATGTATAGCTGATTCACTTTGTTATAAAGCAGAAACTAACACACCATTGTAAAGCAATTATACCCCAATAAAGATGTTAAAAAAAATAGATTATATTGGTTTCTACTAATTCCATTGGCACATATGTTTTACAGAATCTATATAATCTTGTGGTTCAGTGTGTAACTGAATTATTGTGTCAAAACATGCTCAAAATCAGTACAAGAATTATTTAAAATGCAAGCTGACTACTCTGGTATAAATATAATTTTAATAATATAAAAAATTGTTATAACTTATGATGATGTGTCTACCTACAGAGGCCCACAGCATTATATTAATACTGTAAATCTGAAAACCATCCTACGCCTTTTTATGAATAGAATAATATCACTTACAAGATTCATTACTTTTCAGGGGAATGACACGCTGGGGAGAATTTGATGATCTTTACCGTATTAGTGATTTGGACAGGACTCAGATTCCAGTGTCTGGAGCAACAGATTCCCAGGAAGGTCAGTATCAAAACCTTGTTAATGAGGAGACTTTTTTAAACTAATACAAAGCATGAATCCTAAATGTTTTTCTGAAATTCAACATTTTATATACCGTTACTTTATTTTATTTTATTTTTTTTGCGGTACACGGGCCTCTCACCGTTGTGGCCTCTCCCGTTGCGGAGCACAGGCTCTGGACGCGCAGGCTCAGCGGCCATGGCTCACGGGCCCAGCCGCTCCGCGGCATGTGGGATCTTCCCGGACCAGGGCACGAACCCGTGTCCCCTGCATCGGCAGGCGGACTCCCAACCACTGCGCCACCAGGGAAGCCCTACCGTTACTTATTAAACCCTTATTTTATATTAAAAAAATATATCTTAGGAACATACTAACTTAAGTCACTACAGTGCTCATATGATGTTTAAGAACCTTACTTTGCTATATAAAAACATTATTTTTTTAATTACATGAGGTCCCTTAGATTTACTAGATTAGGGAGAACTGATGGTTTGAATAAAGTTTGTGTACATAAAATTGTTTTATATTTTCCCCAAGGATTAGGATCATTTATTATACTCAGAAGATTTCTATGTTAGACCAAGCCCTTCAGATTGAATTTTACATCTTTTGAGAAGTTGAACATTTTGGTTAATAGATATTTATATAACATTGCTTCTCAGAGGCAGATATACTGCATTCACTATATCTGATAGGGTTGTTTCAAGCATTTATTTAAAAAAGAGAAATCTACTTGAACATCAAGTGAGTTCATATCAAATTTGACAAATGAATGGAAAATGCCAGCCCCTATGACATGTGACAACAGTAATCATAATAATGATGATGTGTTAGTAATAATATTAGTATCTGTCATTTACTGAGACTCGGGCATGATATCTTACATTTTACATGGATTTCATTTGCATGTAATATGTAGAGACCCAAGGAGAAGATGATGACTGAGGCTGGGGTGGGGTTCACATTCCCGGGATGGTGATATTACCAAACTGACTTCAGACTGAACAAGGGTATGGTGCTGGCACTATCTTCATGAATCTACCAACAACTTCCAATGTTTAGCTTAATTTTTTTCAAAGCATTCTCAGTTCAGTCCTCTCTGCTGTCTCTATAACAAGTCAGATTCTGTAACAAACATGATGCTCCTTCCCGGATTCCCTTATTTTTGTCTTATGGCCTTTTGGCATCTTTTATATAAGCGTCCTTATAATTAGCCCTTTGACAACACTCATCTAAACACAAGGGAATCCCAATCTCTTGGCACCAAAGATACAATAAAAATCTATTTTTATTTAAGCACCAGTGCTAGAGAAAGATGAAGTATCACATGCTTATACTCTAATTACAATATAATTAAAATTCCAAGGTAAAATGGAAAACAAGTGTCACCAGATGGCCCTATTCTTAAAGAAGATCATTGCTATTTTCTGTTTAAAAGCATTATAGTCCATTGCATAGCTATATAATTACTAAGTATGTAATCAAATCCACCCGCGATGCAAAGAGGTGAGCAGCTAAATTATATGGGCTTATAAACTTTATTCTCCCCAGATTATTTATCTTATCACAGTAGCACTCTGAAGCTTCATGCAGATGAAGAACCTGAATCCCCATTGCTCTATAGAACCATGAGTGAAGCAGCCCTGGTGAGAAGAAGGATGAAGCCTCCGACGATGGACAGAAAGGACAGACAGAAGCATAGGGCCTCTATTAACGGACACTTTTATAACCATGAAGTGAGTTCCAGTTTCATTAATGTCATTTAAAAGAATGTTGTCTATTGTGCTAACAATATCACTCAATTCAATTTGTGTGTGTGTGTGTGGTACGCGGGCCTCTCCCATTGCGGAGCACAGGCTCCGGACGCGCAGGCCCAGCGGCCATGGCTCACGGGCCCAGCCGCTCCGCGGCATGTGGGATCTTCCCGGACCGGGGCACGAACCCGTGTCCCCTGCATCGGCAGGCGGACACTCAACCACCGCGCCATCAGGGAAGCCCTCAATTCAATTTATAATTAAAAATAATAATAATGCCTTTAGATATACTACTACTATTATTATTGGGTACTCTCTATGTTTTAAGCATTAAACTGTTTTGATGGGTTATCTCATTAATCACTAAAACAATCCTATGAAGCAGATACCATTATGTTCCCTACTTTACGTATGAGTTAACTGAGGTTCACAGAGGTTACACAATCCATCACTGGTCACACTGCTTTTAAGTAGCAACTCTGAGCCCGAACCCAGCTTCTGTCTGATGCCAGAACCCAAGTTCTTAACCAACATGATCAGTGAACCCTAAGTGGCAGGCCCTGTGATACACACTGGAAATATAAAGATGACTCAATTGATGCCTTTGCCAGCATGGAGCTCAGGGCTTGGGCAAAGAAACCAATACATCCACAAATGGTATTAAAATATGTAAGTGCTACAAAAGAGATTGGTTCAAAGTACATTCAAACATTAATATTTAAATAAAAGGAAAAAATCAGCTATAGGCTTGTTTATTCTGATCAATTAAATTTTCCAGGTCTTATACATAAACTCATATACATAAACCCATATCACCCACAAGTGCAATTGTAGTTTATACTATTTGCATTTTGATTTTTTTCACTTAATATGTGTTAAATATATATGTGCCTTTCTATAGTATTTATAAGACATTTAACTTGGTCGAAGGTAGGAAATACATCATGTTTTTGTAGAACTCAAATTTTTCATGTCATATACTAGGGATCATTCATCCATTCATTCAATAAATACTTAAAAAGCACTCACTCTGTGCAAGGCACCACTCTAAACCCTTTCATACAAAATATTGACTCATTCATCATAAGCTTTTTTTCTTTAGGGCTTTCTACCTTTTTTCCTTCTTTTTCATCCCTTGGGAGAGTATCCATATGTTCCTTTGGAGACTGGTGTGGAGAAATCTCCCTTGTGAATTCTCTGTTCAAATTAGACATTTTTCTGGCTCAAGAACTTCCTCCTGGCCAAAAAGTAACATTGACAGTCCCCCACAGATATGCAACTACCAATTATCCTGGTTTCTTCTTCTCCTCAGAATTATGCTGTATATCATCAGCACTTGTGAGGTGATTTCTGTTAAAGTAGGCTGTGAAAGCCACATTATTCCAAATGAGCAGCTTCCAGATGGGATATGCGGAGCTAAGAATGAAATGGGCACTAAAGTTGGCAGCACAGCATCATAGCTGAATGCTTGGGCATTGCAGCATGATGACCTGATTGCAAATTCTTGCTGAGCAAATAAAAAAGTACTCAACTTCCTAGCCTTCATTCCTTCATCCTTCCTTCTTTACAAGGCTGTTGATGGGATTAAGTGGAATGAGGTGAGTTCAGTACTTAGCATAAGTATCTGCACAAAGGAAGAACTCCGTTTACAGTTAGCTTTATTGATATTGATTGAAAGAGATCTAAAGAACTAAAGATATTTCACACAAATATCATTCACTGCAGTATAACAACTAGCAGAAAACAAAACCCTGAAACCCAAAGCACTCTATCAATGTGTATGCAATGATGGGCATCTAGGAATTTAAGTTGATATAGTCATAAGATATGTTTTTATATCATGAAACCTCTTGATAATGCCTCCAGTACTAGAGGCTTAGATTGTGATGCAGTAGTCCCAAGGGAATGCATTCCAAGACTCCCAATGGATATCTGAAACTAAGGATAGTACTGAATTCTATATATACTATGTTTTTTCCTATACATACATACCTATGATAAAGTTTAATGTATAAATTAGGCAAAAAAAGATGTTAACAACAATATCTAATAATAAGGTAGAATATTTATAAAAATATACTATAAAAAATGTTATGTGAATGTGGTCTCTCTCTCCCTCCATCTCTCTCAAAATATCTTATTGCACTGTATTCACCTTTGTAAGGGTGTGAGATGATAAAACACCTGTGGTGTGATGAGATGAAGTGAGGTGAATAAGGAGGCATGGTGATGCAGCATTAGGCTACTCTTGACCTTCTGACAGTACGTCAGAAGGGGGATCATCTGCTTCAGATGATCCTGGACCATCAAGCCATGATGACGTCGATAGTTGGCTGTCAGGAGCAAACATTGTCAATGGATGGGGATCTTGGGCCGGATGGAGTAGGATGGTGCAAGATTTTATCATGCTACTCAGAATGGCACACAATTTAAAACGTATGAATTGTTTATTTCTGGAATTTTCCATTTAATTTTTTTCATCTCTCTCAGGATTCTATTTATTTTAAAATAGGAATAATGATCAAATAATGAGAAAAAATTTTATGGTTCTATGTTTCTTATGATTTTTTATGGTGCATTACTAATCCCCAAGAGAGATGTGTCAGACTTATCTGACCATAGAAATCTTTTACCAGGTATTATCTAAAAGGCAGACTCTTGATTAGAGAAACTTGCAGGAAATATTGTTCTAGATATTCAATTAGCATCACTTTCACCTCAATCCTCAGTTGAGATATAGGCTGAACCATATGAAATTGCCAACACTGGACCATTTCTGACCAACCAAAAAGGAGTGATTTTATACAGTTCAAATTAAAACAATTTAGAACAATTATTCCCAACCAGGAGGGAATTTTGAAATCTTAAACTACACTGAAGAATGGTGTGACTATCTAGTGAAACTGTTTTGAACATTCTCAAATGATGTTTTACCTAACTTACTCTAGAAAAAATATAAAGCTGCTTAAAGGCATACATAGTACAGTATTCAACAATAACAAAGAAAGTAAAAGTAAGAAAGCAAATTTTTAAACTGATGATCTTGGATGTTTTGTCCAAAGGAAGGCCAGGTTCAAAATATTGACTCTCGTTAGTTTGTCACATTAAGTCCTTAAAATTATATCAATCTTTTTTTTTCTCTTCTAGACATCAATTTTCACTCCAGCCTTTGGATCAGAAACTAAGGTCAGAATAAACAGTAATATGAGAACTGAAGAAGTAATAAAGCAAATTCTCCAAAAATTTAAGGTAATCTTTATCAGTGAACTGAGCTATAAATATCTTGTATATAATTTAACTGTAGGCACATAAATGGATTTTTCTGAAATTAAATGTTCAGTTCCAAAGAATTCTTTCCTATGTATGGTTGACCCTTGAACAAAATGGGTTTGAACTGCATGGGTCCATTTATAATATAAATGGACTGTGCCTGAGAAATTACATTATCCCCAGGGAGCAGAAAAGGTTTTATATCTGAAAGTGAAAAATGAAAGTGAAGAAACATATATAATTTGGGTCTGGTTGGCTTAGAAAACATTGACAACAAAGAATTCACATCTGTTCTTTCTTTTCCATTGACAGATTGAAAATAGTGCCCAGGATTTTGCACTTTACATTATTTTTGCAACAGGAGGTAAGAAAGCTTGGTGGTTGTTCTAATATGACTCCAGTGTGTTATCGTTTTCTGCCCATAAGAAAGGCAGAAAAGCAGTTTACCTCCTTCTGTGGAAGAACGGGAGGGAGGGAAGGAAGAAGGAGAGAGGGGGAGTGTTTTACATTATTCGTATTTCACAATTTCAGAGGAAGACACCCTAAGAATAAGGTATCCTAGAAGAGTTTATAATACAAAAGACTTTGCTTGTTGGCCAGTCATTAAATTATCTGAATGGTGATCAAAGAGCACTGGAGAATAGGTGGAAGGTTCCCAGGAATTGTTAGGCATTTAAGTTGACCTCTGTACTTCTTTCTTTTTCACTTTCCCTTATCATTCTAGCTCTTACTAGAGTCATCATTACATATCATTTCTTCCTCATCTTTCTTAGCACAGTGTCTGACACATTGTGGGAGTGTTCTCTCTTCCTCAGTAGAGAAAAATGTGCAGAACTTTGTGGTGGAGGTAAAAGTTTAGCAGCAGGACATTGGAAAGAGTCTATATGTAGGGTGCTAGGAGCAGGGAGTGAAAGATTAGAGAAACCCTAAAGCAATACTAAAATGAAATTTTTGAAAGCCTTAAAACTGAAAATTTTTAAATGTTAAATTATAAAAATAGCTCAGGTTATAATTTAAGTATCAGAATGTTTGAGCCAGAAATTGAATAGAATAAAATAATACATTTTGATCTGGAACAATTACAAGAAAATGAAAGCTGGATTTCCAAACACATACAAAATTAAAGTCCTTATAAATCAAAAGCTTAAATATAAGAAATATATTAAATGTTTGAAAATTCTAAGTGTGTGTGTGTGTGTGTGTGTGTGTGTATTCATTCTAGTTGTTTTAGAAAAGAACTAAAATGTAGAAACATTGAACTGTATAAAAATGTATTGATAGAAGATACAAACATTATGAAGAAGGGTCACAATGAAAGCAACTGTAGACATATAAACAAAGTTTTAAAATTGATTCAACTATCAACTGCTATGGAAGAAAATCACAGAGATAGGCACCACTGAAGAGGACTTGGAGCAGAAGCAGAAGGCCTAGAAGCAGACCCTGTGGTGTCTTTCTACACTGCTGCCTCTGAAAAAAGCCCAGCAAATAGTTAAAGACCCAGAGTGAGGGCAGAGAGCAGAAGCAAGAAGAACTACAATCCTGCAGCCTGTGGAACAAAAACTACATTCACAGAAAGATAGACAAGATGAAAAGGCAGAGGGTTACATACCAGATGAAGGAACAAGATAAAACCCCAGAAAAACAACTAAATGAAGTGGAGATAGGCAACCTTCCAGAAAAAGAATTCAGAATAATGATAGTGAAGATGATCCAGGACCTTGGAAAAAGAATGGAGGCAAAGATTGAGAAGGTGCAAGAAATGTTTAACAAAGATCTAGAAGAATTAAAGAACAAACAAACAGAGATGAACAATACAATAACTGAAATGAAAACTACACTAGAAGGAATCAATAGCAGAATAACTGAGGCAGAAAAACAGATAAGTGACCTGGAAGACACAATGGTGGAATTCACTGCTGTGGAACAGAATAAAGAAAAAAGAATGAAAAGAAATGAAGAAGGCCTAAGAGACCCCTGGGACAACATTAAACCCAACAACATTCACATTATAGGGGTCCCAGAAGGAGAAGAAAGAGAGAAAGGACCCGAGAAAATATTTGAAGAGATTATAGTCAAAAACTTCACTAACATGGGAAAGGAAATAGCCACCCAAGTCCAGGAAATGCAGAGAGTCCCATACAGGACAAACCCAAGGAGAAACACGTTCAGACACAGTAATCAACTTGGCAAAAAGACAAAGAAAAATTACTGAAAGCTGCAAGGGAAAAACAACAAATAACATGCAAGGGAACTCCCATAAGGTTAACAACTGATTTCTCGGCAGAAACTCTACAAGCCAGAAGGGAGTGGTATGATATACTTAAAGTGATGAAAGGGAAGAACCTACAACCAAGATTACTCTACCCAGCAAGGATCTCATTCAGGTTTGATGAAGAAATCAAAAGCTTTACAGACAAGCAAAACCTAAGAGAATTCAGCACCACCAAACCAGCTCTAACAAATGCTAAAGGAACTTCTCTAAGTGGGAAACACAAGAGAAGAAAAGAACCTACAAAAACAAACCCAAAACAATTAAGAAAACAGTAATAAGAACATACATATTGATAATTACCTTAAATGTTGCAGGATTAAATGCTCCAACCAAAAGACACAGGCTTGCTGAATGGATACAAAAACAAGACCCATATATATGCTGTCTACAAGAGACCCACTTCAGACCTAGGGACACATACTGGCTGAAAGTGAGGGGATGGAAAAAAATATTCCATGCAAATGGAAATCAAAAGAAAGCTGGAGTAGCAATACTCATATCAGATGAAATAGACTTTAAAATAAAGAATGTTGCAAGAGACAAGGAAGGACACTACATAATGATCAAGGGATCAATCCAAGAAGAAGATATAACAATTATAAATATATACGCACCCAACATAGGCGCACCTCAATACATAAGGCAACTGATAACAGCTCTAAAAGAGGAAATCGACAGTAACACAGTAATACCGGGGGACTTTAACACCTCACACCAATGGACAGATCATCCAAACAGAAAATTAATAAGGAAACACAAGCTTTAAATGACACAATAGACCACATAGATTTAATTGATATTTATAGGACATTCCACCCAGAAACAGCAGATTACACTTTCTTTTCCAGTGTGCATGGAACATTCTCCAGGATACATCACATCTTGGGTCACAAATCAAGCCTCAGTAAATTTAAGAAAACTGAAATCATACCAAGCATCTTTTCTGACCACAATACTATGAAATTAGAAATCAATTACAGGGAAAAAAATGTAAAAAACACAAACACATGGAGGGTAAACAATTTGTTACTAAATAACCAAGAGATCACTAAAGAAATCAAACAGGAAATCAAAAAATACCTAGAGACAAATGACAATGAAAACACGACAATCCAAAACCTATGGGATGCAGCAAAAGCAGTTCTAAGAGGGAAGTTTATAGCTACACAAGCCTACCTCAAGAAACAAGAAAAATCTCAAATAAACAATCTAACTTTACACCTAAAGGAACTAGGGAAAGAAGAGCAAACAAAACCCAAAGTTAGCAGAAGGAAAGAAATAAAGATCAGAGCAGAAATAAATGAAATAGAAACAAAGAAAACAGTAGCAAAGATCAATAAAACTAAAAGGTAGTTCTTTGAGAAGATAAACAAAATTGATAAACCATTAGCCAGACTCATCAAGAAAAAGAGGGAGAGGACTCAAATCAATAAATAGAAATGGAAATGGAGAAGTTACAACTGACACTGCAGAAATACAAAGCATCCTAAGAGACTACTACAAGCAACTCTATGCCAATAAAATGGACAACCTGGAAGAAATAGACAAATTCTTAGAAAGGTATAACCTTCCAAGACTGAACCAGGAAGAAATAGAAAATATGAACAGACCAATCACAAGTAATGAAATTGAAACTGTGATTAAAAATCTTCCAACAAACAAAAGTCCAGGAACAGATGGTTTCACAGGCGAATTCTATCAAACATTTAGAGAAGAGCTAACACCCATCCTTCTCAAACTCTTCCAAACAATTGCAGAAGAAGGAAAACTCCTAAACTCATTCTATGAGGCCACCATCACCCTGATACCAAAACCAGACAAAGATACTATAAGAAAAGAAAATTACAGACCAATATCACTGATGAATATAGATGCAAAAATCCTCAACAAAATACTAGCAAACAGTATCTAACAACACATTAAAAGGATCATACACCGTGATCAAGTGGGATTTATCCCAGAGATGCAAGGATTCTTCAATATATGCAAATCAATCAATGTGATACACCATATTAACAAATTGAAGAATAAAAACCATATGATCATCTCAATAGATGCAGAAAAGCTTTTGACAAAATTCAACACCTATTTATGATAAAATCTCTCCAGAAAGTGGGCATAGAGGGAACCTACTTCAGCATAATAAAGGCCATATATGACAAACCCACAGCAAACATCATTCTCAATGGTGAAAAACTGAAAGCATTTCGTCTAGGATCAGGAACAAGACAAGGATGTCCACTCTCACCACTGTTATGCAACATAGTTTTGGAAGTCCTAGCCACGGCAATCAGAGGAGAAAAAGAAATAAAAGGAATCCAAATTGGAAAACAAGAAGTAAAACTGTCACTGTTTGCAAATGACATGATACTATACATAGATAATCCTAAAGATGCCACCAGAAAACTACTAGAGCTAATCAATGAATTTGGTAAAGTAGCAGGATACAAAATTAATGCACAGAAATCTCTTGCATTCCAATACACTAATGATGAAAAATCTGAAAGAGAAATTAAGGAAACACTCCCATTTACCATTGCAACAAAAAGAATAAAATGCCTACGAATAAACTTACTTAGGGAGACAAAAGACCTGTATGCAGAAAACTATAATACACTGATGAAAGAAATTAAAGATGACACCAACAGATGGAGAGATATACCATGTTCTTGGATTGGAAGAATCAACATTGTGAAAATGACTATACTACCCAAGGCAATCTACAGATTCATTGCAATCCCTAACAAACTACCAATGGCATTTTTTACAGACCTAGAACAAAAGAATCTTAAAATTTGTATGGAGACACAAAAGACCCCGAATAGCCAAAGCAGTCTTGAGGGAAAAAACTGGAGCTGGAGGAATCAGACTCCCTGACTTCAGACTATACTACAAAGCTACAGTAATCAAGACAATACGGTACTGGCACAAAAACAGAAATATAGATCAATGGAACAGGATAGAAATCTGAGAGATAAACCCACACACCTATGGTCAACTAATCTATGACAAAGGTGGCAAGGATATACAATGGAGAAAAGACAGCCTCTTCAATAAGTGATGCTGGGAAAACTGGACAGCTACATGTAAAAGAATGAAATTAGAGCACTCCCTAACACCATACACAAAAATAAACCCAAAATGCATTAAAGACCTAAATGTAAGACCAGGCACTATAAAACGCTTTGAGGAAAATACAGGCAGAACACTCTTTGACATAAATCACACCAAGATTTCTTTTTTTTTTTTTTTTCCGGTACGTGGGCCTCTCACTGTTCTGGCCTCTCCCATTGTGGAGCACAGGCTCCGGACACGCAGGCTCAGCGGCCATGGCTCACAGGCCCAGCCGCTCCGCGGCATGTGGGATCTTCCCTGACCGGGCCACGAACCCGTGTTCCCTGCATCGGCAGGCGGACTCTCAACCACTGCGCCACCAGGGAAGCCCCCAAGATATTTTTTGATCCACCTCCTAGAGTAATGGAAATAAAAATAAAAATAAACAAGTGGGACCTAATGAAACTTCAAAGGTTTTGCACAGCAAAGGAAACCAGAAACAAGACGAAAAGACAACAATCAGAATGGGAGAAAATATTTGCAAATGAATCATTGGACAAAGGATTAATCTGCAAAATATATAAACAATTCATGCAGCTCAATAGTAAAAAAACAAACAACCCAATCCAAAAATGGGCAGAAGACCTAAATAGACATTTCTCCATAGAAGACATACAGGTGGCCAAGAAGCACATGAAATGCTGCTCAACATCACTAATTATTAGAGAAATGCAAATCAAAACTACAATGAGGTATCACCTCACACCAGTTAGAATGAGTATCCTCAGAAAATCTACAAACAACAAATGCTGGAGGGGGTGTGGAGAAAAGGGAACCTTTTTGCACTGTTGGTGGGAATGTAAATTGATATGGCCACTAAGGAGAACAGTATGGAGGTTCCTTAAAGAACTAAGAATAGAATTACCATATGACCCAGCAATCCCACTACTGGGCATATACCCAGAGAAAACCATAATTCAAAAAGACACATGCGGGGCTTCCCTGGTGGCACAGTGGTTGAGAGTCCGCCTGCCGATGCAGGGGACAGGGGTTCGTGCCCCGGTCCGGGAAGATCCCACATGCCGCAGAGCGGCTGGGCCCGTGAGCCATGGCCACTGAGCCTGCGTGTCCAGATCTGTGATCCACAATGGGAGAGGCCACAGCAGTGAGAGGCCTGCATACCAAAAAAAAAAAAAGACACATGCACCCCAATGTTCATTGCAGCACTATTTACAATAGCCAGGTCATGGAAGCAACCTAAATGCCCATCGACAGACGAATGGATAAAGAAGATGTGGTACATATATACAATGGAATATTACGCAGCCATAAAAAGGAACGAAATTGGGTTATTTATAGAGACGTGGATGCATCTAGAGACTGTCATACAGAGTGAAGTAAGTCAGAAAGAGAAAAACAAATATCATATATTAACACATATATGTGGAACCTAGGAAATGGTACAGATGAACGGGTTTGCAGGGCAGAAACTGAGACACAGATGTAGAGAACAAATGTATGGACACCAAGGGGGGAAAGCAGCAGGGGGTGGGGGGTGTGATGAATTGGGAGATTGGGATTGACACATATACACTGATGTGGATAAAATGGATGACTAATAAGAAAATAAATATTTTTTTTAAAAAAAGAAAGAAAAGATACAAGCATTATGAAGAATATCAGAAAAAGATTAATACCTACAATATCAAAAAGTTCTTGCAGGGCTTCCCTGGTGGCCCAGTGGTTGAGAGTCCGCCTGCCAATGCAGGGGACACAGGTTCGTGCCCCGGTCCGGGAAGATCCCACATGCCGCGGAGCGGCTGGGCCCGTGAGCCATGGCTGCTGAGCCTGCGCGTCCGGAGCCTGTGCTCTGCAACGGGAGAGGCCACAACAGTGAGAGGCCAGCGTACGGTACAAAAAATAATAATAATAATTTTTTAAAAAGTTGTTGCAAAATGATAGTGAAAAGACAATCCAATAAAAATAAAGTATGATAAAGCAATTCAAAGAATAACAAAGTAACCAGTAAATATTTTTAGGAAAGTCTTAAACTCAAGGAAATACAAATATTAAAGGAAATGCAGAAGTTAAGGAAACGTAAATTCAATCCTTAAATTCAATGTAATATTATCACCTATGTCTGGTGTGGATAAGGGTAAAAGCGTATGTTCTTGCAATTCTGGTGAAGATCTGTCTGTCTACTTTCTTAAAATTCATTCTAGCAACATTTGTTAAAATCCACAGTATACATATCCTTTAGCCCAGCAATTCCACTGGTGAGAATGTGTTTCACAAAAATAAAAGGACTACTGCCTACAGATTTATGTGGAAGGCTATTTATAATGACAAAAAGCTAAAGGCAAAGTTACCCATCATAGAGGAATGATTTAATAAGTGATTATTATGCAACCATTAAATGAAATGAGTTAGATCTATACCAGTTGAATGGAAGGAATTCTATAATATACATTTAATTACAAATGCAAGATGCCTATAAATGTATATAGTATGATCCCATTTTTAAAAAAGAATTATAAATCCCTATTTATATATGTGGTTTATATGATCACATGATCAGGGAGAAAGGTATGGAAAGATAAATACCAAGCCATTAACATTGATTACTTGGTTAGGGGGCTGGGGAGATACAGAAAAGACAATGGGAAGGAGAAAAAGCACAAAAGGAAAAAACAAATTATGATTTTTAAAAATATATGTGTACAATAAAAATATCAAGTGTGATACGACCACCTTTATGTATTTTTTGTGTGTGTGCATAAAGAGATATGTGAAGGGATGGCCACAAAAAGTGAAAAGCTGCTTATCCTAGAGTTCTGGGATTCCAGGTGATTTTTACTTTCTGCCTTATTCTTTTCCTCATAATTACAGTGGTATGTATGTTGTTGAGGAATAATTCAGAATAACTGACAAATATAATTGTATATATTTAAAGTGTACAATGTGATGATTGGACATACATGTACACTGTGCAGCGATTACCAAGATCAAGATAATCAACACATCCATCAGCTTACATTGTTAACTCTTTTTTTTCTTGGGCTAAGAATGCTTAAGATCTACTCTCAGCAACTTTCAAGTGTACATTAGATCCTCAGAAATTATTCTTCTAATAACTGAAAATTTGTACTCTTTGACCTATATAACCTCCTTTCCCCTCCCCAATACGTATGTTACTTTTAAAATCAGGGGGAAATGCTTATTTTTACTGTAAAATGTAGTTATTTCAATTTTACCTGTGAAAATTATGTTTTCTTTTAAATTATGTCAAAATTTCTTATACATGAAATCCAGAAGTGAAGATAATCATAACTAGGACCTTTTTAGGGACCAGGAATAGAGAAAAGAATGGAGCATATAGCACTGTTTGGGTAGTAATGTGGAAAACAGATAGCTGTGTTTTTTAATACCTTTTATCTACTAAGCACATGATCTATAACAGTGTTTCTCAAATTGTAGCACCCTTCAGAATCACCTGGAGAGTTCATTTAAAACACAAATTCTCAAGCCCCTCCAGATCTGAGGACAGTCTGGGAATGCATATTTCTAATAATTATCCCAGGTGACCATGAAGCAAGGAACATTGCCCTGTGATATCAAGAATGAAGCAAATTGAGGATGCAAAACCAAGTTAATACAAGATGTAAAGGTCAGAAGAGGATTCTGGTGGGTTAATGACAGGAGCTAAATTATGGGGTTCCCCATTGCTTCAGAAAAAGAAGAGGAATTAAAGCAACGAACACTGACTCTGTGGACATAGGAATGGATGTCACTTTAATTGTGGGGAAGCTGGACTTCTGTGTTCTAGATCCTCTCTTGCCCTTTTTCCTGGGGTAGGTCCAGTCCAGGGGATGAGAATAGTTCTGACACTTGGAACTTTTAAAAGCCCAAGGAAACACATGATACTGTAGAAAGGACTCACTGGTCCACCTTTTTCCCTTCAGTCTACTTCAACAGAGCAGACAGATTATTCTTTAACCATGGAAGTCAGACCATGTCACACCTCTTCTTAGATCCTCCGATGGTCTCTCTTCTGACAGTAAAGTCACAGTCTTTGTGCTGGTCCCATTACCTCTTCTCTTCATCATTTAACAACCCTCCCCTCATCTCCGTGCCAGCCACCCTGTTCCCTTGCTGCTCTTTGACGGCATTAGGCATGCACTGACCTCAGAGGTGCTCTATTTATTTACTTACCCTTTCGGCACACACTTCCCCTAAAGAGCTTCATGGTTCCTCTCTCATCTCCTTCAGGTTTTTGCTCAAATGTTACATCTTCAGTGAGGCCTTCCTCCACCACCCTACAATAATTGCAAACTTCTCCCCTGCACACATGTATTTACACATGTGCATGCTTTCTACCCCCTCCCTTTCTTTATTTTTTCCCCTTAATACTTCTCAGTATATGTGACATGTCTTATTGATGTATCTTCCTTATCATCTTCTTCTCCACTAGAGTGTAAGGTTCATGAGGGAAGTGATTTTTGTCTGCTTTTTCCGTAGTGTACCCAGTACAGAGAACAAGGCCTGGTACATAGTTGTAACTCAAAAAATATTTGAGGAAGGAAGGAGGAAAGAAAATGAATGTAAAGGCACTGTGTCCTAAAATGAAATCACAGATGTGAAACTACTTCAGCAGAAAGCTAGAAGTATTTTGTGGTGGGAGTATTTGTGACTTTTGGAAATTTGAAGTTCTGGGACTATACCAAGTAGGAAGTTATTTTTTTTCTCATCTCATTATTATGGTTGAATGGATGAAGTCCATAGTTTAATGAAATAATAAAAAATAACCCCTGATGTGAATAACAATTCTGAATATATTTTTAAGAAAAGCCAAGGATTGGATGTGGGGTGAGAGAGAAATGAAGAACTGAAGATAATTACAAAGTTTTGGATCTGAACTACTAGAAAGATAGAATTACATTAATGGAACAAGGAAAGATCAATAAATATTTGTTGAATGAATGAAAAATTGTAAAAAAAATTTTTAGGAGTGTTGCATGATACAAGGCATAAATGGGACTGAAGACTTGTCTGAACATCCAAACCAAAGGCAAAGCTGGCATTCTGAGATAGAAAGTCAAACCCTGAAGGATAGCAAGAGAAAGAAGTCCATTTTTAGTTCATTTAAAGGTTGTAATTTCAATTTACTTTTTTGAGTGAGTTCCTCCTGTTGTATGTTCTTTTTAGGTCTTTCAAAGTGAGCTGAAGAAGCAAAATGAATGGACAAATTATGTTTCTTTTTTTCCTCTGACTGTAGTTGATTCTTATTTTCATTTGCAGAGCAGAGACGGCTAAAGAAAACAGACATTCCGCTACTGCATAGACTCCTACAGGGACCATCTGAAAAGAATGCTCGCATTTTCCTCATGGATAAAGATGCAGAAGAAATTAACAGTGATGTATGGATGCCATTGCCCTGAATCTGTCTTTGCCCTCTCCTCACTCAGCATCTCTCACACAAATGCTCTGCTTTTGTTGTTTGTTTTTCTTTCAGGTGGCTCAGTATATTAACTTTCATTTTTCTCTCCTGGAATCCATCCTTCAAAGATTAAATGAAGAAGAGAAAAGAGAGATTCAAAGAACAATAACAAAGTAAGTTAAGAGCTTGCACACTGGGTGCTTCGTTCTTTAATAGGTTCAAGGCACAAAATGTGTCCAGTTGTTAATACTCTTTTTCTCCTTATTTCAGATTCAGTACAGAAAAGGCTATCATACTGAAATGTCTTCGAAGTAAACAGGTAATAAAAACAGAGACAACAGTTTAGCAATACAGGTCACTATTGCTAAAACACTTCAACAAACTTAGAAGGGTGTTACAACTATTTGGGTGCATAAATTCTATACTTGCATTTATACAAATATATGTGAACTTGAATCTGTAGGAAATTGAATGTGGTAAAAGCTTGTCTCTCTTTAAACTGAAGAGGTTAAGTAGGGTTCACAGTTGGACTGAAGGAACTTGAATTTAGTTTCAGTAACTGGAATAAGCTCGGATACTATGTATTTCAAATAGTTTTTATAGTAAAACGCTCAATGAACTTGAATTTAAATGGCATCTTCAGACGCCATGCAGCTTAAACTTATTTTAGCTTTAACTGTCAAGAGAACTCTCATCAACTGACTCTCAGAAATGATTCAGAAGTAAAAGCTTCCAGCTCTTAAAATAAAAAATCAACACATTACTACCCCACCAAGGAATCTGATGGTGGTGGTGTTTCACAGCTCCTTAAACTCTAGACTTTTCATAAAATCTAGGACTATCTTTCTATGGATATGTGGCTTTGGGCTATCTATAACATCAGAGCTATCTGTCCTTTGGGATGGAAAAGATTATGGACTCTGTTAAGAAATCCAAATTGTAATTTTCTCAACCTGAGCCCTTCTTTCTTTTCCCCCCTCTGTTCTACAGATGACTTTCAAAAGTGTTCTTAAGCTTTTCTTTTGTCAATTGAACTAGTTTTCTTTATTTTTCCAAACAAACATATCACAGAGATTTAGTGTATTTTGTTGGCTAGGCTAAGACTTGACCCATGATAACCATTTGTTGCTGAATAAATATAGAAGATAATGCAAAGCTGTGGTAGATCGAAGTTGGGCAGGAAATCTGGAGCTCTGCCCTTTTTCTCCAAGACAACTCATTCTACAAAACAACACTCAGGGTCCATCGTACACTTAACCAATCTGAAAAAGCACTGAGAATGCCACAAGTATCATCTATGATTATATTTATGAACTCTATATTAAAAGGGAGTTTTATGCAGCTCTTTTCCATTCCACTACTACTTCTATCTGCGTTCCTCATAAGCATTGGATTAAACTGATTATATTACACACACTATGGGATAAGGTTGAATGTAATAAACCCAGTTGGAAGATCAATTATCAAAATATGAAACATGTTTAAGACAAAGATATTACTTCTCAGTGTAACCAAATCCTAAACCAGAAAAAAGTAAAAGTGTGCTGTGAGCTTTTCCGTCCTAGGAAATCTCCTTTATTGAATAAGACATGGGCTTGCATCTTCATCCTATTATCTATCAGTTATTAAGAAAATCTCATCTCACAAAAGTAAAGCGAATGTAATGGTTAAAAATTCAGTATACTTATTTAAAGTAGTGTCAAGTATCTGCCATAAACATGACAAAAGATTCATTTTAATATATTGAAAGTCTACAAAATGCATTAAAAAATACCATGCCCGGATAGAATAAATAAGACATATGGCTTGAAAAGTAAAATTGCAGAAGAGGAAATGCAAATGGCTAATAAGTATGTGAAAAAAGTTGTATCTTAATAGTGATCAGTTGTATTATTAGTCTGTGTCTAATCAGGAGACAGAAACCACACAGTCATTTAAACAGGGGAAATTTAATATAAAGAACTTAGCTGTGATGATAGAGTAACTATAAAAATGTGAAGAGACTCCAAAGGGTACCCTAAGGCTGAGGAAGAATACCCCACAAAGGAAAAGCTTGGAGAGAGGAGCTGAGAATTCATTGGAGAAGGTGTGGTTGCAGCCCAGTGGATAGGGGAGACATCCTCTGGTTGCCCAGGACACAGCAGGGCCACAGTCATAGGCCAATCAGGAACAACTCTCTGGAGTGTGGATCAGGTGGACAGGTGAGCAGAGGGACTTGGGGCTTCTCTGCAGGCACAAAGCCAGATCACAGAGTGTCGGTGTCTGGAGGTCTGCAGGAAACAAAGTCTGGGGGTAAGCTGAGGCTGAAGGGTAGGCACACAAAAAAATCAGGGGCGCTGCTGCCAGTGCTGCTAGGACTGCGGGGGCTGCAGGGGCCATCTCTGCAGGAACCTAGTACAACTCTGTGTATGCCTTGGACTGTGGCATCTTTGAGGCTGCATGGGACAAAGGTGGGGCAAGTGGCTTACCAGATGGTCAGCCCCACAAGGCACTCTCTGGGAGCATGCACCACGTTGAGAAGGTATGGAGAGTAATGATCTGAGCTAGGACACAGGCCTCTACTGGGCCTCCAGACTGTGCCACCACAAACCAAATCAAAAGCTACAAAAGGGGTTGGAGGAACACAAGATAAAGAAAGCTGCACCCTACAGGCCACTAGCACTGAAGAAACCACTCTGGGTAGAGCAGTGAAGGAAGAAAGTCAGCTTCCCAGAATCCGGAAAGACCAACTTCCTCCTACAGTGTTTCTCCAGTGCCCCCTACTGACAAAGCATGACATCATGTAAGCTGCAAAGGAAGCATATAGAAAGGCTCCCATGTACATTTTCACAGACAACAGCAAAGAGTGAATTTGGAGCAGAGACGCAATAAAATAACTGGCGTGTCAACAAAATGCAAAGCAAAGAAAAGTGAAATTCATCTATTAAAGAAGATTAAGAAATGATATTAAATACTCAACAGATTACAATGAGATGGGCACTTAAACTACTGGTAGAATTACAAATGAATATAACTTTCCTTGAAAGCTATTTAGTAATAAGTTCATCCTATAATTCTACTTGTAGGATCTTATATGAAAATAATCATATATACAAAGACACTATGTAAAGATGATTATTATTTATTGTGATAAAAGGAAGTAAATAGCCTAATGTTCAAAAATAGGAAAAAACGATTAAGGAAGGAAAGAAACATTTACCTATAGAATGTTATGCAGCTCTTAAATTGTTTTCTAATAAATTTTAATTATAAGAGTAAATTCTCCTTATGTATCTGGATAAGAATATAGATACAATATCCAAAAGTTTATTATCCATAAGATATATAGATATAGGTTTATATATGTATGTATATTATTTGTACATAAACACTACAAATGAAAAACATGTTAAATGTGGTTATGTCTGGTTTGTAGAATTATGTATGGGTGATTCATGTTTTTCATATTTTTCTACACTTGTTAAATAATCTGTAATGAACATATATTGCTTTTTCTATTTAGGAAATAGAAAATTTATGATTAAAAAGTTGCCAACAAAAGAGTAGCAAGTACATGCAAGCACAGAGTTCTACTAGATGCAAAAAAATTCAAATAAATTATGCAAGTGAGATGTTAACATCACTACCGTGGTAGTTTTAAAATATATGTATGAAGTCTTTGATACTCCTCCTCTCAAGATATGGAGCCTAATCTTCCTCACCTTGCCAATGGGCTGGACTTAGTAACTCACTTCTAAGGAACAGAGGAAAGCAGAAGTACCAGGATGTGGCTTTGGAGACTAGGTCATAAAAGGCACTGTGGTGTCCTCCTTGCTTGTTCTCTTGGATTGCTGGCTCTGGGGGGAGCCAACTGCCACATCCAGAGTAGCCCTAGGGAAAGGCCTATATAACAGGAACTGAGACCTTCTTCCAAAAGCCCAAAAGCCAACAAGGAACTGAGGCACCCTGTCCACAGCCGTGGGAGTGCGCCATCGGCCAGCCCCAGTTAAGCCTTCAACGACTGCAGCCCTGGCAAAGAGCTTGACTACAACCTCATGAGAGACCTGAGCCAAAAATCCCAGCTAAACCACTCCTGGATTCCTGATCCTCAGAAAATGAGTGAGGTACGAAATGTTTGTTGTAGTATGCTGCTATGATTTAGGATAATTTGTTACATCACAATAGATAACATATAATTTCTGAGACAAAAATCTGTTCACTTCAGAGTCATCTTTACATAATACAAGAATATAAACTTTTGTCACAAAACCGTTCATCCTTGTTTTAGGTGGTCCAAATATTTCACTACCAGTTACATATTAGTTCAAATTCAGTTCTAGATAATGTTATACTTATTAATGGTAGAGGACCTGTCACATTCATCTTTGTATACTTTGTTGTACTTAATATGGTGTCCTGTGTATTGGATGTGCTCAATAAAAATCAATTGAATAAAGGACTGAATGAATTAATGAATGAATAAAAGAATGAGTGAATAAATTGTCTAAAATATTTTTTTAAATCCCCTGTACATATGCCTCCTTTTTCACAAATCTGATCTAGTAGCTAAAAACATATCGAAACTTTTCTATATAGTTTTCCCTAATATCGTGGTGTATTTTATCATCTCTTGGCAGTATGAAATATACAGTTAGGCAGTGTTACTATGGAATTTTGTTTAGGGTTGTTCAGCTTGGCTTCAAGAACTGAAGAAATCCATTTGCAAGGCAGTGGATGAGGTGGAAAAGATGGCAGATGTATCTATTATATTGAGATATCTACATGTGAAAGGAAAGGAATAGGATGCAATTCAAGAGGGCAAAACCCTCAACAGCATCCAATTTTCTTCTAAATAACAGCTGAACTATTAGACTGAGACATTTGAAATTGTCCATATTTGGCCTACAAAAGCAGCAATTTTATATGCTAACCACACTTAGCATTTGCCTTACATAGATCAACTCATTTAACATCCATTACACTCCTGTGAGGAAATTAACCTTTCAACCTGATTTTAAAGATGAGGAAAGTAAGCCATGGAGAGGTTGGGAGATTTGCTAAGCTCTTTAGTAGAAGACTGAGGTAGGATTTGAACTTATGGCTCCAGGACCCACACTCTTAACCACTGGAATATATGGCCTCACCCTAATTACACACCCTCAAGTGGCATCTCTCTGTCTTCAGTTGTGATATAGAAATAATAGTACCTACTTCATTATACGGTTGTAGGAGTTATAGGAATAATATATTTAAAGGCTGACACTTTGCACATAAGAAGTGTGTGATAAATATTAGCTATTGTTATAACTAAACTATAATACGTCCTCACCCAACACTGTAGGCTTTCACTAAGTCTTACTGCCCACAACTACTTTATTCTTGTCTCAAAACCCACCCATCTGAATCACTCACCATTCGCGCTCATACTCTCCACATCTATCTGTTAAAACATGCCTGTTTTCTAGTCGTTGGCCAGGGTCACTTCTTCCATGAACTTTCCTGGTCTCTGTGGCTCTGTGTGATCTCAAACTCCTGGGTTCCACATTAGTTAGCTCTGCTCTTGTAACACTGGAAACGTGAAATCTGCCCATTAATATAATTCCTTATGTGTTTATATCTTGTTTAAATTCATTAGTGATCTGGCAATATCATATTCATATTATTCCCTGCAACACCTAGCACAGTGTATTGAATACAATAGATACTTAAATGTTTATTGGATTTAATTTGCTAGTATATATGAACATGCTGAAATTACTGGAATAAGGTAAAACTGAAATCAAGAGCACTATAATGAGAATTAAACATTTTCTCTAACCAAAATCATTTATTTAGTAAGCACTAAAATATCACTGCTTATTTTTACTTCATTACACACGCAAAACTAAGTCGAAAGGATAAGTTCTTTATGTCTTTTATGCCGGGATTTCCAGGGAAAAGACTACTATTACAAATCATCACTGAAAGCTCAAGTGAATATAAATATGTTAGGACCCCTTGGTGACAATGTCAACATCACATATCTCGGGTAAAGATGAAAGGGAATACAGTCATGTAAGTCCCTTTATTGTAAAACACATTTCATTCAGTTCATCAATAATCATTTTCAGTAGTGGTACAGATAGAAACCACAAATGGCACTTGGGGTCTTTTTCACTCCAGAAACCCAGCAGCCAGGTCCCAGTTCAATGTGGAAGCTCATTACATCCACCTGAGGTTTTGAAAGGCCCCTTGGTTTCATATTTCTGTTGCTGCTTCTGAGAAGTAGAAAGCTTATGGGGAGAGAGAAGGGATGGAAGTGGGTTGTAGGAGAGTTACAATAAGTAGATTTCTCTGCTGAGTAGGAAAGGAGAGATGTAGTGTAGACTAGTTAATGTTCCTGAGTAACATTGCTAGTAGCTGAAAAATGATGTTGATTCTTCTTTTGAATATTAGACATGCATTTCATTATTCATGAAAAACAAAAAGCAGTTCTCAGCAAAGATTGTACATTGACATATGCTGGAATCATTTAGCCTCCCAAAAGAGACTGGCACTTTTTGATCAGTTTGGACCCCTAAAAAAAAGCAAATAAGCACATCTGTGAGAAAGAGAAAACAGCTAAGCAGCTCTGATCCCCAGACTGAAAATCTTTAAGACTTCCCTTTTGCATGCCTGAGATGGGTTCTAATAAGCCTGCCTCTCAAGGTCTTAGAATTTCTCACAGGCTTAGCCCCTTAGCTTAAGGACCTAATTAACTGCAATGCCTCATCCACTTTCAGGACCCCAGATTTAGAATAAATAAAAATTTGCTTCCTCCTCACAAAAATATGGCACTCTTTTGCAGGGTAAGAATGAACAATCAACGTCAGCTTCTCGCTGCATTTTAAAACAGCTCTAGGGTAATCCCATGCTAAATCACTGCATATTCAGGTATAGAAATTCAAAGGAACAAAACCACTAAAATTGATCAGATTATCTCTACTCCCTTCATATGTACTGGTGTAGACCTTGATATTAAGTCCAAAAGTTTTCCCCAATTTGTACCTGTATAGTCCTTATTCAAATAAAAATCATTTGTGGAAGCCCAAGTAGATAAAAGTGAAATCTTTAGCTTAGTGGAAATGGGACCCCTAGAACTCCACTGCTAAGGTATGAACACACACATATCTGAGGGATAGATGACTCACACTCCTAAGAGCCTCTAGGACCCTGTAGAAAATGGTTAGAAGTCTAGTAATTCAGTTCTTCTTCCCACCTTCAAACAGTACCACACCTAAATTGTCTAGAAAGATTAAAATCTATTTAGGCTTGTTTATAAAAATACCTCTGGAATTTACGTATCCTTACTTCCACGGTGACCCATGACTATTTTTGTTTTGTTTTGTTTGAATGTTAATTTATTTCCTTTTTTTAATTCATGTTTTAAAATTGAATAGTTAATTTACAATGTTGTATTAGATTCAGGTGTACATCAAAGTGATTCAAGTATATACATCTATTCTTTTTCAGATTCTTTTCCATTATAGGTTATTACAAGGCATTGAATATAGTTCCCTGTGCTATATGGTAGATCCTCGTTGTTTATTTCATACACAGTAGTGTGTATATGTTAATCTCAAACTCCTAATTTATCGCCCCCCCACCCACTGCCATCCCCTCTGGTAACCATTAAGTTTGTTTTCTATGTCTGTGAGTCTATTTCTGTTTTGGAAATAAGTTCATTTATATCATTTTTAAGATTCCACATAGAAGTTGTATCATATGGTATTTGTCTTTCTCTGTCTGACTTACTTCACTTAGTATGATTATCTCTAGGTCCATCCATGTTGCTGCAAATGGCATTACTTCACTCTTTTTTATGGCTGAGTAGTATTCCATTGTGTATGTATATCACATCTTCTTTATCCATTCATCTGCCGATGGACATTTAGGTTGCTTCCATGTCTTGACTATTGTAAATAGTGCTGCTATGAACATTGGAGTGCATGTATCTTTTTGAATTAGAGTTTTCATCTTTTCTGGATATATGCTCAGAAGCAGGATTGCTGGATCATATTAGTAGCTCTATTTTTAGTTTTTTAAGGAACCTCCATACAGTTCTCCATGGTGGCTGCACCAATTTACATTCCCACCAACAGTGTAGGAGGGTTCCCTTTTCTCCACACCCTCTCCAGCATTTATTATTTGTAGACCTTTTAATGACGGCCATTCTGACTGGTATGAGGTGATACCTCATTGTAGTTTTGATTTGCATTTCTCTAATGATTAGTGATATTGAGCATCTTTTCATGTGCCTGTTGGCCGTCTGTATGTCCTCTTTGGAGAAATGTCTATTTAGGTCTTCTGCCCATTTTTTGATTGGATTGTTTGGTTTTTTGGTATTAAGCTGTATGAGCTGTTTGTATGTTTTGGAAATTAATCCCTTGTCAGTAGCATTGTTTGCAAATATTTTCTTCCAGCCTGTATGTTGTCTGTATGGGAGACTGCTAACCTGTCATCCATCTGAAGACTTTGGAATAATCATCACTAGTCTATTTCTCCAAATCCTGTGACATGCTTTTCAAACCTTTTTACATTCTAGATACTGCTGGACATAACAACTGAAGACTTTGGAATAAACTACTAGTCTATTTCTCCAAATCCTGTGACATGCTTTTCAAACCTTTTTACATTCTAGATACTGCTGGACATAACAGCTTGCCAAGATCCTTTTAAAATGGGTCACCTCTCATCTCTTTTGAAATCCCAATTCAATAAGAGTAACAATATACCGGAAAGAATAAAGCCTACTGATGCTAAAAAGAAACAAAAAAAACCACCATCAATGTAAGAACTATAATGAACTTCTGAAAAATAGTCATTGGTGTGATATTAATCAACATATAAAAATGCAGAGATAGAAGCTCAGAATAGTAACATTAAAGAAGTACCAGCAGTAAAAGACCAGAAAGTCATTGATTTCTGAGCTGCTTTGGTTCTTATCTCCTGCTCAGCCCATTTTTTTAAACTTCCTAAAGATTCCTGAAGTCACTACTATCCTTTCAATATACTAATTTTTACTTAGGTTAGCCAGAATTTGATCCTATTATTTACAACTAAAGAACCCCAACTAACATACCAGCTTAAAATATAACTGTGTAAATATATGGATGAAATAATATTTAAATATGCAAGGACCCCTAAAGTTTATCACCCGGGTGCCCATTCTGAAAAAATACATAAATACATACATACATACCTAACTTAAGAATGTAGCCAAAAAATACTTAAAAGAATCCAAGAAAAAAACGCAAAATGGGATGTTAGAGATAGTCAATTTTACCCAGAGTTACACTTAAAAAGAAACTCTTAGTGGACAGCCATAAATCAGTCCCAGAAATAACTAAATCCAAACTGAAAGATTAAGTCAGAGGACTTTTCAAATCTTATCAAACTTTAAGATGACAGAATATTCTATTACAAAAACTGTATGATTAAGAACCTGATATAATTTAGCAGTGTGACATATTTTAGTGGTGTGATGAAAGTAGATGCTTTATTTGTCAACATGGAAAAAGAATGGTAATTAGAAACTCTCAAAAAAGAAGAATGTACTAGGAAATCATAGTCCAGATATGTAAAGCTAAATAAATGTGGCATATTTTCTGCAGTTGATAGTAAGAAAAAAGACTTCATTTAATCTTGACACTTTTTAAGTGATCCAGGATAAGTCATTGAACTATTGGTCAATCCATTCATTGTACGGCTGTAAATAATATTACAGTTAAACACACTATTGAACACTATTTAATGGCTTCCAGTTTTTGGATCAACCTATTGACAAAGCATATAAACCTTACATTTACAAAGCAGGATGAATAAACCTAGACAGTGTGGAAGTAATGGTATAGCTTTAAAAAGGAAAGCTGGCAAAGAAATCAAAAGAAGTTTAGACATGTTAATTATGTTTTGGAAAATTACTAGATGCTGATTGAAGTCAAAGGACCAAGAAATAGAGTATAACCAATAAAAGAGCTAAAACTACAAAAATACTTTACCTAAAATAAAAAACTGAGAGTCTACTGGTAGTATTGTCGAAGTTAGTGTAAGTATACTATATGCTTTAAGTGACAGCAGTATTTTAAAAAACTATTAAAGTAATAATGGTAACCACTAGGAACACTAAAAGTGAAAACTTAAATTGCTTACCTTTTGGGAATGGGAAATGTACCCTGCTCTTCTGTCTGAACTCTTGCCATGTTCGTGTATTACTTATGTAATTTTCAAAACTTGTGTAATGTATCATAAGAAACTAAATACAGTATCCCAGAGTGACCTGATCCATGTGGTTATGATATCACATTGCTTAATCTGATCCTTGTTTTTTCTCCAGAAATGCATCCCAGGATTGCAGTAGCTTTGATAGTAGACCCATCAAGTTGTAAGCATAGGCCACTTAAACCAGCAAGTCTTTCCACATGAACTTGTGTTGAGTTACAACTAAAAGCAGAACTTTGCTTTTTTTATTGTTAAATTTCATGTATTATTTTCAAACCATCATTGCAACCTGCTCAAATTCCTGCTATTTCTCGTTAACTTACTTCTATGTTATATTCTGTTGGGTGACAGGTAAGTATCTCAGGCTACAATTATCATTCCCCACTGACCTGGAGGAGACAATTTCTGAGTAGTTTTCTCCTTAAAACTGCTGAAGTCTACAATTCACATCATTATTTCATGAAATATGAAATTCCTTTTCTTTGGAAGATCCAAATTCACCTGGTATGGCTGAGTTTCTTATTTTATTCCTTCTTTTTGTTTCATTCTTATTCTTACCAACATTGCAACATTAATTTTGGTTCCCTTTTTTCTCCTTAGAATTTTCCTGCATTCTGGTTTACTTCTCAAAATATGTTTTCCATCTTGTCTAAAAATGTTTTACCCTCCCCCTAGCCACAGCTAGAAAGGCAGTCTTCAAACCTGCCCAGTTTCTCTTTTAACAGGCAGAACAGATTCACATAATTGACTATTCTAATCTCAGAAAAGAAAACAAAGAAAATGCATGTAGGTCCCTGGAGCAGTTAGTCTAACTTGGAACATCTACAGCCTGCTTAATTGGCTAAGCCTCTTCACTTCTGGGATTTTGGTTCCATGGAGACTCCCAAAGCCACTAGGTATTATTCCTTTGCATTACAGTCAAACCTAGATCTCTTCCACAAACATAGAGGCACAAAGACTCACCGAAATTCTTGATGATAAGATTCCAAAATATTTCGATCATATATTCCTATATTTTTTGCTAAGCCTATTCATATAAGGTTATTGCTTTTATATTCCAGTCTTACCTTTGTATTTAATGTCCCCAAAATCTTTCACTTCCTTTCATAAATAGGTTATTTTTCAATTGTTTTATTATTTTTGTTACTGTCCTTGGTTCCAACTTCTCACTAAGTTAGATATATAAAAATATTGGGAAGGGAGGGAGGAAACAGTTTATGATTATCTACTTTCACCTTAGGAAAGTGGTTCTTAAAGTGGTCACCAAACCAGCAGCATCAGTAGCACCTGGGAACTTGTTAGAAATGCAAATAATCAGACCCCACCCTAGCTCTATTAAATCAGGAATGCTGGGGATGGAAAATATTGATTTTGTTTTAACAAGCCCTCCAAGTAACTCTGATGCACACGAATATTTCAGAATCACCTCCTTAAAATAATCATACGGAGATATACTTGGTCAAACTTTATAGATGGTGCAGAATTACATATAATAATCATTTCTATCTGAAGAATTTCATCTAGCAAATTTTAATTAACATGATATATTCTTCAGATAGCCCCTATTTTCTCCTTTAATTTGTGGAGAAATCCTAAAAGAAAGTAGAGAGGGAAGGGGAGGGAAGGGGAAAAGTTTGGGCTTTTCAACGATTAAGTTGAAGAGCACTGTCAGACAAAAAGTGTGGGGGAAAAAAAGCACACAGAAATCTTCCTATCATGCTGTTGATGAAATAGTTCAAGCAAGAAGCATTCACGCTCAAGAGCAAGAACACTTCAAGAAAATTCCTTTGGGAATTTTTAGGCACAGGCCCTTCTGCAAAAGTGTTTATCTGTGTGGATATGGGGTTGTTACTCAGGTAGAGATCTGTTTTCTGAATGTTTTACAAAAAAGTGAAAGGGCTTTAAAGTAAATAAATGGGCACTTGTGACTATTTTCATTTTGTGTATCAGCTGGTCTGGGAGTCAGCAACATTTTTTTGTGAACAACCAGATAATATTTGGAGCTTTGCAGTTCATTCAGTCTTGTCACAACTACTCAGTCTTACAACTACTCAATTCTGCTGCTGTAGAAAGTGGCCATAGACAACACGTAAATAAATGGGCAAGGCTGTGTGCCAACGCAACCTTGTTTACATAAACAGGGAGTGGAGCTGAGTTAGCCAGAGGGCTGTAGTTGGCCTACATTTGACTACACCATAGATATATGACTTTTAACATAAGCACATGTACAGTTTAGGTGAAAAAGTAGAAAAGAGCCACTGAAGGTAATTGAGGCATTCATGAAAATTGTTACCTGTGAAAACGTTTCCCTGGGCCACTGCTAAACCTAGTCCTAACTAGGACTAACTAGCCACAGCTTGTTTTGACTGTAAAGCCTGCTATATTATATTTCATTTTTTGAATCACATGTTTGCATTCTTCTACTCGGATACTATTACCTACTATATCCTAGTTTCTGCTTCTCAAGTCATGTCCCCAGGAGAACGGTCCATCCCAGGTCCCCTCCATGAATTCACATGAATTTTCTGTGCCACACAGGGATGGTAGGATTACCATGATATTCTTAGAAATTTAAGTCATACAATGTTACCATCTTATGAAAAGTCATTTGCTTGTTAACTGTATGCAATTAGATTAGTTACACAAAACAGTCTCCTGGTACTCAGTTTGGTGTGTATGCACAAAGAGACACTTTTTTCTGGTCACTGTTCTTTTCTCTCTCTATTCTTCAACCCGCTGTTCTAATGATCTGCCACTGAGAAAATGCAATCCTTTCCACCTAAACCGGTTTCCTAGTTAAGCGCCAAACTACATTTGGTGACTCTTCCTGATTATGCCCCCAGAAATTTCTAAAACGAAGCTACAGTTTGCTCTATATTTCCAAGGACACCATTTCTCTATAATGAGAAAGTCTTCAACTCATCCTTCTTCCTCCCACCCTCAGTCCTAAACATCTCAGTTCATCTGGTGTCATAACTTTGTATGTATCTTTATTCATGTCTAACATGCCTAGTTCCCTCAAATGAACACAAATATTAACATATCTTAAACCCAAATATAGTCAATTACACCAATCCACTTAAATTGTGATTTTCTCCTAATCCATTCATGATTGGCATGGAGAAAGGATTTTTTTTTTTAAGCTGTACCCTAAGAGTGCTAAGAGAATAGACAAGGAAACAGAGATACCTCTTCTTGGAGACACATTTCACTTTTCTCTGCTTGACAGCACATCTCCACCAGGTGAGCAAAATCCACAATAACTGATTGGAACTGCATCTCTGCTGCATATGGTTCCTGCTTCACAAGGTTGCTGAGAAGTCTGAATAAGAAATGAGTGGCAAAAATAAAATCATTCCCTGAGTTCTAGAAGGCCAGCTTGCAAACCTGCCTTACTTATTTAAAGCTGCACACCACCCATGCCTTTGCATAGCTCTCACTCTTAAGTTTACAGGCCCTGAAAATGCCCTGATGTCTTCATAGTTTTCACAGTATCCATCTCCATCATTTATTCAACATATTTTTCTTCAAGCACATCTCATCGATATAACTATTATATTAAATTTAATTACCTTTATGTAATTATTACTAGGGTAAGTATTATTTTCTATTTTTATTACATTGGGTGGTAAATAGGTTATACAATAAATTAGCTTTCCTATAATGTTTTGTTATGAACAACATTTATTCTAAACAACAAACTTCCCAATAAATATTACAAGTATAACACACCTGAAAGTTGAGGCCCCCTTATATGTTACTAATAATAAAACCAATACACTAATTTGAAACTTCAGTAGTTTGACAATCATCTCAGATTTCCCTCACAGAATGAGTTTCCCCACAACTATATAAACATCGGTGTTTCAACCACTTAGAATATTTAAAATTATAACCTGGTTTCTGTCTCTCTGTTTAATAAAGTAGTATCGGGCTTCCCTGGTGGTGCAGTGGTTGAGAGTCCGCCTGCCGATGCAGGGGACACGGGTTCGTGCCCCGGTCCGGGAAGATCCCACATGCCGCGGAGCGGCTGGGCCCGTGAGCCATGGCTGCTGAGCCTGCGCGTCCAGAGCCTGTGCTCCGCAACGGGAGAGGCCACAACAGTGAGAGGCCCGCGTACCGCAAAAAAATAAAAATAAAGTAGTATCCCAAATCTTCCAATGTTGTCCTTTTTTTTTTTTTTTTTTTTCTTTATTGGTCAAGAGAGATTTAACTACAAAGAAAACAAGCATGAAGGGTAGGGGAAATGTACATTAATCCATATTTTATTGCTTACTCAGAAACCTTCATTTACTCTTCATTTTCAAATTCACATTGATAATACCTAGTGGCCTTATTTGTACTTGAATAGGTATAAAAGAAAATATCTCAAAGCTTTAAGTAGCTATTCCTATGACACTCTAACCCAAGGGTCCGGCAAATATTTTAGCCTTTTTCAGCCAAGAGGCAAAATTGAGGATATTATATAAGTACTTATATCACAAGACAGAGAACTCCAGGCCCGCCCCACCCCTGGGGTGGGCTGCCCCAAGTGGCTGGCGAGCACAGTTTGTGCCAGTTGCCATCAGCTGGAAATGATGGTGAAGAGGGACCAGCGGTGGAGAAGGGGGCGCGCGCCGCTTGTCTCACTCTGTGCCCCAGTGACACGCCCTTTTCTTCTCCCTGCACCCCGCTCTCAGCGCGGGCAGCCGGCCCAAGGCAAGGTGACTCTCTGAGTCGCTTGACTCCTGGACTGAGATGCCACCCACCCCTCTGCTGTCCGGCAGTCGTCAACAGTGAAGTCCCCACCATGCACGTGGCACCAGCGCAGGCACTGGGCGGAGCGAGCTCGGTCCCAGGCGGGGAAGGCAGGAGCGAAGCCGGGGAAAGAGGTGAAGCAGACGCGGCACTCTGCAGCTCCCAGGCTTAGCTTGCTCAGGCAGTGCCCGCAGGACCTACAGAAACAGCCCTGGCCAGATGGCCGTAGCGTGCTGACCCCATCTAAGCAATCAGATATTTAGCTTCACTTGGTAGCGCCCTGGACATGCCTCTGAACTTCCCATTTCAGCTCAACCCTCTCCCACCCTCCCCCCAGCCCCCAGCCTTGAGGATAGACAGAGCTGAAACAGCAGCATTACTGAAGATAAGGAAGCACAAGCCAATTTTCTTTTCGGGAACTGCTACAGTGATGAGGTGGGTTTGAGAAGCATGTAATCACTGCATCCTCTGAGCACCAGTAAGACACAGTCAATAGAAGCTAGGAGATTTTAATTAACTCCATGTTTGCCCCTAATCCTAAGACCTGGGAATTTAGAAAAAAATCAGAGAGGGGACAAAGACATATGTACAAAAATATTCATTGTCACAATTTATGATACTTAGAAACTGAAAACAATTTTCATGCCCAGAAACAGGGACTGGTTAAGTTCATTATTGTACCCATATACTGGAATATTAAAAAGCCATTAAAATGCTGTTTTGAAGAATAATCAGTGACAAAACTGCACACATTATCATTTTTAAAGCTACATTAAAAATGATGACAACAGCCAACATCTTTTGAGTATCTTGATATTTGTTCTGTTTCAGACAATGCGCCGAAAATTTATAAATGTTACCTCGTGTAATGCTCTCTGTCACCTCCTTAATAAGGCTCTATGCCATCTCCACTTTGCGTTTGTAACACTAGTTTCAACTCCTTGGGAACAATATAGATCTGGGCATATATAACAAGCCAGTGAGGTGAGCTTCCCTTCCAGAAGG
The DNA here is from genome assembly GCF_964270905.1 of Leucopleurus acutus. Lineage (NCBI taxonomy): Eukaryota > Metazoa > Chordata > Mammalia > Artiodactyla > Delphinidae > Leucopleurus > Leucopleurus acutus. The sequence continues at coordinate 109,099,826 of NC_139146.1, read as the reverse complement.
CATGAGGATTGAGAACTACTTTCGAGAACTCGTCCTGAGACAAGAAGTCAGGCTCACAGACTTCCGCCCATTAAGAAAGGTCTGGTCAGTGGAAGACGGGAGTAATTCAGTGGTTCCCCAGCTGGGCCTCCATTACACTCATTTCTGAGTTATATGGAATCAGGATAACTCTTTGAAAGGGGGCTGTAAGAGTGCTTTCGTTAAAGTCCTGCACACCGTTAAGACACAAGCAGCACTGCCACAGCACCTGTTAAACGTGTACAATCCTGAGGTTTGGGGGAGGTATTATTTTTTCCTTACAACAAAACATAAAGCAACTTTGTCATCAATTGAAAGGGATCCAGTCTGCTGCTGAGCAGGAGACAGCAGTACCTGGAGGGCATGACTGTTCCCAGTGGCACAGGAGTGGTGCCAAGGATCCAGGAATGCCTGGAGAATTCCTGCGGAGTGGGAGAGGCAAGGGGAGTTTCATAAGCTCTCCCCTGAGGATTCTGAGGATAATTGCTGGAACTGAAATTCTGTATAAGCAGGTAGTAGTAAGAATGTGCAAAACTTGCATTATTATGTATTCAAACCATAGACTGATGGACAGAGGGCAATTGTGGGAGTGTGCACTTGTGTACAGATATGGAATTATGTATTCCTACACTATACATATATTTATAATGGGTATCTCTGCAGTGTTGGAATAAAAGTATTATGTTTTTCTTCTCTTTTCTGTATTTTCTAAATTTTCTGCAAAGACTATGTATTACTTTAATAATAAAGTAAATCAACATTTTACAAAGAAATAGAATAGTATAAGCATTCTTTTTTCTATCCAACTGTTCTGTACATTTTGATCTTTTTTTAAATTATGTTTTATTATAGTTGAGATATGTACATATTCAATTTTCCAATTAGACCTAAACTTGATCCCACTTGAAAGAAAACACTGTGCTTGTTTGTGTCTCTGTATCATTCAAGTCTGTATGGTTATGTATGATGTATGGTCAAAACAGTTGATACTATCTTTGAATAATAATTATCAGTTTTTAACAAATTAATTATTCAAAGTGAGAAATACAGGCTATTTCCCATTGGAATTTTGGTGGTTTTTGTCTCAGAAAATATTCCCCCCCAGATAACAATGTTGTTCATGATGCTGAAATTCACTACCCAACCCATAAAAGCATAGGACAGCTTCAGTCCCATGTTACAGAAACTAAGCATCATGAGTACCTACACAGTGAGATTACCACATTTCCCAGCACCCACTGGGGCTTCTATGGTGTGACCTAGGGGATTCAGCACCCCAAGTGGCCAAAGCTGGTATAGGAGGGGCACTGGTTTTACTGTGAGTTCATGCAAAATCTGGACTTCTTTTTCCTTCCAATGTCATAAAAAGTGCACAAACTTTGCAGTCAAACTTACTTTGGCTCAAGTTAGGTCCTCCACTCACTAGTCTGTGTGACGATGGGTAAGATACTTAACCTCTCTGACCCTACTCTATAAAATGAGAATTTGAACACCTACATTGCAAGGTTTTTGTGAGGACCAAAAATAATACTATATTGAAGGGCTGAGTACAGTAACTGGCATACTAAAGGCACTTAATAAATAGTGGCAAAGATAATATGAATAATTATTTCATCAAATTATGGCAATGATAATCAATAATTATAGTAATAGCGCAACTTGCAACTTTCGTTTCAAATTATTGGTTGCTTCCAACCACAGTCTCCCTTCTCCCTGACTCCCACAATAAATGGTACATTGTCACAGCTTCTCACCTACTTATTCATTTATTCACTCAGCAAATAATTGATGAGCAGTTTTATAATTTCCCTGAGGGTCTGAGCTGTAGATTTAACAATAATAGAGAAACCTAGCGGAGGATGTAGGAAGGCTCCTTCATATGTACCCTTCTTCTCCTTCCTCACAAGCTCTGGGATTCCAATTGTCTTCATGGTTTGAACCCTCCCAACCCCTCTAGTCTCAGCCTCAAAGGTTCCTCTCCCCTCTCTCACCTATGCCTCAGACACACCCAACTATTCTGCTCTCTCCTCTGTCCTGCTGGGTCAGCTGGTTTCTGGATGCACGTCTCCAGAGGCACCGGTAGAGGGAACACTTGTATGACCGCTGAGCTTCCAGATCAAGTGGCAGCTGCTTACCTAAAGCACAGGGAGCTCAGCTCTGTGCTCTGTGACGACCTAGATGGGTGGGATGGGGGGGTGGAGGTGGGAGGGAGGTCCAAGAGGGAGGGGATATAGGTATACATACAGCTGATTCACTTCATTGTACAACAGAAACTAACACAACCCTGTAAAACAATTCTACTCCAATAAATAAACAAACAAGGAGAAACACTTTCACTGTACTGGGATAGGTAAGTGGAAAAAAGGGTCCCATTATGAGAATGCAGGTCTGGGAATGAGATTTGGAGCAGAGGTATCAGCATGTCGTGGTACCTTCCCTTGACACTCCAGATATGAAGGCTGCCTTTTCTACAACTGGGGACTCTGTGCCATTTGGAAGCTAGGCCCCCCTCCCTTACAATGACTTGCCACATACCTGTGATCTGCTTGCAGTGGGTTTATCTCTCCTGTCCACTTCCTCGCACCCACCCAGCCCACCCCCCAGATCTCTCTACCTATCAACCTAACTGCTGTTTTAAAACATTTCCCCTAATTCTATTCATTCCTTTAGTTTTAAATTTTTTAATTTACCTTTTAAAATATTAGATCCTACTTTTAATCCTCAAGACCATCAAGTTGTTTCCAGCTTTTCATTTCAATGATATTAATCTTTTATTTTCATTACATTTATTCACCCTTTCATTTAAAGCACATTCTAGTCTTCATATACTATCTTAAGTCTTAACATTTCTACTCTGTATTTTTCTTAATTGGATTTTAAATTCTTTTCCTTTGAACTTCTATTCTCTTTATTTCCTCTGTCTTATTCCATGACCTCATTTCTGCCTTCTGTTTATAATCCTGCTGAATTTTGTCTTTCCCCTCCAGGAGCCCCTTCGCTTTTTTTTTTTTCTTTTTTGTGTGTATGTGAACTTATGCTATGATGATCAGTCAGAACTATATAGGGGTGAAAGCCATGGAGAGAACCCCTACCACTTTCCATGAAATTGGAGAGCTTTGTCCAGCCCAGCCCTTGACTCCCAATATGTATCCTCCCAGAATATTCTAGAAATCTCTACATTAGCTGTCTCTGTGTTATTGCTTTCTCCATACAGAAAACACAGTGAATTCACTAGAACACGGATGCTTCCTAATATTTCACACTTTTCATCATCTAGCCCTTACATGAAGATTTTCAAGTATTAAAAATTATCACCAGCATTATAACCCCTTGATTAGGGCACACTAACAGCTACATGTTGGTAGTTAAGTATATGTGCTTTCAGCCAGGTAGCCTGGGTACAAATTCCAGTTCAACAACTTATTTACCTGTTGCATGATCTCATACCATTTCTTCTTGCCTTCTTAGCCTCAGTTTCCTCACAATTAAAATGGGGTAATAATATTATCTACCTCCTAAATCTGTGGTAAGGATTTGGTGAGATGACATACATAAAGGGTGCCTATCTATGCCAGAGAATTTCCTCAAGAGAAAGCAAAGCCCGAACTCTAAAAATAAAGTATTATCTTCTCACATCAGCCTGGGCTAAAGAAATAATGGCTAACTAAGTGTTACAATGGTTTTTGGATGCTTACTGGAAAGCTTTACAGTCTAGTTTGTGATCAGCTCACCTTGGGAACTGAAGAAAGGACCTCAAGGGTCAGTTGGCTTATGAATTTTAAGTACTGTGATAAAACAGAATAAGTGACAACCTTGCGCTTGCTGACCACGGGAATGTGTTTATCCCCAAGGCAACAAAAACTTTGCCTCATTTGGCAAGATGATATTGTTGGACTAATAATATTTAGACTCTCCAAGAGCAAGTCTTAGAGTAAATAAATTAATTAGAAGTAAGCTACCAACCATTTCTAATGATCGGGGGGGAGAAGGAACTATGAGGACCAGGACCCGCTTTCTCCTGAGGACAGGATCAGGGGCACGTGAGGAGGGTGGGAGGAGTGGGTGGGCACTAAAGGGGAACTGCCCCACTGCCAGGAGGTGGAGGGCTTTTGATGCATTGTGTTGATTCAGGGTAACCAGCATGTATATATACATATAAACAAAGATCCTTACTTTTGCTTTTCGGTTTGTAATTCCTCCTCCTGAGCTCTGCACAAGGCCTCATTAAGGTTGACGACTTGGTCACAGGATAAATGTGGAGGAATGTAAGTTCCATCTACTTGCAGATCATCAAAGCAAGGCTTCCTGAAGGCATACGAGTCATCACAGCAGTGACCCACACCAGCATTGATAGGCTCTGCCTCGTGTCTTCTGCATAAAGCTCCAAGAATTAGCTTTGCCTTCCCCAGAAAAGAATTAAAATAAGAGCCATAAGGTTTGTGGTCATTAATATTTTTTTTTTATCCATAGAAAAATATTCTCAAATTCTAGTTTCCTGCTAATTTGGCCTGGATTTCACTGTCTGGGAAAGAGCAAGAGTGTCAGGTGAAACCTGGTTCTCAGCCTTGTCCTCCCTCTTCCTGTCATCCTCAAAGGTCAGTTCCCTTGGACCCGACCTCCCAATTCCTCCTCAGTGTGCAGTTTATAGACCAGTGTTGACTTGAGGCAGGAGTTTCTTATGCTCCATCAAATTCAAATCAAGTCTCAGGTCAACATGACTGCTAATTTGACCCAGATGCAAGACTGATGAATGCACTTCTAAAACAGCTCAAATCCAATGTGTTTCTGTGTTTTATAACTGGACATCTGTAACTACCACAGAACTTGGTATATGATAAATCACCTATAAACACTTGTTGAATTAATGAAAAGTGAATAAATGAATGGTGAAAGGAATCCCTGGATCTTATTTCAGTTGTCTCCTTCCATTTTCTTGTCTCCTTCTAGAACAGTCACCTTGCCTTGCTCCCAGGGTGTGTCTGATACTTATCCTGACGCTGTCTGCAAGGCTGCCTGTATTCCACTCTGAGTATAATGACCACACAAATTCCCTGTCACTTATGTATGTGGGGATGAAGTGACTGAAACCAGTGAGCATCAATATTTAATTTATGAATTTATTGAAGTAACCAAAGAGATCACTTAAAAACAAGGTTTTAGGAATATAAATCAAGAGTTCCCCAAGGAAGGCATGATTAGATAATAAAAATTTATAATAAAATAAAAGGAAGACAGAGCTGGATAATAAAACATTTTAAATCTGTAACCAAAACAACTATCTTTTATCAGAAAAAAAGACTAACTTAGTATAGAGGAGATGCTCTACCAAGAATATAGGACAAAGAAAGCTGTCACCAAACAAGAATTCAGTAGCGTTAAAATATACCACTTGAGAGAGACCTGGAGACGAGCATCCAGGTCCTGGAGTGATGTTCTCCACTGCTAGGAGGGAATAATTCATATCCCTGGAAGAAATATCTCTCAAGACCACCCCTGCCCTTCCTCTGATTCCATTTGCATGAATACCCATATCCTAATTCAACTTCCCAAGTAATGTGATTCAGGGAAAAGTGTAGCCTAGTTATTAGACCCAATTATTCTTGACATTGGGAAGACATTTCTCACTGTAAATGAAACCTGGTATTCTGTCTAATGAAGGTAACACTTGTAAGTTTGATGTAAGATAACAGAAAATATAAATATTTGGTCTTTGACCCTGGTTCCTGACACAAAGCTCCTGGTATGCTTATAAATTGCTAAGTGATAAGGGCATTAGGAGCAGCTTTTGTTCTAATGAGATGACTCTGAGTGAGCTCCTGGATGGGGGCTGGTCTCCAGAAAGACCAAGACATGATTAGAAGCTTGGAATTTTTAGCCCCACCCCCATGCTCCAGAGAGGGGAAAGAGGCTGGAAATACAGTTAATAATTGGTCATGTCTATGTGAGGAAGCCTCCATAAAATCCCAATAGTATGGGGTTCAGTGGGCTTTCAGGTGAGTGAACACATCCAAGTACTGAGAGGGTGAGACACCCCAACTCCACAGGAAGCTTCTGCACTTGGAACCCTCCCAGGTCTCACCCTATGTATCTCTTATCTGGCTGTTCTTCTGCATCTTTTTCATATCCTTCAATAAACTGGTAACTGTGTTTTCCTGAGTTCTGTGAAGTGCTCTATAAAATTAATTGAACCCAAGGAGGGAGTTGTGGAAACCTCCGATTTATACCTAATCAGTCAGAAGCACAGGTGACAACTTGGACTTGTGATTGGCATCTGAAGTCAGGTGGGAGCAGTCCTGTGGAACTGAGCCCTCAACCCGTAGGATCTGATGCTATCTCCAAGCAGATAGTGTTAGAATTGAGTTAAATTGTAGGATTCCCAGTGCTTGCTTTGGGGAAAAAAAAAAAAAACCCACACATCTGGTGTCAGAAGTGTTGTGAGTATGGTAATCGTGTGAGAGTAAAGGAGAAACACAAGAGGAAGCTGGGTGGTTTTTTCCTACACTTTTGATTAGTATGAGTTAGTCTAAAATCAGCAAAATCGCTTTTGTTGACTTGAAAATCCAGGGAATAGACCTTGGGATATGATCCAGGCAAAGGTCTGGTGAATCGAACATCCCCAGTTTTTGCAAAGTGATAGTCTTATTTATCCCTGCTGCTAATCAAAGACAATTGGCATGAACTGACCAGAAATAAATTCTCTTAAGGACAGAATTATTAGGTTCCATTGACAATTCATAGACGTGTCCACCAACATGAGACTGATTGCTGGGGCTTGGAGTTCAGAACTTTTAACAACAGACAGACATGCAGTCAAGGATGCACTTACCGAGTTCTCCATGCAAACAAACTGTTGCTCATCATTCAGTGGGCAACATGTGGTGGCAGCAGCCGCCATGTTCTTCGTGAATATAACCAACTCCTGAGCAGATAGTTGTGGGGCTTTCTTAGTATAAAGGACTATGAGCCTGAAAGAATAATTTCCTCTTATTCCTGGCAATGGCTATGTGCCCAAAATGAAGAATTCTACAAAGTTTTCCTCAATATCTGACATTGTCTCTGATGTGGGATGAGCAAGTCATTAGATTGGGTTTAAGTCTATCCTTTTAGTTCTTGACACAGTGGCTCAATGGCTTATTCAGTATACCTGGAATTCCCTTTCCACCTCACACATTGCTCCACTCTCATCCATCTTCTTTCTACTTATGAAGGATACTGTGATAGCTAATTTGGATGGCTGCAAAATCAGACTCATAGTAAACAGCTTCTGAAATAAATATATGCACAGGCCGTTAAAGCATGTATGGTTGTCTACAACGTGTAGGAATAGAAGCTACAGCAACCAACGATCAGGAAACATGTCCTACTCTCATGGTCTCACGCCTCTAGTGGAGGAGATAGAGGAGTACACTCAGTGTAATGAGAGGAATAGAGAATGCTATAGGTGCACACAGAACGACATCTAATCCCATCCCAGGGAGGTCAGGTAGGCTTCCTAGAGGAAATGACATGTGAGCTGAGATCTGATAATAACTAAAAATGAGCCAGGTGAAGGGGAATGAAAGTAAGAAGGGAGCACTTAGAAAGTCACTGATTGTGATTTTTTTCTTAATTAGGGGGGATTGGGAATTGAAGAGAGGAGAAGGAAGAAAGCTTAACTATAGAATCAGATTTACATTGTTTTTAAGATAATTATGGTTGCTATATAAAGAATGGATTGGAGGTGGGCAAGAGGCAAAGTGAGGGAAGAAAAGTCCATGCCAGTAATTCAAGTGATGGCCTGAACTAGGAGAGTGGTAGTGGGAACTGAGGGATATGGAGAGAGATTTTAATGAGAAAGACTCTGCAGAACTGAATTTGAGGACAAAATGTCAGAATTATTTATTGCATTTATATTATAATGGAGTTAGGGGAAGAATTTAGCTATAGCATCCAAGGAAATAGTCAACCTAATCCAGTGCTTCTTAAAGTGTGACCCCTGGATTGGCAGCATCCCCTGGGTACTTGTTAGAAGTACAAATTCTCATGCCCCACCCCAGATTTACTGAATCAGAAACTCTAGGGGTGGGCTGTGTTTAACAAGTCCTCCAAGTAATTTTGATGCACTCTAAAGTTTGAGAGCCACCGGTCTAATCCTTAAGCTAGACATTAGCAACTAAATACAACAGTAAAAAAAAAAATAATAAGCCAAATATTCTAAAACAAGAATAATTTTTTTGGATCCATTATTCTGGACATTTAATTTAAGCTCAATATTATGGGACACTGTATCAAACTGAACTTTTCCCCAATACTCTGCTTCTTTTTTTTTTTTTTTTTTTGAGTAGAGTTCCCTGTGCTATACAGCAGGTTCTTATTAGTTACCTATTTTATACCTGTTTCAATTTTAAGATCATTTTATCAAAACACACACACACACACACACACACACACACTAAACTGTTTGGATTTTTATTGAAATAACATCCACAAACGTAGTGCTCTCCACCTGGTTTTCTGCATTCAGTTGTATATATATTTTTTTGAATTTTTGAATTTTATTTTATTTATTTTTTTATACAGCAGGTTCTTATTAGTTATCCATTTTATACATATTAGTGTATATATGTGTGATGAATTGGGAGATTGGGATTGACATATATATATATATATATATATATATACTCTGCTTCTTAATAGACTATTACAGTAAGATCTTAAAGGTAACTGAAAATTGGCTTTTTTGTTTTTTTGATATCTTAATCTTTGAAATACAATGGGATTTACCAGGCTGTCTGCACACAAAGAGTTAACGTGTGCTCCCTCTGACTAAGGTGCCTGTTTATCTCTACTCTTGATGGTGAAAATACTGTATTTGCTATATTGACCTGACTTCAAACTGATGAAGAAAACCTAGATTAGATCTCTGTTGCAGCCTTGACTCCAGATTGCATGCAAAGCCCCAAACTAAATGTCCAGGTGAAGGGTAGAGGGCTCCTGTGGGATTGCGGAAGGGCAGTCAGGGTCTGCCGGCTCCCTGACCTCTGGGCATTGATTGGAATCTGGAAACTGGCCTAAAAAGCAATGTAAAAGCACCCAAGGTTATGTGGACAACTGTCTTATCAAGACAAAGATAACTAGGTTAATTCTGAACTGAGTTTTTCCTTGGCCTCTGAGATTTTAAGGTTGAATATAGACTCCTAGCAACTCTCAGCAGCAGGAGTCAACAAAAACTCACGAACAACCACAAATTTGGACAATATCTTGGAAGCATACCTGTCATGGAAGTTACTGTCTCCTAATTTCTCATGTAAATCACACTGATTTTTCACATGCTCATGGCTTTCATGAACCACTCTTTGAAACATCTCTTCCTGAAAAATAAAGATAATCAGTGTTTATCTATCGTTGCAACAATATATCTTGAGGTAAGATTGCAAAACCATCTTCTGTAATAGTTTAATGTGACTGTTTTACTAAACCCAGGGTTTTATTTACTTAGTGAGTTTGGAAATGTTGAGAAAACACATTTTGCTGAAACAGGAATGGTCACGTACTTTGTGGAGAAAAAAGTGGGACAGCAAGATTGATATTTAGTTTCCTGTGGTATGAACTCATTTATGGGCTTAAATGGCATATTTTACAAGCATAAAGCTAACCATTCATCAAGCCAAAAAGAGGTCCTTAAAAATAATTTATAGATCTAAGTTTAATTGATCAGAATGTGTGTGTGTATGTGTGCATGCTGGTTATTTTTAATAATACAGCATTTTTATGTAAACAGTACAGATATAGAGATATGGATGTAGGTATAGAAATATAGATACATATTAAGAAGTCATGGTTTAATAAAAACAAGTACCAGACTTGAACATAGTAAAGCACTCCACGAATACACGTTAAAGGGAAGCACATGGAATTCTCAGAGCTAAATGAAAGTTCAAAGAATTCTTGAACAGTGCAAATAAAATTCCAGTGGGAAGATACGAGTGACCTTGCAGACTTAGCTCTTTGGTAGGAGCACTGGTTATCTTCTTAAGTAATCAGACCTAGTCCACCTGATCCTAATAAACAGTATTTGTTATAGTAAAAATTTTACCTGATTGGCAAACTGTTTGCCTGGATTTAACACTTAGCCTTGTCCTTACTGCCTGTGTGACATTGGACAAGTCACCTGAACCTTCTGAAACTCAAAACTCTCATCTACAAAATGTAGCTAGTACTTATGCCATTACCTATCTTACCAAGCTGTTGTGAGAATAAAATAGGACACTTGTTGTAAAGCTACTTTGTAAACTCTAAACATCCATGCTCCTATAAGGGGCTATTATCATAATGATGATTGTGGAGTCTACAGGTGATGCTATGAAAGGGTGCTAACCTACAAAAGACTAAGTCGCCTTCATTTAGCCTTCTCTCTGGGAACAGGAAGGTGCTAGGTGTACCTGCTTGAGCTCAGACAGGACAAGAAATGCCTTCATCCTCCATCCCCACCCACTAATTAGCGTAACAAAAGCCAGAACCACCTGGCTCCTGGTAAACTGTGGATAACAGATTGTCTGGTCAGAGAGTTGTAAGGCAACCGGCTTTTTCCATGTCAACTACACAACAGGAGCTGCTGACTGTGAACAGTATGATTTCTGGCCTGAGATAGGGACAGTTTCCAGGCCTGCTTGGTGGAAACCGTCAACCTTCCCCTACCCTAATAGGCTATGCTTTCATGCTACCTGCTACCATGCCAAGCAAACTTTAGAGAAGATTGCACAGAGTTGTTTTCATAAAACACAGAATCTATAAGGCAGTGACTCACACAGAAAGTTGCTGCTGTGTAATGATGTGGCCTTTGGTTTAGACAGAAATCAAAGTTTTTGTGTAGTGCTTGCAATTAGAAAGAACATGCATAATCATCTTACAAAAGTACAGCACTACTAACAGCATTGGACTTTTCCCTATGTTTATAATCATTTATGAGAAACAGGTTTAAAAAAAGGAATTTACCCCATGACTATAGCATTCCAGAGGATTTTCTAATTTACAGCATTTTCCCAGTAAGTTTTGATATACTGTATCCACTCTTAAAATCACTGGAACTGCCAACTCTGGATGTCTTCTTGAATATTCATAAAGAAACCTGTAAGCACATGAAGCATATCAGAAAGTAAACACTAAATTCTGAAGCCATAGTTTTCTTTCAAAAGCCACCTATGACCATGACATTTATTCAATATTTTAACTGACTTTAGGTATTTGAAAATCTTGGGAGGCTGGCAGGGAAGTTTTATTGGCTAGATTTTGAGATAAGGAAACCAAATCAGTAAAATTATGTGATTTTTCCAAAGTTACACAGTAGTGAGTGGCAGATTCAAACTTGAACCTAAAACATCCTGACAAGATTTAGTTCCTGGCTCAGGGTCTCTCCTTACTTTTACTAGAAATTCATTTCAAGTGTTTGGGTGAGAACATTTTCTTGATGACCTTTGAGGCTAGATTTTTTTGTAAGACTGTGCTGACTAGGTATTAAATAACCATCTTCCCCTGTTTTCCACATAAGCCTTCAAGCATCAGTTGTCCATAATCTGCACGTTTTTCTGGGTTACAAGAAAGAGAAATTTGGACTCTAGAATATTTTCAAAGGAATCATAGAATTGCAGAAGGGACATCTGAAGTGATCTTATCCAACTGCCTCAGTTTACAGTTGGAACCCAAAAGTCTGGGGAAATTAAGTGGCTTGAACTGCATTTCAAAGCTGATGCATGACCAAGCTAGACTGGAACTCAGGTCTCACAACTCATAGTCTAACGTAATTTCCACTAGGAAGTTGTGCCTATCGACTTTTTCAATACTAAATGCAAGTTTAGGGATAAGTGAGTTCAGGTAGTGACATTTACTTTTATAAGCAGTGTCAAATGTAATTTCAGAAATATAGCTAAAGTCAACCTACAGAAAACTTTGAGGAAAATTCAAATTCTTATGTTTTGTTAGAATTTAGCTGCTCCAAATTATACTTCACAAAGTGACTTTGGAACTATTTCAATCACTCAGTAATATTGTCTTAATATTATAATATATTGAAATCAGTTTGCTTTATGCCCCAAATAATTTGCACTTCTGAATGGACACCAGAGATGTTAGAACTCCATCTCTTTAATCTTGTAATGCCACACTATGGCTTTGAGAGTAGGTATTAAATTAATTAGAAGAGCTGGCCAGGCATACCAATCTGAAACCCTTACTTAGGGATGACTCTAAGTCCCTCAGAGCAAAGCCTGCACACACTTGACGCTCACTGTGTTTTTTAAAATTCCTATATTAGTTGTCAACATTTAAAAATCAAGGGACTTCCAACTTCTCTAAAAATGCAGTTGATCCAACGACCCAAAGCCTACATTCCCATATGGTTACAAGTAGCTAGAGCCAAATAGTAGCTGCAACCTTGGACTCCACAAGGCATCTCCTCTCAGCCATTTAACCATTCACTCACATCATTGGCTCGCCTCTGTCATCATTCAAGTTTGCAATCTCTCCCAAAGAATCCATAAATACAATATACCGTTACTAAGATTTTACAAAAAGCCGTATTACTCTTGTAGGAAGTCATCTTGTTTGTCAGTGAATTGTTTGCATACAAACTGGTCTTCTGTAAACCTGCTAAGTGGCAGGGATGAGAGATCAGGTTTGTCATTTTCTGAGTTGATAATGCATTCCCCTCGGAATGGTTCTGGCAGTTCACAGCATGGAGTGATCTTGCTGGATAGTGTAGCCTGTTTAGAGCAGGTATAGTTCATAAGCTGGCTCTATAAACATAAAAGAGCAGTAATTTTTGATGACTTCATTCTGAACTTATTTCTTTTTATTGTTATCAGTAGAAAACCAGAGAAAAACTTGGCATCTTATATTGCTTTTTCCATGGCAAACTGTGAGACCAAAAAAGGTCATTTATAGTGACTCATTCTACTAAGAAACCTTCTCTATTTGACTTTACTGAAGTGTCACAAGTTCTTCTAACATCTCTTAAAGAACTTAAAGAGAGACAGACGGTATTATTGTTTTCAAGTTTAGCCCAACAAAATACAAATGAAGAGTTTTATTACTTGCTACTGTTGTTATCGTTCTGGGATCCCAGTTTAGAAAACATTTTGTCTCTGTCATTTTCTATATACATTACTGTAATATTACTATAAAACTTACATATTTACTTATATATACACATACAAAAATAAGTACATGTGTGTATGAACAAGCTAGTCTCTATACTTAAGGAGCTCACAATCTAGTTGGAGAGTCAAGTAGTTAAACAAGAATAATAATGCATTATAAAATAAATTGTTAGAGAAATGCACGTATTATATTTTGGAAGAAAAAAGAGAGATTGGCAATCCAGACTGGATAAAGGTCAGAGTGAAGATCTTGAATGATTTGAATCTTGAAGGACAAATAGAAGTTAGTTGGAAACAATGGAGAGGAAAAGCATACTAGAATTATCCATCTTTATATATAAAGAGTCTTAGATGTGAAGAACATGGCATACTTGGGAAATGGTATATAGGACATTTTGAGCTCATTGGGAAAATTTAGTTGAGATTAAGATTAAGGGATCAGGAGAGAAGAAGAACGTACTGAAGATCTAGATCTGAAAGTGGTAAATTGAAGCTGCATTGTGAGGTCAGGTTGAGACCGATAAGGAAGAGTGTGTACATTAATTAAGCGACGAGCCTGCTCTCAGCGGCTTAATAGGATCCAGTCTGTTTCTTTCTCAATAAAGTCCTATCGAGAAGGGGAGGTGTATTGCCTCTGGGCAGTAGTTCTGAGAACCAGGCTGACAGAGGCCCTGTCATCTTCAACCTGTAGATTCTAACATTGACCTCAGATTGGGTGTTTTGGACAGGAGATTTTATAGGCCAGGCCTAGAAATGACATAAATCGCTTTTGACTAGGCTCCACCTAGTTGTGAGACTGGAGTAAATGTCGTTTTCCAAGAACTCTGTCTTGGAAATAGTCTCTTTGCAAAACTAATTACTTAAAGGAGAAAACATATATACATGGGGGGGAAAGGAGGTATAACTACATAATTGATGTTTTTAGTTATCAAATAATAATATTGTCATGTAGAACTCTATATTTCTAAATGAGAAAGTGCTAATGAAGGAGATTTTTTTAAAGGAAAATGTATATTTTAAAACCTGACAAAAATAAGTACAGTTGATTCTCATTATTCACAGTAGTTATAAACACTGAATTCATGAATATTGAATCATCTACCCTAGAGGAAATACAGAACAAGTTTTCTGCAAGTCTCTGGCCACATTTTCGTCAACAGATCAAGACATAACCTTATTTTGTGTATGTTTCTGTTTAAAAACACCTTATTTAATATAGAGTAGCCCCCCCTTACCCACAGGGGTTATATTCCAAGACCCCCAGTCAATGCCTGAAACTGCAGATAGTACCAAATCTTATATATACTATGTTTTTTCCTGTACATACATACCTATGATAAAGTTTAATTCATAAATTAGGAACAGTAAGAGGTTAACAAAAATAACTTATAATAAAATAGAGCAATTATAACAATATACTGTAATAAAAGTTATGTGAATGTGGTCTCTCTCTCTCTCTCTCAAAATACCTTATTGTACAATTTTAATGCCTTTTCCACCTTAACTAAGCACTTATGCACTGTGGCCAAAACTTTGGCAGTTTGAGGTGTGACAGCAAAACTAACATGAATTTCTTTTTCCTTCTTCACAATTTCACAGATAAAAGATTTGTTCTTACCATTGATCTTAGCAACCTCAGCATATGATTTTTTTTTCTCATTCCTATTAAGTTGAGAACTTCCACCTTTCTACTTCAAAGGTACACTTTATGGCTTCTCTTTGGCAGATCCAAATTGCCAGCATCACTACTCTTGTGCACTGGGGCCATTGTTAAGTAAAGTAAGGGTGACTTGAACGCAAGCACTGTGATCCCAGGACAGCCAATCTGATAACCTATATGGCTGCTAAGTCACTAATCCCCGAGAAACGCTGGACAAAGGGATGATTCATGTCCCAGGTGAGATGGCACGAGATGGCACAAGATTTCATCATGCTACTCAGAATGGTGCACAATTTAAAACTTGTGAATTGTTGATTTCTGGATTTTTCTGTTTAATATTTTCAGATGAAAGTTGACTGTGATTAACTGAAACCTCAGGAAGCAAAGGGGGCAATAAGGGGGACTCCTGCGTATGGGTGATTTATTCACATTGAACTCATAGCCACCAGCACTGTTCCTCATGCATGAACAAAGCTTATCTAAAATACATATTCTAAAATAGAACTACCATACGACCCAGCAATCCCACTACTGGGCATATACCCTGAGAAAACTATAATTCAAAAAGAGTCATGTACCACAATGTTCATTGCAGCTCTATTTACAATAGCCAGGACATGGAAGCAACCTAAGTGTCCATCGACAGATGAATGGATAAAGAAGATGTGGCACATATATACAATGGAATATTACTCAGCCATAAAAAGAAACGAAACTGAGTTATTTGTAGTGAGGTGGATGGACCTAGAGATTGTCATACAGAGTGAAGTAAGTCAGAAAGAGAAAAATAAATACCATATGCTAACACATACATATGGGATCTAAAAAAAAAAAAGGTTCTGAAGAACCTAGGGGCAGGACAAGAATAAAGATGCAGACATAGAGAATGGACTTGAGGACACGGGGAGGGGGAAAGGGTAAGCTGGGACGAGGTGAGAGAGTGGCATGGACTTATATATACTACCAAATGTAAAACAGATAGCTAGTGGGAAGCAGCCGTATAGCACAGGAAGATCAGCTCGGAGATTTGTGACCACCTAGAGGGGTGGGATTGGGAGGGTGGGAGGGAGACGCAAGAGGGAGGAGATATGGGGGTATATGTTTATGTATAGCTGATTCACTTTGTTATAAAGCAGAAACTAACACACCATTGTAAAGCAATTATACTCTAATAAAATAAAATACATATTCTTTCCACAAGGCACATCACAGCTTCTAGGAACACTAGACAACACTTCAGAACTATACTCGGGCCATTTTAAAGAGCTAACTCATCAACAAAAAGCACAGAAATGCAGAAAATGTGGCACTTAATAGACTGCAAAAAGAACACCTATTTACAGTATGAGAGCTACAACAAGAAGGCAGAGAGCATCACCTTGTTCTATTGTAGCTGGAGCCATGCACATGGGGCAACTCAGATTTCCACTGCTCTGAGCATGCATAAATCTGGGAATGACCACAAAGTGCTGTGAGTATTGATTTGGGGGTCACAAATAAATTTTGGCATGTAGGTGAATTCTCAAGTATAGAATTCATGAATAATAAAGATTGACTGAAAAAATGTTTAAATAAATCCATAACAAAAGAAATGGAGAAGCTGTCACATCAGTTTGTATCTCCATCCCTCCTCCAGTTTCACAGACAAACCTGAAAACAGGTAAGTTACAGTGCTATTTAAGTTATTTCATAGAATTCGAAAGGAAAAAAATTCTAATTTATCTTTTAGAAGTTATCATAACTGGATACCAAAACCTGATAAAATATGTGCCAAAAAAGAAAGTTCTAGATCCATTTCACATCTAAAGATAAATGCAAAATTGTGACATATATATATGGAGAGAGAGAGAGACACCATAGATATAGTAAAATGATATTGACTTGAGCTATGTAAAAATGGGTAAATATTAAGAAATCTTTTAATATAATTCTTCAATGGATAAGTCAAACAATAAAAATCAAATGATCATCCCAAGAAGACAAAATAATATTTACTAATGTTCAGAATCCATCCTATTTAAAACAAAACAAGACAACCTCTAAAACAGAGTGAAACATCTCAACACATAAAAGTATCTTTGTCAAGCTAATAACTCTAAACCTGTTTCCTTTATAGTCTAGAATAAAAAAGGAATGCCAGAACTATCTAAAGTTACTTTATATTGCTTATGAATACTACCCAATACAATTAAATAACTGGAGATTGTTCTAGCATTCCTGTCATAGTATAGACAATAACAGGAGCTGTTCTAGAGTTACCAGTTTGGCATGGGTATTGTTTATGTGTTAAAGGATTTTAGAGATTTTTCTTTTGTTTTGTTTTAATACCTATGGATAGGTCCCAAAGTTCCCTGTAATTTTCACCTAATCTTCATGCAAATAGGATCCTGAGAGCCTATCCTAAAGAGCCAGCATGACCTCTAAGTGTATAGGATAGTATTGCTTCCAGTATGCGTTGAGATTCTTGCCATACGGGAAGTAATCCAAGAAGCAACTTTATATTGTCTATCTCCAGGATGGAATTGGCAGTAGCAGCCACCATCTTTCAGTCAAGCTGAATGTGGCACTGACCAAACAATGGCCAACTGCGATGGCTGCCAAGGGAAAGCTATGGTCCGACCCCACCTCTCTGTTCCAGCAAAGTAGACATTTGAGGACTGAGAATCTTAGGGGTTCTACTGAGTGTTCGATTCAATGATTTTTCTATTTTAATTGATATTGTTACCCACATTCCTTAATCTATGTGTAATGGGGCAAAAATTGTTGGGGGTAAGGATTTCTGCCCATAAGAGTCATAGATTTCTCACTGAAATCATGATTGTAGTCTTTCTTTGTTTCTGTTTTATTTTTTATCATGATGAAAATTATTCAGTTTTCAAACTTGTAGAATGAATAGGAACATACTTGTAATTTGTGATTTACTAAAACGTTATCAGGATTTTAACAGCTACAATTTTTTTCCTTCTCTGGGATTTTGAGACTTTACATTTGGACGTGGGGCAGGTGAGTTCTATGCTGTCCATGCCCCGGCCCTTGTCCCTTGATGCCACATCTTTGCTTTTGGTGGTTTCTTCTTTCCTCCAGGCTGATAAGGCCTGAGGGTATAGTTTGCAATTCTAAGACTTTCTAGAGATTCAAAGATGAATGAAATACAATCCCAATTTGGAAGAAAATTAGCAGCCAGCTCTAAAAATTTAAGAATAAAAGAATAAAGTAGATAGAATGAGGAAGGAAGAAGGAAGGAAGGAAGGAAGGAAGGAAGGAAGGAAAGGAGGAAGGAAGCAAGGAAGGGAGGAAAAGAAAGAAAGAAATTGTTTCATGGGAAGAGAAGAGAGAGGAGGGGAGACACCATTCTGTTGGTAATATTGAGAAATGATAATTACTTTTTTAGATTCATCTATACCACCCTCACTTTTATTTAAAAAGTACAAGTATTTTAAAGAGTTTTAAGAAAAGAGAAAGTCTTACTCTGCCAAGCACACACCCTACTGTATTTCCTTCACAACAGATCTGATGCAGATTTTTAATATCCATGGCCAGTTTGGCAATTTCAGAAAAGTTAGCTTTAGGTTGTTTTTTAGTCAACAGAACCAATTCCCTGAAAAAAAAAAAAAAGTACATTTTAAACAGTTTTTTGAATTCAATTCTTTCTAAAATTAGTTGTAGTTCATTGAGTAACCAAAAGAATAGAAACACAGTTGCAAATGTAGGATGAAGACAGTTGTATATTATAAGTGCTTTCTATTTCTACAGTGATAGAACCCAGAGCCATACAAAGATGTAAACCACAAAATGAAAATTATTCACTTCATAATCGTGTAAATACAGTCATTTTCATCATTCAAATTATTGCTTAAAGTAGTTGAGTTGCTTAGATAGGTAATTTGGGAATTTATCTGACCTGACTTTCCAAATAAAATTCTTTATCAGAAAGATAATAATTGTAAGAGGTTTGGTTCTCCCTTGTCCCTCTCTGTTGACAACTGAAAAACATCCCTGAAATTTTTCTAGAAATATGAAAAATGGGCTTGCCTTATAAGGAAAACTGAGCTTCCAGGCAGCCCACTGTTATCCTAAATTGGGAATGAAGGTGATATAAGGGAAGATGCATGTCTTCAGGGGTAAACTTGGGACAGAAACACAATCTGGGCCCAAGATACAGGCACACTGAGTAGCATCAAATTCTCCTCCCACCCCACACTCCTCTATCCCCACCTCAAAAAATACCACTCACTTTTTCTGTCCTACATGACATTAGAGCCAAAATATTTCTTATCTTCCAAGAGAAAAATACCTTTTGTCCTCCAGCCTTTACCATGAAGAACTACTAAGCGTGAGCATCTGAATGTACAGAAACTTTTGTGCACTGGAGAAGAGCCTAAAGGATTTGAGCTGATGGAAGAAGTTGATAGAGGAGATATCAACCCCACAGGAGATAGTGGGTAGAGAGGAGGACTGTGCAGTTTCAGGCACAGCCCAGTGTGCCCTATTGAACAGGCAAATAGCACACGTGTAGAGAAAGGAACCAGATTTGCACTGAGACATTAGCAAATGAAAGATAAATGATTTTTCAAATGAGTTTAATCAAAGAGGGTGATACAAAGCAACAAAGTCCACAAATCTAAATAGGTAACTTACACTGCTTTTGCTACTTTGTGGTTGAATTTAATCCCAATCTCACATAAGTGGTGATGCCTCGAGGATATTTCTCTAACGTATTTTCTGATGGGTTCTAGCTGTAATTAGAAAACCAACTCATCAAAGAACTATGGTAACAACAGAAGAAGTTTATCTCATGGTTAGTAAAGAAGAGAGAAAAATAAAAATCATGTATCACCTCAAAATTAGAAAGTTTTTATTGTCTTATCTATGAGGCCAAAAGTAAAAGCATAATTTGGTGAAGGTTCTGTTTTTTTTATTTTTTGTTTTTTATAAAATAGCATCTCACTTCCCCAGAGATTGTTCGTCCCAGAACTTAGACATCTGGCATATAAATGAGAACAAGAAAGTGAACAAACAAAAATCCAGAGAGCCACTAGAATAAATTTTGATAACGTCTTACAGTTGTATTTTGGTTTTATTCAAGTTACTAGCCCTGTCATCTTGAACATGTTTCCAAATGCTTATCTATGATATATGCTCCAGTTTTGCAATATATATTAATGGAGCCCCCCCCCCCCAGAAAACGTTTATATTCTTTAACCCAGAATTTTGACTTTTGACTTCTAATAAAAAGAACATGTATTTAGGTCTCTAACCAAAACTATATATTCAATTTGATCACAACAATGTACAAAATAAAACCTGTGAATGAAAAAAATGAATAAAAGGAAATATACCAAAATTAGTATCTCAGTGTGATGGGAGAATAAACAACATTTTAAAATTTCAGAAGAGCTCTATATATTCACTTAAAACATTATATTGACCATATATTATTTTAACTTGGGGTAACAACACCTTACAATGCTTTTTTTTAAGAACAAGTTAGATAATGTATACAGAGGCAATATTCAAACCACAAATCTGGCACAATGATAATAAATTATACTTTATAATTAATTATAAATATAATTATTATTTTTATTCTTATTTTGTTGTATTATACTCATTTGAAATCAAATACAAACAAGCTTATCCACTTCTTCACAAGAGAGTCTGTGAAGGCTTAACTCATAAACTGCATTCTCTGATCATAGATACAAGTTTTACATGATTGGCTATGCAATTTTCTCTGGGCAAGGAGTAATAACTTCTTGAAACAGACACCCTGGAGGCAGCAAGACTGTAAACATCACAAAATGAGGGAGAGGAGAAAAGAACTCTTAGCTAACTTAAAAGCATCTGCTTATGCTTAGTATGTGGATGGACCTAGAGATTGTCATACTGAGTGAAATAGTCAGACAGAGAAAGACAAATATCATATGATATTGCTTACATGTGGAATCTAAAAAAAAATAGTACAAATGAACTTATTTATAAAACAGACATAGAGTCACAGATGTAGAAAATAAACTTATGGTTACCAGGGGGAAATCGGGGTTGGGGGGTAGGGATAAATAGGGAGATTGGGATTGACATACACACACTACTATATAAAAAATCGATAACTGAGAAGAACCTACTGTATAGCACAAGGAACTCAATACTCTGCAATGACCTATGTGGGAAAAGAATCTAAACAAGGGTGGATATATGTATAACTGATTCACTTTGCTGTGCAGCAGAAACTAACACAACATTGTAAATCAACTATACTCCAATAAAAATTTTTTTTAAAAATTATAGGGGCATGTTATACATTAAGGAAAAATTTCCTCTTAAAGGGTTAAGATTAAGAAAACTTTGAAACAAGTTACCTAAAAAGAACTCACCTTCATGAAAAAGTTCATTCTTCCAAAATGCCAGGTAATGAGACCTAAGTCTACACAATCACTTGTTTTTGTTGTTTTTAATAATATGAAGCTAACAGGAGAAAAAAATGACTGTCCTGCTTAGGAATTCAGAATTGGCTTCTGAAGGAATTGGAGATGACTAGGGAAAGAAATATATATAAGTAGCTTTAATGATAATCGCTGCGATTATTGAGTACTTAGCATATGCCAGACTCTTTAGATACATTATTTAATTTCTTACACAAGGTAGGTGATGAGGAGCTCAACAGGAGAAATAGCTTTAGAGGAATAGAGAAATAGGGGTTGAGAGGAATATGAGAGAAATTCTCACTGAGGAGATCAAAGAAAACAGCAAGGAAGAAGCAGCACTGCCCTTAGACTTGAGGAATTCATCAAAACGATTATCAAACTACTATTCATTTCAGCATGACCTTGGGGAAAATCCATCTGGTGTGCCTTCTAAGGATGGTTATTTTGTGTTGATATTTAGAACCTTTAATGAACATACATAAAAAGTACTTTTATCATGGAACTAATCACCGATTTATGTCTATTCAATGAAGGAGAAAAAGCCACACAGTTAAAATTAAGTGTGAGGCTAACTGTATTTTCCAAAGATGGCTATAATAACAACTTCTATCCCATGTTCTTCTTACAATGAGCTTTCGTTACAGTATATTTACTTTCCCCTTCAAACTGGTGACATTTTATGATATTTCAACCAATAGAGTAGAGCAGAAGTAACTTTTGAATCCTGGTCATAAAAGGCCATGCAATTTCTGCTTCATCCACTAGAAAACTCATTCTTGAGACTTTGGCCATATGTCAGCAGTCCAGTTTCCCTGAGGCTGCCATTCTGTGAAGCAGCCCAAACCAGCCAAGGCAGAGAGACCACATGGAAAGGCCCTGAGATAATATGAGGAGAAAGAGATGTTGGACCAACCCCCAGGTACTACAGACCTTCAGAGCCCCAGCCATTGACTGCAACCCCATGAAAAATCAGTAGCCAGAAAAGCCCAGATGAGCCCTTCCTGAATTCCTGACCCACTGAAACCATAAGAGTAATAAACTCATTGTTATTGTTTTGAGCCACTAAATTTTGGGGTGTTTTGTTATACAGAAATAATAACTGGAATATTAACTACTTACTATGAAGTTATATTTATGCTAGATCATGCTTCTCAAAATTGAAGGACTATAAGAATTGCCTGAGTATCTTGTTAAAATGAAGTCTTCTTTAGCAGGTCTGGAGAAAAGCTTCAGACTGTATTTCTAACAAGCTTCCAGGTGATGCATATGCTACTGGTCCATAGTCCACACTTAGCGTAACAAGTCCCTAAGTAAGGGTTGACATATGAATAGCTTACCTTTATCTGGAAGCATTCAGTCTTATTTTCTTCTTGGCAACAAGACCGAACAGCTGTTTCATAGCAAGCAGACATGGTCAGAATAGTGGGTCCATACAAGAATGGATGCTTCCTAGAAGTTTCATAAATGTACCTGTAATTTGACAAATACAAAGCTATATAATTTGGAATTCAAGAACATATGCTGACACTGTTTCTTAAAAACTTAGGATTCATTTAGTTTTGTTGACCTGAAACGTCTAGAATTTCATGGGGACAGAAATAGGATAGCACTGTACTTAAATGCATCAAAAGTTCACTACAGAGAGATCACTGTGAGGTTAGACAGTGCCCATGAAGTCACCAACTGTACTTTCTGGACCAGTAAGTAAAGAAAATCAGTAACTAAAACTTTTCATTTTTATATAAGTAGTAGGAGATAGAAAGTTCAATAGTCTAAACTGATTGTAAATGGAGAATTGTACACCTGGTGAAGGGGAGTTAAATTTAGAAGCTATTGGTGGGTGTTTACACTCATTATAGAGCCTGGGCACCAGGCCTGCCTTTCACTTATAATCATATCTCCTCACACTAGTCCACAAAGCTTACTCAAATTATTTATGCCCCACCTCCCCACACACACAAATACCCCGAAAAAGTTGACATTGCAGACAAAAACCGGCTCAATGCTCACACAAATCCACTTTCTTTTCTTATGTTCACAGGAAGACTACTTTTCCAGCCTCTCCTGCAGTTAGGTGGGAACATATAACTGAGTTCTAATCAATGAAATATGAATAAACATGCCATACACCACTCCTAGTAATTACTTTGCACAGTTCCCTAGTCTCTCTCTTTCTTTTTTGCAGTAACCTTGGAAACACTTGCTCCAGATGGTATAGCTCCAAGGTGGAAGGATCTTGCACTCCTGAGTTACCCCTTGGAAGAGTTCCAGAGTAGCCAATGAAGACAAAAAGCCAAAATGAAAGTATAGTTAAGTCTTTAATCATTTTTGGGATAGTATAAGCAAAAGGCTAAACTAGAGGAAATGCTGACCCCCGCCCAACCTCCACCCTCACCCCCCTTACTCTTGGAAGTTCAGTCAATAGATTTGTTTCATTTCAGCAAAGTTTCTCAAGCCCAACTTGTAAAACAAGGAAAGCAGAACTGACATTATCAAGATACAACTGCCACCCAAGATAACGCAAAATTCCTGGTTGATAGGAAATTTCATTGGAGCCATTCAATATCTCTGCTCTCTGTTGGGTACTATGCTAAACTAAGAGTTCATTTTTGTGCTGCAGTAACTTAGTTCCCATAGAGGATTTTCAGTATGAACTAATCTAATTTCAAATCTCCAAAGGCAAAGCTGAACTTAGTATAAGGAAAAAGCTTTCTAATAATTAGAGCCATTTAAAAATAGAATGTCCCTATTGCAAGGTAACAAAGGGTCACACTTATCTTACAATGATCAAAACTGTTATTGAAAATTCCTTAGATAATCCAGAGATACAATAACTACACTTTGGTGTATCTGTATTCTATGCTATCTTTTGATAAGACTGAAATAGCAGACTTTTCCTCTAGCTTTGATATGTTACTGTTTCTTTGGTTGAGAACTAAACAAAGTTGTTGACATAATTATGAAGCAAGTAGTTAGAAAATTATTTTTCCCTGAATATTTATGGTTGTATGCATATAAGTTAAATTAGCATATAAATAACTCCTTGATACTGACTTAATCGTATATGTTCAAGAAGATTAGATTCACTGCCTGAGTATTGGTTAGATTTCATAATCTCTGAACGCTCAAACTTGATTTTACAATGCCCGAACCTGATTTTATAAATCTCACCTAGAGTGGCTAGCACTTCATTTAATAGGTAGCCAAGTTCATATTACAGTTTCCCATTTGGTTGTCCCTAATGTCAGACCAGTCGGAACCGGCCCAATCCCTTATCTCTTAGTCCTTTCTCCCTAAGTGACTGGGGCCATTTAATTCCTTCCTGAAGGCTCAGTAACTTCTGGGGCAATTCTGCCCATGTATAGGTGAATTAAAAGTGTTTACGTTGTTCAACATCAAGTCACCCTGTCTGCTCATTCATTTCTGGTTTAGAGTTTCATGTCTAAAATCTGAAATCAAACCACCACCATGCGTTTTGCACTAGATCCAGCAATCAGATCTTCCCCTTTTTCCTAGTGTCTGAGTCTGTCTTGACCAGATGGCCAGAACTGCATTCCTTGAGAACTGAAGCTTTGTCCTTCTCTTGTCATTTTTACCTCTCTCTGGTTTTGGTTTCCTGCCTCTAACTTGCTCGTACCTCACTCTCAAAAGATAGACTTCTGTGCTAACTAGGAAACCAAAATATGAGCTCACCTACCCATGGGCTATCATGCCATCCACTCCAGGTGGAAATTACAGAATCAGAGTTCTTGAGTAGAAAACTCATCTCTGTCCGATCCACGAGTATTACTTATTCCTAGGTTCCCAATGACAGACTCTATCTCCATGCCTATCAGATACCCCTCCGGCTATCCCTTCGTGAACCTCCCAAATACTAGCCCATTGCCTGAGCTATTACCTGCTCTCTATTCCCAATACTCTGTTTAGTGTGCTTTGCCTACTAGACTGTATTTTTCAACATCATTTGCTACTGGTCTGACCAACCTAACCTTTGAGGAGATGGGTCTCTTACAGATCCTAGTCCTTTTTAATGTTTCATGGTACAGACATTTTCATGCCCTCTTGGGTTTACTAAGACCATATTGTCATTGTGAGGGAAAAAAATAAATTGTAGCTCAAATTTTCATTTTACATAATCAAGCTTTGGGTACTCAGAGGCTTTTATATTAAAACAAAAGATCTGTCTTCAAAATTGGAAAATAGTCTTTTTCAAAGACCTGGCAAGGAAATATGACTTACTTCTCTTTCACTGGCACATGATTCTCTTTGTCCATCTCACAGATCTGCTCAGGATTTGAAATTTGGAATATATCACTGTAACCTGCAACATCCTTTTTGTATGACAGGAAGCACTTGTGTCTTGCTGAGTTATTTGTATTGCAACAGTCAGAAGACACATGTCTGTCAGCCAACCCTTGGTTATTGCAAATATGCTCTAGGAAGGTAGTCATCTGTAGGAGGAAATAGTAACTTAAGGGAAGGCACTTGTGGTCTACATTTCTAACCACAGGAAAGTTAAGGAATTATATAGAAAAGGCAACTGAGTGCTTAATGTTATACTCTGTATCCAACAGTCCCTGGACATAGCTCTTTTGAGTGAAAGCCTTTTAAAAGGTTCTTAAGTCTAAATTCCCACACGCTGGACATTGGCCAAATAGAATTTATCATTTTCTCCCTACCTATGTAAGTGCTTCATTTTCATACAGTTGAAGGTATTAAAATAAAGGTAAGCCAAAATGTCCAGGACCTAAAGAAATCAAGGTATTTTTAATAAGAATTACCCACCAAGAAACAGCTCTTAGTTTGCTTTCCTTGCTTCCTGATTGTTTTTAGTTGGTTTCCATGGGAGCTTATTTTAAAAGTTAAACTCTGAGGCAATGTGTATTCGGTGTCAAATATTCAAATAGAAATGTAATGATTCAGTTTTCAAGTATCTTTGAATGGCAGTAAATGTGTGGGATGCTGTAAACCTCAAATGACGTATGCTTCCAGATTTGTGGGATAAGGGCAGAAAAAGGTCATCTTTGGAAATGGAAATAAGAAGAAATCGATATAAAATAAGTGAGGCTAGCCACTGGCAAAGGAACTTCATTTAAAGTGTGTCTCTAATTAGACTAATGATTTTTCTATGACTACTTAGAGTCTGGTTAAAAAAAAAAAAAAAAAGGTAGGTTTTAGCCCAAGAAGATGGAGTGAAAAAAATCTATAAATAAAAAAGAAAATTATTTATTTGTATTTAAATTGTTGATATGAGAATAACTGATACAAAAATATGTAGATTATAAGAATATGTTAGTTTTTATCAAGAATTTTTCTAAGCACAAGATAGACATATTTTATGAGATGATAGTAATTTTCAAGATTTTCTACTAAGTGGGAAAAAAGCCTATAATAATATTCACTTTTTTCTTCTTTTTTATATTCTCTTAGAAACTTTTAAAATCAGTACGTTAATTTCCCAGAAACCTTTATATGAGGATGTCAGACAATAATATTCTAGTGACAGAGACAGAGCAACCGACTTAAATTAACAAATTGGCATTCTAGGGTATAATTCATTCTCTTGAACATTTAGTTCTCAGAGTCTGATCTCCCAGATATGAAATGATAAAATGTAAGTTTATAAACCTACAAAGATTATATCTTGAGTGTGACACATGTACATATTGTTGCCTTAAAATCCCTTGCCTAATTATTCAATCATCCCACTTCATAACAACATCCTTTGTTTGCAATTTAGTTTTTAAAACAACAGAGAGAAAAAGGCAGAACATGATTCACCTACCAATTGGTGACAACATTCTGAAGGTGATTCATGTGGCTTGAGGATCTTGCACTTCTCTGCAAGATCTAGCAATTCTTTAACTATGGTTTGTACTTTTTCATAAGTCAATTTCTGAAGAAACTGTGCAACCATAATACTAGTGCTGAAACAGAACACTTGTGTGAATGCTGATGATAGAATCAAACTCTTTTCCTCCATCAATCTTGTTATATCACTGCCCTACTCCCCCCCCAAAATAATTAATATGATTTTACATTTCAAACAAAAGAATACTGATAATAAAACTCACACAGCTCTTAAGTTCTCCTCTAGATAATTCTGGCTATTAGAGTGCTGCATGGCTGAAAAAAAATGAGATTTTATTTACAGAAGAGGAAATTTTCCAAACTGAAATCCCCTTTGACAATTCAAATCTATATTTATTCATTCATAAATTTCCAGATTTATTTTTGTTTATATCATAAACCAGAACAAATTATATCTTTTATTTAAACTGTATTCTGTGAATGATTTCTTTCTAGTCAAACACATCATGTAGTTGAACTGTCATTGGCTTACAAATAAGTTGCACATACCTGTATTGATACTTCTGAATTAATTAAACTTGACTCTTTGGTTATCTCTTATTAGAAGTTACTAGCACACGCAAAGAACACTAAGAAAATTAAAGCCTGGCATTAGGAACAAAAGTATAAACATTAACACTTTGCCAGGCTTAATTTGGCAAAGACAGTAACTCATACATCTTGGATTCGCTCATCATCTTCATCATCTCCACTCACCACATACACATACACATGCTCTCTATTGAAAACAGTGTCTTCCTTCTAATATCAATAGCTTCAAAAGAGCTTAGCAGCTATCTATTTAATAAAGAAACCATTATTATTTACATATTAACAAGTAAAGGCTTTGGAGATAACTTATTCTGAGTTCAGCTTCTAGCTCTGATACTGAATATGGCCTTGAGGAAATAACTTAAGCACTCAGAGGTTCTGTTTCTCTATCAAATGTAAATAACTTCTACTACATTGGGTGGTTGTTAGGATTAAATGAAAGCCTATGTGTGAAGCATTGAGCACAGTGCCTGGCACATAGTAGGTACTGAATAATGTAGCTCATGGGATTATTCTTGCTACTATAAACACTATTGCTCTATCTAAAATCATTTATCCAATTTTAAATACAAGTTTGAAATATGTCATTCTCTGACCTAGAGTGGAAGTAAGGTGGAAAATGGAAAATGAGATCTTCCTGTGTGTGTTGCTTCAATATATCAATTCTCTTTCTGTATCTATTCCACAGGTTAATTTCTAGCAATCTTCAATGACTCTACTGACAGTGATGAGCACTGAGAAAGATAGCCTTTCCATGTATATGTTAATAGTCATTATGTTTCATCTCCTGGCACATGGGTGTATAGATTGTAAATAGGATTCCCTACCTGCATCTAGTAAACTTCTCTGAAGAGTCTGACATTTAATGGAGCTGAAGAAAACAAGCAAAGATATGGTTCTAACAGTCTTCATTATTTCAGATGAATCTTTATAGAGTACATTCTATCATTTGAATTAAAGAATCCTTTTATATTCTTTCCAAGTAATTGCTATTAATAATTAACGTTTTTCTGGTGAATGTTTTTCCACCTTGGCCACTATGACCCTCAAACAATTACAGAAATTCATGACAATGAAGAAATATTTTTCATAGATAGCATTCATTAACGAATACTGGATTTTAAAATGAGTCATGTCGGGGAGGAGCTTCAAGACGGCGGAAGAGCGAGACATGGAGATCACCTTCCTCCCCACAGATACACCAGAAATACATTTACACGTGGAACAACTCCTACAGAACACCTACTGAATGCTGGCAGAAAACCTCAGACCTCCCAAAAGGCAAGAAACCCCCCACATACCTGGGTAGGGCAAAAGAATAAACAGAGACAAAAGGATAGGGACGGGACCCGCACCAGTGGGAGGGAGCTGTGAAGGAGGAAAGCTTTCCACACACTAGGAAGCCCCTTCGCGGGCGGAGACTGCGGGTGGCGGAGGGGGGAAGCTTCGGCGCCTCGGAGGAGAGCACAGCAACAGGGGTGCGCGGGGGGGAAAGCGGAGAGATTCCCGCACAGAGGGTCGGTGCAGACCGGCACTCACCAGCCCGAGAGGCTTGTCTGCTCACCCTGGCTGGGAGCTGAGGCTCGGGCTTCAGAGGTTGGAGCGCAGGGAGAGGACTGGGGTTGGCGGCGTGAACACAGCCTGAAGGGGGCTAGTGCGCCACAGCTAGCCAGGAGGGAGTCCGGGAAAAAGTCTGGAGCTGCCGAAGAGGCAAAAGACGTTTTCTTGCCTCTTTGTTTCCTGGTGCGCGAGGAGAGGAGATTAACAGTGCCGCTTAAAGGAGTTCCAGAGGCGGGCGCGAGCCGCGGCTATCAGCGCGGACCCCAGAGACGGTCATGAGACGCTAAGGCTGCTGCCGCCACCAAGAAGCCTGTGTGCGAGCACAGGTCACTCTCCACACCTCCCCTCCCGGGAGCCTGTGCAGCCCGCCACCGCCAGGGTCCCGTGATCCAGGGACAAACTTCCCGCGAGAACGCACGGTGCGCCTCAGGCTGGTGCAATGTCACGCCGGCCTCTGCCGATGCAGACTTGCCCCGAACTCTGTACCCCTCCCTCTCCACCGGCCTAAGTGAGTCAGAGCCCCTGAAGCAGCCGCTCCTTTAACCCTGTCCTGTCTGAGCGAAGAACAGATGCCCTCAGGCGACCTACATGCAGAGGCGGAAAAAACCCAGAGCTGAACCCCGGGAGCTGTGCGAAGAAAGAAGAGAAAGGGAAATCTCTCCCAGCAGCCTCAGGAAAAGCGGATTAAATCTCCACAATCAACTTGATGCACCCTGCGTCTGTGGAATACCTGAACAGACAAGGAATCATCCCAAATTGAGGAGGTGGACTTTGGGAGCAATGATATATTTTTTTTTCCCCTTTTTCTCTTTTTGTGAGCATGCATGTGTATGCTTCTGTGTGTGATTTTGTCTGTATAGCTTTGCTTTTACCATTTGTCCTAGGGTTCTTTCTAAAATTTTTTTTATTATTTAAAAAATTTTTTTTCTACAAAAGGAAATTTTTTTCTTAATATAATTATATTTTCTTTTACTAACTTTATTTTAATTAATTTTATTTTCTCTTCTTCTTTCTTTCTTTCCTTTTTTTTTTCTCCCTTTTATTCTGAGCCGTGTGGATGACAGGCTCTTGGTGCTCCAGTCAGGAGTCTGTGCTGTGCCTCTGAGGTGGGAGAGCCAACTTCAGGACACTGGAGCACAAGAGACCTCCCAGCTCCACGTAATATCAAACGGCAAAAATCTCCCAGAGATCTCCATCTCAACACCAAGACCCAGCTCCACTCAATGACCAACAAGCTACAGTGCTAGACACCCTATGCCAAACAACTAGCAAGACAGGAACAAAACCCCATCCATTAGCACAGAGGCTGCCTAAAATAATAATACGGCCACAGACACCCCAAACCACACCACCAGATGTGTACCTTCCCACCAGAAAGACAAGATCCAGCCTCATCCACCAGAACACAGGCACTAGTCCCCTCCACCAGGAAGCCTACACAACCCACTGAACCAACCTTAGCCACTGGGAACAGACACCAAAAACAACAGGAACTACAAACCTGCAGCCTGTGAAAAGGAGACCCCAAACACAGTAAGTTAAGCAAAATGAGAAGACAGAGACACACACAGCAGATGAAGGAGCAAAGCAAAAACCCACCAGGCCTAACAAATGAAGAGGAAATAGGCAGTCTCCCTGAAAAAGAATTCAGAATAATGATGGTAAAGACGATCCAATATCTTGGATATAGAATTGGATATCCAATATCTTGGATATACAAGAAACGTTTAACAAGGACCTAGGAGAACTAAAGAGCAAACAAACAGTGATGCACAACACAATAAATGAAATTAAAAATTCTATAGAAGGGATCAATAGCAGAATAACTGAGGCAGAAGAACGGATAAGTGACCTGGAAGATAAAATAATGAAAATAACTACTGCAGAGCAGAATAAAGAAAAAGAATGAAAAGAACTGAGGACAGTCTCAGAGACCTCTGGGACAACATTAAACGCACCAAAATTCGAATTATTCGGGTCCCAGAGGAAGAGAAAAAGAAGGGGACTGAGAAAATATTTGAAGAGATTATAGTTGAAAACTTCCTAAATATGGGAAAGGAAATAGTCAATCAAGTCCAGGAAGAGCAGAGAGTCCCATACAGGATAAATCCAAGGAGAAACTTGCCAAGACACATATTAATCAAACTATCAAAAATTAAATACAAACAAAAAGTATTAAAAGCACCAAGGGAAAAACAACAAATAACACACAAGAGAATCCCCATAAGGTTAACAGCTGATCTTTCAGCAGAAACTCTGCAAGCCAGAAGGGAGTGGCAGGACATATTTAAAGTGATGAAGGAGAAAAACCTACAACCAAGATTACTCTACTCAGCAAGGATCTCATTAAGATTTGAAGTAGAAATTAAAACCTTTAGAGACAAGCAAAAGCTAAGAGAATTCAGCACCATCAAACCAGCTTTACAACAAATGCTAAAGGAACTTCTTTAGGCAGGAAACTCAAAAGAAGGAAAAGGCTTACAATAACAAACTCAAAACAATTAAGAAAATGGTAATAGGAAAATACATATTGATAACAACCTTAAATGTAAATGGATTAAATGCTCCAAGCAAAAGACATAGATTGGCTGAATGGATGCAAAAACAAGACCCGTGTATATGCTGTCTACAAGAGACCCAATTCAGACCTAGGGACACATACAGACTGAAAATGAGGGAATGGAAAAAGATATTCCATGCAAATGGAAATCAAAAGAAAGCTGCAGTAGCAATTCTCATATCAGACAAAATAGACTTTAAAATAAAGACTATTACAAGAGGCAAAGAAGGACACTACATGATGATCAAGGGATCAATCCAAGAAGAAGATATAACAATTGTAAATATTTATTCACCCAACATAGGAGCATCTCAATACATAAGGCAAATACTAACAGCCATAAGAGGGGAAATTGACAGTAACACAATCATAGTAGGGGACTTTAACACCCCACTTTCACCAATGGACAGATCATCCAAAATGAAAATAAATAAGGAAACACAAGCTTCAAATGATACATTAAACAAGATGGACTTAATTGATATTTATAGGACATTCCATCCAAAAACAGCAGAATACACATTCTTCTCAAGTGCTCATGGAACATTCTCCAGGATAGATCATATCTTGGGTCACAAATAAAGCCTTGGTAAATTTAAGAAAATTGAAATCGTATCAAGTATCTTTTCCGACCACAATGCTATGAGACTAGATATCAATTACAGTAAATAATCTGTAAAACATACAAACACATGGAGGCTAAACAATACACTACTTAATAACCAAGAGATCACTGAAGAAATCAAAAATTACCTAGAAACAAATGACAATGAAAACACGACAAGCCAAAACCTATGGGATGCAGCAAAAGCAGTTCTAAGAGGGAAGTTTATAGCAATACAATCCTACCTTAAGAAACAAGAAACATCTCAAATAAACAACCTAACCTTATACCTAAAGCAACTAGAGAAAGAAGAACAAAAAGTTCCCAAAGTTAGCAGAAGGAAAGAAATCATAAAGATCAGATAAGAAATAAATGAAAAAGAAATGAAGCAAATGATAACAGATCAATAAAACTAAAAGCTGGTTCTTTGAGAAGATAAAGTTGATGAACCATTAGCCAGACTTATTATGAAAATAAGGGAGAAGACTCAAATCAATAGAATTAGAAATGAAAAAGAAGTAACAACTGACACTGCAGAAATACAAAGGATCATGAGAGATTACTACAAGCAACTCTATGCCAATAAAATGGACAAGCTGGAAGAAATGGACAAATTCTTAGAAATGCACAACCTTCCAAGACTGAACCAGGAAGAAATAGAAAATATGATTGGACCAATCACAAGCACTGAAACTGAAACTGTGATTAAAAATCTTCCAACAAACAAAAGCCCAGGACCAGATGACTTCACAGGCGAATTCTATCAAACATTTAGAGAAGAGATAACAGCTGTCCTTCTCAAACTCTTCTAAAATATAGCAGAGGGAGAAACACTCCCAAACTCATTCTACAAGGCCACCATCACCCCAATACCAAAACCAGACAAAGATGTCACAAAGAAAGAAAGCTACAGGCCAATATCACTGATGAACATAGATGCAAACATCCTCAACAAAATACTAGCAAACAGAATCCAAGAGCACATTAAAAGGATCATACACCATGATCAAGTGGGGTTTATCCCAGGAATGCAAGGATTCTTCAATATATTCAAATCAATCAATGTGATGCACCATATTAACAAGTTGAAGGAGAAAAACCATAGGATCATCTCAATAGATTCAGAAAAAGCTTTTGACAAAATTCAACACCCATTTATTATAAAAACCCTGCAGAAAGTAGGCATAGAGGGAACTTCCTCAACATAATAAAGGCCATATATGACAAACCCACAGCCAACGTCGTCCTCAATGGTGAAAAACTGAAACCATTTCCACTAAGATCAGGAACAAGACAAGGTTGCCCACTCTCACCACTATTATTCAACGTAGGTTTGGAAGTTTTAGCCACAGCAATGAGAGAAGAAAAAGAAATAAAAGTAATCCAAATCAGGAAAGAAGTAAAGCTGTCACTGTTTGCAAACAACATGATACTCTACGTAGATAATCCTAAAGATGCTACCAGAAAACTACTAGAGCTAATCAATGAATTTGGTAAAGTAGTAGTATACAAAATTAATGCACAGAAATCTCTGGCATTCCTATACACTAATGATGAAAAATCTGAAAATGAAATTAAGAAAACACTCCCAATTACCATTGCAACAAAAAGAGTAAAATATCTAGGAATAAACCTACCTAAGGAGACAAAAGATCTGTATGCAGAAAATTATGACACTGATGAAAGAAATTAAAGATGATACAAATAGATGGAGAGATATACCATGTTCTTGGATTGGAAGAATCAACATTGTGAAAATGACTCTACTACCCAAAGCAATCTACACTTTCAATGCAATCCCTATCAAACTACCACTGGCATTTTTCACAGAACTGGAAAAAAGTTTTCACAATTTGTATGGAAACACAAAAGACCCCAAATAGCCAAAGCAATCTTAAGAACGAAAAACGGAGCTGGAGGAATCAGGCTCCCTGACTTCAGACTATACTGCAAAGCTACAGTAATCAAGACAGTATGGTACTGGCACAAAAACAGAAATATAGATCAATGGAACAGAATAGAAAGCCCAGAGATAAACCCACGCACATATGGCCACCTTATGTTTTATAAAGGAGGCAAGAATATACAGTGGAAAAAAGACAGCCTCTTCAATAAGTGGTGCTGGTAAAACTGGACAGCTACATGTAAAAGAATGAAATTAGAACACTCCCTAACACCATACACAAAAATAAACTCAAAATGGATTAAAGACCTAAATGTAAGGCCGGACACTATCAAACTCTTAGGGGAAAACATAGGCAGAATACTCTATGACATAAATCACAGCAAGATCCTTTTGACCCACCTCCTAGAGAAATGGCAATAAAAATAAACAAATGGGACCTAATGAAACTTAAAAGCTTTTGCACAGCAAAGGAAACCATAAACAAGACCAAAAGACAACCCTCAGAATGGGAGGACATATTTGCAAATGAAGCAACTGACAAAGGATTAATCTCCAAAATTTACGAGCAACTCATGCAGCTGAATATCAAAAAATCAAACAACCCAATCCAAAAATGGGCAGAAGACCTAAATAAACATTTCTGCAAAGAAGGTATACAGATTGCCAACAAACACATGAAAGAATGCTCAACATCATTAATCATTAGAGAAAGGCAAATCAAAACTACAATGAAATATTATCTCACACCAGTCAAAATGGCCATCATCAAAAAATCTAGAAACAATAAATGCTGGAGAGGGTATGGAGAAAAGGGAACACTCTTGCACTATTTGTGGGAATGTAAATTGATACAGCCACTATGGAGAACAGTATGGAGTTTCCTTAAAAAACTAAAAATAGAACTACCATACAACCCAGCAATCCCACTACTGGGCATATACCCTGAGAAAACCATAATTCAAAAAGAGTCATGTACCAAAATGTTCATTGCAGCTCTATTTACAATAGCCAGGACATGGAAGCAACCTAAGTGTCCATCAATAGATGAATGGATAAAGAAGATGTGGCACATATATACAATGGAATATTACTCAGCCATAAGAAGAATTGAAATTGAGATATTTGTAGTGAGGTGGATGGACGTAGAGTCTGTCCTACAGAGTGAAGTAAGTCAGAAAGAGAAAAACAAATACCGTATGCTAACACATATATATTGAATCTAAAAAAAAAAAAAAAGGTCATGAGGAACCTAGGGGCAAGACAGGAATAAAGACGCAGACCTACTAGAAAAGGGACTTGAGGACACGGGGATGGGGAAGGGTAAGCTGGGAAGAAGTGCGAGAGTGGCATGGACATATATACACTACCAAACGTAAAATAGATAACTAGTGGGAAGCAGCCGCATAGCACAGGGAGATCAGCTCGGTGCTTTGTGACCACCTAGAGGGGTGGGATAGTGAGGGTGGAAGGGAGGGCGACGCAAGAGGGAAGAGATATGGGGACATATGTATGTGTACAACTGATTCACTTTGTTATAAAGCAGAAACTAACACACCATTGTAAAGCAATTATACTCCAATAAAGATGTTAAAAATTAAATAAATAAAACGAGTCATGTCAATCTACCTGTTTTTTCAAGATTACACCACACAGACCTTGGAATAAAGTAATCAATAAACACTTTTGGTAAATATCTCATTTCCTAGAAATGTTTGTTGACGTGTACAAAGTTCGAAAATGCCAGGAGATCAGGTAAACATGTACTCTCCCAGA
The DNA here is from genome assembly GCF_964270905.1 of Leucopleurus acutus. Taxonomy (NCBI): domain Eukaryota; kingdom Metazoa; phylum Chordata; class Mammalia; order Artiodactyla; family Delphinidae; genus Leucopleurus; species Leucopleurus acutus. The sequence continues at coordinate 109,063,785 of NC_139146.1, read as the reverse complement.
TTCAAATAAATGGTGAAGGCCTGAGTTCCAGTGCTGGGCACATTTTTAGGTCGCTGGAGAGAGTGGGGAGCATAGATCTTGGGAGCAAACCCAAAGGAATGTGACCTAATTTACTGAGTGCTTGCTGTGAGTCTGGCACTTTGTATGATTATATTTAGATAGCCATATTCTTATTTCTTGAACAATAAATTAAGACTCAGGGTCATATAATTTGCTCATGGACTCACAGGTAGTACTTCAGGTCTGTCTGATGTCAGATCCCACAACACCCAAGAGCTAGTATTAACAGCTGAGGTCCCAACATCCCTCAGCTATTTTCTGTTTTGCCAATCATCCAGTTCTTGGGTCTAGGGCAGGACACAGGTGATTACTAATTAAATAAAATGTTTAAGCTAGGGACAAAGTGAGAGAGTGGCATGGACATATATACACTACCAAGTGTAAAATAGATAGCTAGTGGGAAGCAGCCGCATAGCACAGGGAGATTAGCTCCGTGCTTTGTGACCACCTAGAGGGGTGTGATAGGGAGGGTGGGAGGGAGGGAGCTGCAAGAGGGAAGAGATATGGGAACATATGTATATGTATAACTGATTCATTTTGTTATACAGCAGAAACTAACACACAATTGTAAAGCAATTATACTCCAATAAATATGTTTAAAAAAAGTTTAAGCTAAATATAAAGACTAGAAGTTTTGGAAATGGAAGATCACTGGTTAATACTTTAACCATTCCTGTCCTCAGTTTCCTCATTTATAGATGGAGGGTTTGGACCAGATAATCTTTACAGCTGGCAGTCCATTGCTTGATTCTTCTACCCACATTCTCATTTCTGGTTTCCTAGGCGAAGAAATATCACAAGTGAGACAGATATATTTGCCTGCAAAACAACAACAACAACAAATCTTTTATTTAGATTTGGGACACACTGGCTTATGGTAAAGAATATGGATGGCCCTGTGTGGTAGATTTTCGGGGTCCTCTAAACAGTCCTAATGCTCAGCATCTCTTTCTGTCTTGCATCTTTAGAGCTGTTCCCTTGAGATCTTACTCTAAGCCTCCTGGGATGATCAGAAATGGACCTATTGCTCTAGGGATAGAAAATCCTTTGGATGAGTGCTGCCAGACTGTCACCCATTGCAGACATTACTAATTGATCACTGTACTCTTTCTCTGAACCTAGACTAGCCTTAGAATCATTCATGGCACAATGCCTCATTACAGCCACTATTAATTGATTGTAACTGTCACTTAAAGAAAAAGAAAACTGTTGTACGTGTGCTAAACTAATTCCTCTTTTTAAAAATTTTGGACAAAATTAATTTCTCATGGTAATCCTTCTTTCACAGTAAGAGATTCTTGAAGAAATAAAAAAAAGTTAAGTTCTTTATTAGTAATTAGTAACAGAATTTTAGACCAGAGGAAAGACAAGCTGTGGAGATTATTTAAGCAAAGGCAAGGGAATGGGTTTTGTGAAAGAATTCAAAAGACAGCACAGAATTTGTTCTCTAAGAGAGGAAGATCTCCATGCTGACCTTTAAGATCAAAAATGGAAGGTGTCCAAGTATAAGACACAATGATGATTTTTAATAAATATTATTTTTACAGGAAACCTAATTCTAGTCCAAGTCATAGAAACAGAGTTAGAAAGAGCAAGGCTGGATCCCTGGATCCCACCAAAAACCTGGGTGGTGATGGCTCACGCACGTTCAGTCTTGGCCCTCATTATAGCACCCGAGGCTGATCACATTTCCAAAAATCTCTAGTACTAGAAAAGTCTTCCTGCATCGAGTGAGTCCAGGTATGTTCTATTCATTGGTATGGATTCTGTCTGAGCAATAGAGGAAGTGTGACTTGCCCTTTTTCCAAATCCTCTCTTCTCCAGGAAAAGCACGACTTCTGAATAAAACATTCCTCTCCTTCCTTTCTTCACATCACACTGGTTACCCGCCTTCTATCCGTGTGTTCTCTGGCACATCAGTGGAGAGAGTTGCAGGGCAATTTCCTCTGTGATAATAGAGTCTTGTGATGGCAGAGTTTCCTGAGTCTCTGATTTCATATCTGCCGCTCTTAACATAGCACTGGACACATAGCAGAATCCACTACTAGGTACAACATTGAATTAACAAACTATGCTCTGTTTCACTTCTGTTTGATGGACTTATTATTATTTAAGTAAAATTTTCTTCCTTATTATCCTTGTTAATAAACAAGAGTGCTTGGAAAAATGGTAAAAGGACAAAATAGCTTCATGAATTAAACACCTATTATCTGCTGGGCATTGTATTGGATACTATATATAGTAATTTAATACATTTCTCTAAAGCCTTTGTGACGTGGGGATTATTCTTTCACCCTACACCAAGAAATGGGAGTCTTAAATTGTAGGGTTCTTTTGTCTGAGGCCATACAGCAAGTTACTGGCAGAAGGAATATAATCCCCCCGCTCCCCGCCCACCTGCATCTTCAGCTTAGATTGAGTGCGGGTGCTATGTGCTCCCACAGCAGCAGCTGTTTCCATCCTGCACCTATGACACTGTATGCGATTGCTTACTATCCTTCTCCCTGCCCAGCAGGACTTAAGAACCATGTCTAATTGCCTCATATTTGCATCCACAATGTCTGATACACCGTAGGATCTAATAAATATTTGTTGATAAATGAATGAGAATCCCAAACACTATGCTCTAAATGTTAAACCAAAAGAACTCTGAATATTTTCATGTGTTATCTCTTCGATGGTCATAATCTTTCATTTCAGACACTGAAATACTAAAAACCTGAAAAGTTTAGAGAAGAGCCAGGATCATCAAGCCATGATCCCTTGACCAACCTTCATTTCCTGGCTGCCCAGTTCCTACCACTCCCTCTCCTTAGATGTCACTGCCAAGCTTACAGCTCCAGCATAATAGCAATTTTGGTGTGGAGTGGGGATGCAGGGAGAAAAGAGTCACTGTCACAGATGCCTTGGGCACTTTTCCCCTTCTCTGAATAACAGATTTTATAAGACACCAACAACACGGCCATACAGAGGCAGTGTGTACAGTGGCTAAGAATATTCTTCTGAAATTAGAGGGCTCAAATTCAAACCTTGGTTCTGGTAATACTAGTCATATGACATTGAACAGATTTGTTTATATCCCCAAGCCTCAGGTTCCCTATCTGTAAAATAGGAATAAAAAAGGTTTACTTGATAGAGTTGTTACAGTTAAATGAGGTAATGCATTAGAAGTACCTCCAACAATGTTTTTGCATTGAAAACATTCAATCCCAGCTAGTAATAACAGTAGTAGTAGTAATAGTAGCAGTAGTAGTAAAGGTCATGCTGCATGCCCACAACTCCCCATTTTCTTCCCAGTAGCATCAAGAACAGAATCTGTGAGGATTCTGCCCTCACAATTGCTATTTCAGAGTCCTGTCTTCCATAAAGTAGTAGATTTAACCAATGAGCCAAAGATCCTGATGGAATGAATGACTCTTGATTGTTTAATTTGGTTAACAAGTTGACACATGACAATTAGTCTTTGAGAAATAACTTTATAATGTTGTTGTTTATTGCTTGCCGCAATAACATGATCTCAGATAATGATTACAGAAGAATCTTTTTACTGTGTTCTCAGAAAACGAAATTCACCACAGGACAGATAGGAAGCAGGTATGTTGGTCTTCCTCTCTTTTCTCTGAAACCTGGAAAGAAAAATAGAATCTTGTGCAGCAAAAGAATATGAAATGTTATAACTTGAGTGATGGAAATTCACGTATATAAAAAAAACTGTTAGTGGTAACTATGTTTTGCCTTTCATAGATCCAAACCCACTCCCTGCGGAGGTCCAGGTCTCTCTTCCTGGACACTGAACATCCTTGCTATATCTACTCAACATTTTGTTCCTAAAGTTTGTGAATTCATCTTACACAAACTGCAGGGAAGAAGAGATCCTTTATACACATTTTTGAAATCCCTAACATATCACTTTTCTTTTATGTAAATACTGAAGCAAGAGACTCTTAGAACAGCTTTACTGAGGCCTGTCTGCCCATCCCAACCCCCTGCTCTCCCTGTCAACATTCATAGATTCTGTTGCCTTTCCTTCCTGGTCCAGACATCTGACTGTAGTAGCAGAAGGGCAGAAGAGTGGATACCTTTAGGTATTCAGAAAACTGCTGGGACAGTAAGAGTGTGCTAGCACAAATGCAGCTGTGCCATCCCGTAAGGAGTGAATGATACTCAGAGAAACATTACAGGACAAGTACTGGGGTCTGTTAGGTGTAAGGCATGGGGGATGAGCCAGAAATTGACATTGAAGCATGAGAAGGGAAAAGCCAAAACGACCAAATAAGTTACCAATACATTTAGCCTTTGATTGAGATACAAGTTATTACCTTTGGTGAATTTTACTTGATGTTTTTCAAGCAACCTGACTTTTGGCTGACAATTTTGGACCCTGAGAGAGAAAAAAAAGAGAAATAAAAACACATAGGAAGACTTCTGAGAAACCTCCATACTGTTTTCCACTGTGGCTGCACCAATTTACATTCCCACCAACAGTGTATGAGGGTTTCCAAAAACTGAAAATAGAACTACCATACAACCCAGTGATGCTATTCCTGGATATGTGTCCAAAAAAAGAAGCACTAATTTGAAAAGATACATGCACCCCAATGTTCATTCATATCAGCATTATTTACAATTGCCAAGATATGGAAGCAACCTAAGTGTCCATCGACAGAAGAATGGATAAAGAAGATGGGGCCCGTATATACAATACAATACTACTCAGAGATTAAAAAAAAGAATGAAATTTTGCCATTTGCAACAATAAGAATGGACTTGGAAGGCATTATGCTTAGTGAAATACGTCAGACAAAGACAAATACTGTATGATATACGCATATGTGAAATCTAAAAAATACAACAAACTAGTGAATATAACAAAAAAGAAGCAGACTCACAGATATAGAGAACAAACTAGTGGTTACCTATAGGGAGAGGGAAGGGGGGGATGGGAAATATAGGGGTAGGGGATTAAGAAGTACAAACTATTAAGTATAAAATAATCTATAAGGATATATTATACAACATGGGGAATATCGTCAGTATTCCACAATAACTATAAATGGAACATAACTTTTAAAAATTGTGACTCACTATATTATAGGCCTGTAACTTATATAGTATTGTGCAGCAGCTCTACTCCAATAAAAAAAATGGAAAGAAAAATTTAAGACGTTATTATTTGAATTTAGAGAAGCATATTGTCTTGAGTTTTGTAAAGAAAAGTTAAACCACTCCTGTGTTGTACAGGAGACAATGAACAATTTCTTCTGGTGATCTTGGAAACAGACACCCCAGCCTTTTACAAACTGCCAGGGAATTCATCTCTCCCTTTATGTGGTCTCAATACATACACTCACCTGGATAAATGCTAAATGATACTAATACCCTCTAATGAAATCAAGCATGTTTTTCAAAAAACTAGTAGTTTGTGCCAAAAAAAATTCCCAGATTAAGCACCCACTCAGAAAAACAGAGGGCTCTAAACCAGAATGAAAGCTCTGTGTGTGTGTGTGTGTGCCTGTGAATGTGCATGAAGCATGTGAGTGTGAACGAAGTACGTGTGTGTGCATGAGTTGTGAGTGAGTCTGGAGGGGAGTGGGTGTCACTAGGAAAGAAACAGTGAGCAAGGTACTTCCAAGGAGCATCCACTGGGGCTGACACTCACAGGTGCCTGAGGCTCCTGGAACACGAACCAGCAGGGGACACATCTCCTCTCATCTTCTCTGCCACCTCCTCACTTCACACACAGGTATTCTCTAGCAGGGGATGTTGGGACAAAGACCAGGAAGGTGACACAGCCACCCCCTGAAAGACCTCATCACTTCCTGATGTCCTTCCTGTTCCCCTCTCTTTGAGACTGATATGATCTCCTTTGCAAGTCAGATTAACTATTTATTAACCAACTGGATGGTATAATTCAAGGATAATTATTACCATCCTCATTTAAAGAAGATGAACCGCAGTTCAGATTAAGTGACATGACCATGACTGCCAGCATAGAACCTATGATTTCCTGACGCCTTTTCTTACACCATGTCGTCACCAAGGAGATGGTGCCAAAGCCCTGTCAGAGAGACGTCTGCATATTTAGTTGTGTAGCGATTGTGCTCTCAGGCCTCAGCCTGGGAGACATTGCAGGGAGGAAGGGGGGTCCTAAGGGGAGTTCTGATTTCTTTTGTTTGACCAGGAATACCAGTTGGATTTCAGGGGGAAAAGAGCTGGAAGTACCTCTTCCTTGAAGCAGGCTTCAGGCCCCTGGGCCTGGCAGCACTTCTTCACCACATTTGTGAAATCCACCAGCAATGACTGCAGCTCCACCCTTGTAAGTTCAGGCTTCAGTTTCACTAAGTTGACAAGAAACCTGTGACCCAGTGAGTCAAACAGAATTAATTAACGATTTCTTTCTGCAGCCCTCTTCTCCAAAAGGCTAGTTATAGAATCATATGTCTTAGGAATCTCCATTTGGGTGAATGTAAAATGTTAAAGTATTCCACTTTTGAAAGGATGTCCTGAAACTTTCCTGTTAAACACATGGGATGGATTCCATTATAACAATCTTTGGAGAGCTACGTAATCATGGATGAAATTGTATAAAATATGGGAACATATAGTAAGTCTTCAATATGCACAATATTGTAGACTATGTGACTACATTTGATGTCTCTAGAAAATTCATGTCCAAAGCAACATCTATTCCCCCTTCCTCAATAACTGAATTCTGTTTCCACTCCACTTGATACAGACACTGCTTAATCTAAAAAAAACCAAAAAAGATCTGATTCCTTGGCATTTATAGCATTGCCTGAGAAAACAAAAGCAAAATTCCTGTTCCTTTTGGGCCTCTCTTATCTGCAAACATTAAGAGAGATTCTCAGAGCAAACATCTATGACATGCTCTCAAGAAAATCTGATTCATTATGACCCTTCTAGGAGCATTTTTATGGCTACTCTCACCCACCTTTTCAAATCACAGTCTTTTGGACCCTCCAAGGCTCTAGCAAAGGAAAAGACTAGCTAGGTTTTAACTTACAATTGGGCAGACTGGAAAGTGTGACAGAAAGAACAGGATTATAACACCAAAGATCACATATCCATTACGATAAAACTTCTCATTAATACATGCTATGTCTTCTGGCTGAAGAAAAAGGTGAACAGTAGAGAATGTCTGTACCTGTCTTTCTTTCTCTGGAGCTCCTCATTATGAGCCTGACACAAGTCTGTGTGAAAGGTAAATAAACCTTGAGAGGTTGGTGGAGGCACATACGTCTTATCGGCTTCCAAGCCCTCAAAGCAGGACCTTCTGAAGGCAAAGTTTGTTTTACAACAGTGGTCCACAGCAGGGTTGATACTTCGATTTTCATTTATTCCACATAACTCTCCAAGAACTAAGTCCACCTATACCAATGAAAGTTGCAATGGAGTTTTGAAATACAGCTAGATGAATTGTTAGTTTGTGCTAGTATCACTGTCAACTTAGAAAAACTCATGCACTTGTAACATGAAACGACGTGCAAAGAAAAGTAGAGGCTGGTGTCCCAAATGACATTATAACAAAAATGCAAGCCATAGCAATTTAAATGTCTAGAGATTAATTCTTGTTAACATATATACAAATTTGTGATTTTGAGCAGAGAGCTGCAAACAGCCAACTGAAAATGGCATCAGGACACTGTGGCCCTTAGTTTTAGTCCCCTTCTGGGATGTCCCCCACGTACTGTCCAGCCCAGACCTAAAAAGGTGCACCCAACCCGAACTGGGCTGTAAACAGCAATTCTCCTACTGACCTGGTGGGACAAGAGAGAGAATCTATCCCATTACTTAAGATTATGAAATTTTCTCTATCATTCTGAAATAATTCTATGATTCCAAGTGGTTTGCTCTAACAAATTGCTTCTAATATAAATAAGAAGTAATAAAGATGATTTGGAGAACCCCAAGCAAATATTTAAGACTTCTCTTTTGCTTCTCAGGATTTTGACACAGTAAGCCAAAAATAAAACTTGACCTTCCTTGCTTAACAATCTTGAAAACAATGAAGAGAGGAAGACGGATAATCACTATAAATGAATGAGTGCAAAAGTATCCTTTTTTTTTTTTTCTTTTAGGAATAGTCAGGCACATGGGCCAGGCTCACCAAATTATCAACGCAGGCAAACTCTTCACTCAGTGTACAGCAGGTGGTCAAAGCTGTCACCATTTCCTTGCCAAGAAAGGTCAGTTCTTCAGTGGAGAGCTGGGGGGCTAGTTTTGTGAGATTGATGAGGTAGCTGAAAGAACATTTGTCTGTTTGTTCTGAACAAAAGCAGGTACCCATTTTCCCTTGTCTAGCCCCCTGAAGCCCCAACCCTGCAAGGCTAGGGACAACCAACGTAAGGGCAACATGAAGCTCAGCTCTCTCATAAAGTGGTAGAGAACAGTCTCTTCACTCCCTGTTTTCCTGCACCCTGCCTCCTAGATCGCTGTATTTCGGTTTCCTTCTAATTTCATGATAATTCAGAAACTCTCAGATTTGCCCATCCTTCTTCACCTGTGAGTATAGGAGCTCCTTGGTAGAAAATATCTTAGCTAGTATGTAAAATCCTGCTTGAGATCCCTTGAGCAGTTAATAAATATTTCAAAGGGAAAATTTAATAGATACATGTTGGAAAAGGATAATCTGAGATGGAGGAAACAAAGATATTTAATGGGCTGAGTTTTCAGATAACAGCACAATTGCAGAAATAGTGAAAATATATTTTTTAAACTGTGTTTTGTTGTGACTTGAAGACGTTTGGTTTCAACACGCAATACATTAGCATGGTAATTAATTAAGAAAATCCAGAACAAACTTCATATTATTCATGAATGCTCACAAGAATACTTAGAAATGAATAGTAAAGTGTTAAGTAAATCCAGAATTATTTTTTTTGCTCAATAAGAATTATTTCCTTAAATAATTCTTCCTTGGGAAATTATAACAACCTGAAGTTTTCTCCATCCCACCCCACACCCCTGAAACAGGGTAAAATCCAGAAATTCTGGGCTGGGAGTGAGAAAGACTAGTCCAAACAAAAACTAATGCATTAGAGAATCAGTTTGTCCAGAATCCTGTATGTCTTCAATTTCTAGCCTCATTTCTGGTAAAGGTTTAATATGACAGCTCAATGTGCCTTCTTGACTTTTGTGTTTTTATTCTTTCCCAGAGTTTATGAACTTGTCATAACTAAAAGACTGAGCTAAGATTTTGACACTTTGTGGCACTCTTTATTTTATCCTGGTCACCATTGTTAACCTACTTGTGCAAACAACTTACTGGTATTTCAAGTCATCCTTCCCCGAGATCTGAAAATGTTCACATTCTCGCTGTACTATCTTGAGGCTTTTCTCAGTTGTCTCATTGAATTTGTTTTCCTGAAAATACGAACAATCATGTTTATGAACATTTTATCTAAAATTTAATCATAAGCTTCAACTTGTCTAATTGCTCTTTTAATTTATATAGCATTTTCAAACTCTAATTATCATACACTAGTCATTAAATTGAGGGTAGTTTTTATACATGTAAGAATTTGAATTTCTTAAGTTATAGTTTTTGCTAAATTTGAAAGCTCAAAATTTTCATTATCATTACCTTGTAGAGGTATCATTACCTTATAGAGCTTTCCAGTCTGCAAAGTGAAATTCAAATCTGATGTTGACAATGATCATATTTTTTTTTTTAGAAAGAGGTGACAAGCTGTTTATTTTTTTTATGTATGTATGTATTTATTTCGTTATTTATTTTAGCAGCGTCACGGCATGTGGGATCTTAGTCCCCCGATCAGGGATCGAACCCGTGTTCCCTGCAGTGGAAGCCCAAGTCCTAACCACTGGACCACCAGGGAATTCCCAGACAATGATCATATTGATTCTCACTTTGAAGTGGCCAGAGAAGTTATCTGGCGCTATGAAGTCAAGTGGCTTGCCTAGAATCACCCAGTGAGTAAGTATTGCTACGTAACATTTTTAATCACGTGTATCTTTTTTATATCTTCTTTTTCATCACTTAGAACTGGAACTTAAAACCTCCAATAATTGTCCTCAAATATTTGATAAACTCTCTCTCACACGGCATAAAATTGGACATCTACTAAGTGACCACTAGAGAGAAAACTACACACTAGTGGATGAATGCTGTGGGACGAATTGTGTCTCCATATAATAAAGAGAATTTTCTAGCACTATGATGCATTTAAGGATCAGGAACAGACCTCCTTGTTAGGGACAGCGGTAGAGCTGGATAAAACTTAAGTCTTCTTACTTCTTGTTCAAATATGAATGGGTGTAAACTGACATTTTTGGCAAGTGGAGGTAATTTTTTAAGTAAAGCAAAATCAACACTTATCAAATGAATGAGAAACAAATCAAACATGACAAATAATTAATTTCTATAATACACAAAAAGTGCATATGAACTGATATTAAAAAATGCTAATTTCAACAGGAAAATGGGTAAAAGACGTGAGCAAATTGTCCACAGGAAATTTATAACTACAGTAGCTAAAATCATATGAGAAAAGTTTAACTTCATTAAAAAATTAATTAAAATTTTAAAACATGCTCATTATTTAGCAAAGTTAATTTCTATGTGCAATGTTGGTGAAGGTGGAGGTAAGATGAGCATTTTCAAGCACTGTTATAGGACTATATGCTGCTAATAACTTTCTAGATAGTAACCTGGCCATTTGTATCAAATATTTTTTATTTTAAAGTCTATATAATTTGACTTAATAATTTTCCTTCTGATAATCTGTCTAAAGAAAATAACCATAAATATTAATAATGATGAATGGAATGAGATACTTAGGGTCACTTATAAATAAAATTTTTAAGAAGTTAAATCAATGTCCAAAATGTCAAACATACAGTACGAGAGCATTTAAATCAATTATTATGATGGAATACCATCATGTAAAATAAATACATTTTTTTAAAGTCTGTTTAATAACATAAAATGTTTTTATGCCAATAAAAACAGATCCAAAAATTTCTTAAGAAAATATTATTCCAATCTTATTTTTAAACACACATATAAATGTATTCATATATGCATAGAAAAGATGAAAAATGTTAATTATAGCTATTTCTTGGTGACAGAATCAGAAAATTTTTATTTTTTTCTTTGTAAATTTTGATACTTTCCTAATCATCTTTAATAATCATTTATTATTTTTACTATAACAAAAAATTGAATTGGCCCAAGAAACTACAGAGTACATAAATAAAAATATAAATGTTTAATGGGAAGAATTTTTTGCATCAACACACAGGATTTGAAGTTCAAAACATTATGAGTAACCCAAACCGATGATGTTGGTCTTCCCTATGATCAACTTACACTGAATTTAAGGTAGACTCAGATTTGTCAATCACATTTTCCACCCTCTGAACCAGAGTGAAACTTTGATAGTTTTTAAATGTGTGTTGTTTTATTTTGTTTATTTAATTCTCTGAGCCTACTAGGATGGAACTTACCGCATGTCTGTAACAGTCTAGAGGGTTTTCCGTGTTGCAACACTCTCTCAGGACATCCTCATACACTCCAGCAATTCTTAACAACTCTGGTGTGGACAGTTCTGGATGTCTCCTTGAGTATTGATAAAGAAACCTGCGATGTGTAAAATATTTTGTATATTAGAACTTCGAGAAAGAGCAAAACACCAAATCCTGCTATCTTTTACTCTAAAGAGATCTTCTAACACTGAGTCTGTCTTCATATGCTAAGTTCCTCCTCTGGTTTGGTCAGGGAATGATTTAAGAGGACATTTTGACAACAGGAGATCATTTTACAAAGGTTCTCTTCCATATTATGTTTTAAACTAACAATCCTTTTACTTGGAGGGATAGAATGATTAAAGGTATTTAGCATTCATTGTTAGAATGATTTAACCCATAAAGCATCAGAAATAGTAGATCATGCCACCAATACTTTAGAAAATACATATCGAGTATAATTCTGTTGGAAAATGCATTCAGACCTCCATCTTGAGATGGTGGGAATATGGATTTCTCCCCGCTCCCGGTGCCAACTTAGGGAGAGATTGTGGAGCAGCCTTTGCTCATTCCTTCATCCTGTCACTTGTCAAATATGGGAATAATCACTCCTGCCACCCTAAGTCATTGGTGAAGGTTTCCATGGCCTCGGTGAAGTATATGTGGGTGTGATTTGGGGAGAAAGTGAGAAAGGGAGAGAGAAGAGGCTAACACTTATTAAGCCCTTAGTAGGTGCAAGGCACTGGATCAAGCTTTGTGCATAGGAGACCAAGATAGGCTTCCTATCCTTTATAAAACACTTTCTCATTTAACTTCACTTAACCCTCAAGGTAAGTACTATATTATAGCTGAGGAAACTAAGTTTCAGACCAGTTAAGCACCTGGCTGTTAGTGGAAGTATAAAATTTGAACCTAGGTCCCATAGGATGCCTACTTTATTCTTGTTTAAACCAAGTTGACTCTGCTCAAAAGAGAGGTGTTTTCTTTAACTACCTCTACTGTGCTGTTTAGAAACTTCTTCATAAAAGTATCTTCTTTATTCATTCAAATTAAGTAAAAATGGTCTATGTTTTGAGAGAGCAATACCTCACAAGAGTTCTCCAAGTCCAAGGGACGTTTTATAATCTCTTTTTGGTTTGCAACTTTTTTCTCTTGATTAATCTTGGTTTTTCTGACATCATCTCTCCTGCTTCCCCACCTGCCTTCTCAATCCCATTTGTGGGATGCATTCCCATATCCTAAAGCAGTGGTGTTTAACCTTCAGAGAATCAAGTGTTCCCCTTAATATCTCATGTAAGCCGTGGACCTTTCTCCAGGAATAAAATTACACCTAAAAACACACCACCAAAATACTGCAAAAAAAAACCCTGGGAGCCGACCCTAGCCTGGCAGACCCACTGAGGTCTTGCATCAAATGTTTCATCCAGAAAAACTGCACCTGAAACATTTCTGGCTCAGCATGTTCATTGCTGCTCTATCATTTCTCCCCAGGCTTCAAACACTATTTTAGTTGTCATAGTGATGGTGATGGAGATGATGCAGATGAGGATGAGGACGAAAATTGCTTCCATTTAGCAAGCATATGTCGGGTACAAGTGAAACACCTTGCATCTATCATTTAGATTAATTTGACTCATGAGAAGCAATAGAGCACAGTGGTTATAAGAGCAGGAGTCTGAAGCCACACTGGTTACATTTGAATCCTGGCTCCACCACATATTAGTTGTGTGACTTTGTAGCAAGTTACTTAACCTCTGTGCCTCAGTTTCCTTACCTGTAAAATGAGGATAATAAAAGTGTTCTAACCTCAGAAGGTCGTTCTGAAAATTAAATTGGTTAATAGATGAGAAGCACTGAAAATTTGGTAAGTATTCAATAACCTGTATCTTCAATCCAGACCTCCTTCCAGAATTCCAGGTTCATATATTAAATTATCTTGTGACATTCCCAGTTAATTACCTCACAGGCACCTCAAAGTCAAGGTGGTCAGATTCAAACATATTCTCTTTCCCACAAAACATTCCCCCATACTTCCCATCTCATTGAGTCTGAAAACTACTTACCAACCACCTAAGCCCCAAACTGGGATTCATTCCAGATGAAGTTTCTAAAAAACAAAAGTGATTTTGTCCTTCCTTATTCTTCAGTGAAAACCCTTCAGTGGCATCTCGTTACTTAGCATGCCTGTATGATCTGACCCATCTACCTCTCACTACCCTCCTCTCTCACTGCAGAAACCCTATTCACAACCACATATACACCAAGCAGTTTTACACTTCTATCCATGCTCTACTCCTTCTGTCCAGATTACTAAAATTTCTTCCAGTACCTCCTTCCCATCAAGCCTTTCCAGGGTCCCCAGGGACTTCCTCCCCTGTCCCCTCATTACCTATCATCTAGTGCTATCAGAAATTAAAGAGCATTTCTTGCACTCATTTATTTACGAGGCTATGTCTTCTCACATCACACTTCTTATTGATGAAAGCTTACTGGGGATAAGAACCCTGTCTAACCTAGTAAAGTCCCTGGATTATATTTTATAACCAAAATATTTGGAATGAACAAATATTCTTATATGAATTTTATATATGATTACCTACAATACAGAGAGGTTAACTTTTGTCCCACTGACTCAACCAGGACTCAAATCTAGTCCTTTTGGCTCCAAGTCAACTAGTCTTCCCCTGAACAGCTGGGCAGCTGTGTAGGGGGTGGGATGGCAAGGGAGGGCAGAGCATGGCAGGTAAGCCTGCAACTTCTCAGGCCCGACCTCTTAGGGTCTAATCCCTACTCTGCCATATTTTAGCTGTGAAAGTTGAACAAGTTACTTAACTTCTCTGTACCTCAGTTTGCTCATCTGAAAATTGGGAGAAATCACACTTATTTTACATGACTGTATGAGAATTAAAATAAATAATCCATATAAAGTACTTAGCCCATTGTCTGGCACATATCAAGTACTCAATAAATGTTAGCCATCACATCATAACACAGTTGCATTTTCTTAAAATCAGGTAAAAAGACTATAATCGATAGCCATGACTCTTAAAATTAGGTGAGACCCAATACTTATGTGATTTAAATGATCCCTATTCCTTCCACCCAAGTTAGCCAAAATAGGTCAAATCCAAAGTTTCTGTTTTCCTGATAAATGTCAATATAGAGTTATGTTACTCAGCCATGAAGTTCTCTTGGTCAGCATCTCGTTCCTCACACACATTTTCGCTTTCAGTAAACTTTGCTTCTCTTAGGGGTAAGTTGTTTGGTCTATCATCTTTATTTGAGTAAATTATGCACTCGCCGCGCTCTGGTATTTTCTTTTCACAGCACTCTTTGATTTTGCTGGAGATGGAATCTTGTTTTGAACAAATATGGCTCATAACCTTGCTCTGTATCAAATAAGAATGGGAAATGACTTTATTTTCACAATATCGTCAGGGCTGGATTTTCCTTCCAAAATCAACGCAAAATCAACCATGTGCATAACATCTGGACTTGTTTCATCAGCTAATTTGATAGATAATTAAATTTTGTATTGATTTAATACAATGAACTTTCATATTAAGGCAAGCTTTATTTCTCAGGATTTTAGATGATATAATTATGAAAAATAGACTCATAAGTTTACATTCATTGTTAAGTATTAATCTTTTAAATACTTTACCCCTACTCCACTGGTGTATCGGCATTTTAAATTCTAAATGCTGTTTCTTTCCCATGAGAGTTTATCTGTACTTTAATGAGGGCCACCAAAGACATGTTACTGTAATATCTATGATCCTAGATTTCTTCTCTTATGGCCTGAAACCACATTGCCAGGTATATAGTAGAAACTCAAGAAATATTTGATAAGTGAATGAAAGAATGGTAAACTAATGAACCACTACAGCAACTACCAGATGAAGGCTTCTCAAACATAAGGAGATATTCTGCTCATTGTTGTCATTTTCCTATAGACATTATTAATCTGAAGCTGTTCAAATTATCAAATAATGTACAAAATAGTAAACCCTACTCTCTCCCCTCTCCCCACTCTCCCTACCCAATTCTGACCTCCATATAAAGTTACGGGAATAAGGGAGAGGGTGAAGCTCTCTTGGTTATACATTAGTTGGATAATTTTTTAAAAGCTAGTCTAGCCTCTAGTCCTCTCTCCAGACGCTCCAGAATTAGGCTGTACATTCCTCCTACTCTCTGTCCTAGCGTCTCATGAACTACATTGAGTTCTGTCAAAGCACGAGGCTATTCCAGACTCTCTGACTTTGCTCAAGCTGTTCCCCGGCCTGGAATCTTCTTCTGCGGAACACTGGGGATAAGGAATGAGATGAAGCTCTAGGCTGAGGTGAGAAATGGAAAGGAGGCTGGCACCATGTTTCCAGCAAACCGCCTAGAACCAGGGAGCCCATCTTTGCAAACATATATACATTTCCCCTAAGGCCATCATCGTTCTAGGCAACACATCTCTTATTGTCTGAGAATTAATTTTTATTTTGAATAAATTATGATTCTATTCCTCTTATTTCTACATAAAACCATCAAAGAAAAGGATATTAAGAATATAATATGATCCCTTAGTCTCAGCTCCAAACTTCAGGGAAAAATCTTCAATTATATCCTTTCAGTACATTAAATTTAATATTATAAAACCAACATCCCCATAAACAAACAAACAAAAGTAAATAGCGAGTGAGATTGCTTTTCATTGAAATACAGTTAAGGACAAAATAATTCTTGGTGATATCTACTGTCCACTACTTGAAATAAAATGTACATATCATCACATACTAAAATTCAAGTTGTCTAATTAACATGATGTTTCCTTGTGAATTTAAAACAGTAAGATTAATTAAAAGTCACTAAGAAAAAGCCTAATTTCAACTAAGAAGTCGGGATATTTTTAATGAAATTGTGTTACCCTCATATGCATAAACAAGTTCAACTAGGTCAACAATATATTTACCAGTATATGTCATTAGAGAATCACATTAAAGACTAGAGTAAGAGTTATTTTAAATTAACATATTTACTTATCTGGAAAGACTGTTCCTAAACAGCCTGAAGAAACTCAGACAAAGCAGCTCTTAAACACATAAAGATGAATCATTTTCTGAGCTTTACTCTTAATTTCTAATATAGCTAAAGAGTATTTGCAATATTAAAGAAAACTTTAGTCTGGCCTAAATTAATGTCCACAAATTCTAAATTCCTGGAGTTTATGTCATGTGCATTTAGCCATATAAAATAGAATCTGCTGAGTAGCCTAAAAACAATCCCATGTATAAAAAGCTCCAAAGTTTTATTTGGTCTTGTTTGTTAACATTTTTTATTTTATTTATTTTATGTTATTATTTAACAATTTATTTTTTGTTGAAGTATAGGTGATTTACAATGTTGTATTAGTTTCAGGTGTACAGCAAAGTGATTCAGTTATATATATAACTGAATATATATGTATATAAAAGAATATATATATATTCTTTTTTCAGATTCTTTTCCATCATAGGCTATTACAAGATATTGAATATAGTTCCCTGTGCTATACAGGAGGTCCTTGTTGTTTATCTAGTTTATATATAGTAGTGTTATCTGTTAATCCCAACCAATTTATCAACATTCTGATTTTATTGTGGTGAGTAGCCACACATTAGGGCAACTTCGAAATAAAAAATAGCCACCCCCAAAATCACTATTTTTACTTGGTTTTATAGAATACTTACCCTGCCATGGATGCACTGCACAACATCCCCTTCACAGCATCCATCATATTTGGAAGAAACATCTTCTAGGAGGGAGATAAGTTCCTTAAATTCAATCTTGGGGAATTTTTGACTAAGTACAGCAATGTTTCTGGAAATAGAATTGATAAACCACTAAAACAACTTGAACAGCCAGTAAGGCAAGAGGGAGCTCTTTGCTAATACAGTACAAATAGCTGCAGTAAGCATGTGGTACACTTGTTTTTTTCACTGATGGCTTTACCAATGATTATACATTGCATGGCCCACATGATCATTTTGAAAATCCTAGGTTGATATTTTGAGTCCTAGATCAGGACTGGGGAAAAAAGGGCCTGAGAGATGTACCCTCTTCCATAATTGTTATAGCAAAACACTTCTTTTAAGGACCACCATTTCTTGTTGTAAGCCCATGGCTGGCATATGTTATTCATCACAGAATCCTTTCCTGCTGATCTATTTGAAATCTCAGAATTTTTCACAAAACATTGCACTAGCATCATTGCTAGTTGGCTAGGGTAAGCATGTAAAATAAAATTTATCCCTAGAGTGTAGTCTCCTAGTCATTAAAGTCAAAGATGGATGGTTAAGTCATGTCTAAATCACTTGAAGGTTTTAAAACTCAGGTTCAGAACTCCTGGACCCACTCAGATTCCCAACTAACCAAAAACTAACTCAGAAGTAGTCCTTTTTCTCTCTGGGGTCTCCCCACCTTGCAGGTCTTCTCTCATCCGGACCTACTGTCTTGGTCTGAGTAATCCACCCAGACTGAGCCCCACCTCAAAACCCTTGAGGAACTAGGAAGAGTATAAATAAAAAGTCATCAATGATTTAACAAAAATGGGACTTAGACAAGAAAATACAAGTAGAAACAAAATACTCATTATAAAACTCACATAGATTTTAAGATTTGCGGTCCAAATTTCATAAGTGCCCCACAGACATTTTTTTGATAAGAAGATAATGCTTTTAAATATTGTATGAAAGTTTCTGCCTGAAGGATAAAGAGAAATTCTGTTGAAGCAAGAGCAAAATCCCACTATTCTCTTATTTCTTAACCACATGTCAACCAAACAATTCCAAACTTTGCTCAGAAACAGAAAATTATGGGGTTTTTATCTCAGGAAATGTACATATCAAAATATAAATTTGTGGCTTATTATAAAGGTGGGACCAGTCTTCCCAATGACTGAATTATACTTGATGGGAAGATGAGTGGTGAAGAGTGCTGTGAGCTTGTCCATCTCTACCAGGATGATTCAGTTTTATGGGTAGTCAAAAGAGGACTTGTCCAAGATAGAAGATAAAATGTCATTTTTACCCTGGTTATTTACTCACTAGCATTTCCTTCCAATTCACAAGGAAGACAAAGCCAGAAGAGAAACCCTAGAAATGGGCAATTGTCTTTCAAGGGTCTCAAGTAATAAGAAATTTAGATCAGTAGCAGGTGGCCAATGGGTTGAAAAACCAGTGAAAGTGGCAAGAGAATAGTTTTTAAATGGTAAACAACTCTTTTGCTATAATTTAATTTTAAGTAAAGATCTACAGTTTGGGATGAATCCTTGTCCTTTTAAGAAAACAAATGTAGTACCCACCTTTGTTCGAAAGCAGTTAGCTTTTTCTTGTTCTTCACAGCATGTTTTAGTCATCTCCTCAAAACGAGCAGCAGCAGTAAGAAGTGTAGGGGCAAAAACAAAGGGGTTCCTTCTGGAAACTTCGTAGATATAACTATAAAAGAAAAAAGGAAGGAAGGAGGGAAAGAAAAAAACAGGAAGGTAATGAAGAAATGGTAGACAAGGGAAGGAAAAGAGAAGATTTAAAAAGACAAGAAGAACAAGTTGTGAAAGTAAAGGTGAGAGGAAGAAGGATTTCCCATTACTGAAGGCTTCAGTGGAAGGCAGCATTATCGAGTCTCCAATAAAAGTTGTATCACTGAAGTTGCCAACTCCCAAAGAAGAATGATGATTGCCATTCTAATCATGAACACGGGGCTCTGGCTATTCTTCTTCTTCCCCTATCATGCCAGATGGTCAGCATCTCTCCTTTTCAGGTTCAAAGAACAGCTACCTATACACACTCCATCCAAGATTCAGAGATCATAATCACTTATGTTCAAACAAGCTTTGTGGTTTAAGCTTTCCAGAAAATGTCTCTGCTTCTACAACTACTACACTACTGAAAACAGATCTTTGCTAAATATCCATTGATGTAATGTTTACCCTTAGTAAAAGCTATAACTCTCCATTGAAAGACTATATTATTTCCTCCAGTAGAACTTTGGTGCCATGCACACCCTTCAGTTCTGGGGCTCATCCCATTAGAAAATACACATCACAATGAAAGGATCTTGAAATCAGGTTTCATATCTTATTCATCTCCTCAGCAATGACCACAGAATCTGACACACAAATGCATGTTGAATGATCAAGAAACCCAGCTATGTTCTTTTGGAAGAGATATTGGATTTAGTCTAAGAATAATTCTTCAATTAAATCATTTTTCTACTAAAATTAAACTTACTTGTTTAGAAAAGATTCTCTGTTATTTTTATAAGTCTGGCATTTCTCTTCAGGATCCAGAATAGGGAGAGGAGGCAAAAATCCTACATCAGCTTTCTTATTATGGAGGAAACAATGTTTTCTTTCAAAGTCAGCCTTACGGCAGCAGTGTGAAAAATTATGCTTTTGTGGCAGTCCCTCCATAGTACATATATTTTCCAGTAAAACATCATTCTGGACAACAGAAAAATAAAAGACATTTTTTTTCATTATGACATTTTTCAACCTTCTGAGATGACACAATGGAGACAATTAGTGGTGAGTGTCACCCTTTGCAAAAGAGATTCCCAAATTTTCCCAATATTACCAGCAGAGCATCTTTACCCACACCCTTGACAACCATCCCATACTTTGGGAAGTTTTCTCTATCCTATCCTGAGGCCCTTCAACCTCTTCCTATTTCTCTACTGCCTACATTTCTCTTACATAATGGCTTTTTTCCTTCTCTTCCAAGGTCACATGGCCAGAGTGTAATGTGTTGGTGAAGTATTTAGTGGTAATGTTTAGTAATAGTCTTCTAGAGATGCAGATGGTGACTCTATTGGGAGGAGGTCAAGAAAAGGGGGTGTGACAGTAGAGTACATATTGAGAGAGGCAGGTAAGGAAAGTCCCTCTACTTTGCCAGGCTATTTCCTGTCTTCCTGCCTGTATACTTACGGTGTGGACTGCAAGATCATAACCAAGTCCTCCTGTGCATCATTACACAGAATTGCATCTCCTAGGAAAGTACCTTACCCTGAATACTAAAGTCAGGCAAAATAAAAATGAGGGGCCCAGGGACTTCCCTGGTGGCACAGTGGTTAAGAATCTGCCTGCCAATGCAGGGGACACAGGTTCCATCCCTGGTCTGGGAAGATCCCACATGCCACGGAGCAACTAAGTCCGTGTGCCACAACTACTGAAGACCACGTGCCTAGAGCCCATGCTCTGCAACAAGAGAAGACACAGCAATGAGAAGCCCACACGCCACAATGAAGAGTAGCCCCCGCTCGCTGCAACTAGAGAAAGGCCACGTGCAGCAACGAAGACCCAACACAGCCAAAATAATTAATTAATTAATTAATTATTTTAAAAATGAGGGGCCCAGATTTCTCCTTCCTGACACCGAGAGATGATGCTTTTAGGAATCTAAGATCTGTATTACTCACCTCCCTCACCATGATTTCTGCTATGAGCAGTTCCTATATTAATTGTTTCTCTTTATCAACGGATAAAATTAAAACACATATTTTGAACAGAGACTCTCATTCTGCCCCAAAACCACATTTGAGTGGCGATTTAGTAGAGATGGCAGAAAATAGCACTCCTCAGGCCCCTGTACGTTTCAGCTTTTTTAGTGTCCTTCTGGAGACATAAGCTTTTGGCCACTATGTTGGTACATGGAACTAACTCTTCCTTATTCCCAAGTTGGCTTCAAGGTCCAAATTCATTCAGGTGGAGGAAGAATTCATTATTGGAATCTTCTAATGAGTCTAGCCAGATACTCATTGTTGTGGGTTGAAAAATATCCCCCCAAAAGTTATGTTCAATTCCTAATCCCCATACCTGTGTATGGGACCTTATTTGGAAATAGGGTCTCAGCAGATGGAACCAAGTTATTGAGAGGGTCTTATCCAATGTGACTGCTGTCCTTATAAGGCGAGGAGAAGAGACTCAGAGAGAAGATGGCCATGTGATGACAGTGGCAGAGATTGGAGTGAGGTAATTATAAGTCAAATAATGCCGAGGATTGCTGGTTATCACAAGAAGTTAAGAGAAAAGCATTCAACGGATTCTTCCCTAGAGCCTCTGCAGGGAGCGCACCCTACAACACCTTGATTTTAGGCATCTGGCCTCCAGAATTGTAAGAGAATAAATTTCTGTTGTTTTTTTTAAAAAAAGGTTTTTTTAATCAAAAAATAAAAGTGAGGGCTATAGAGCATCTCTCTTTTTATATTTCCAAGGCAAAAATTCTCTCAGTGTTGACAAATAAGCTTGTTTGTTTAGGAAATGCAAACAATTTACTTACAGCTAATTTTGAACACTCTGGGAGTGTCATGTCAGCCAAGCATTTATCTCTGTATTCTGTCATGGCTTTTACCAACATTTCTACTTCTTCAAAGGATGCCTCCTGAATATATTGAGCAAATGCAATGATGGTGCTGCAACAGTCCACACAGAGTACACAATGATGACCTGCAGAATTTCGATTTATGTCCAACCAAAAACTCATAGGAACACCCACTTGCAGACTAACCTCAGGAAATTATCAAAGTGTGAAGGCTATAACTTTTACAACTTCTTGACAATTCAATTGCCTCATCTAAATTTTATGATTAACACTGTATTTATTTTTTGATATGGTTTATATTTATTTACATTACTTTTGAGAAGCGTTAATATTTCTGGAAGATACCAGATAAGCTTATAGTAAACACCATCGTCATCAAAATGAGTTTAGAGAAACTCACATATATCCAATATTATCCTCTATAAATTTCTGGGTGATACTGACATCATCTGAAAAGCAAAGATATTCAGGTTATTATATATCCTGGTATTTTAACATTTTCCCAATAAATAACTATATGTGATAAATTTATAAAGTATAAAATAGATAACTGATGGTAGAAAATAATTTTGGCATATTTAACATGAAGAAGAGACATCATATGAACCAAATATTAGATCTTAATCACAGTTGATTACGTGCTCAAAAAATATTCATTAAGTTGAATTGACTTGAATTAATCTCACACTGACCAAACTTTAGATTTACTTTTGATGGCTCCCCAGCCACAAATGTCAGATACAAGCATCATTTCCCCACTAAGTGTCATGTATGACTCGAAAAGTAGTATGTGGGTTCATTGTTAAGTGATATAATGCTACAACTGTGCCCAACAAGAGATACCAGAGCTTGCTGGTAGTAGTAGTAGATTGTAGTGCTAGTCAGACACAGATATTTAAGTGATCTCTGAACTAGTCTAAAATCATTGATTCCCTCCCAGTGAGCATATACTTATCAGAACACATTTATATTTGTTCACATAGACTATTTTCATGGAGTCCTTACTTTTGCAAAGTATTGTGCTGGATACTATGAGACAATCAATGATGACTAAAACATCTCCCCCTGGACCTTGGGTTCCTAAATACTTTCATAGTGCAGGTGACTCATAAACATGACTATAATACAATGTACAATCTATATGACATTCTAAAGTCATGTGGGTAAGTATATGACAGGAATGCTTTATGATCTCTGGGTGAGGAACCAGAAAAGGAATATAGGAGGAGGTGCATATGAGTTGAGTCTGAAAAAAAATGTACAAGATTTCAGCGAGCTGAGAAATAAGGAAACTCATATTTCTTTGTGGAGAGAATGATGTGAGTAAAAGAACAAAGGTAAGAAATCCTGGGATGTCTTTGGGGAAAGTCAGTTAATCCACTCTGATGAAAAAGTGGGTCATAAAGAAGAATAATGGAACCTAAGATAGAAAGAAACTGGGTCCAGATTATGTATATCTTTCATATAAAGCTGAGGAGTTTGGGCTCCAAATGGAAGCCATGGAGAGCCACTGAAAATGTTTATATAGAATAGTAATATCATCATTTCTATATGCTAAAAAATACCAGGCAGGTAGTGGTATGTCTGATATGTTGGGATCTCCCACAGTGCCTGACAAATAGAAAGTGACGAGGACTATTAGTCAACTACATGGATGGAAGAATGAATGGATGGGGTGGAAAAAAGGCAAGAAGCCCATTAGGAGACTTTTGCAATTATCTTACTGAGAAATCAGCAGGACATGAATTTTGGTAGGAGTAATGGAAGTGCAAAGGAAAACATGAATGCAAAAAATATTGGAGACAAAAATCAACAGGATTTTTTAATAAGTTGTTACAGGGGCAAAGGATAAGGAAAACTCAAGAATGACTACCCTTCTTCAAGCCTGGTGACTGGGCTCACTAGCAGACACTGTAGGGGGTACCAAATTAAGACACAATCCACGTCTTCAGGGCCATGGCAACACTTACAGCACCTTGGTGCGAGGTACAAAAATATGATCCTTTCAGGCCAGAGAGATTACAAAAAGACACCTCTGAACAGATGAAGTTCAAAATGCTCCCCCTTTGAGCAGAAGAAATATAAAAGTCACCTTTTCCTCCAGGCTGACACTGCATCAGCCAGGCTTGGGGAATGTACCGGCTTGGGGAGATTTACAAACTGTACAGTTGGAAGAAGCAAGGTCCTGCATACTCTTATGGTGTTTACCACCTAGTTGGGAGACACATTGAACAACCAAAGTTTCCAGAAAAATCTTAACTCATATCTAATGTTCCACTGTTACCATACACTATACACATCTGCAAGAAATACTAATATTTTCAAATCCAAATTATGCCTCCCAGCAACATTTCCTATACTACCATAAGGCCGGTGACCATTTGCTGGGTGTGATAACTGTCTCTGTCTATAGATAGGGTAATATGATGACCAAAATACAATATCTGGGAAGGTTAGTTCACAATATCTGATAAGTATATGTAAACTAGGGAGAAGAAGAAAAAAGCAAGCAAAAAATTAAATTGAAAGAAAACAAAGTTAAAAAAATAGAAATTATCCCAACTTAGTCATTCCTTAGGTGATATACAAGTAAATTTCTTACCTACATCTTGAGGCTTTGTGGGCAGGGTTAAGGATTCAGTCAAAAAGAAAAAGAAAAGAAAACCTGTAAGTTTTAACTGTTTCATTTTTTAAGAAATCACATTCACAAAAGAAAGTAACATGACTGAGGAAAATCAAGTTTTTATATTATTCTTTGACACTATTAGTAAAAAAGTAACTTGTTTAACCAATTTCTCATATACCTCATATTTGATTTTTATTTGATCACTCTGCAGAATTTTTTGCTAATTATTAACTAGGAAAAAATTTTCTCAGTGTTTCACTGGAAAAATCTATTGAGTTAGAAAAAAAGTCCACAGGTTAAGTATGCACAATGCCTAGCCAAATAGACAACCAAAAGAGAAAAAAAATCTTGAAATATTGCAAATGCTAAAAGAGAAAGGGCAAGAATAAATAATTCACCAAAGAGAAACATAACTAGAAAGCCGCTAAATTTTGCTGGTAATCAAAGGAAGTTAAATTTAAAATATATAATTTTTATATACTTGATAGAGTTAGAAAAAAGAAAAAATTAAGATCTAATTCTGGTAAACATATAGCAAAACAAGTACCCACAAAATCAAAGCTTCTAAGAAACAAGTTTATAATAGGAATCAATACACTAAAATGTTCATGTTATTTCAACCAATCACTCAAATTCTCGGAATCTATATTAAGAACATGATTCTAAATATGGAAATATTTTTTAGTACATGATATAGAAGAAGAAATCTATTTCTTAATTATGTCTACTAAAAGGACCTGAAAGCAGTAGCAACCAAGTAGCTATTTGGTGTCCTTGGAGCACATTTTGTGTCCACACCTTGGGTATTAAGCACTCTTCTCTACTATAAGAATCCTGAGCTTCTTAAAGAAATGACTAATTCCAGGGCTGATCCATAAAAACTATAAAATTAGCTGAGAGCACCATGCCAGAAACTAAGGAAATTTTCAAAAACATGTCAAAAGAAGATAGAAACCAATGGGACAATTTGACAGTGAAGTAAATAATGACAAGAATGCATTATAACTCATTGAATTTAGGGGAAAAAAGAATTCATGAATCTATACCAATACTAAATTAAAATAAAAGTCGAGGCAGGAAAAGCTCTTCTCTATATAAGAATGCCAACTGACAAATGTCAATAATCATTTGTAACTCTCAGAGTAAAAACTGATTTAAGCCAGTATCATGAATGGATGCTAAAGTCACTGGTGAGAAATTATCAGG